>NC_083591.1:26986789-27586789 GCF_027579695.1 Neoarius graeffei | reverse complement strand
ACAGTGAGGCTTCCATTTACCTTGCCTTTGCGCAGTCTGAGCATGCAGAGCTGGAATGAGGGCTGTAGTCAGTCTCCTGGCTTCAGCTTGGACTATCAAGCTTTCATCTGGTGAGAGCATCTTTAGGCTCTTGAATCGCAGTGAGAGGAAAGTGGCAATTGTATGGATAGGGGTGATGGTTATCTTGTCATTCAAGAGCTCTCCGGCACGTCTGCGAATGTGCTCCATGTACAGTGGGTCCCCACACCTACCGAAGGCTCACAGTGCATTCGCAGCCTGTGGTACCATAACAAAACTGAGTTGATAGTTGGGTATCGGTCTCCCTCCATGTCCTCTGAAGCATGTTTGAAAGGGGTCAAAAATTCACCAACTGCAGTGAGGACCTCCACCTGTATGCCCTCAATTCGGTGTTCTTGACCCTTGTCTTGGAGCAGTTCTCTAATCTCACTGTGTTGCCTCGCAATTGAGTTCAACATCTCCGCTTTAGTATTCCACCGAGTCTCGCTTTCCTGAACCACAGCATGCGGAAGGATGAGTGTGCTTCCAGGTTTTTTAAGGTAAGCAACCAGGTGCTTGCACTGATTAATTTGGTCAGTTACATCAATATACAATCTGGTGCGTCCCTTTCGTCGAATGTATGTTTCAGTATGGTGTTGATAACATGCACTGCGCAGGGTATCCAAGAATAATTCTTGAGTGCAGCCTTAATGTTGGGGCCTTGGTCACTCACAAAGACAACCTTTGACAGATTATCAGGTGATATGCAAACTTCAAGAAGTTCTTTGGTGATCTGTTCGTGTATGTTTGTTGCTGTTTTTCTTAGTGTGTGGTCAAATTCCAATGTGGAAATCACGCGACTTGACAGTTTCCAATCTTCAGTAACGAAATGACACGTGAGCACTGTGTACGACCTCATATTAATACTGTCAGTCCACATGTCTGTTGTGATGCCTATTCCATTTTCCATGGCCTTTTTTATCTGTTGGATTAGCCTCTCCTTTTCAGTCTTGGCCTGCTCTTTGGCCCTGTTGCAAATGGTTTGCCTATGTGGTAGGACAGAGTTTATGTCCACTGATCCAAACCGTGCACCTATATTTACAAGCCCTTGTGCCACACGTGAAAATCCCTGTCCAGACACAATATCAAACGGACGTAAATCCGAGCAGCAGAATGCTATGAAGTCATCCACTACTTTCGACTTTGCAGCAAGTGGCACCTTGCCTTTCATAAATGATGACATTAAGGGCTGTTCTGCATGGACGTGTGGGGAAGGCTTGTTAGGCTGTGGTGCCAAACCACGACATGAATGTCGAAGCAGGTTAGATGTACCTGTTTTATGTCCATCGTATTTGTACAGCGCCTCACAATGAAAGCACATGACAAAGTCTGCAACGGTGTCATCCGACAAGACGACTTGTCCAAAATCATCCCACACCTTGCTTTTTTGATCAACTTTCCGTACAACCTTTGCATCACCCTTTTTTAACTTCTCTCTGATCGAGTCAGCCATCTTCATCAGAGGTCTCTGAGAAGTTTTGGCGGTGTAAACAAAAGCTGTACGCCGTACAGTGTACGGATACTGTTTTGGGATAAACTATTGAAAACACGTTATTAAAAACTACGCCAGTAGGCTACATAATTTATATCTCCGTTTCAAAAGGAAAAAATATTACAGAACACAGAATACAGAATAAAATGTGAGAAGGAAACCCAAGATATACATCTAATACCTCTGTTTATCTAGACTGAGAACAGTATGTGTGAGAGCTTTGAGTGCAAGATACTGCAGGTCTGCACTTGTAACAGTCATAGATTGTTGCATGTGATTTAGAACATCTATAATGCAAAATGTTTATTGCACCTATATCTCATAAAATTCCCAACTGAGAAATGTATGAGAGAAGTTTTCGCTATTTCTGACCCGACCCGCCCGCACCCGCACTATTTAGAAAAATTAATACCCAAATCCGCCCGACTCGCGGGTCAACCCGCGGATATCCGCGGGTTATGGGTCGATCCGCGCATCACTAGCATCTACAAATGCAAGTTAAAACCATATATAAACAATATCCAGAAACACTGCTACCTTCTCTGGGCCCAAACTCTTATGATGGACTGAGGCGAAGTGGAAAATTGTCCTGAGATCTGACGAATTGAAAGTCGAAATTCTTTTTAGAAATCATGGATGCCACATCCTCCAGGCTAAAGAGGAGAGGGACCATCCGGTTTGTTATCAGCGCACAGTTCAAAAGCCAGCATCTGTGATGGTATGAGGGTGCATAACTGCACATGACATGGGTAACTTGTACATCTGGGAAGGCATCATCAATGCTGAATGATATATCCACGTTTCAGAGCAATATGCTGCCATCTAGACAAAATCTTTTTCAGGGAAGACCTTCATTCTTTCAGCAAGACAATGCCAAACCATTTTCTGCACACATTAAAATTGCATGGCTCCGTAGTAAAAGAATCCGGGTGCTAAACTGGGCTGCATGCAGTCCAAACCTTTCTCCCATTTAAAACACATGGTGCATTATGAAGCGCAAAATACCACAAAGTATTTGGTCTGAACTGTTGAGCAACTGAAACTGTACATGAGGCAAGAATGGGACAACATTTCTCTTTCAAAACTATAGCAATCGGTCTCCTCAGTTCCCAAACGTTTACAGTGTTATTAAAAGTAGAGGTAATGCAACACAGTGGTGAACATGCCTCTGCCCCAACTTTTTGAAACGCGTTACTGACATCAAATTGCTCAGTTTCAACATTTGGTACATTTGATATGTTGTCTTTGTACTATTTTCAATGAAATATAGGGTTTCCATGATTTGCAAATTATCGCATTCTGTTTTTATTTACAGTTTACACAGTGTCCCAACTTTTTTGGCATTGGGGTTGTACATTACTACCTGATTTTATGAAAGTGTCAAGAAAATGTTGGCATATACATGCACATGCATAAGAACGTGTCCAGGTGATTCTTGCTGCCTCTGATGTTTATGGACCGTTCACAGAAACATAGTTACATATACAAGTTGTTTGTGTCATTTTTTTTTTTTTTTGGTGTGTGTGTTTGTGTGTGTGAAGGAGGAAAGGTGAGTACATGCATCTGTATAAAGATGATCTTTGTTTATCTGTGTGTATGTATGTAAACTTCACCGTGACGGTTGCCAACAGTCCTTCAGGCACATTAGCAACGATAATGCCAATAAGGAAGATGACAGCCTCAAGCCATGTGTAGCCGAGGATGAGTGAGAGGATAAAAAACGAGACACCAAGAAAAACAGCTACACCAGTAATGATGTGGATGAAGTGCTCAATTTCCAAGTTGATTGGGGTCTGGCCCACCTCCAACCCAGAAGCCAGGGTTGCTATTCGCCCCATAATTGTACGATCTCCTGTTGCAATCACAATGCCACGGGCCGTGCCTGCAGATGCACACACACACACACACACACATATATGCACATACATTAATACATTACCCATATCTCTATATGGGTATAAGATAAATGAATAAATTAATACCAAGCTGATGGTGAACAAATATCTGAATATATATATGTGTGTGTGTGTGTGTGTGTGTGTGAGTGAGAGAGAGAGAGAGAGAGAGAGAGAGAGAGAGAAAGGAAGCCATTGAAGGGAAACAGTCAGTTGTCCAGTCTACTAAACAAATATTCACACTAAATCATGACATTCAGTATACTGTTTAAGCTGCTGTGTTGATTTATTCCAGATGATACAATTCATTACTTACTACATCTCTCAGGTTTGGCTCAGAGCTGGGACAATTCTCATTTCCCATACTTCAGTAACAAGTCTTCTTTGAAATTAGAAAAGACTTTCTTTTCCAATAAATATGCTAATGTGCTGGGCATTGAATTAACCATCACATTACCTGTAATACTTCTGAAGATGGTAAATAGTAGTTATCAGTGCTATCAATAACAAATTTCAAACAAACTTGATACACACCATTACATGTATCAAGAAACATCTAAAATTAAATGTTTTTTCTTCTGCCTGAACATATTTTTTGTGTGTTCCAACACGTACTGGCTTTTTTTTTTTTAATCCAAGGTTGGTTTGAACTCATCAAACTGAGGACTCAAAAATATTGTAGCAGAATTATATTTAAAAAATGCTGTTCATCAACTCCACTTGTTTAAACATGAACCACTGAATTATAATAGGGGCTAGGCGGCGCTGACCTCAGAGGGGGCTACTGGTTGGCAGTGATTCATGTCAGTTGCATAACTGACAAGTGAGAAGTAGCCTAATTATAGCACGAGAAGTCATATTTGGTCTGCTATTGGACAGGAGACACATGAGCATGTCCCTGGAATGTATCGTGGTTAGAGATATGGATTATCAAAGGTTTCCCTCTTTTAAAGCTAGGAAGAAAAGCATGTAAATGGTATGATGCTCGTACATATCAAACTCAAGGTCCTTTGCCAGAAACAGCCCTCTGCTTTGTTTCATTTGGCCTGTGTAATCTATAAAATAATTATAGATCTAGATGAAAGGATGATACTATATTACTACTGAACACACTGTCTAGTGTCCACAGCAGACCTGCAGTGACCACCCACACCATTTAATCTCAAAGCATTGAAACACTGTTTAAAATCAACATCTATGTATCTCCCCTCCTAGAACTGCCACCTTATTGTGGTGGAGGGGTTTGTGTGCTTGAATGATCCTAGGAGCTATGTTGTCGGGGGCATTATGCCCCTGTCAGGGTTTCCCAAGGCAGAGAGGTCCTAGGTGACAGGCCAGACTAAGAGCAGTTCACCAAAACCCCTATGGAGAAAAATCTGAGGACCGTGACGTCGCCCGGGATGACGCAGCCGGGGCCCCACCCTGGAGCCAGGCCCGGGGTTGGGGCTCGTATGCGAGCACTTGGTGGCCGGGCCTTTGCCCATGGGGCCCGGCCGGGCTCAGCCCGAAGAGGTGACGTGGGCCCGACCTCCTGTGGGTTCACCACCCACAGAGGTAGCAGTAGGGGACTGGTGCAATGTGGATTGGGTGGCAGTCGAAGGCAGGAGCCTCGACGACCTGATCCCCGGACACAGCGGCTGGCTGTTGGGACATGGAATGTCACTTCGCTGGGGGGGAAAGAGCCTGAGCTTGTGCGGGAGGTTGAGAGGTACCGGCTAGAGATAGTCGGGCTCACCTCCACGCACAGCTTGGGCTCTGGAACCCAGCTCCTCGAGAGGGGCTGGACTCTCCACTTCTCTGGAGTCGCGCGTGGTGAGCGGCGGCGGGCTGGTGTGGGCTTGCTTATAGCTCCCCAGCTCAGCCGTCATGTGTTGGAGTTTACCCCAGTGAATGAGAGGGTTGCCTCTCTGCGCCTTCGGATTGGGGAGAGGGCTCTTGCTGTTGTTTGTGCCTACGGCCCAAATAGCAGTATAGAGTATCCGGCCTTCTTGGAGTCCCTGGGAGAGGTACTGAGGAGTGCTCAGACTGGGGACTCCATTGTGCTACTGGGGGACTTCAATGCTCACGTGGGCGATGACAGTGACACCTGGAGGGGCGTGGTTGGGAGGAACGGCCTCCCCGATCTGAACCCGAGTGGTGTTTTGTTATTGGACTTCTGTGCTAGTCACGGTTTGTCCATAACGAACACCATGTTAGAGCATAGGGGTGTCCATAAGTGCACGTGGCACCAGGACACCTTAGGTCGGAGGTCGATGATCGACTTTGTAGTTGTTTCATCTGATCTCCGGCCCTATGTCTTGGACACTCGGGTGAAGAGAGGGGCTGAGCTGTCAACTGATCACCACCTGGTGGTGAGTTGGATCTGCTGGCGGAGGAGGAAGCTGGACAGACCTGGCAGGCCCAAACGTATGGTGAGGGTCTGCTGGGAACGTCTGGCCGAGCACTCTGTTGGGGAGATCTTTAACTCCCACCTCCGGGAGAGCTTTTCCCAGCTTCCGAGGGAGGTGGGGGACATTGAGTCTGAGTGGACCATGTTCTCTACCTCCATTGTGGACGCAGCTGTTCGGAGCTGTGGCCGCAAGGTCTCCGGTGCCTGTCGTGGCGGCAATCCCCGAACCCGGTGGTGGACACCAGAAGTAAGGGATGCCGTCAAGCTGAAGAAGGAGTCCTATCGGGCCATGTTAACCTCCAGGACTCCCGAGGCAGCTGACGGGTATCGGCAGGCCAGGCGTGCCGCAGCTCGGGCAGTTGCGGAGGCAAAAACTCGGAACTGGGAGGAGTTCGGGGAGGCCATGGAGAAGGACTATCGGTCGGCCTCGAAGAAATTCTGGCAAACCGTCCGGAGCCTCAGGAGGGGGAAGCAGTACTCTGCCAACACTGTTTACAGTGCGGGTGGGGAGCTGTTGACCTCGACTGGGGACATTGTCGGGCGGTGGAAGGAATACTTTGAGGATCTCCTCAATCCTACCGTCATGTCTTCCATTGAGGAGACTGAGGCTGATGACTCAGAGGTGGACTCGTCCATTACCCAAGCCGAAGTCACTGAGGTGGTTTGCAAGCTCCTCGGTGGCAAGGCACCGGGGGTGGATGAGATCCGCCCTGAGTATCTCAAGTCTCTGGATGTTGTGGGGCTGTCTTGGTTGACACGCCTCTGCAACATTGCGTGGCGGTCAGGGACAGTGCCTCTGGAGTGGCAGACTGGGGTGGTGGTCCCTCTTTTTAAGAAAGGGAACCGGAGAGTGTGCTCCAATTATAGGGGAATCACACTTCTCAGCCTCCCAGGGAAGGTTTACTCCAGGGTACTGGAGAGGAGAATTCGACCGATAGTCGAACCTCGGATCCAGGAGGAACAATGCGGTTTTCGTCCTGGTCGCGGAACACTGGACCAGCTCTATACCCTTCATAGGGTGCTCGAGGGTTCATGGGAGTTTGCCCAACCAGTCCACATGTGCTTTGTGGATCTGGAGAAGGCATTCGACCATGTCCCCCGTAGTATTCTGTGGGGGGTGCTTCGGGAGTATGGGGTTCGGGGCTCTTTGCTAAGGGCTGTCCGGTCCCTGTACGAATGGAGCAGGAGTCTGGTTCGCATTGCCGGCAGTAAGTCAGACCTGTTCCCAGTGCATGTTGGACTCTGGCAGGGCTGCCCTTTGTCACCGGTTCTGTTCATAATTTTTATGGACAGAATTTCTAGGTGCAGCCAGGGGCCAGAAGGAATCCTGTTTGGGAACCACAGGATTTCATCTCTGCTTTTTGCGGATGATGTTGTCCTGTTGGCTTCTTCAAACCAGGACCTTCAGCATGCACTGGGGCGGTTTGCAGTCGAGTGTGAAGCGGCTGGGATGAGAATCAGCACCTCCAAGTCCGAGGCCATGGTTCTCGACCGGAAAAGGGTGGCTTGCCCTCTCCACGTTGGTGGAGAAGTTCTGCCTCAAGTGGAGGAGTTCAAGTATCTCGGGATCTTGTTCACGAGTGAGGGAAGGATGGAGCGTGAGATCGACAGGCGGATCGGTGCAGCCTCCGCAGTGATGCGGTCGCTTTACCGGTCCGTCGTGGTGAAGAAGGAGCTGAGCCAAAAGGTGAAGCTCTCAATTTACCGGTCGATCTACGTTCCGACTCTCACCTATGGTCATGAGCTTTGGGTAATGACCGAAAGGACAAGATCGCGGATACAAGCGGCCAAAATGAGTTTCCTTCGCAGGGTGGCTGGGCGCTCCCTTAGAGATAGGGTGAGAAGCACAGTCACTCAGGAGGAGCTCGGAGTAGAGCCGCTGCTGCTCCACATCGAGAGGAATCAGCTGAGGTGGCTCGGGCATCTTTTTTGGATGCCTCCTGGACGCCTCCCTCGGGAGGTGTTCCAGGCATGTCCCCCCGGGAGGAGGCCCCGGGGAAGACCCAGGACACGCTGGAGGGACTATGTCTCTCGGCTGGCCTGGGAACGCCTCGGTGTCTTTCCCGAGGAGCTGGCCGAGGTGTCTGGGGAAAGGGAAGTTTGGGCTTCCCTGCTTAGACTGCTGCCTCCGTGACCCGGTCCCGGATAAAGCGGAAGAAGACGAGACGAGACGAGACGAGACGAGACGAGATCTATGTATCTGCTGCACCTGATGCAAGTCACACTCTAGTCTGTTGTGAGGGTTTAATTTCAAGAGGGATGAGAAAATATAGTCCTTGTCGAAAGTATTGAAATGGTAAGGCCAATTAATTTGCTTTTGCTATGAAGAAATTGGCTCTGGAGTTCTTAATGAATGAGAGGATATATGAGAATGTCATCTTTCATTTCCTGATTTTTACATCTAGATATGTTAAACAACTTAAAACATGGCACTTTTGGTGACAGATCACCCAATATTTCAATGAGGAAAAGTACAGGAACAGATAATATAAATTAAATAACAATATGTGGTTGCATATCCCTTGCTTGTAATAACTGCATCAAACCAGAATCAACTTATATCACCAAACTGTTGCATTCTTCTTTCATGATGCTTTTCCATGCTTGGACTGTTTGTTACTTTTAATTGTTTGTTTTGAGGAATTTCTCCCTTCCCCTCTTGCATGCTCATTTGGGTTAAGGTCTGGTGATAGACTGGGCTGTCTACCTTCCACTTTTCCCTCGATGAAGTCCTTTCTTGTGTTGGCAGTGTGTTTGGGATAACTGTTTTGCTGCATACTGAAGTTGTTTCCAAATATATTGGGCGCGTTTCTCTGTAGATTGGCAGATCAGAATGTTTCTGTAGATTTCTGAATTTATTTTGTTGGTACTATCATGAGTTACATCAATAATCTTTCTATAAACTATCATGAGTTGCATCTTTCTCCACGCTTTGGCCTTTCCATCACTTTGGTAGAGATTAATCTTGGTTCCAGAACTTTAGTGGCTCAACTCTGTATTTCTTTTTGTGAATTCCACTCTGACCTTCCAATTCTTACTGCCTATAAGTGATGTACATCATATGGTATGGCTTCTATGTTTCTATATTTCTGCTCTCAAAGTCTTGTTTGAACGGTGAGACCTTCACCCCTGCCCTGTGCAGGTTGTTGTTGTCACTGACAGCTGTTTTAAAGTTTTCCTTGTTCAATGTCTGGTTGTCAGTCTTCACAGGCAACACCCAGGGATCAAATCAAGAGTAAATAGAACAGAATAGAATACCTTTATTGTCATTATACACATGTACAATGAGATTAAAGCATCTCCAATAACAGTGCAAACAGCGTGGAGAGAGAGAGAGGAAGGGGGGGAGAAGAAAAAAAAAGGGGGGTGTAAGGGGGTAAGGTGCACAGTCTGAGGTGTATGTGTTGTGTTACACATTATGGAGTGAGGTATTGCGCATATAAAGTATTGCACAGAGACAGTCACATTATAAATTATTGCACGAGAGAGTCACATTATAAAATAAAATATTACACATTATGAAGTATTGCAAGGTAAGGTAAGGTGCACAGACTTGAGGTGTATGTGTTGTGTGTAAGGGGCACAGTCCTGGGGTGTATGTGTTGTGTGTAAGGTGCACAGTCCTGAGGTGAATGTGTTGCGTTTCACATTATGGAGTGTGGTATTGCACATTATAAAAGTATTGCATAGAGAGTCATCTTATAAAGTATTGCACATTATAAATTAGTAAAATAGTAAAATAAATAGACTATAAAGTCAAAGCATATCCGAGTTCAGGGCGGTTATGGCTTTTGGAAAGAAGCTGTTTTTTAATTGATTTGTCTTTGTCCTGATGCACCTGTAGCACCTCCCTGAGGGCAGCAGGTCGAACAGATCAAAGCCAGGGTGGGAGCTGTCCTTGATAATATTCTTAGCTCTGCTAAGGCAGCGGTAGGTGTAAATGTCCATCAGGGAGGGGAGAGGGCAGCCAATGATCTTCTGTGCTGCCTTAACTACCATCTGGAGCATCTCCCTGTCTACAGTAGTGCAGCTGCCGTACCATACTGTAATACAGTACGTCAGCATGCTCTCAATGGATGAGCGGTAGAAGGTCAGCAGCAGGTTGTAGCTTAAGTTGTACTTCCTGAGGACTCTCAGGAAGTGTAGCCGCTGCTGAGCCTTCTTAATGACTGCTGTAATGTTTGCTGACCAGGAGATGTCAGCGGAGATGAGGACACAGAGAAACCAGAAGGTGTGGACCCTCTCCACATACACGTTGTTGATGTAGAGGGGGGCTAGGTCGGTGCTGTGCTTCCTGAAGTCAACAATGAGCTCTTTGGTTTTCTTGGTGTTCAGAGCGAGCTTATTTTCTGAACACCAGGCTGCCAACTTCAGGACCTCCTCTCTGTAGGCTGCCTCGTCTCCCTTTGAGATGAGTCCGACCACTGTGGTGTCGTCAGCAAACTTGACGATAAGGTTGTTGTTGTTGTGGGTAGGACTACAGTCGTAGGTGTAGAGGCAGTACAGGAGGGGGCTCAGCACACAGCCCTGTGGAGAGCCAGTGCTCAACATGCGGGTGGAAGAGAAGTAGGGGCCAAGTCTCACAGTCTGGGGCCGGTTAGTAAGAAAGTCCTTTAACCAGGCACATGTGAGAGGGGGGAGGCCGAGAGTGTCCAGTTTTCTAATAAGGATGTCCGGGATTATTGTATTAAAAGCTGAACTGTAATCCACAAAGAGTATGTGGACGTAGCTCTGCTGCTGCTCCAGGTGATTTAGCGCAGAGTGGAGAGCTACGTCCTCAATGGCGTCCTCTGTGGATCTGTTTGTGTGATATGCGAACTGGTAGGGGTTGAAGTCTGGGGGGAGGTGGTCCTTGATGTGCTGAAGAACTAGTCTCTCGAAGCACTTCATGATTACCGGGGTGAGGGCCACAGGACAGTAATCATTCAGGCTGGTGACAGGAGACTTCTTCGGCACATTCGATTCTGACCCGAGGTCATTTCCCGATCCCTCCCTGTCTCTCTCTCCCACTCATTTCCTGTCTCTACACTGTCCTATCCAATAAAGGTGAAAAAAGCCCAAAAATATATTAAAAAAAAAAAGATCCTGGTGAAGGTAGGGGCGAGCTGGTGGGCGCACACTCTGAGCACCTTACCAGGTACACCATCTGGGCCGGCAGCTTTCTTGGGGTTCACTGCCAGGAGCACCTGTCTGACATCGTGCTCCTGTACAGTGAAAGGAGTGGTGTAGGAACTGTGTGGTGGTGGGGGCAGGGCAGGAGCAGATGAGTGCTGCTGAGATGTTTCAAAGCGAGCAAAGAAGCAATTTAGCTCCTCTGCTAGCGGCACACTCCAGTCTCCTGTTGGCACATCACAGTCTCTGAAGTTTGTGATGTCCTGAATGCCCTGCCACACCTCCCTTGTGTTGTTGCTGGACAGGTGGGACTCTATGCGCAGCCTGTGGTCCACCTTGGCTTTATTTATTCCTCTTTTCAGATCAGCTCGAGCAGCTCTGTACAGACCTCCATCACCTGACCTGAAGGCAGCATCGCGAGCCCTGAGGAGTGAGCGGACCTGGCTGGTCATCCAGGGTTTCTGGTTTGGGAAGACCTGGATGTTTTTATCCACCGTCACATTCCCGATGCAGAACTTGATATAGTCCAGCACCATTCCTGTGAATGTCTCCAGCTCCTGGTGTTCAAATAAGTCCCAATCTGTCCATTTAAAGCAGTCCTGTAGTTTGGAGAGTGCATTGTCAGGCCAGGTTGTGATAGTCCTTGTGGTGGGCCTGGCTCTGCGTCTGAGGGGGGTGTAGGCTGGGGAGAGCAGGAGGGAAAGATGGTCTGACTGGCCGAGGTGGGGGAGGGGTATGGCTCTGTACGCATGCTTGATGTTGGAGTAAACATGATCCAGAGTGTTCTTCCCTCGAGTAGAACACTTAACATGTTGGTAAAACTTCGGCAGTATAGTCTTCAAGTTGGCCTTAATAAAGTCTCCTGCTATTATGTGAACACCGTCAGGGTGGGCCCACTGCTGTTTGTTAATGGTGTTCAGCAGGAGAGAGAGCGTTGTGTTTACACTGGCGTCAGGTGGAATGTACACAGCTGTGACAATCACCACAGTTAGCTCTCTCGGTAGAAAAAAAGGCCGGCATCTTACAGACATGTACTCGAGGTCTGGGGAACAGTGTTTATCTATAATTGTTCCGTTGTTACACCAATTATCATGCACGTAAATACAGAGCCTTCCCCCTCTGCTCTTACCGGAGTTCTTATTTCTATCCCAGCGGAGCAGAGTGCGGCCTGCTAGCTGCAAGCTAGCATCGGGTATTTCCAGATGAAGCCAGGTTTCTGTAATAATTAAAACACAGCAGTCCCGAACATAGCAATTTCCAGTGAGTTGTACTTCCAGATCATCCGTTTTATGCACCAGGGATCTGGCATTGGAGAGATACAGGCTCGGTAGAGGTGAATTGTGTGGTTGTTTTCTTAGCCTTAGCATAGCACCGGATCTGCAGCCCCGCTTCTGCTTCCTCTCCCTCCTCCGTCTGCGCCGCCTCCTAGACCCAACAACAATCCACAGAGAACCCGGCGGTCTCGCTATGTCATCTGGGATGTTATGCGTGAAGAGAAAGTCGCTCGAAACAGATACCTGATGTTGGTCACTGATGGCTAAAAGTGTCTGGCGGGTGTACTGGATATTTGCAGAACCGATGTTGCACAAACAAGCAAGAAAGAAATACAAAAACAAACAAAAAAAAGAGCACTGAAAAGGAGAGCCGTAAGCCGCTGCAACCACGTGTGCCGCCATCTTGGAATCAAGATGTTCAGAGCAATTTAATTTTTAAACAGTCAATCTAACCTGGACAACAATCTGCATTTTAAATGATTCCCACCGCTGCTTCAGAATTTTATGAAACATCATGAAGTCACAATTACATGACACTAAAGAGGGCTTTTATTTTGAATCAATGGATACAGGAAGTGAAGACACATTGAGATATCGGCCAAGATGAGACAACGAGAAAGAGACGAGAAAGTTTAACTAGCCAATATCAATGGTGCTAGAGAAAGCTGTGCGACTAATTTTGGAAGGGACCGTATCTCCTAAATAAAATCACTGAATCAAACGATTCAGTTGAGAAGTATAACGCTCAATTTTGAATGGATGCCACACACATGGGTGCAAGTATAAAATTTTCAAAAACCTGAAAAGTCTGACAAAGTCAGACGTGCATGGCACAGCCATGCGGGGGGGGGGGGGGGGGTTTACAAAGGGGGGTGAGCCCCCCTTAGGGCTCGAAAAAAAATTTAAATTACAAGTTAAAATGGTTGTCTTTCATGCAATCTCATGCAAACATTTATAATATTAATAGTTATATGATTTGCATATTCACATCAAATGTTTAATACATTTCATCAATTCATCTGAAATAACAATATTTCAAGTACAAGGCTTGATATTTCAAAACATCTAGCAACTACTAATTTAAATGTTGAAACAACCATTTTTAATATGCTTTTGCTGTGATACCTTTTTTACAATATATACACAGCTTGAGTTAAAATAAGGGGCCACATGTCTTGATGTCCTCAGAAACTCCTGGATTTTAGCAAATAACAAGATTCAGCTTTTTCCATATACAAAAATATCTATATTTTATAATCCATTACTGACTACAAATGAGTTTTCAACCTAACAACCACATTAGAAAAGATGATAAAAAAAGCTAACAAACTTATTTCAAGACCTACCTTACTTTTATTTAATAACTGAAAGGTAATCAAATGTCAAAAAAACATGTTTATAAAAACAGATACTTGTGATGAATAATTTCAGTTCTAGAAGAAAGCACATTGAATTTGCACATCACACAATATCAGATGACAATTTAAATCACCAATAAATGTTTTGAATTCACTTATTACTACATAGCACAAAAATCAGAAAAGTGATTAGTCTCATCGGCGTGACTTTTAAGTCCCTTCTTCCCACTGGAGCCGTACTTGATAGTCTTTGAACAGCAGTCACAATACGCAACTCCCGGGACATCCAGTTTTCTCAGCCATATTCCCCATTTGTCACCGTTTTTGTCACACTCGCTTAACCATTCCCATCTCCATTTATTTCTAGATGTCTTTTCTAATTCTTTTGTATTGGAGCCTTCCGATAAAAACTTAATTTTGACATATTTTGATCAGCAACCAGAAGCAAAGCACTTGGATCTGTCGCAAGGGAGGGAAGCTGTTAGGACTGGGGACTGTCTTGGCCTCTAGAGGCCGCTGTTATTTTTTTATCTTGTCATGTTTGTTTTGGCCTCTAGAGGCTGCCACTGCTTCTGTGTTTTGTGTTTGTTTTGATAGCCTGTGTTTCCATGTGCCTTTTACCCCCACCTGTTCTTTATTTTTCTGCCCCGCCTAGTTTCTTAATTACCCTGGCTATATATACTTCCTCAGTTTAGCCTCTTGTCATGGAGTCTTTGTGCTGCTTATGGCTAGTAACCTCTGTCCCGTGTACCTTGCTTATGTCCTTGTGGTTTTTGGTATTTTGCTTTCTTTTGGACTTTGTACTTGACATTTTTGGATCTTCTGAGCGTTTTGCATTTTTGCCTTTTCTTTTCTGATTTTGGACTTTGAACTTTTGGATATTTTATTTTCCCTTACATCTTCTGAGCATTTGGATTTTACTTTTTGCTTTGGATTTTTGACCTTCTGTGCTTTTGACAATAAACTGTTTTTGTACTCTACCTTCGCCTCACTCCTCTGCACTTGAGTCATTCCCCTGGTGGCCTAGTGGGGGTTTGCTGGCTTACTACACCAGCGACCCGGGTTCGATTCCCAGCAAAACCCTAACAGAAAGACTTCGTCATGACCGACTCAGCAGAGGCTGCTTCAACTGTCTACCCGGCCAACCTTCAGGGAATTATGGCAGCTTTAACACGCTTCGGAGCGACCATGGACACTCATGGACGAACACTCGTAAGCCAACGTGAGGCCCTTGCTCGCCACGAGGTACTGCTTCAGCAAATTGGGAAAGCCCTGGCACAGCTGACTCCTATGCCCACATCTCCTCCTCCTGATCTTCCCCCTGCTCCTGCTCCACCATCTGCTCCCGCTCCAGTGCCTCCTGCCACGCTGCCTCTGTCACCTCGCGAACCCTGCCTTCCTGCACCACAGAGGTATGGCGGCAAGCACGGTGAGTGCTGGGAGTTCCTTACCCAGTGCCAACTCATCTTTGAGCTCCAGCCTTCCACCTACACTATGGATCGCCGCAAGATTGCATATGTGATAACCTTGTTAGCTGATAAGGCACGAGCTTGGGCAACAGCCGTCTGGCAGGAAGGAAGCGTTGCAGACTATGCCATCTCGTTCCGGACGCTCGCAGCAGTCAGTGGATGGAACAAGACTGCCCTGGTTTCAGCCTTCCACTATGGTCTGTCTGACCCCATCAAAGACGGTCTGGCCTCTATCGGATGCCCAAGTGACCTCGAAACACTGATCTCACATGCCAATCATCTTGACAACCGGATTAGAGAGCGCCGCCAAGTCCTGAGCTTCCCCGGCCTCACTGCCTCAATATGGAGCCCATCTACCTCCTCCAGTGACTGTCCGGAGCCCATGCAAGTGGGCCGTACTCGTCTCTCCGCATCTGAGAGGGAGCGCAGAAGGAGGGACAAGTGCTGCATCTACTGTGGCAAGCCTGGCCATTTCCGAGCATCATGTCCTGAGCTCTCGGGAAAAGGACCGCCCTGTCCAGCCAAGGGAGGGTTGTGACGGGGCCTACCCTCTCTCCCAAACTCCCTGGCCAAGGAGTCTACATCCCGGTCTCCATCTCCTGGGGTGAGTCCGTCCACTCTTGCCAGGCCTTGTTAGACTCTGGGGCAGCTGGAAACTTTATGGATGTCCACTTCGCCCAAAGAATCAATGTCCCTACTGCACCTCTTGAAGTCCCGCTGTCTGTGTCTGCCCTGGACGGCCAAGCTTTAGGTGATGGAAGAGTCACCCAAGTTACTTCTCCAGTCTTTCTCCAGTCTCAAGGTCACAAAGAAGAAATTTCCCTGCACTTTATTCATTTGCCAGAGTTCCCAGTGATCCTAGGCCTTCCTTGGCTTACCCGCCACAACCCTCGCATAGACTGGGTAACAAGCCAGGTTGTGGAATGGGGCCCTGCGTGCCATACCTCTTGTCTGCTCTCTAGCTCTCCTGTGTCTCCTGCCGAGCCTCCTGATCTCACCGAGTTATCTCAAGTTCCCACAGAGTACTGGGATCTTAAGGAAGTCTTCAGCAAGAGTAGGGCCGCCATTCTTCCTCCGCACCGCGCCTACGACTGTGCCATCAACTTGCTCCCTGGGACTACCCCTCCTCAGGGCAGACTGTTTTCCCTCTCTCAGCCAGAACGCAAGGCCATGGAGGAATACATCAAGGACGCCCTGGCCTCTGGGTTCATTCGACCCTCCACCTCACCTGCTGGTGCCAGCTTCTTCTTTGTCGGCAAGAAGGATGGGGGGATCTGACCGTGTATTGACTACAGGGGCCTGAACAAGATCACTGTGCACAACCGCTATCCCCTTCCGCTGATGTCCACAGCGTTCAACCTGCTCCAAGGCGCCACTGTCTTCACCAAGTTGGACTTACGGAACGCATACCACCTCATCCATATCCAACAGGGAGACGAGTGGAAGACTGCCTTTAACGCCTAGTCAGGGCACTATGAGTACCAGGTGATGCCCTTCGGACTCACCAATGCACCAGCAGTTTTTCAGGCCCTTATCAACGACGTCTTGAGGGATATGATCAACCAGTACGTTTTTGTCTACCTCGACGACATCCTAATATTTTCCAAGACCTTGCAGAAGCACCGCCACCATGTCCGCCAGGTCCTCCAGAGGCTGCTACAGAACAATCTGTTCACTAAGGCCCAGAAATGTGAGTTTCACGTCCCCGAGGTCTCCTTTCTGGGTTTTATTGTACGGACAGGACAACTCCAGATGGATCCAGCCAAGACCCTGGCTGTCCGAAACTGGCCCACTCCCAAGTCCGTCAGAGAAGTTCAGCAGTTCTTAGGATTTGCTAACTTCTACCGCAAGTTTGTCAGGAACTTCAGTTCTGTAGCAGCGCCCATATCGGACCTCACCAAAAAGACAGGTGGATCTTATGTCTGGTCTCCTCAGGTGGAGAAGCCGTTCAAGGACCTCAAGCACCGCTTCTGCACGGCACCCATTCTGGTCCTCCCGGACACATCGCAACCATTCATCGTCGAGGTGGACGCCTCGGACAGTGGCGTCGGCGCGGTAATCTCTCAATGCTCGGATGGAAGGTTGCACCCCTGCGCATACTTCTCCCACCGTCTGAGTCCTGCGGAGTCCCGGTATGATGTGGGGGATCGAGAACTGCTCACGGTTAAACTGGCCCTTGAGGAGTGGAGGCACTGGCTGGAGGGAGCGCAACATCCATTCCTGGTTTGGACGGACCACAAGAACCTGGGGTACCTCTAGCAAGCCAAGAGACTCAATCCATGACAGGCTAGGTGGGCCTTGTTTTTCAGTCGGTTTGACTTCACCCTATCTTACCGCCCCAGCTCTAAGAACACCAAATCTGATGCGCTTTCCAGGCTGTTCACTCCCACCAACAGGGAGAGTGAAGTTGGGCCTATTATCCCTGTGTCCCGGATTGTGGCCCCTGTCCGCTGGGGTGTTGAGGAGGCTGTCTGATGAGCTCAACACCAGGACTCCAGTCCTGGGACGGGGCCACCGGGCCTCTTGTACATCCCGCGTCAAGCCTGGGCCAAGGTTCTCCAGTGGGGTCACTCGTCCCCTCTCACCGCCCACCCGGGAGCTCGGAGGACCCTGGACTTCTTGAAAAGACGCTTCTGGTGGCCAAGCATGGAGAAGGAAGTAAGGTTATTCGTCCTGTCCTGTGATGTGTGCACCAGAACCAAGAACCCACGACAGCATCCCCAGGGCCTCCTGCATCCTCTGCCTATTCCCCAGCATCCCTGGTCCCATGTGGCAGTCGACTTCATCACGGGCCTTCCAAACTCTCAAGGTAACACTGTCATTTTGGTCATAGTCGACAGATTCTCTAAAGCCTGCCACTTCATACCACTGTGCAAGCTCCCTTCTGCCCTTGAAACAGCCAAACTAATATTTACTCATGTCTTCCGAGTCTTTGGGCTCCCACAGGACATTGTCTCAGACTGGGGGCCCCAGTTCTCCTCCCGAGTGTGGCACGGGTTCTGCAAGCTCATCGGGGCCACTGCCAGCCTCTCCTCTGGGTTCCACCCCCAGTCCAATGGGCAGACTGAGAGGCTCAACCAGGACCTGGAAACCACCCTGCAAGGCCTGGTGATGGATAACCCGACATCATGGAGCACCTGGCTGCCATGGGCAGAGTACGCCCACAACACCCTGCAGTCATCGGCCACCAGGTTGTCACCGTTCCAGTGCCAATTCGGGTTCCAGCCACCTCTGTTTCCGGACCAGGAGGAGGACGCTGGGGTGCCCTCGGTCAACCAGTATGTGAGACGGTGTCGCAAGACCTGGAACAAGGTCAGGAGGACCCTCATCCAGACTTCCAGGGCCAACCAGACTCAGGCCAACTGCCATAGAAGGCCTGCCCACATTTTCCGCCCTGGGCAGCAGGTTTGGCTGTCCGCCAAGGACCTTCTGCTGCGGGTGGAGAACCGCAAGCTTGCTCCTCGCTATGTTGGCCCCTTCAAGGTTGTGCGCAGGGTGAACCCTGTCACCTACCGGCTCCAGTTGCCCCGGACTCTAAGGATCAACCCCACATTCCATGCATCCCTGTTGCGGCCCGTACTGTTGTCCTCGTATGCCCCTGCCCCTAGGAATCCCCCACTTCCCCGCATCCTCCAGGGTCAGACCTTGTTCACGGTGCGCCGCCTGCTCGACTCCCGCCGGGTCCGCGGCGGGCTTCAATATCTAGTGGACTGGGAGGGCTATGGCCCTGAGGAGCGCTGTTGGGTCCCCACTCGGGACGTGTTAGACAAAGAACTTTGTCAGGACTTCCATTCGGCCCATCCGGATCGGCCTGGGAACGTCAGGAGATGCTCCTTGGGGGGGGGGGGGGGTCCTGTTAGGACTGGGGACTGTCTTGGCCTCTAGAGGCCGCTGTTATTTTTTATCTTGTCATGTTTGTTTTGGCCTCTAGAGGCCGCCACTGCTTCTGTGTTTTGTGTTTGTTTTGATAGCCTGTGTTTCCATGTGCCTTTTACCCCCACCTGTTCTTTATTTTCTGCCCCGCCTAGTTTCTTAATTACCCTGGCTATATATACTTCCTCAGTTTAGCCTCTTGTCACGGAGTCTTTGTGCTGCTTATGGCTAGTAACCTCTGTCCCGTGTACCTTGCTTATGTCCTTGTGGTTTTTGGTATTTTGCTTTCTTTTGGACTTTGAACTTGACATTTTTGGATCTTCTGAGAGTTTTGCATTTTTGCCTTTTCTTTTCTGATTTTGGACTTTGAACTTTTGGATATTTTATTTTCTCTTATATCTTCTGAGCGTTTGGATTTTACTTTTTGCTTTGGATTTTTGACCTTCTGTGCTTTTGACAATAAACTGTTTTTGTACTCTACCTTCGCCTCACTCCTCTGCACTTGAATCATTCCCCTGGTGGCCTAGTGGGGGTTTGCTGGCTTACTACACCAGCGACCCGGGTTCGATTCCCAGCAAAACCCTAACAGAAGCGAAATAAAGCTTATTATAAAAGCTGAAGTTTCATTGGACGGCAGTTAACAGTGAGCCAATGAAAAGCACCGTTCTAAGTTGCACCAAAAGAAACGGTGACTCATGGGAATAGCTGTGTTGATTTGGTCGAACAACGTGCTATGTGCGTGAAACATGATATCACACGTATAACACTGTGAAACAACGGGCTAGTCAGGACCGCTTGTCAGTGAGCGGCGTATAAATTGAATGAGGTTTGTGGCGAAGATGAGATGAAAAGATTCACGCTGAGAGTGAGACAGTGAGAGGACCACACCCCCAAAAATCTCAACGGATTTACACGATTTGGCAAAATGACTTTTTCAGAACCGAAAAAAAACGGAGCTTCCGGCACATGCCGGAAAACTTGCACCCATGCACACAGTACTAAGAGCAGTGATGGGGAGGGGATTTTTAATCAGTTTAGTGCACAAGCTATTGTGAACCAGTTTTACTCTAAAACAAAATTAAAGTAAAAAACATTGTCATCGCAGAACATAAATATGGAATCGTAAAGATGACTTCATTGATCTTTTATAAATACCATCATAGTGTAGGAATTGTGAAAACCAAGTTATACATACAGTTGAATATTTTTTGTTATAAATGTCATATTATAGGCCTACTGTGGTTTCAGAGTTTAGCTTATTGGTACAAGAGACAATACGCTAAAAAGTAACAGAGTGCCGGCTACAATTATCGACACCTTAGCGATCTTTTGGCCATTGCAAAAGTAGAAAAGACTTTCAATACATAAATTGTGCATGAATAATTACTCAAACTTCCACTGGAAAAAAAATGAGTTGATTCCCGATTACTTAGCATATCAGATCACGTGACACTATTCCACAATTATCTACATCCAGATGATTTTTTTTTTAAAGTCATTGGTATGTGGTATTAACAAAACATAGTTTTTATTTAAATTTTGTTTTATGTAAACATATTTAGTACAAAATATCTTTTATATAAATATATTGATGTCAGCGCTTATGTAAATGAGGAAGTAATTCTAATGTTTGTAAACAAATGAACTGATAATGTTTAACCTGTGTCAGAAAATCTTTTTATTCCACTTTCTAAGTATTTTCGGAGATCACATTTTGTTAATCATTCGTTGTTTGTATTAATTTCTAGTTTATCAATAAATGTCAACAGGCAATTCACATTGTAACCACATGAAAATCCAGGTCAAAGGTCGATTTTTTTATTTTTTTATTTAATTGAGATTTTAAATTTATATTCAAAAATATAAAACGTTTCCTGATATTGTAATATGTGACCGATATTTACAACAAACTGAAAAAAAAAAATATTTTCTGAATGGAATAGAAAAATCTGAATATTTCAAGCATGTCGTTTTTATATGCTAGGAATTTAATTCTGGTCTAATTCAATTAATTGTAATAGGATTCCAAATACTCTATAAGCATTCCATTCTGTTATGAATCAGAAAAATATATTATAAAAAATAAAAGTGCTGCGATTTAAAGTACTTCATCTACTTCAACAATTTTACACAAAGATTGATACATAACAGTTGTAAATGTCACTTAATTCCACAGGGTGTTGATAATGGTGGTAATTCTATAAGTAGGGGCCTGGACCAGGCCTTCCTCCTTTTGTTCTCCTTTTTCTCTGAACATTAGACCTGTAGTGTTTTGGTGATCATCATGATGAATGCCATGGTTAATGAAGATGAATCAAAAGACACATGGTAACATCATCAGAACAGCAGAAAACACTACATTCTAACACTAAATTCTGAGAAGCATCTCCAGCAAAGGGCCCAATTAGAGTGTTTCTCTGAAGAATTCAGTGCCCTCAAAAGGGATAAATCCATTCCAAAGAGCAGCAAACTACTCCCCCTGGCTCCTGAGTATAACCCTGACTTAGGTCTAATCAGAGTAGGAGGCTGACTTCAGAGAGCAGAGGACCTTGACCATGAAATATTCAGACTATATCCATCCAATCATATTGGATCCAAAACATCCCATAACTAAACTCATTATCAAGCATTATGATGAGAAACTGCTCCACCAAGGCTCTGAGCGTATCCTGGGGAAAATAAGACATAGATACCGGATCCTGCGTGGTCACAAAGCTATTCATCAGCATCAGCACCAGTGTAAAGATTATCAGAAATGTAGAGCTAATCCAGTCATCCCTAAAATGGCAGACCTTCCTCCAGCCGGCCTGCGACTGAATAAGCCCCCATTTTGGTCCACTGGCATGGACTGTTTTGAACCATTCACAGTGAAAGTTGGTCACTGCACAGAGAAAAGGTGGGGCATACTCTTTAAATGCTTAACTACATGATGCATACATCTTGAGCTGCTTGACGATATGGATGCAGATGCATTCTTAATGGCCTTTAGAAGGTTTGACTCACACAGAGGAAAACCTTATGAACTCCTCTCTGATTGTGTTACTAATTTCAAAGCAGGTGAGGTAGAATTGCAAAATGCTTTCCAGGCCATGGTACCAGACTTGAAGCAGCAGTTAGCCCACTCACAAGTGAACTTCCAGTTCAATCCTCCATCTGCTCCATATTTCGGCGGAAGCTGGGAAAGAGAAATAAAATCTATTAAAATGGCCCTCCATGTTGCGCTGGGAAAGCAGCCAACAACAGAAACAGTTCTACACATAGTCCTGATTGAAGTTGAAGGCATCCTGAATTCAAAACTTCTCGGCTATGTCTCTTCCGACCTTGCTGATCCAGACTCAGTCGCTCCAAACATATTGTTGATGGGGCAGCCCGACTCCTCTCTTCCTCAGGCAGTCTACGGTGCAAGTGAACTTCTGGGCAGGAGAAGATGGTGCCACAGTCAGAGCTTAGCTGATCAATTCTGGACAGCCTTCATTCGCTATTATCTACTAAACCTTCAAAGGAGGCAAAAATGGGAATCCAACAAGCAGAACTTGGATGCAGGTCAGGTTGTGATAATAGTCGACCCCCAATATCCTCAAGCATCATGGCCTATAGGAAGGATAACTGAAACCTACCCGGGAAAGGCATCCAAGATGGCGCCACGGATGGTTGCCTCAGTACTTCGCTTTCTCGTACTTTCTATGTTTTTGTGTATTTGTTGTTGTGTTTTTTGCGCTCCTTCGCTGGTCACATACTCCAGAGAAGAACTTATAAACATTGGAATAACCACCAGTAAAGTTTTTCATTGATCCGGAAAGTATTCCAAAGCTAATTGTTGGAGGAGCAGCAACTCTGTATGGATTACACCGAGGACGCCGGAGACACTGGGGGAAGCGAGCTGGAGTGCTCGTCAGACTGAGGCCCTGTCCACACGGCAACGGATTCAGGTGACTCCGATACAATTGCTTATCGTTTAGGCCTGGCGTCCACACGGCACTGGCGTTTTGGGTGCCCAAAACGCAATCTTTTTGAGAACGGGTTCCAGAGTGGAAATATCTGGCAATGTTGCCATTGCGAAGTCGTCTGGATGAGTAGAACGGATTTGTTTACGATGACATCACAACCACATGACTGTGAGTGCTTCACGCTGGGTAGAAGTGTAACGAATATCACCAGGATATCACCAGGAAAAAGCCTTACAGAGCACTAGTGAGAGTGAAACACGAGCTTGGATATTATTATTATTATTATGTTCAGTGTTGGGCGGCACGGTGGTGTAGTGGTTAGCGCTGTCGCCTCACAGCAAGAAGGTCCTGGGTTCGAGCCCCGGGGCCGGCGAGGGCCTTTCTGTGTGGAGTTTGCATGTTCTCCCCGTGTCCGCGTGGGTTTCCTCCGGGTGCTCCGGTTTCCCCCACAGTCCAAAGACATGCAGGTTAGGTTAACTGGTGACTCTAAATTGACCGTAGGTGTGAATGTGAGTGTGAATGGTTGTCTGTGTCTATGTGTTAGCCCTGTGATGACCTGGCGACTTGTCCAGGGTGTACCCCGCCTTTCGCCCGTAGTCAGCTGGGATAGGCTCCAGCTTGCCTGCGACCCTGTAGAAGGATAAAGCGGCTAGAGATAATGAGATGAGATGTTCAGTGTTAGTTCACAGTAGTAATGCAAGAAGCAGAATAGTGACAGTAATAGTGAAGCAAAAACATGCAATTGTACAAACACTGCAGCTCTACAGCAAAATATTCATTTATAAAATGGTCTGATTCTTAACACCAGTAGTGCCAATGATCTTCTCATTGCGATGCGATGCGAGTTGTCAACAAATCCTATAACTTGGTTCATGAAACGCGCTTACAAAATATTTTCACTGTGAATATTTATTGTGTAATGGTGCAAAGTGAGAGAGAGAGAGACTCTGCCCTTAGGGCAGAGTCAATCCCGCCAGCAAAAATAGGGAAAAAAAGGAGCGATCTCACCTCTTCAGATGCTGGTTTAAGTCCGACAATACATTCCTCAAAAAGGGCGTAGAGGAGCAAATTAATCCATCAAGGTGTATCATTCAATTTATTTCGGACCATTAAAGACGCCGCCTTCCGCGTAGAATCATACGTCATCCTCGCCGCCATATTGGATAGGTCAAAGCGGAGAATAAAGATTCATGTGCTGCCTTTAACTGTACCAACAGGTTTACCATCCAAACGAGATCACATGGGATTACCATATTGGATAGGTCAAAGCGGAGAATAAAGATTAGCTGTGTTTAACTGTACCAACAGGTTTGCCGTCCAAACGAGATCACATGGGATTATCTTTCACAGGTGAGACTGGAAAAATACTTTTCATTGTATTTGGTCATTATAATGTAATTTTACGAACAGATTTTCCTGACTTTGTGGCTAATATGAAGTTTCGCGCATAATAGTTTATGCGCATGCGTCCTTACTTCTTCTATTGTTCTGGTGTCTCCGAAGGGACCATCTTACAGCGCCCCTAGAGGTGTGGCATGTGTATTGCATCGTTTTCAGCAAGCGTTGCGTTGCCATATGGACCTGATATTTTACTGATTGTTGCCCATTTGGACGCGATATATTTTTAAATAACATCTCGTTGCCGTTGTCGTGTGGATGTAGCCTGAGGCAGCAGGGTTTTTGCACTGCGCTCCCATCTATTCACCTGGCTAACGTCCACTCTCTGGCCAATAAGATGGATGAACTGCTGCTCTTCAACTCAATTAACATGGATTTTAACAGAGCTGCTGCCTTGTGCTTCACCGAAACCTGGCTCGGTGAGCACATCCCAGACTCTTCTCTTCATCTGCCTGGATTTCACCTGCACCGAGCGGACTGCGAAACAGAGCTCACGGGGAAAACGAGGGGAGGCGGAATCTGCTTTTATATTAACGAAGGTTGGTGTATTGATGTCACAGTTCTAAACAAATTGTGCAGTCCTCATCTGGAGTCATTATTCATAAACTGCAAACCATTTTATGCTCCGCGAGAGTTTTCCTCGTTTATTCTGGTTGGAGTTTACATCCCCCCTCAGGCGTGTATTAACGAGGCGTTACAACACCTGGCTGACCAGATAAACAATGTGGAGAAAAAACACCCAGACTCTTTGCTCATTGTTTTGGGGGACTTTAACAGAGCAAACCTCAGCCATGAACTGCCAAAATATATACAGCACATTAAGTGTCCCACCAGGGACTCTAACACTCTGGACCATTGTTACACTGTTTTAAAGGACTCATACCACTCTGTCCCCCGTGCAGCCTTGGGACTATCTGATCACTGTATGGTTCATCTTATCCCGTCCTACAGGCAGAAGCTGAAATCTGCTAAGCCTGTAGTTAAGACAGTGAAGAGATGATCCGATGAGGCCAAAGTGGAACTACAAGCCTGCTTTGACTGCACTGATTGGAGTGTTTTTGAGGCTGCAGCCTCAGACCTGCATGAACTGACTGATACTGTGACGTATCAGTTTTTGTGAGGATGTGTGTGCCTACCAAAACCTTCCGCATATACAACAACAATAAACCCTGGTTCACTGCAAAACTCAGGCAACTTCGTCAGAACAAAGAAGAGGCCTACAAAAGTGGAGACAGAGTTCTGTATAATCAGACCAGAAACACACTCACTACGTTTACATGCACATAGAGAGAATCGAATTTCTGCCGTTGCTTGACTGAAATCAAAGTTCAAAATGCCATGTATACACCTTAATTCGGCTGAAATTAAACCGAACTTGATTTCTCGGAATCGAGCTACACGACCTAGTTTATGCGATTTCTGCCGAGCTACTTTGTGCATGTATACCCTATCGAGCTAGTTGTCGAGCTACTTCCGGAAGTGACGAGTGACGAGACCACAAGCGGGAAACACAACAGCCTCGCTCGGCATGACAACAGTAGTAGCGAGCAGCAGAAGAGGTCAGGAGGAACAAATGAAGAAGAGAAAATGGCGATGTAGAGCTCTCTGAAGTGTGGGTGGAGCACAGAGGACGGCAGGACAAAGCTTCTGGTACTAATAGGCTTTTTATTGTCAGACTTTTCAGTTTAACAGCCTACTTTTATTCTTGAGAGAAAAACACACACACACACACACACACACGCTGTGTTCTAGTCCCGGGATGAGCTGTCCCCTCTGCCTCCTTAAATAGGGCGCGGTTACTGGGAAGACACACAAACACAGGTTAATTACCGTCAGGTGAAGTGATTCTGCCACTCACCTTCCCTGGCTCCGCCCTCCTGTCACAGACCGGCGCTTGACCACGCCCCCACTGCCACAGGCAAGCAGAAACGTGCACTTCTGGAGCAATGAGGAGAAAGAGTTCATGCTCATTCAGCTTAAGGAGTTGAATATATTAAAATTCATGGACGGGAGAAAAACGTGCAATGGAGAACACGGAACTGATAACTTTGTTTACACTCTTGAATAGCTCTTCTTGATGACGACAACCGGAAGTGTACCAACACGATGGGGCGTGTTGCGCCACCTGTGGCTCGGGTGCACAATGCACCTCACACAATAGCCCGATTTCATTGTGTGCATGTAGGATTGGATTTCTCTGGCACCCTGCTGGGACCTTCAGCTCGATTACTGACAGCAGCTCGATTTGGATGTGCATGTAAACGTAGTCACTGACAATGGAGGTGAAAGCAGCTAAGAGGAGCTATGCTGATAAGGTTAAAAACAGCCTTTCAGCAAACGATCTGACGTCAGTGTGGAGAGGCCTGCAGAACATTACTAACTATAGGAGACCATCCACCAACACTGCAGTGAACCATCAACTGGCTGACGAGCTGAATGTGTTTTACTGCAGATTCGACACATTCACACCTCTCCCCCCTTCAGTCATTAAAGACCCATTTATGCCCCCTGCCATTCTGCCACCCCCTGCCTCTGACCCCCAACCAGCACCCAAGATCTGTGAAGAGGATGTCTGTCAGCTTTTCCACAGACAGAAGATCAGGAAGGCACCTGGCCCAGATGGTGTGTCACCCTCTTGTCTGAAGGTCTGTGCTGACCAGCTGGCTCCCATCTTCACCCAAATCTTTAATAGATCCCTGGAGCTGTGTGAAGTCCCCTTATGTTTCAAATGCTCCACAATAATCCTGGTTCCTAAGAAAACCAACATCACAGGACTGAATGACTACAGGCCTGTTGCCCTCACATCTGTAGTCATGAAGTCCTTCGAGAGACTGGTGTTGTCATACCTGAAGGACATCACAGACCCCCTGCTGGACCCCCTGCTGGACCCCCTGCAGTTTGCCTACTGGGCAAACAGGTCAGTGGATGATGCAATAAATATGGGTCTACACTACATCCTGCAACACCTTGACACTGCAGGGACGTATGCCAGGTTCCTGTTCGTGGACTTCAGTTCGACATTCAACACCATTGATCCAGACATCCTCCATACTAAGCTCACCCAGCTCACTGTGCCCTCCTCCACCTGTCAGTGGATTACAAACTTCCTGACTGACAGGAAGCAGCAGGTGAGGATGGGGAGTATCATATCCAGCACTCTGACTATCAGCACTGGCGCCCCCCAAGGGTGTGTGCTCTCCCCACTGCTCTTCTCCCTTTATACCAACAACTGCACCTCAAGAGACCTATCTGTTAAACTCCTGAAATTTGCGGACGATACAACAGTCATCGGCCTCATCCAAGATAGTGACGAGTCTGCATACAGACGGGAGGTTGAATGGCTGGTCTGGTGGTGCGGTCAGAACAATCTGGAACTGAACATGCTCAAAACTGTGGAGATGACAGTGGACTTTAGGAGGAGTCCCCCCACTCTGCTGCCCATCACCAACAACACTGTGACTGCTGTTGAAACCTTCAGGTTTCTGGGTTCCACAGTCTCTCGGAACTTGAAGTGGGAGACCAACACAGTCACTATCATCAAAAAGGCTCAGCAGAGGTTGTACTTTCTGCGCCAGCTCAGGAAGCTCAACCTGCCTAAGGAGCTGTTGACACAATTCTACTCTGCCATCATTCAGTCTGTTCTTTGCTCTTCCATCACTGTTTGGTTTGGATCGGTCACCAAACAGGAAAAGAACAGACTGCAATGGACAATAAGGTCTGCAGAGAAAATTATTGGTGTCAACCTGCCCTCCATCCAAGACCTATACTTGTCCAGAGTCAGGAAACATCTCTGCGGACCCATCACACCCTGGTCACAATCTGTTTAATCTTCTCCCCTCAGGGAGGCGGTATAGATCACTGTATGCAAAAACAACCAGACACAAGAATAGTTTTTTCCCCTCAGGCTGTCTCTGTGATGAATAGCTAAAATCCAGATTCATATATCAGTAATATCACTTGCAAAATATCTGCACATTCATACTGTCATTCTGTGCTCACTGTTACTTATATTTATACTTATTTATATTTACTATTTCATGTTTGCACTATGCACCATATTGCACCAAAAGGGAAAATCCTTTCTGTGATGAACAGCTAAAGTCCAGATTCATATATCAGTAATATCACTTGTAAAATATCTGCACACTCATACTGTCATTCTGTGCACTGTATACTTTATCTATTTCATACTTGACTTACTTGGATTACTTTGCACTATGCACCTATTGCACCATTTAAAAAAATATTTTTTTGTTTGTTTGTTTTGTGTCCTAGTGCATCTCAAAAAATTAGAATACCATGAAAAAGTTCCTTTTTTTCATAATTTAATTCAAAAAGGTAAACTTTCATATATTCTATATTCATTACATGTAAAGTGAAATATTTAAAGCCTTTTTTGTTTTAATTTTGATGATTATGGCTTATAGCTCATGAAAATCAGAAATCCAGTATCTCAAATTATTAGAATATTCCCCAAGATCAATCAAAAAAAGGATTTAAAATACAGAAATGTCCAACTTCTGAAAAGTATATTCATTTATACACTCAATACTTGGTTGGGGCTCCTTTACCATGAATTACTGCATCAATGCGGTGTGGCATGGAGGTGATCAGTCTGTGGCACTGCTGAGGTGTTATTGAAGCCCAGGTTGCTTTGATAGTGGCCTTCAGCGTATCTGTATTTTTGGGTCGGGTGTTTCTCATCTTCCTCTTGACAATACCCCATAGATTCTCTATGGGGTTCAGGTCAGGCAAGTTGGCTGGCCAATCAAACACAGTAATATCATGGTCAGCAAACCATTTGGTAGTAGTTTTGGCACTGTGGGTAGGTGCTAAGTCCTGCTGGAAAAGGAAATCAGCATCTCCAAAAAGCTCGTCAGCAGATGGAAGCATGAAGTGCTCTAAAATCTCCTGGTAGATGGCTGTGTTGACTTTGGACTTGATAAAATACAGTGGACCAACACCAGCAGATGACATGGCACCCCAAATCATCACAGACTGTGGAAACTTCACACTGGGCTTCAAACACCTTGGATTCTGTGCCTCTCCACTCTTCCTCCAGACTCTAGAACCGTGATTTCCAAATTGACAAATGAACGACCATTACTGAACAGAGGTGGGTGTCTATGACATCTATCAGCCACCTACAATGCAGCCATCAGCATTCTGATTCGGATTCTATGATGATCCATGAGAGGATAAATATACTTGATACTCCCTATTAGACAGACAGAACTAAGGATGCCTTTCGGATGAGAGGCGAAACGTCTTCAAGACTTTTCAAGCAAGTCCAGTTGCTCTCTTCTACCAACCACAGAATGCTTTTTATCTGTTTTGTACTATGAGAGCTAAGTGAAACCGGAGTCAAATTCCTCGTGTGTGTCCACATACCTGGCAATAAAAGTGATTCTGAAAGGATGGAAAGGTCTGCAGTGCTATGGTCATTATTCAAGATCGAGAGTACATATGCCCTGTCTCCAGATTAATCCCACTCCCTGAAATAACTGACAAAACTGAATGAAACATATTTGCTGCACAAATCCAGGGGCGGCTGTTAGAAACTGCAGGATTATTTTCATCGTGACCTCAAGGACCCAGGAAGTACCTCCCATTGCACCTTCCATTTTATAAGTAGAGGCTTGGACCAGGTCTTCCTCCTTTTGTTGTTCTTTTTCCCCTGAATATTACACCTGTAGTATTTTCTGCTGTTCTGACGATATTGCCATGTGTCTTCTGATTCATCTTCATTAACCATGGCATTCATCATAATGATTACCAAAACACTCATTAAACTTTGTGAAAGACAAGAAACAATAAACTGAATATTGATTGTAACTTTGTTTCCTGGTGGGGTGTGGCTCCAGTCAGAACTTCTATATCCACAACATTGGTTGGTGTCCTATAGTCTATATTTTTATAATGTCTACCTATATTTTTTATAAATACTGGGGAAAAGGGGGGGGGGACCTACCTGTGCCTGACATTTAGCACTTTGACAAACATAGGATACCAAAATGGGTTAGGGGGACTCTTAGTGTTAACATAGCCCCAGGGCACTGTTACCCCTTTTCCACCAAATCAGTTCCAGGGCTGGTTCAGGGCCAGTGCTGGTGCTGGTTCACAACTCGTTCAACTCGCGAGCCAGCTGAGAACCAGTTTGCTTTTCCATAGCTCACGGTGCTAAGGGAAGCCACGTCATTACATCGCTGTATACGTCAGTTATGTCGCTACGTTTGCATAAACCTTGGCGCGAATATCGAAGCAAAAACAACACGGAAGAAGCAGCAGCAGCAGCAGCAACAACAACAACAATAATAATAATGGATGACTTCGCGTTTGTACAGCTGCTGCTTCTCGTCGCTTAAAAATGGCGATCTTTCGTGGTCTTGTTATTGTTGTTGGTCTTAACAACTCCGCCCCCCCGCTGACGTAAGCGGTTCTTTCCTCTGGCCCAGCAGAGAGTTGGTGCTAGCCTGGAACCGTTTTTTCTGGCCCCAGAGCCAGTTTTTTGTCAGTGGAAACAGAAAACCCGGTTCCAAACTAAGCGCTGGCCCCGATCCAGCCCTGGAACTGCTTTGGTGGAAAAGGGGCATGTGTGGTCTTAATCCGGGCCAGCATCTCTGCTTCTGCTTATTACTTCCTCTGTTGTAGCCATTCACATGCATTTATGCAAATGTTTCGCCTGAAGGCAGATCATCATGGGAAAGAAAAACCCTCAGATTTATTTGGGGAAGTTTTTTAGTGATCACAGTGCTTGTTGAAAAAAGTTCAAGAAGTTTGATAGTTTGACAAAGTGTGCATTTAAATATTTGGTAAAAGACAGGTGGACAGAGAATTGTGTTTTTCACTTCAGGATCAAAACAGAGGTCTCATCTGTTCAGAGAAGATGACTAACTGTAGGTATTAGTCAAAAGTGATGATGTGAGGCAAAAGTGCTAAACAAAACATAACTTTGTAAGGAAGGAATAATATATAGCTGGATCTTTTTTCAGGTTTTAATTGAATACCCTTGGACTAGAGGATAAACCATGTATGTCATAGTGTTATTGAATTGTGAGAATTGTCTTTGATGGATACAGCTACAGTAATACAACTGATTATGGTGTAATTTTGTATGAATATTATCAATTGGATTTGATAATAAATGTCACACATTTCAAAGCTCTGATCTGCAGTTTCTGCAATTAAGAAAATAAACAAATGTGCTTTGCGTTGGCAAATGAACAGGTGAATGAATGAATCTCTCACCCTCCACGCAGTTAGTGGAGAAGAAGCCGATGTTTCTGGACTCAAGAGGGTTTTCATGAGTGTAATCTGGAGAACGGGTTTGAGGCACAGACTCTCCTGTCAGAGAGGAATTGTCAACCTGAATGGGAAGCATCAAGCATGAATGAATACAACAACAATAATTATGCTTTACTCTCAGTATGTAGCTTGTTTCCAGTATATTTATATTTGAATAATTGTATTTTTTTAATGTAAAAATATTCAAAACATTTTTTTATATAAAACTTAAAAAAAATAAATAAAACTAGTTACAAAATATTGAAGGGCTCTTCACTCAGTCAATGACTATAAAGCTATACTGAATGCACTCAGTTTAGAGCCAGTCATTTCAATTTAGTATGCAATAAAGTTAATCAATGTTAAAAAAAAAAACACCATTAAGAACATGCTGTGATAACCTCACTACACAAGTACACCCCCGATTTAAATAAATAAATAAATAAATAAATAATTAGGACACTGTGTAAACTGCAAAAACAAAAAACAAAATGCAATAATTTGCAAATCATGGAAACCTTATATTTCATTGAAAATGGTACAAAGACAACATGTCAAATGTTGAAACTGAGAAATTTTATTACTGCTTGAAAAATATATGCTCATTTTGAGTTTGATGTCAGCAACATGCAGGGCTCGAAATTCGCGGTGGTCCGGTCGCCCGAGGCGACTTAATTTGTCATTTGGCGAGTAATTTCTGTCACTAGCCAGCCCGGCTGGCTAGTTGAAAATAAAAAAAAAGATATATGAAGCGAAGACTCAGACACACCGTTAACTAAAGCCGCCACATATAAAGCGTGTGCCGTGTCTGTGTTAATCGATGTGTTTATCAGCAGGACGGTCACATGCATATAACAGACATCCCAAGTCTCCCCGAAGTTCCAGGAGTCTCCCGCATATTGATAGTGGCTCCCTGATGCCCGCAAATTGGAGAATATCTCCCGGAATCTAGAGCAAGCGAGCAAGAGCGTGCACGCGAAACATTAATGTCTGCATCGCGCATATGACAGAGTGCGCGAGGGAGCGCGAGAGGGACTGCGTGTGTGCCTGTTCATGAAGCGCAGGCTAGACAAAGAGCATCCTGATTGGTTTAGACATCCCAACCTGCAGACAACCCCCCCCCCCCCCCACCACCACCACCGATGGGGGAAACAGTCCAATATATTATTATTATTATTTGTTGATATTATATTATGGGCGGCACGGTGGTGTAGTGGTTAGCGCTGTTGCCTCACAGCAAGAAGGTCCTGGGTTCGAGCCCCGGGGCCAGCGAGGGCCTTTCTGTGTGGAGTTTGCATGTTCTCCCCGTGTCCGCGTGGGTTTCCTCCGGGCGCTCCGGTTTCCCCCACAGTCCAAAGACATGCAGGTTAGGTTAACTGGTGACTCTAAATTGACTGTAGGTGTGAATGTGAGTGTGAATGGTTGTCTGTGTCTATGTGTCAGCCCTGTGATGACCTGGTGATTTGTCCAGGGTGTACCCCGCCTTTCGCCTGTAGTCAGCTGGGATAGGCTCCAGCTTGCCTGCGACCCTGTAGAAGGATAAAGCGGCTAGAGATGATGAGATGATATTATATTATGGTGCTCTGTGTTGTTCTCATTTATGTATTTAACAACAGTATCAAAATACTCTGGTTCTTGAAATAAATGCACATTAGTCATGAACAATGGTAACTACTCTCTTTTGTGTTATTTTTGACAGAAGTAAAATTCATACATGAACAAATTTTGGCTAGTTGATTTTCTGTTTGGCTAGTTACTTTGGAAGGTAACTAGTCCAGCTGGCTGGTGAAAAAAATATACAAATTTCGAGCCCTGAACATGTTTCAAAAAAGTTGGGACAGGGGCATGTTTATCACTATGTTGCATCACCTCGACTTTTAACAGCACTCTTAACAAAACATTTAGGAACTGAGGAGACCGATTGCTATAGTTTTGAAAGAGAAATATTGTCCCATTCTTGCCTGATATACAGTTTCAGTTCCTCAACAGTTCAGGGTCTCCTTTGTCGTATTTTGCGCTTCATAATGCGCCAAGTGTTTTAAATGGGAGACAGGTTTGGACTGCAGGCAGGCCAGCTTAGCATCCGGATTCTTTTACTACGGAGCCATGCAGTATTTAATATGTGCAGAAAGTGGTTTGGCATTTTCTTGCTGAAAGAAAGAAGGCCTTCCCTGAAAAAGATTTTGTCTGGATGGCAGTATATTACTCTGAAACGTGTACATATCATTCAGGATTAATGATGCCTTCCCAGATGTACAAGTTATCCATGTCGTGCACTAATGCACGCTCGTACCATAACGGATGCTGGCTTTTGAACTGTGCACTGATAACAAGCCAGATGGTCCCTCTCATCAGCTGTCAACTCAGCCGATTCCCTTCTATGCATTCTGTTGGCATATTTCTCATAGGGTGCCTTTAACCTGCCTACATTTGCTGCTTCCTCTGCAAGCCATTTTGCAAGAGAGCACCATTTCCATTTGCCAGAGCTCTCATTTGGCAAGTAGAAGTCTTTTGCTCCCAGGATTAACGAATGTCCTGTGCCCAGGCTCCTGGAAATCTTGTTAATAAATACCATCGCAGTTCCAGTCATAGTTTCCCTCAAGGAACTGATTGCATTGTCGCAAGGGCATCTGCATTGAGCCCCCAGCTGCAGATTTTTTCAGCTCCCCTGCTCCTAGGAAAGCTGCCAAAAATGAAAACACTGCTCACACCTCTGCACAGTCCCAGCTCTGGCCACTCTACCATCCAAGAGAGCGCGAGTCTAAGCCCCATAGCCGCACCTGCGGACCTGAATAATTCCTTCTTGTCAGCCTTGTCCAGCATCACTCGCCTCCATGAACTCCAGAATCTAAGCCCTGGAGTCCAGTTCGGCTCCCTCCGCAAATTTGCATTTCATGGCAACAGTGGGTTTGTTTACATCCTCCATGCTCCCAATTTAGCTGTGGGGCCAGCTCCTGCATTGAAGAATAATGATGTCACCACCCAACTACTCAATCTGACGACTCGCATTAATCCTATAGGTATAGCTCCCTGTAAATATTTTGGGGAGAGAGAGGAGAATAAGAGAAGAGGGAAAAAAGCCTAATAATTGATTTATTTGCTCCTCAAATTGACAAAGCTCAGAGCATCAATAGTCTCATTCAAGTCATGCCTTTACAACCTTTGCATTGGCATTTATTTGGCTAAATGGAGAGACAGGATGTATTTCTAAGTCAGGCTCACCTTTGGTGGCTGCAAAAATATGCTACCTCATAAGAGGCTCTTTGCTGGACCCTCCTTAACAGCTGTGATCTGCTTTTCATGCTTCGTCTCTTAGATGACTTTTGCTAGCGCACTGCCCAATTCAAAGCCAGACCAATGTATCTCCGAGCTCAAACATATATTTACAACTTGGGTATTCCTCTATCTGAAGAGAAAACATCAGGCTCTTCTCAGACTATAGAATTTCTAGGCATCACCTTAAAACAGCAACCTGATGCAAGCTTCGCTGCCTCTCGGAAAAATCAAATCACATCAGAGAGGTCATGAAACGTGTAGGAGGCAATAGCAATTTCAAAGAGGGAATTGCTTCTATGTTTGGACATCTTCATTACGCAATGCATGTTATTCCCCAGGGACGCTCCTTTATATCCAAGCTTCTTGACCTCTCTAAATCTGTAGAGAAATTCATGATGGGGTGAGCTTGGATACAGGCTGCAGATCTGAACTCCAATTATGGTCTCCTTCTGTTGGATAAATGGAACAGTAGCTCATTCTTCTATAATGAAAATCTAGAATCTTCATTAGCAATTATGTTGCTCACAGACACAGCCCCTTCCATTGGTTGGGGGGTTTTCAATAATCAGTGGTTTGCTGATGCACAGCCAAAAGAACTGTCATCCTTGCTCGCTAACACTTCTTCCACTGCTCAAATAAAAATCTACCCAATAATGTAGCTCATCTTCTGTGGGGTAGACACCAGTCAAGAAAGTAAATCCTGTTTTTGTGACAATAAGGCAGCTGTAAACATCATTAACAAAGGGCACTCCTGAGTACTGTTTATTAATGGATTCATGATGCGCCTCACATGGTTCTCTGCAATTTCATCATTTGAAAAGCCCATATTCCAGGCTTGGACAACAAATGGCCGATTCTTTGTCCCGCTTTGAATTTCAGAATTTCAGTTCAGTAATTTCTTTGAACTGTTCTTTTTCTGTGTCAGAATGTACAGCATACATCTTTAATAAAAAAAAAAAACACTAGAATTTGGTGCACAAGTTTTAATTTTCTTTGGGTTTTCTGAAATCAACACAGGGTCAAAATTATACATACAGCACACCTAATATTTGGGTAAAATATCTCTTTGCAAGATTCACCTTGACCAAACATTTTGTTTACCATGAACAAGCTTTTGGCAGAATTCTGGTTGGATATTTCACGACTCTTCATGGTAGAACTGGTAGAGTTCAATTAATTAATTTATTTTTTCCTTGGCATGGACTCGACTTATAAGCACGGTCCATATTTTCAATTGGGTTGAAGTCAGGACATGTTTTAAGCTTAAATGTTAGCCTGCTTTGTCCTCCACAACCAGCTCTGATGCGTGTTTGGGTTCATTGTCCAGCTGTAAGTCTCAAGTCATGTTCGAGTTTCTGATGGTTTATACTGAAGAATTCTGAGGTAGTCCTCCTTCATTATTCCATCCACTCTGTGCAATGAACCAGTTCCACTGGCAGCAAAACAGCCCCAGAGCATGATGATCCTACCACCACCATCAGCTGGTACAGTGTCCCTCTGTACATGGTGGTCATTGTGGCCAAACAACTCAATCTTTGTCTCATGTAACCATACAGCTTTCCTCCAGAAGGCTTTTTCTTTGTCCATGTAGTCAGCTTCAAACTTTAGTTAAGCTTGAAGGTGTAAATTTTGGAGCAGGGGATTATTTCTTGGATAGCAGCCTCTTACTTCATGGTGATCTGAACTGTATACAGTGATCCATCAGCTTCCAGTTCATGACAGGGCTGTGCCATGGTGGTTCCCAGGTTGTTCCTGACCATCCAAACCAATTTCCTTTCAGCTGAGGGCGACAGTTTGGGTTTTCTTGAAGCAAAGTAGCTTAGCAAAGTGAATACACCTCACAATAATGAACTGATCTTGGCATTTGCAGTTGTTTAGAAATGGCTTCAAGAGACATTCCAGAGTTGTGTACATCTGCGATCCTCTTTCTCAGATCTGCACTGAGCTCCTTGGACTTTCCCATTTTACTGAGTGTTGGTCAATCCAATGAGTGTTGTAAACAAACCCTTTTTATGAAGGCACAGAGAAGCAACCAGCTGTAGTCAATCATGATCACTAACAGGAAGTTAAGAGACCTCGACCTTGGCAAGATAAGAGACATTTTCAAAGTTATAGCACTGCTAAATTAATAATCTGAGTGTATGTAAATTTTTGACCCTGTATGTATAATTTTGACCCTGTGTTGATTTCAGAAAACCCATAGAAAATTAAAACTTGTGCACCAAATTCTAGTGGTTTTTTTTAATTAAAGATGTATGCTGTACAGTCATTCTGCCACAGAAAATGAACAATTCACAGAAATGATTGAAAGCCCAAATATTGCCATGACATTCATATCCAAGATGACATTCATGTCACTGTATGTAAATTTCTGACCACAGCTGTAGGTGGTATGTGTCAAAGTAACATCCACATGAATGCCAGGACCTATGGTTTCCCAGCAGAACACTGCCCAGTGCATCGCACTGCCTCATGTGCTTTCTTCCCATAGTGCATTCTGGCACCATCTCTTCCCCACATAAGTGACACACAGGTGCCCAGTCGGCCACATAGAAAATGGGATCAGTCCAGGCCACCTCCTTCCATTGCTCCATGGTCCAGTTCTGATGTTCACATGCCTATTGTAGGCACTTTCTTTGGTGGACAGGAGTCAGCATGAGTGCTCTGACCAGTCTGCAGCTACTCAGCCCATACAAAGCAAGTTGTGATGTGCTGTGCATTTTGACACCTTTCTATCACAGCCAGCATTAACATTTTCAGCAATTTGTGCTACAGTTGCTCTTCTGTGGTTCGCTGATTGTCCTTCCTTGGACCACTTTTAGACAGATAATCACTGCATACCGGGAACACCCCCATGACCTAAAATTTTGGAGATGTGTTGACCACTGCAATTTGGCCATTTTCAAAGGGGCTGAGATCCTTACACTTGTCCATTTTCCTGCTTCCAACACATCAACTTTGAGATCTGACTGTTCACTTACTGCCTAATATATCCCACCCCCTGATAGGTGTCATTGTAACAATATCATCAACATTGTTCATTTCAGATCTCATTGCCTTTATAGTTCATGGTTTCGAATCCCGCAAAGGCAGCCATCTTCCATTAAAAGGACTTGTCGCAGGAATTCAATTTCATCTGCGCTTTTTGGATCCATCCACCTTCAGCCTACTTGAAAACCCATCTATTTGTCTAAATGGCCTTAAAAGAGAGAAACCACTAGGCAATGATGTACATCTCCCTTTCATTGTCCCACTTCTGCATAAATTAAATCACATAATTAAGGGGTGGGTGCTTCAGTCTTATACAGACCTTCAAATAGAAACAGTCTTTGCTGCTACTCTCCCTGCATTAGACTTTCCATGTTGGCACATGGATGGGCAGGGAGGTGTGCTCTCCCTGTTTCAAGGCTTTCCATGTAGGCACGTGGAAGGGCAGGGAGGTCCCTTAATCAATGCCATTTCTGTGTTTAATTGGCATTCCAATTTAACCTCACTACGTCTCCATATTTTGTAAAGGTGCCCTTCCACCAAAAACGTTTAATACTGGCTCTTTTTGAAATACCATAGTTCACTCCGAGTTGCATATGCATGCTGCATGTGAAAATGTAATTCTACTCCCATTCCCTGTATTAGCTTATGAAAGAAAATAGTCGGAAAAATGAGCGGATCAGAAAAAGCCATACGAAGTGACATCACTTCGAAAATTAGTATTCATGGCCTCGCCCACCTTGGCTTGTGACCACCCACGGGAAGAAAGTGCAAGGAGAGATAGCAGAGCCCATCTCGTCAGTAGCTCACGAAGAGGACCTAACAGCAAGCTGAAAACATGTCTGAACAAGTTTGTGCCTGTGTTATTTAATGAAAGGACCTAACAGCAAGCTGAAAACATGTCTGAACATGGTTGGAATTTATCTTTGGAACACCGCCAGCAAAGTATAATGCAACGTTAGTACTGTGTTCTGATAATTTCAACCACAGTGACTTTTCAAACTTCGGTGCCTTCAGTAGTGGTTTTGCTTCGAGGTTGTTTTTAATACTTGGATCTGTAGTCAAGACGATCAACCACCAGCTCACCAGCTGTAAGTAAAACATGAACTTTTTGTTCGAAGGTTTTTGTTACAAAACAGCATGTTCATATTCTCCGCGTTAGCATGCATGACATGGTCACAAGCTAGGCAGGGATGAGAGTTTTCTGCTTTTCGGTGGATTAACGCTTTTTCTGAGTAAAAAAAACGACCTTTTTATATTATGCCAAATCTGTTGAGAATTTGTTTTTATTAATTTTGGGGGGTTGGGGTATGTTCCTTCATGCTGTTCAAACTTTATTAACTCCAACGATGTTTACACATTATTTGTAAGTCGCCATCTTTAGTCTCGTTTAAATCTCGTTGAATAGCATGTAAAATTCATGTTATCTACATTGTTATTGGTCAAAACATTGATGTCGAGACCATAATAGCCAATCAAAACAGTTTTTACAAAGACACCCACATCCGCTTGTTCTGACCCACTGAAGGTAGCGTCACAGTGCTGTTAGCCAATCAGAGGTAACACATTTACTGATTGCTGTTATCCAATCAGAGGTAATACATTTACATGTCATGAATATTAATGAGTAAGAGCTGAAATCCTGTCATTCTCCCTCCACCCACTCCTCCACCAAACTAGAACAGCCTGAAACAGGAGAACCACAGCATTTTTTCACCAAAACCAGCTCACAGGGCATTCATTCATACTAGAGACCACCGCACAATTAATGAAAAAACGATGCAAGGGGACCTTTAAATATCCAAGACCGATGGGGATAACGAAGGAACATCAATTTTGAGTCTGTCCCCTGTCCTCCATGACTCGCTATCTGAAAAGCTGACCTCAAGCCAGCTGTCAAGAGCCCCTCTTTGTTCAGAGGAGGGGAAATCCATGTCCCGAGCTTGGTTGCCACTTACCTTCGCCTCCTCTGCCAGTCCTGTGGGCTCTCACCTGAATGCTACACTGTTCATTCTCTCCTCATAGGAGCAGCAACAAGGGCAGCATTTATAACTCCTGTTTCAGTGCTCAAGGCTATGGGTTGATGCTCATCATCAGCTTATGACTGTTACCTCCAGCCTGAGGCTCAAGCCATCCTAGATGCTCAAAAGCTATGACTGCATCGTGATCTGCTGGCATATTGTTCTGTATCCCATGTGTTGTCTTTGCTGCTGCTCTCCCTGCTTTAGCATTTCCATGCAGGCACATGGAAGGGTGGAGAGATGTGCTCTCCCTGCCTCAAGGCTTTCCACACAGAAGGGCAGGGAGGTCCCTTCATCAGTGCCATTTCTGTGTCATTGATGCCTGCTCTGTTCTGTACCCCACGGGGTTTTTTGCTGCTGCTCTCCCTGCTTTATCCTTTCCTTTTAAGCACATGATAGGGCAGGGAGGTGTCCCCACCCCAAGGCTTTCTACATATGTACATGGAAGGGCAGGGAGGTCCCAGAACAGAGCCACCCACCAAATACAACTTGTTGCAAATATTGCAAATGAAAATAAAGACTCTTTGACGAAAGTGGTCCTGACAGAATTAGTTTTTTTTAGCATTACACAAATGTTTCATTCTTTTATTGCACCTGTACAACTTTTCTGAAACATGTTGCTGACATTAAATTCAAAATGAGCATATACTTTTCAAAAAATAAAAATTCTCAGTTTCAACATTTGATATTTTGTCTTTGTACTATTTCCAATGAAATAGAGGGTTCCTATGATTTGCAAATCTTCACATTCTGCTTTTATTTATGTTTTACACAGTGTCCCAACTTTTTTGGAACTGGGGTTGTAGTAGTTAACACTGTAGTTGTGTACACTTGGAGATGAATAAGCCACCAGACTGCAGTGTGGATAATCACATCTGAGCCTCCACAGTAAAAATGTTTCAATATGCTGGAGACTTTGGAATGTTGAGTACATTTCACTCAAATACATATTTGACTAGATGCTTCCACTTTCAATCAGGCAAGATTCTGACACATTACCTAGATGTTCACTTTAGTATAATTTTTCAGTACTTTTTCCACCCCTCTTCTTCCACAAGTAGCTTGCAACAATGCTTTTCCTCCAGAAAGTGGCATTCCAAAATTTTACATCCTGTAGCTTTAAGTATGTGTAATTAAACATGCATATGAATCTATGCACATGGTCATCTACCTTTAAGTGCATCTCTCTATACTTCTGCATTCCCCAATTGTGTGTGTGTGTGTGTGTGTGTGTGTGTGTGTATATAAAATGTGTCAGTCCACTAGATTTTCATACCAGATGCTTAGATTATGGATTGAGTTATACCTGCTGCATTACACTACCAAGCATCCGTATGAAGGAAATACAAACCACAGTGAAATTGGTCCAAGGGAAGTTACTATAAATCTGACAAGAAATCATGTGCACGCAACTCAAAATGGTCCATTTTCCAGGCAGAAAGCCTTCAAAATGTCCACGATGTTTCAGCTAGGTCTAAAGTGTTATTTTGGACCAGAATGACACTACTTTTACAATGGATTTCCAAAACAACTATTGCTGACTTAATTTGATGCCTCATTGACTGGTTGGCAGTATGCCAAATTCATTTTTGGCACTGTGCCAATAATGTCAGAATATTAGTTGCTGATATTGTTTCTAACATGGGACCGACTTTAACCTGTACAACAACATGTTACCAACAAAGCTAGAACTGTTATTGATACAAGATAGTTAGTCATAAAATATGCTTTTATTCTTTCTAACCTCTGAACATGCAGTGTTGAAAACATGAAGACTGATTCTGAGTCCTAGTCAGTACATGTACAATGAATGGATGCTATCGAGTGTTGACTCATTTCCAGTCCTGGACAGTAACTACACAGTAATCACTTAAAATGAGTCCTTGTCTCAAGTCCTCTAGAACCAGCCTCAGTCCAACACAGTTATGGATGATGTGAAAAGTGGTAAATGTATCCCATAAGGGCACTATTGAGGTGCTTATTCGTGGATAGTTACTGGGTCAGCAAGCAAAAAAAAAAAAAAAAAAGGTGCAGAATATCGAGTGCTTTTCAATGCCATTTCTACAAATTCATTTATTTATTTATGGGGGGGGGGGGGGGGTTAAGCACCATTTGATTTACACAAATTGCCTACCTGTCAGGAATGGCAAGCTAAGGTGAAGTGAGGACCCAAGAGCAGACTCAGAAAACAGGCAGTGTAAAGAGAAAACTTCTTGAATGAAGTAGATGGCAGAAAGGCAAAAAGGTACGGTAGGGCTTAGGCAAAAATCGGTAATCAAAAAACAGGCCAGGAGGTCAAAAACACAGAGGAACAGGTAGACACGATCATGGACAAAAAACAGGACAGAAAAATCTTCATGAAAACTGATGAACACAGGGCCAAGGGAAATCCAGGCAGAGGTGTAGCAAAAGGCACAATTCAAAAGAACAGGCAGGCAAAAACAGGGACAAAAAACTGGGCAGAAAAACTTGACAAAAAACAAGGAAAAATTCAGGCGGGGGAATCAATTAGACATAATACCAATGAGCTGTAGTGAGGTGAGGAAAGTCTACAGGAGGGCCTTCAGCAAGGCAGGACTGAATTCCTGTCCTGGAAGTCCCACAATCTAAGGCATGGATGGACTGGACCAGACTGCGACAGTACCCCCCCCCCCCCAACAGGCACCTCCAGGCACCTTAGAAAGTGCCTCAGGGTGGTGTTGGTGGAAGTCCATGATGAGGGTGGGATCCATGATGAACCTGGCAGGAACCCAGCTCCTCTCCTCAGGACCATACCTCAACCAGGTACTGGAGTCCTCTGCCTCGGCGTCATACCTTCAGCAACCTCCTGACAGTGAAGACCTCACCACCATCTATGAACCTAGGAGGAGGAGGGGGTTTGGAGGGTGGGGACAGGGAACTGGAGACAAGGGGTTTGACTTGGGAGACATGGAAAGTTGAGTGAATACAGGGCATGGTTATGGGCAGAGACAGTCTTACAGAGCAGGGATTAATTACCTTGGAAACGGGGAACGGTCCTATGAACCTGGAAGCCAATTTGCAGGAGACCGTCTTAAGGGGCAAGTGGCGAGCGGAGAGCATTACCTGCTGTTCCACCTGATAGATGGGAGCTGCCAAGTGGTGTTTTTCAGCTTGCTCTTTAAACATCTTGACAGAACGTAGGAGGTTTTTCCTGGTCAATGCCCACATTCTCCTTCAGCGGCACACAAACATCTGGGCAGAGGGCACGGTGACTTCTTTAACAGGGAAGAGTGGTGGCTGGTAGCCCAGAGAGCACTGGAAGGGGGAAAGACCTGTAGCAGAGGTGGGTAAGGAGTTGTGAGCATACGCTATCCAAGAAAGGGTCTTGCTCCAGGAGGCAGCATCCTTGGACACCATGCACCTGAGAGCCACTTCCATCACCTGGTTGGTCCGTTCCGTCTGTCCATTGGTCAGAGGGTGAAAACCTGAAGACAGACTGCAAGAAGCACCAATGAGTTTACAGAAAGCCTTCCAGAATTGGGCAGAGAACTGGGGTCCAAGGTCTGATACGATGTCTGAGGGGAGTCCGTGTAGACGGAAAACATGGAGTATCAGCAATTTGGCAGTCTCCTTGGTGGTGGGAAGCTTGGGCAGAGGGATAAAATGAACAGCTTTAGAACAACAGTCGACAACAGTGAGGATACAAGTATTGCCACCTGAATTAGGGAGTCCTGTGACGAAATCCAGGGCTATGTGCGACCAGGGCCGGTGGGGAACAGGAAGGGGTCTCAGCAGTCCAGCAGGGGGTCTGTTGCCAGTCTTGTTCCTGACGCAGATGTTGCAAGCTACCACAAACCTCTGGACATCCTCCTTGATGGATGGCCACCAAAAACATTGTTGGATGAGTGCCAGAGTCTGGGCTGCTCCTGGGTGGCACACCATTCTGGAACCATGACCCCACTGCAACACCTGTGCCCGCACAGAAAGAGGAACAAAAAGATGGTTAGGAGGTGCATTACTAGGCCCTGGGTCCTGCTCATGGGCCTTCTGGACCAGGGTTTCCACCTCTAACAGAGCGGCCCCCACCAGGCACTGTGGAGGAAGGATGGTCTCAGGGGAGGTCGATTCCTCCTGGAGGGGAGAAAGCATTCTGGACAAGGCAGCATCGGGCTTACCATTCTTAGAGCCTGGGTGGAAGGAAAAAAGTGGGAACTTGAAATGAGAAAAGAAGAGAGACCATCGGGCCTGACGAGAATTGAGGCGCTTGGCAGTCCTCAGGTATTCGAGGTTCTTGTGATCTGTCCATACGATGAAGGGAAGGTCTGACCCCTCCAACCAATGTCTTCATTCTTCCAAGGCCAGTTTAACAGCCAACAGTTCCCTATTGCCAACATCCGTTTCTCTCAGAGGGGGAAAGCCGACGAGAGAAGAATGAGCAAGGATGAAGCTTGTTGTCACGAGCCAATCTTTGGGACAATATGGCCCCCACCCCTGACTTCGAAGCATTGACCTCAACCGCAAACTGCCAGGACGGATCTGGAATGGTGAGTATAGGTGCTGACGTGAACCTTCATTTGAGCTCGGAGAACACCTTCTCAGCCCCTTCCTCCCAGCTGAAAGGGACCTTGGTGGAAGTTAGAGCCATGAGGGGCCCAGCCACCATACTAAAGTTCCTGAAGAATCGCCTGTAGAAATTCGCAAACCAAAGAAACTGCTGGAGTTCTCGCTGAGAGGACAGGGTGGGCCAGTAATGGAATCCCCAGGTGCTTGGCGGTGGTAGAGCAGATCAGGTTTCTGTCAGCCCCTGAATCAATGAGTGCCTGAAGGTCGTGGGGCTGATTGCCATGGATAATGACCACTGGGAAAAGCAGTTGATCAGCAGGGGGCTGATTCTGGACATTATCCACCAGGGCCCCTAAACTCACTGGTGGGCTCTTCCTTTTAAAGGGCAAGATTGGCAGAAATGCCCCAGCTGTCCACAATAAAAATATGCCCTCATATCCCAACGGCGCAGTCGTTCCTCAGGTGAGATGCAGACTCGGTCTACCTGCGTTGGCTCAGCGGAAGGAATGGGAGGCTGAGGGGGAGAAAGACTAGTCCGAATTCTTTCTTTCACCTGCTGTCTGATCCAGGAGTCAATACGACTGGCGAAGTCCATGAGACCGGGGAGATCAGGTGGCAGTTCTCATGAGACCAGCTCATCCTTGATGGAGTCTGACACCCCATTCAAAAATGCATCAAACAAGGCACTCATTCCAGCCACAAGATGCCACCAAAGTGCAAAACTTAATCGCATAGTCAAAAGCGGACCGGGCACCCTGCCACAGCCCCATGATTTCTCTTGCTGCCTCTCTGCCAGAGAGAGAGCGATCAAAGGTTCGCCTCATCTCCTCTGTGAAATCCTTGAAGCTGGTGCAACATAGTGCATTGGCGTCCCACATAGCTGTTCCCCACTCCCTAGCTTTGCCAGTGAGGAGAGCGATGGTGTAGGCCACTCGGGAACGCCCTGTAGGGAAGGCCAGTGGTTGAAACTCAAGGGTTAGTGAGCATTGAGATAAAAATGATCTGCAGATACCTGGTTCTCCGTCATATGGCTGTGGGACAGGAAGTCTCAGCTCTCTGAAGAGGGCTGGAGCAGGGGCTGGAGGAGCGGTAGGTGGAGGGGGTTATGTAGGAGCGGTAGGTGGAGGGGGTTGTGTAGGAGCAGACATTGCTTAAGCTGTTGTAGCTGAGTGGCAAGGAGATTGAATGTGTCAGAGATGGTGACAAGGTTATGATTCACCTGTTGGATGTCCTGTTGGTGGGTCCCAAGGAGAGCTCCCCATTTCTGCACTGCTGCTCTTAGCTGGGCGAAATCTGCTGGGTCCATGTTGGCCAGACTGTGCTGTCAGGAATGGCAAGCTGAGGTGAAGTGAGGACCCAAGAGCAGACTCAGAAAACAGGCAGTGTAAAGAGAAAACGTCTTTAAGGAAGTAGATGGCAGAAAGACAAAAAGGTACAGTAGGGCTCAGGCAAAAATCGGTAGTCAAAAAACAGGCCAAGAGGTCAAAAACACAGAGGAGCACGTAGACACAATCAGGGACAAAAAACAGGACAGAAAAATCTTCACAAAAACTGATGAACACAGGGCCAAGGGAAATCCAGGCAGAGGTAGCAAAAGGACACAATTCAAAAGAACAGGCAGGCAAAAACAGGGACAAAAAACTGGGCAGAAAAACTTGACAAAAAACAAGGAAAAATTCAGGCAGGGGGAATCAAGAAGACACAATACCAATGAGCTGTAGCGAGGCGAGGAAAGTCTACAGGAGGGCCTTCAGCAAGGCAGGACTGAATTCCTATCCTGGATCCATCCTGGAGCCAGCATGGAAGTCCCACAATCTAAGGCATGGATGGACTGGGCCGGACTGTGACAGTACCACTTTAAAGGTACAAATTGTTGTTTTATTGTGACACAAACAATAATTAAGATGAAAAAACAGAAATCTGGAGTGTACATAGGTATCCCCCTCAAAAAAAAGTCAATACTTTTGTTGAGCCACTTTTTGCTGCAGTTACAGCTGTAGGTTTCTTGAGGTATGTCTCTAGTAGCTTAGCACATCTAGACACTGGGATTTTTACCCATTCCTCAAGGCAAAACTGCTCCAACGCTTTCAAGTTAGATGGGTTGCATTGGTGTACAGCAATCTTCAACTTATGCCACAGATTCTCAATTGAACTGAGGCCTGGGCTTTGATTAGGCCATTCCAAGACATTTACAGGGGTGCTTGAAAGTTTGTGAACCCTTTAGAATTTTCTATATTTCTGCATAAATATGACCTAAAACATCATCAGATTTTCACACAAGTCCAAAAAGTAGATAAAGAGAACCCAGTTAAACAAATGAGACAAAAATATTATATTTGGTCATTTATTTATTGAGGAAAATGATCCAATATTACATATCTGTGAGTGGCAAAAGTATGTGAACCTATGCTTTCAGTATCTGGTGTGAACCCCTTGTGCAGCAATAACTGCAACTAAACATTTCCGGTAACCATTGATCAGTCCTGTACACCGGCTTGGAAGAATTTTAGCCCATTCCTCCGTACAGCACAGCTTCAACTCTGGGATGTTGGTGGGTTTCCTCACATGAACTGCTCACTTCAGGTCCTTCCACAACATTTCCATTGGATTAAGGTCAGGACTTTGACTTGGCCATTCCAAAACATTACATTTATTCTTCTTTAACCATTCTATGGTAGAACAACTTGTGTGCTCAGGGTCGTTGTCTTGCTGCATGACCCACCTTCTCTTGAGATTCAGTTCATGGACAGATGTCCTGACATTTTCCTTTAGAATTCGCTGGTATAATTCAGAATTGATTGTTCCATCAATGATGGTAAGCCGTCCTGGCCCAGATGCAGCAAAACAGGCCCAAACCATGATACTACCACCATGTTTCTCAGTTACACTTCCACAAACATGTGTTTTGAAGATTGTCATCCCACTGATTGAAAACACCTGACTAATTTCACCTTCAAATTAACTGCTAATCCTAGAGGTTCACATACTGTACTTTTGCCACTCACAGATATGTAATATTGGATCATTTTCCTCAATAAATAAATGACCAAGTATAATATTTTTGTCTCATTTGTTAACTGGGTTCTCTTTATTTACTTTTAGGGCTTGTGTGAAAATCTGATGATGTTTTAGTTCATACAATGGCATGCAAAAATTTGGGTACCCTTACTTAAAATATCTGTTACTGTGAATAGTTAAGTGAGCAGAAGATGAACTGATCACCAAAAGGCATAAAGGTAAAGACAACATTTCTTTTCAGCGTTTTCTGCAAGATGTGTATTATTTTTGTTTTGTACAATTAGAGAGTGAAAAAAGAAATGGAATTCCATATGAAAGTTTGGGCACCCCAATAAGGTTCCAGACCTTAATTGGCTTATTGAGCTGTGGCTTGTTCAAATTCTTCATTAGGAAAGGTCAGATGACGCAGATTTCAAAGCTGTATAAATTCTCTGACTACTCAAACTTGTCCCTAAAATCAACAGCCATGGGCTCCTCTAAGCAACTCTGTCACATTCTGAATAATAAAATAATCAATGCTCACAAAGCAGGAGAAGGCTACAAGAACATAGCAAAGTGTTTTCAGGTAGCAGTTTCCTCAGATTGTAATGTTATTAAGAAACGGCAGTTAACAGAAACAGTGGAGATCAAGGTGAGGTTTGGAAGATGAAGAAAACTTTCTGAAAGAAATGCTTGTTGGACTGCTAGAAAGGCAAATAAAAACTCCTGTTTGACTGCAAAAGACCTTCAGAAAGATTTAGCAGACCCTGGAGTGGTGGTGCACTGTTCTACTATGCAGTGACACCTGAACAAATGTGACCTTCATGGGAGAGTCATCAGAAGAAAACCTTTCCTGCATCCAAGCCACAAAACTCAGCGTCTGAAGCTTGCAAATGAACATCTAAATAAGCCTGATGCATTTTGGAAACAAGTCCTGTGGACTGATGAAATCAAAATAGAACTTTTTGGCCACAGTGTGCAAAGGTATGTTTGGAGAAAAAAGGGTGCCAAATTCCAGGAAAAGAACACCTCTCCAACTCTGAAGCATGGGTGTGGATCGATCATGCTTTGGGGTTGTGTTGCAGCCAGTGGCACAAGGTACATTTAATTGGTCGAGGGAAGCATGGATTTGAATAAACACCAGCAAATTCTGGAAGCAAACATCACACCATCTGTAAAAAAGTTGAAGTAAAAAAAGAGGATGGGTCCTACAGTAAGACGATGATCCAAAACACACCTCAAAATCTACAATGGAATACCTCAAGAGGCACAAGCTGAAGGTTTTGCCATGGCCCTCACAGTCCCCTGACCTAAACATCATTGAAAATCTGTGGATAGATCTCAAAAGAGCAGTGCATGCAAGACACCCCAAGAAACTCCAGAGTTACCCCGTATTTAGTGCCATCCATCTTTCCTTCAGTCCTGATCAGCTTTCCTGTCCCTGCAGAAGAAAAATATCCCCACAGCATGATGCTGCCAACATCTCTGTAGGAATGGTGTTCTCAGGGTGTTGGGTTTGCGCCACACATGGCATTTCCCAAGATGGCCAAAAAAATCAATTTTGGTCTCATTTGACCAGATAATCTTCTTCCATGTGTGTGGGGAGTCTGTCACATGCTGTTGGGCAAACTCCAGACATGTTTTCTTAAGTAATGACTTTTCTCTGGTCTACTGTTCCATAAAGCCCCGCTCTGTGGAGTGTATGGCTTAAAGTAGTTCTATGGACAGATACTCCCATTTCCGCTGTGAATCTTTGCAGCTCTTTCAGCGTTATCTTTGGTGTCTTTATTGCATCTCTGATTAATGCCCTCCTTGTCCAGTCTGTGAGTTTTGGTGGGCGGCCTTCTCATGTCAGGTTTGTAGTGGTGACATATTCTGTCCATTTTGCTATCATGGATTTAATGGTGCTCCCTGGGATATTCAAAGTTTGGGATATTTTTTTAACCCAACCCTGATCTATACTTCTTCACAACTTTGTCTCTGACTGGTTTGGAGTGCTCCTTGGTTTTCATGTTGCTTGCTTAGTCGTGTTGCAGAGTCAGGGTCCTTCCAGAACAGGTTCATTTATACAGACATCATGTGACAGATCATGTGACACTGATTGCACACAGGTAATCAACTAATTATGTGACTTATGAAGTTAATTGGTTGGACTAGCCCTTATTTAGGGGTTTCATATGAAAGTGGGAGCCCTGTGATGACCTGGCGACTTGTCCAGGGTGTACCCCGCCTTTCGCCCGTAGTCAGCTGGGATAGGCTCCAGCTTGCCTGTGACCCTGTAGAACAGGATAAAGCAGCTAGAGATATGAGATGAGATGAGATGAGATATGAAAGTGGGTGAATACCTATGCACACTCCAGATTTCTGTTTTTTATCTTAATAATTTTGTCACAATTAAAAAAAATTGCACCTTTAAAAGTTGTAGGCATGTTGTGTAAATCAAATGGTGCTAACCCCCCCAAATCAATTTATTCCAGCTTGTAATGCGATGAAACAGGGCAAACACCAAGGGGGTGAATACTTTTGCAAGACACGGTATGTGTTATAAGCATGTACTGCCTAAAAGTGGCGCTCCAAATGAGTGTATGAGAAAAATGTTTACAAGGGCACAAAATCAACCTGAATAGAATAACAACAGTATAGCATATGAACCATTGAATTATGTAGTGTATTTCATGTCAATAAATTGCTGTAAAGTCTTCTAACAGTGATCCCAATAATGAGATATGCATCAGTTATGAATACATATTTATTCCTTTCTTTGACACTGCATGCCATGTGCCAGAAACAGCAGCACTACATTTATTATGGTGTGACTCTGCTGGGTGCCTGGTGGACACTAGTGAACCAGTGTCTTCACTTTACATCATTATAACTACAGTTGAATATCAAACTTGATACAGTATGTCATACAGTTGTCTGGTTACATCTGTCATGCCCACGTTGGAGCTCAATTGTGCCATTAGGACTAATTACCATGTACCTGTTACTGATTAGAGCACAATCATACTGTATAAGGACTCTCAGTAACAGACAGACTTTGTGAAAGCCTTCTATTTTGTATCCCTTTTCTGGTTTTGCCTGTGTTTTTGTACTGTGAGTACTGTATTACCTCTAATATCCTGTCTGTACCTTGCTGCCTATTTTTGGACTGCCTTTTTCTGCATTTTGGATCTGTTTGCAAGCGTGCGTTCAATAAAACTCTTCCTGCATTTACAGTACATCCATCTACCACCCTTTTATATAAAACTGTCAGATATTTTCCATAAAACATGTTGGTAAATAATTCCATGTTAATTTTTTTAAAAAGCAAACTAAAAATAAGTGCTGGATAAAAACCCACCTATCTTATGTCTCATCTCATTATCTCTAGCCGCTTTATCCTTCTACAGGGTCGCAGGCAAGCTGGAGCCTATCCCAGCTGACTACGGGCGAAAGGCGGGGTACACCCTGGACAAGTCGCCAGGTCATCACAGGGCTGACACATAGACACAGACAACCATTCACACTCACACCTACGGTCAATTTAGAGTCACCAGTTAACCTAACCTGCATGTCTTTGGACTGTGGGGGAAACCGGAGCACCCGGAGGAAACCCACGCGGACACGGGGAGAACATGTAAACTCCACACAGAAAGGCCCTCGCCGGCCCCGGGGCTCGAACCCAGGACCTTCTTGCTGTGAGGCGACAGCGCTAACCACTACACCACCGTGCCGCCCTATCTTATGTAAATTTTTTTTTTAAAATTGTTGTCTGGTGTTCAAGTGTTTGAGATGTTGCCTTGCACTTATTTTCGGGTTCCCAGTGGTGGTACATCGTTCGTCGGACGTACAGACACCATACGGTCAAGCCATCAAAAATAAGGTAGATAAATTTCTATTAAGTATGGGGCTCCACTCTGCACACGCAAAGCTCTGCTATGAAGGTAGCATTGACTAGTTTTGGATGCAAATACACAGTATTTGTAGGTTATTAAATCAGGGTTCTTGCAGGTTTCAGTAAGTTAAATTTAAGACCTTTTTAAGACCTTTTGAGACCATTACGCGTAAAAATTTAAGACCAACACGACGCATTACTAGAAACATTCGAATTATCCCAGATATTCTCAAAACAGTCCATTTATTGATTCAGTTATAGAAAAATATCAAATAAACTCATAAAACAGATAATCAAAGTACTTATGGATTGGCGATAACAGAACTTCCTGACATCCATATTTGCAACACAACACTAGTAGGCTAACCCTACAAATGTCTGAGTTCATCCCCTTTAGCACCGATCTCAGTTACAAGGGCTTTCAGTTCAGCAAGTTTGTCTTTGTATGCCCTTCTCAGGGCATTGGACTTGGAAAGAAGCTGAGCCATCTTGGAGCCAGCCTTGCTCTCAGCTTCTTCTGCAAGTGCATCTGCTTCCCTGGCAAGACAGGCAGACACATCTTCTAAGCTTGTCTTCCTTTTCTTCAGGTCCTCCAGAGACTGCTCAGCCAGTTTTCTTTTCTGGCTCTGGGATTCCTTTTCTTTTCTGATGCGTTCCTGATCGAGAAAGAGTCGATATTTTGACCGGGCTGCACTCACAGATGCCATTAGTTCCTTGGTGAGGGGGACCTGAGTGACACCCCCATGCATTGCAACAAAGTCCTTGGTGCAACAATTGTGTCCTCTTGCATGTTTTTGGTCTCCACCGCCTTGTTGGCAGAAAAACATGTCAACATGTTGAATTTGAATCTGGAATGCAATAGGCTACTCATTTTCACTCCATGTGTGGACAATACGCCAACTGAAAAATCATTAACGTTAGGCTTTCATTTCCGTAGGCTAGAAAATAGCTGATCACAGGACATGCGCATTACAATAGACTATAGCTCATTCAATTTTGTAATGGCATATTCCTCTAGATGGGTAGCCTTTGACATGATGTTCAAATGCAGGTTTAATGTTATTGTTATTGCATTAGCCTATCTACAAATTGCTCAGTAAAAGTAGGCCATGACTTACTTCAATGTGCTTCAGAAGGTCCTGCGCTGTCCCATGTCCTGAGATCCCATGTATCTCGACCGCACCTCTCCATTGCTCCAGAAATGAACATGGAGGTCCAGCTGCTTGGATTTGGTGGATGAGTTGAAGCTTTCGTCGAACATCAAGACATACTGTCCGCTAATGGCGTTTATTAGTTCTCTCTTAATGAAGTCCGCTATGCCAAATCTTGCTATGTAAGCGATTTTGTTCGGTCCACACGTAAACGTTTTCGCAATGTTCGAGTTGGGGAACATTGCCTGGAAAAGGTCACTGATATTTTCGTTACTGTTATATGACATATGTCTTGTCACTGTGTGGAGAATCCAAAGTACCTCGATTTTGAGGTCTTGGTGGACCCAAAAGTAGACCGAAGATCATTAGGCCTAGGCCTACTTGACGAAGCTGTAACATTATTGCCCTGGAGTCCGGAAGGGCCAGGCATCAACGATGATGTAGACGGCTGGGACGGGGAACAAAACTGTGTGATGCTTTGACTCTGCTGAAGGCTTTTCATGGCAAGTTGGTGTTTGTCCACTTTGGCATGAGACTCAAGCGCCTTCACATCCAGTGTCCCTAACTGTAATATCTTCTTGCATACTTTGCAGCGAGCTTCATATTTACTGCCGGGGACAGCTTGTAACCAGCTGTAAAACTCACCGTTATCGAGCCAAGTTTCGTTGAACACACACTTCCCCATGTTCTTTGAAACTAACGTAGCCTAGCCTACGTGCCTAACAAGCTTGACTTGCTACTGCACGAATTCAGCGGGCAGGTAGCCTAGTGGACAAACTGGGCCATTGCCTACCTGCAGTGAGCAATGGGATTTGCAGTTTTATCACCACGTAGAAAAATACAACCAACTTATGATTAGTTCTACGGCGTTTAATATTTTATGCAGACAACACTTTGCGGGAATGAAAGAATGTAAATTTAAGACTTGACTAATTAAAATTTAAGACCAAAGACAAAAATATGGGTGTTTTAAAGACTTTTTGAGGCCTTAAATTTAACTTTTTCAATTTGAGACTTTTTAAGGACCCGCGGGAACCCTGTAAATAAAATTACTTGGGTGCCTTACCTCTTGAGCTCCATTAGAAGAAGAGTGATGCACACAAACAGCTGTAAGTCTGTTATTTTTTTCTAATGCGTTATATCTTGGATTCTCTGAGAGGAAGCTTTAATTTCCATCGCTTTCATTTTGATGGCAGTAAATACTATTTTTTCTTTCTCTGACTCTTTGCTCAGCTTCTCTCATTCTCTGATACCTTGCAGCCACTAGAGGAGATGAACCGTAGGTCAGCTGGAATGCGATCGCCTCCTTTTATTTCCACTAGATCTCCCAGAACCACCTCCTCGGCATTGACCTGCTTCTTCTCACCCTCACGGATCACTAAAGCTTGCTATACAGGGGGGTGGGGGGATGAGAGAAGAAGACGATAAATCAAATGTTAGTAACAAAATAATAGGGTTATAAATATAACGCATCACCAAGGTGTTTATTCTCACTTTTCTTTCTTTTTTGTTTACCTCATAAATCGAGCAGTTACCACACCTTTCAATCATGTAATAATTTCAATCATGGTAATTATACTAATAGATATTGCTTACTGCACAAACCACTAAACCATGGCTAACTTACCAGTCCTGTTTTATGAACACACAAAATAAAAAGGACAGCACATCACCTCTAAAAATATCAAGTTATGGCACGTGTGTTACCCAATCCCAGTCCTGGTAAGCTTCTGCTCTGCTCACCTGATTAACAGTCATAGGCAACGGTCAGAGGTGAAATGTAGAATATCAACTTTATTGTCTAGAAGAATGACCCAAAAAGCGAGTTCAATCTTCCTGGTGTCTAATTTGCACCCTAAAATTGAATAAAATGCTTAAAATATACTGTTTTGCCCAATTTCCAAAGGTTTGTTTACATCTCACTTATGCGCACTTTCACCACCAGGGGGCCGTCGTCGTGACGTCATTTAAGCCAAACAGACCGGATTGGGCGGTTGCCAGATTGGGCGGTTTTGAATTCTACTTTGTGGGCAAAAATGGCTTGGGCTGGTTGGCAAAAATTGGGCGTGTTTGACGTTAGTTCGGCGGGTTTTTATCATCCCTCATCATTCTTATTATCTCTAGCCGCTTTATCCTGTTCTACAGGGTCGCAGGCAAGGTGGAGCCTATCCCAGCTGACTACGGGCGAAAGGCGGGGTACACCCTGGACAAGTCGCCAGGTCATCACAGGGCTGACAGGTTTTTATCAGATGTTTATAAATATTTCGCACCAACGTTCTGTGTGAGAATGCAGCCAGAGACACTTATAGCCTTAGAAGGTCTTTGATGCAGCACATTGTCCACTAGTCTACATCCAATTCAATCCATATTAAACACTTCTGTGACCCAATCAGAGATCGTGGGCATCACACGACACAGAGTGCAGTTAGTGAACGACGGCTAGTCAAGATGCCAAAGTGGGAAAAATACAAAAAAAAAAGTACAGTATCAAGATAACAGGTGAAGAAAATACATGGATGTAGACAAAACTAAATTAAGCAGAATAACTAGGCCTATAAAATTAATAAAACAAACAGGATAAATAAAAAGATAAATAAATAAAAGAAATAAAACTAAATAATCTCAGCAATGCAGATGTTAGATATGCATCGTAGCCTAACATAGCCTTCATAATATTATGCAAGTGCGTCACCTACTGGTGCATGTAGGATTCAGAACACAGCAGATGATTGCAAAGTTAGCCCTGTATGGAGAGAAACATACAGGGCTAATTTTCAACAATTCAGTTATACCAGGACGTTTAATGGGATTACCCACTGATGCGCACAGGGGCACACACACACACAATCCCTATAATAGAACGTGGATTCATTTATATTGCTAATATAATTTATTGCTAATATTTATAACCTACTCTAAACATACACACAAACAATCATGTTAGCATACTAGCAGGTAGCCATTACAAATCAACTTCAACGTAGTGGCCACTTTATTAGGAACACTTGTGTAAAAAACATGCACAGACATGTATATTGAGCATGTCAGCCATTGTCATGTTAGCAGGCTAGCAGTTAGTATGTTAGCTGTGACTAATCAACTTCAAGGCCACATTATTAGGAACACGTGTGTCTGTATAAACACGCACATTTAGCATGCAAATGGCATATGAACCATTAGCATGCCCACAGGTATCATTTTAGCGGTGACAAATTAACTTCAGCTTAGGGGCCACTTCATTAGGAACACTTGTGTTTGAACAGACATTTATCATGTTAGCATGCTGGCAGGTAGCCATGACAAACTATCCCTTTTGTCTAATTTCCACACTCAGTACGTTTACATGCACGTCCAAATCGAGCTGCTGTCGGTAATCGAGCAAAGGGTCCCAGCAGGGGTGCCAGAGAAATCCAATCCTACATGCACAAGTGAAATCGGGCTATTGTGCAAGGTGCATTGTGCACCCGAGCCACACGTGGCGCTACACGCCCCATCGTGTTGGTACACTTCCGGTTGTCGTCATGAAGAAGAGCTATAGTGTTGCCAGATACTGCTGACGTATTCCAGCCCAAAACATGTTCAAATCCGCTAAAATGCACTTAAAACCCCCAATCTGGCAACACTGGCAGTTCCGTGTTCAAGCTGTTAGGCTTGCTCTAACAGACTGTATGGCTACAAACTGTCCGGCGCAGACCACTGTTTTGTAAGACAACTTATTTTGCACAATAATATTTTTCTAAAGTCCATTTTTTGCTTACAAAAAATATATATATTTTTTGCTTACAATTTAACTTATGTCTTAATAAACACACAAAAAGTTCAATTGTTTTGCTTTTATTGACATTCTTCAGATGTTGGACATATATATATATATATATATATATATATATATATATATATATATATATATACACAAATACAGTGACTTGCTTATGTACACAATTCACAGCTATGCAACAGCTGTACAGATGTATTTGGTGATACAGTAAGTGAGCTAAATTTTAACAGTGCAAACAATGCCACAAAAAGAAAAGACTCATGCCGTTGTCATGATTCGTTGTCATGCCGACTGAGGCTGTTGTGTTTCCCTTGTGGTCTCATCACTCGTCACTTCCGGAAGGGGCAGTGCTGAAGTAAGTAGCTCGAATACGTAGCTCAATAGGGTATACATGCACTAAGTAGCTCGGCAGAAATCGCATAATCTAGGTCGTGTAGCTCGATTCCGAGAAATCAAGTTCGGTTCAATTTCAGCCGAATTAAGGTGTATACATGGCATTTTGAACTTCGATTTCAGTCGAGCAACGGCAGAAATTCGATTCTCTCTATGTGCATGTAAACGCACTGACTGATTATACAGGATCCCTCAGAATTCTCATCTCATCTCATTATCTATAGCCGCTTTATCCTGTTCTACAGGGTCACAGGCAAGCTGGAGCCTATCCCAGCTGACTACGGGCGAAAGGCGGGGTACACCCTGGACAAGTCGCCAGGTCATCACAGGGCTCAGACACAGACAACCATTCACACCTATGGTCAATTTAATTATATATATGTTATTTACCAGCTTAAGGTCGGTCCGTATCGTGAAATACCGTGACTGAGGTCTTTAAAGTACTGAGTATTCAAGGCCTAGGTCACGGTATTTCACCATACAGACCGACCGGGGCAGAGCTAAAGGGGGGCGGGCGGGGCCATTGCCCCTGGGCCTTGGGCCCTCCCCCTAGCCATACAGAACCCCACCCTTTGACATTCAGGCCCTCCCAATAAATGTGCCTTACGCGATTTCATTGGAAATTCCTTGAAACCGACAAGTTTTCACATGATTACAGACTAGTTGACCTATATAGCTCTCATTTTTGCTACACATTCTTATCATGGTTAAAAAAAATAAAATAAAGAAAACCCTGTGAAATCCCTAAACAAACTTAAAATATAATAAATTGTAATGTTTCCAAGCTAAACTAAGCTATTCCTTTTGTATTTAATTGTTTTTTGTTTGAGGAATTTGCAAAAAAAAAAACTGCAATGCATAATGGGTAGGATCTAAAGGCTACCTAACGTCTTCATCCGTCTGACGACATACAACAAGACTAGGAAGGTGCATGCCTGGTTGCGGTTGTTGGTTGTCTACTAGAAACGAATTCAGCATGTTTAAAAGTAAAAGTGGGGCACAAAAGAGGAAGGAAAAGAAAAATAAAGAGGATGCAAACTCTAAACTTCCAAAGTTGGATTCATTTTTTACTTTGCCTTCTCCTGTCCCTGAATTTGCTTGTAGTGAACATGCATTGCCCTGTGTTAGCACTAGCAGCAGTAGCGTGGTGGTGCTTAGCAGTAGCTCTGGCCAAAGTCATATAGAGGAGGGTGGGGAACATGGAGAGGGATTAGCTGAGATGAGCAACCAGAATCAGGAGGGTAGGGAACGTGGAGAGTTAGCTGAGCTAGCTTAAGTGAGCAGCATGATTCCCAGCATGGAATCATCAAACCCAGCTAATTTTCCAACAGACCATGGTAATTTCCCTGAAAACATTGCAGATGCTAATGTGAAGAGGTATATCCTTCACACTGGCCCATGTAAGCCAAATGGTCCCTTTCCCGTCACTGGCAATCACAGTTTTTCAACCTATTACTACACATCTGTCACTAAAGCTGGTATTAAACTTCCATGAAGCTAGTTATGCTACTCGCCCAAGCTTGACTGTGCATATTGCGAGCCTTGCTGGCTTTTTGCCAATCATCAAGCCCCCTCCTACAATAATGCCTGGGTAAACGGAGTTAGAGATTGGAAGCATATCTCCTCCAAAATTGCAGTGCATTAATCTACCCAGATCCATCTCGGTGCGTGTGTAGTCTATGAGCAGTGGAAACTCCATGGTACAATAGATGCTGATATGGAGAGGGATGTTCGTAATGCAGCTAACTTTTGGAGGCAAGTGTTAGAGCGCATTGTGAATGTCACACTGACCTTAGTGTCATGTAACATGGCATTTAGGGGACACCGAGAGTCCATTGGGCAGGGGAACGCAGGAAACTTTTCGTCCATCATTGAACTGTTGGCCCACTACGACCCTGTCCTGAAAGAACTGATCAGCCGGCCCGAGGGATCAGTTAAATATCTGAGCCATGCTATTCAGGATGAGATCATTTATATATTATCACAGAGAGTCAAGAGCAACATAGTCCATGAAATAAATGCATCTCCGTTTTATTCCATCATTATGGACACCACTCAAGACGTAGCAAAGCGCGATCATCTGAGCCAGGTCTTCAGGTATATTTTAAGTGATCGAGATGAAATGGGTGTTGCTACAGATATCAGGATAGTTGAGGCTTTTCTTGGATTCGAAATAAATGTGAACGCATCCGCTTCTGAACTGGAGGGTCGAATTATTAGCTGCATTAAAGGGAATGGCTTAGAGCTCTCCAGATGCTGTGATGACAGTGCAGCGAACATGAGCGGAATTTATTCTGGTGTTCAAGTGAGAATAGTGGAGCGGGAGCCCCTTGCTTTGTACGTGCACTGCAATTCATTGTCTGAATTTGGTACTGAATGATTCTGTCAAAACTATCCCAGAGATTAGACAGTTTTATGATGTTGTTGAACAACTGTACAACTTTTTTTTCCAACAGTGTTAAGAGATGGGCATTACTTGGTGACTTATTGAGCCCAGAGAGCAGGGACGTAACCTTGAAACACCTCTGCCCAACCCGCTGGTCCTCCCGCTACGATGAGCTTGTTGCATTAAAGTACAGATATGGAGACGTCATTAAAGCTCTCAACAAGCTCTCACTTACAAGCGAGAAAATGAATGAACGAGATGAAGCAGATGCACTTAAAAAGGCCATTACTAAATTTCAGTTCATATTTTTAATCAGCCTTCAGACAAAGATTTTGAAGTGCACTAATGCCATCTCAAAGTTACTGCAGGAGAAGACCACTGATCTCCTCAAAGCGTCTGCATTATTGCAGAATGCTGTACGAACTCTTCAGGAGTACAGGGAGCAGTTTGATAAGGCAAAGGCTTCCACTCTGGCATTGGCTGTGAAATGGGGCAGTCAAACGCAATTTGTAGCCACCAGGTTGAAAAAAGTGAAGCACCACTTTGATCACCTTAGCGAAGACAGTTGGCTTTCTGATGCAGAACATTATTTTCGGGTGAATGTGTTCTATGCATGCCTTGATGTAATCATTCAGCAGCTGTCACAAAGGTTTGTCAGTTTAAATCAGCCTGCTCATTTGTTTGAGGCTATTCATCCAAATACGCTCCAGCATGCCAAAGACGAGGAGCTATACGAAGTGGCCCATCGACTGTGTGATCACTATAGTCGGGATATTGACTCCAGCTTTCCTGGTCAACTAGTGTCATTTAGGGTTTGTTTCAAGGAGCAGATAGTGAGACACACATCTGTGCTTAGCCTTGCCAGGTTGTTGGTACTAGATCATCCAGCAGTAACTTCTACATTTAGTGAGGTGTGCACGGCCTTCTTGCTTTTTCTCACTCTCCCCGTCTCAGTTGCGACAGCAGAGTGCTCTTTCTCCAAATTAAAATTGATAAAAAATTATCTCAGGAGCACAGTGGGTCAAGAGAGACTCTGTGGATTGGCCATTTTATCAATTGAGAATGAGCGAGCAAGAGTGCTTAACATCCCTCAAATAGTCGACGACTTTGCGGAGCGCAAGGAGCGTCGAATGCCTTTTTAACGACGAATGCAGGTTTCCGTGTCGGCTTTGTAGTTGAAGACGTGCTTATACAATGAGGGTGTATCATTCATGATTGCTGGATTTTTTGTTGTTGTTGTTGTTTAGTGTCTATTTGGAACATAATAAAAAATGAATGGAAAATACAGGCTATGTAGGCCTATAAAAAATAATAATAATAAAAAAAAAACTTTGAGCAAGTTCTGTTCTAATATAGCATGAATATATGCTGCAGGCCTTCTGTTTGTTTGCAATTTCACCATGGCTAGGTCCAAAGGCTACATTCTTAAAAACTGCTTTTTGTTAGATATAGCCTGAGTAGGCCTATATGCCACAAGCCTTCTAATTTGTTTGTTTACAATTTCGCCATGTGGGGGGGAGGGGGGACCTGATTGGTGTTTTGCCCCAGGGCCTTGTGTGCAGTTGTTCCGCCACTGGGACCAACCAGCTGGTAATTTTTTTTTTCTTTACCAAATTCTAACAGAAAACGAGAGCGCCCAAAAGGGAAAACCAAGCCAAGGCAAGCCGCCATTTTGAATCCTCATTCACGGCTGTAATGCAAATTGCTTCCTCCTACAAGTGCACTTCCATGGCAGAAAAAAAAACCCCTACATTTTGCCACCTATGTAGTCCCCTATTTATACAAATAGGAGTCATTCAGGATTCAGCCATGTTTTTGCTTGGTGTTAGCAAGTTAGAGGTTTTTTAGCTTTCTCCCAAAAGGTTTTCTTTTATTTTGTCTTCCTCAGGGTAGTAAAACTCGCTTTCGCTGTGAACACTGTCGTTATCACTATCCATGCTGTAAAATTAATGCTATTTTGAATCCTCATTCACAGCTGTAATGAAAATGGATTCCTCCTCAGTATACAAGTGCACTTCCATGGCAGGAAAAAAACTACATTTTGCCGCCTATATAGTCCCCTATTTATACAAAATTGAGTCATTCAGGATTCAGCCATGTTTTTGCTTGGTGTTAGCAAGTTAGAGGTTTTAAGCTTTCTCCTGAAATGTTTCTTTTTATTTTGTCTTCCTCAGGGTAGTAAAACTTGCTTTCGCTGTGAAGACTGTCGTTATCGCTATCCATGCTGTAAAATTAATGCTATTCTCCTGAGAAATGCGAAAATAAATGTTGACAAAAATTGCTACTATGTTTGTTGTTGTGAACGAGCGAGTCGCCAGAAGTCCGTAACTGGGGTCGGTACCGTAGGATACGGACCCGCTTGCCAGCCAATCAGAGCACAGGATTTGGACCACAAAAAAAAAAATACTTATTAACAATACTTCTTGGGACCAGAAGAAAATTACAGAGGGTTTTTTAACATATAAAGTTTCAAATGTGCATAAAATGAAAACCGTTGCCTATGAGCTTTAAGGTCATAAAGCAGTTGCTAAATAAGTGCTTGGTTAAATTGGGCATGTGAGAACAGAGAAAAGAGAGGTAGGGTTACTGGGACTTGTTTTGTGTTCCAGTACTGTTTATAACACCCCCTCATTGGAGACTTCTCATGACTCATGGTCACTTAAAGCAGAATGGAAGGAGGAAAGAGGGTGTGAACACACTTGCCATAAAAAGCAGTAGTTAAAGCAGTTTCGCTGACAAATTGCAGTCAATTTCCATCAAATTACAACCCTGTTGAAACTGAGAAATTGTACTGTTTTTTGAAAAATATATGCTCATTTTGAATTTAATGCCAGCAACAAGTTTCAAAAACATTGGGACATAGGCAATAAAAGACTAGAAAAGGTAAGCTTAAAAAAAACCCACCCATGTGGTGGAACTAATTAGGTTAACTGGCAACAGGTCAATAACATAATTGGGTATGAAAAGAGCATCCCAGAGAGGTTGACTCTCTCAGAAGTAAAGATGAGGAAGTGTTCACCACTCTATGAAAGACTGTGTGGAAAAATAGTGAAACAATTTTAAAATAATGTTCTTCAACTTTAAATTGCAAAGAATTTGGGGATCACATAATATATGGTATATAACATAATTAAAAGTTCCAGAGAATCCAGACAAATCTCTGAACAAAAGGGCCAAGGCCAAAAAACAATTTTTTGATGCCCATGATATTCAGGCCCTCGGGTGGTACTGTATCAAAAACAAACAATTCTGTAGTGGAAACCACTGCCTGAGCTTAGGAACACTTCCAAAACCACTGTCAGTGAACACCGTTCACCACTGCATCCACAAGTGCAAGTTAAAATTCTATCATGCAAAAAATAAACTATATAAAGTATAAACAATATCCAGAAACACTGCTGCCTTCTCTTGAGCCTGTTTACGATGGACTGAGGTGAAGTGGAAAACTGTCCTGTGGTCTAACGAAGCAAAATTAGAAATTCTTTTTGGAAATCATGGACTCAATATCCTCCAGGCTAAATAGGAGAGGGGTCATCCAGTGTGTTATCAATGCACAGTTCAAAAGCCAGCATCTACTGTATGATGGTATACAGGTGCATTAGTGGACATGGAATCGGTAGCTTGCACATCTGGGAAGGCACCATTAATGTGGAATAATATATACAGGTTTTGAAGCAACATATGCTGCCATCCAGATGATGTCCTTTTCAGGGAGGGCGTTGCTTAATTCAGCAAGACAATGCCAAACCGCATTCTGCATGTATTACAACTGCATGTCCCTGTAGTAAGAGTGTCTGGGTGTTAAATTGGCCTGCCTGTAATCCAGACCTGCCACCCATTGAAAACATTTGGCAAATTATGAAATGAAAAATATGACAAAGGAGACACTAAACTGGTGAGCAACTGAAATCCTGTATCGGGCAAGAATGGGACATTTTCCACTTTCAAAACTACAGCAATTGGTCTCCTCAGTTCCCATACAGAACATTGGTAAAAGAAGAGGTGATGCAACACAGTGGTAAATAGGCCCCTGTCCCAACTTCTCTGAAACTTGTTACTGGCATCAAATTCAAAATGAGCATATATTTTACAAAGAATAAAATTTCTCAGTTTCAACATTTGATATATTGTCTTTGTACTATTTTCAATGAAATATAGATTTTACATGATTTGCAAATCATCACATTCTGATTTTATTGATAGTTAATGCAGCGTCCCAAGTTTTTTGGAAACAGGGTGGTATGTATATCGTTCTGTCAGCTGGCTACCTAGCTAACAGAATACAATAACAGTATTATGTCAGTTGTCATGTCCAAACCCCATTTCCAGAAAAGTTGGGATATTTTCCAAAATGCAGTAAAAACAAAAATCTGTGATTTGTTAATTCACATGAACCTTTATTTAACTGACAAAAGTACAAAGAAAGGATTGTCAATAGTTTTACTGACCAACTTAATTGTATTTTGTAAATATAAACAAAGTTAGAATTTGATGCCCGCAACACACTCAAAAAAAGTTGGGAGGGAGGCAAAATAAGACTGGAAAGTTTATAGGATATTTAAATAGCACCATTTTGGAAGATTCTAAAATAAGCAGGTTAATTGGTAACAGGGGCGGCACGGTGGTGTAGTGGTTAGCGCTGTCGCCTCACAGCAAGAAGGTCCGGATTCGAGCCCCGTGGCTGGCGAGGGCCTTTCTGTGCGGAGTGTGCATGTTCTCCTCGTGTCTGCGTGGGTTTCCTCCGGGTGCTCCAGTTTCCCCCATGGTCCAAAGACATGCAGGTTAGGTTAACTGGTGACTCTAAATTGACCGTAGGTGTGAATGGTTGTCTGTGTCTGTGTGTCAGCCCTGTGATGACCTGGCAACTTGTCCAGGGTGTACCCTGCCTTTTGCCCGTAGTCAGCTGGGATAGGCTCCAGCTTGCCTGTGACCCTGTAGAACAGGATGAAGCAGCTAGAGATAATGAGATGAGATGAGATGAGATGAGATGAGATGAGATGAATTGGTAACAGGTGAGGGTATCATGATTGGCTATAAAAGGAGCAGCACTAATGGCTCAATCTTTGCAAGCAAGGATGGGTCATTGCTCACCCCTTTGTGCCAAAAGCTGTGAAAGAATTGTTTGTCAATTCAAAAAGAAAATTCTCTGCAATCTTGTGTTGAGAAATGTAGGTCTTTCAAAATCTACAGTGCATAATATTGTGAAAAGATTCAGGAAATTCGGAGACCTCTCCATGCATAAAGGGCAAGGTCAGAAACCACTGTTGAATGTGCATGATCTTTGAGCCCTCAGATGGCACTGCCTGAGAAACCATCATGCTAATGTGACAAATATAGACAAATGGGCTCAGGAGTACTTCAGAAAAGCATTGTCACTTAACACAGTCCACTGCTGCATCCAGAAATGCAATCTGAAACTGTATTATGCAAGGAAGAAGCCATTCATCAATTCTATGCAGAAACACCAACAATTTCTCTGGGCCCAAACTCATCTCAGATGGACCAAAAGACAGTGGAAATATGTGTTGTGGTCAGATAAGTCCACATTTCAGCTTGCTTTTGGGAAAACCAGACGTCAAGTTCTCTGTGCTAAAGGTTAACATGACCATCCAGTTTGTTATCAGAGAAAGGTGCAAAAGCCGGCATCTGTGATGGTAAGGGGGTTCATAGCATGGGTGAGTTGCATGTATGTGAAGGTACTACTGATGAGGAGGTGTATATTGGGATTTTAGAGAGACATACATTGCTATCAAGGCGAGGTCTCTTCCTGAGAAGTCCATGCTTATTTCAGCAGGACAGTGCCAGGCCTTATTCTGCATGGGTTACAACAGTGTGGATTTGTAGACAGTGTGTGTGCTTGACTGGCCTGCTGCCAGTCCAGATCTGTCTCCTATTGAGAATGTATGGCGCATCATGAAGAGGAGAATCGGACAACAGTGACCACAGGCTGTTGAGCAGCTTAAGTCTTGTATCAAGAAAGAATGGACAAAAATTCTGATTACAAAACTGCAAGAATTAGTATCCTCAATTCCCATGCAATTAAAAAAATGTTATTAAAAGGGAAGGTGATGTAACACACTGGTAACAGTGCCTCTGTCCCAATTTTTTTGAGTATGTTGCAGGCAGGCGGGCGGGCGGCACGGTGGTGTAGTCGTTAGCACTGTAGCCTCACAGCAAGAAGGTCTGGGTTCGAGCCCCGTGGCCGGCGAGGGCCTTTCTGTGCGGAGTTTGCATGTTCTCCCCGTGTCCGCGTGGGTTTCCTCCGGGTGCTCCTGTTTCCCCCACAGTCCAAAGACATGCAGGTTAGGTTAACTGGTGACTCTAAATTGACCGTAGGTGTGAATGTGAGTGTGAATGGTTGTCTGTGTCTATGTGTCAGCCCTGTGATGACCTGGCGACTTGTCCAGGGTGTACCCCGCCTTTCGTAGGCTACGTTTACATTAGACCGTATCTGTCTCGTTTTCTTCGCGGATGCACTGTCCGTTTACATTAAACCCCCTGGAAACGCCAGGAAATGGGAATCCGCCAGCGTCCACGTATTCAATCCAGATCGTGTCAGCTCCGGTGCTGTGTAAACATTCAGAATTCGCGAATACGCTGTGCTGAGCTCTAGCTGGCGTCTCACTGGACAACGTCACTGTGACATCCACCTTCCTGATTCGCTGGCGTTGGTCATGTGACGCGACTGCTGAAAAACGGCGCGGACTTCCGCCTTGTATCACCTTTCATTAAAGAGTATAAAAGTATGAAAATACTGAAAATACTGATGCAAATACTGCCCATTGTGTAGTTATGATTGTCTTTAGGCTTGCCATCCTTCCACTTGCAAATAGTAAGTGATATGCGCTGGGATCACACACACAGCGGCTCAGTCCCGAATCGTGGCTTGTTCACTTCACTCGCGCACTGTGTGAGCTGCGCAGGGCCGGAGTGCGCACCCTCCAGAGGGCACTCGCTGTTCAAGGCGGAGTGATTTGGAGCACAGGATGCCTGCGGAGCCGAGCGTATCCGTGTATTAGGCTTGCCATCCTTCTACTTGCAAGTGGTGAGCCTTGCGCGGCTTGCCATCCTTCTACTTGCAAGTGGTGAGCCTTGCGCATGCCCTAAATGCACTGGGATCATGTTACGCGCCGTCTGAAATGCACTGGGATCATGTTACGCGTCGTCTAAAGTCATGTGATTAGTGTATCCGCGTATTGGCGTTGCTGTGTGCACGGCTAACGGTTTTAGTGTAAATGCGAATCGTTTTAAGAACGTTAATCTGATGATCCGCTGATTCGACGTAATGTAAACTTAGCCGTAGTCAGCTGGGATAGGCTCCAGCTTGCCTGCGACCCTGTAGAACAGGATGAAGCGGCTAGAGATAATGAGAATGAGAATGTTGCAGGCATCAAATACTACTTCATTTTTATTTACAACATACAATTAAGTTGGTCAGTAAAACTATGGAAACTTGTTTGTACTTCTGTCAGTTAGATAAAGATTCATGTGAATTAACAAGTCACAGATTTTTATTTTTATTGCATTTTGGAAAAAAAATCCCAATTTTTCTGGAAATGGGTTTTGTATAATTAAACCCAATTTGAACATAGTGACTATAGTCACATAGTTTTTTTTAGAATTTCTAAGCAATGTTGCAAGAGTACAGTTGTATTGAATATTGGTATGTCTGTGATCAGCCACAGGCACAAGGCCACAGGTCAAGCTGTGCCAATATTCAGTATAGCCATATGTTTGCTAATGTAATATTGCTTTTATACAACAGTTCTATAAACAAGATATCACTACTAAGTAAGTGACATTTCAGACACAATATGGCCAAATGTTCTGTTTATTTTTGCTCCACCAGTGGAACTAGATCTTGAAGAAGCTGCACTCACTTTATAGCACATTGGTTAGCTTGCTAGATAGCTTGTATTGATTTGTGCATCCCTACTAATGGTGTTTCTCGTAAAATTAGCATCTCTCCTTCCTTTTCATCTTCAAATGACATGGTTTCATATTTTCCCCATGCGCACAGGTTGCACGGCCGACCACGATATAACTGCTCCTGACCATCACAGAAGTGCGAACAGCATGCCTGAGCACTTCTCTTGCAGTCGCACAGCAGTCGCTGAGTGCTATACAATTATGCGAGCAGCACTGGACTGGACTGACGCTCAATCACACATCTCATAAATAATGTAGTAAACAACACATTTCCTGATTATTTAGCATTCTTTGCATGAGTTTCAAGCCGTCAACTTGTTGTTTTTTTTATTATTCCTATTTTTTGCAGTTATTCATACATATTAGAATCCTATGTAACTGTTATATTTCTGAATTATGAAAGCACTTATATCACTGTATTTAAATGTGCTATGAAACTGCTTCTGATATAACACTTGTATAGCTTTAAAAAAAATATTTTATTACATGTGCAATTTAAAGACTTAATTGTGCATTAATTCTTTTGATACTTATCCTACAAAATATTTTTGACTTCAAATATACAATTATTGATTTTCAGTGCAAAATTTACATGAAAATAAAGTGCTTTCATAGCGATTTATAAAAGGACTATCTTAGCGCTATGCCCATGATATTGACCGCCAACATTTACTTTTCTAAATGTATCCTATAGGCCAACAAAATACTAATTTACGTGTATGCATGCCTCTACAAATATAACAGAGAGCTTTTATCAGATTCTATACGTGTTGCTCCTTTATAAATATCCACAGTAGGTATAAAACTGCATCCAGAAAGCACTCAGGAAGCGCTTATGCCGGGCGCTAACTTGTTCCTGGATGTGCTATTGTTCTGCATTTGCGTAGCATTTTTACAACTGTTTTTGGTAAAGGTAACTTGCGGGGCTATTTCCTTAAAACTGGCACCCTCATGTCACGAAAATATGCTCGACAAATATTCACCCAACTGAAGTGACTCACAATATTGTGTCCCGGGGTATTCACAATACTTAAGAACTGCCTCCTTGTTTAAAGTCATTCATGCCATAAACGTATGCATGACATGTTGGCGGGCATGTTGAGTCATTCATCGAGCCATGCCACTCACCCCAGGGGGGAGGGGTTAACCGTGGAGGGCCAAGCCTAAGCTGTAAACCATCGTTAGGCCTAGGGCCTACATTTCTTGAGGTAAGTAGGCCCATTTACATCCATTTTAATTATTGTAAAGCAGATTAAAGTGAAATTATCGTGAAATTCATTAGTTTGTCCTTTCTTGATTATTGCAATATATGCACAGTAGCACTGAAATCAACAGTATTTACTCCCTGTTGTCTCTTAAGTCAAACTTTGATATTAAATACAGTAAAGTCTTACATAGTTTAATTGTAAGACCATTTTTATACACTTGTACACAGACTGGTGACAAAAGGGAAAATACAACAGTGTCTTGTTAAGCTGTTGTGCCACCATGAGCTAATAGAACAATGCACATTGTCATAGACTTTCTAGGACTGTACTAGAGAGATGAACACCATTCATTAAAAAGATTAATGAATGGTGTTCATCAAACCTAATGTTTTGATATTAATAGAGAGCTGTCTGTTTAAATTCATATTTAAACAAAATAGCCCATGGGGCTATTTAGCCCATGAGCTGTTTTGCAAAGGCTCACCCACACCCCTGAACAGCACCATCAGTGCTTTCACTAATGTTCGTTAAGCGAGCTGCATTCACCCAACAGCTTCAAGATGCCTTCTCTGTGTCTCTCACCCTTCCCCTTTGTCTCCCTGCCCTCTCTCCATCCCTGCACCATGGAAACAAGGGCCAATTTCCCCAAAACCAGTTCCTGCTCTGTCTCTTCTCCTCTTTCAGTTTTGTAACTCCGGGGCCACGGGTGTGGGGGTAAAACCTGGGCTGTTGTTGCAGCGAACCTGGACATTTCCATGACCAATGCCATGTGTTGGAGGTGGGGGTGTTGTTCCAGATCCCTGATGCACTGCAGGTTGCCCATGGTCAAGCTGGAATGTCTCCCTGTGAGTATTCAAGGGGGTACATACCATGCATAGTTGGATTCAGGCTGTAACCAGATCTCAATTCACCAATGTCTGATTAGAAGTGAGGCACTGGGTACAGCACACCAGGGGAAGGTGAGGTGTATGCATGGGAATGTGCACTATTATCCCCTAGTGAAAATCATACTACAATTCTGGAGACAAAAACATAAAATAGAGGCAGCGGTTAGTCCCTACCTCACCCTGCCACAGATTTTGGGGACAAATTGACCAGCATAAGTTTTTGAGAGGAATGTGTGTGTACAGTTCCTTTGTCAGTATAGCACAGGGCCAGAGGTCCACAGTGCTGGCTGGGGAGGCTTTTCCCAGGGTCACTGAGGTCAGCTCTGGAAAAGGATGGTGGGGAGGGCTCTATCCCCTCTTCCCTTTGGGGTATTTTCCCCTTGGGGATTTCCCTTTGGAGCAGACACAATACAAAACCCTCTGATACACCTTAGGTGAAAGTAATTGATGGGCAGCAGGCTAAGCCCAACTTTGTGCCCTCCTTCCACTATTTTATGATTTATTAAAGGTTATATTGAGTGACTTGGGACAGACAAATGAAAGAAGAAACAGCCCATTTATTGGCCCCAAACAGCAGTCAGGAAATGCTAAATTTATTTATCCCTGATAAGCAAGCCTGTGGTGATGCTGGCAAAGAAAAGCTCCCTCAGACAACATGAAGAAAACTTGGGAAGAACCAGACTCAAAAGAGAACCCATCCTCATTTGGGTGATAACAGATAGCATGATTATAAATAACTTGCTTTGATAACAGTGTCCTATATAGTCACAAAGTACAACTGTGTAAGCAGGAAATTTGTGATAGTTTTAGCATGAAGTCTATTTTGTTGAAGTTATTGTAACCCTAAAAGTTGGCGCAAGTGCGTGCAAACTCCCATCCTCCTTACTGGGGCGTGGAATAAACGGGCTACAGGTGGTTTACAGAAATTCAGTTTATTGCAGACCAAACACTTGCATACAACTTCACTCCTCTCACGTCTTTACTCAACTCCCCCGTGTTCCTCTTTTCTCCTACCCCTTGGTCACTTTTCCCCCGGAACCAATTTCCTCAAGGCCCTTAACAAAATGTTATGAGAGACTGCTGTATAAAACAAAATATAACAAAATTAAGATAATGTAATATACTCTGTTACAGTCTTCCCCTGCTACCAGAAAAAAACATCCACGTTTCAGACTAAACAACTAAAACATATCAACCTTTACAATAGATAACTGAACAAAATAACCCCAGTGTCTGTCTCCCACACCAGGTAAATACATGGACAGGTGTGATACAGTACCTTGCTCAACATAAGTGTGAACAGGAAAAAACCCACATGTAATACCGTAAATCAAATAAATGCATGCAATACCTGTGTAGATGACCCGTGCGAGTTTTCCCCTATGTCACAAAACTTCCAAACCTATCAGGTGGCTTAACTACCTGCCCACTATGGGTAGTTTTAAGTGGGGCATCAAGAACAAAGGACTCAACCCTCTGCGACAAATCCTTAGGTGGAGATTTAGAGGGGCTGGATGGGGGTGTAGAGAAAGGGGTGGACTGTGTAAAGACAGGAGAGCTTGGTTGCATCTCACCCTCTGTTGAATCAGCCTGAGCAACAGCCTGATCAGGCACATATGGTGGAATAGGTGGCTGAAATGGCAAAGACCTTGACAATGCATTTAAGGTAGAGGAGGACAGATCAGCCCCAGAGTGGTCAACATGTGGCTCAGATGGTGGAGGGCAAGTAGGCCTAGTCACTGGGTCTTTAAGGAGACCACTGAAGGACTTGAGATGGTTGTGGTGCACCACCCACCTACATGACTGAGGGCTTTTGGGGTCTGTTATTTCATAGGTCACCCCAAGACTGTCTTCTTTGTCAAAATGCTTCAAGATCTTATATGGGCCCTTCCGTCTAGGAGCTAGTTTGTTGTGTTTTTGAGCAGGGTCATCCAATAGAACCAAGTCCCCCTCTTGGTGTGGATGAAATGACACCCTTTTATCATACTGCCTTTTCTGCCTTGATTTAGCAGCAACAGATCTATCTGTGGCATCACTAAAGGCATGTGAAAGATGCATGCAAAGATCTCTTGCATAAGCTCCAGGTGTACTGGGAGCTGTTGCTGACAGTGCAGGGTTCCAGTTCAAAAACACATGAACAGGTAGGTGTGGTTCTCTGCCATGAGCAAGGAAAAATAGAGAGTAGCCAGTGCTAGAGTGCATACTCGAGTTGTATGCTAGTTCTACTTGTGACAAGTACCTATCCCATTCACCCCCACTTTGGTAAATATATTTAGTGAGCTGGTCCTTCAATGTCTTATTCAGTCTCTCAACCATACCATCCGACTGTGCATGATACGGTGAAGTCCTGGTCTTTTCAGTACCCAGGGATGCACACAGGTGTTTGACTACGTCAGACTCAAACTGTCTACCTTGATCAGTATGTATTGACTCTGGAACCCCATGTTGATGAATATAGTGCTCAAATAGGTACTGAGCAACTGTAGGTGCTTGCTGATCCTTCATAGGATATAAATTAGCAAAGCGGGTGAAAAAGTCTACCACAGCTAAGATGTACCTGTTCCCCTGTGTAGTCACAGGCAGCTCTGTTATGTCTGCCGCGATTTTCTGGAATGGCCTTTTGGCATGAATGGACTGCAATGGAGCCCTTTCAGGTAGTGTGGGAGAGCTGTGGGATTGACATGGTAAACATTCAGTGGAGAATTTGTGAATATCTCTCGACATGTACGGCCAATAACAGATCTGTCTCGCTCTCAACAGGGTACGTTCAGCTCCTAAGTGTCCACAAAACTTGTCACCATGCAACCATTTCAAAGCTATGGGAATGAGGGCCTCTGGAAGTACAACCTGATATGAGGTGGGCGAATGGGGAGATGGTCTCACCACATGACACAGAATGCCATTATGCACCACTAATTTGGGAAATTCATGTTACAACTTCCACAGGACTGGTGGTGATTGCTTTAGCTGACCCAATGGTGGCCTATGTCTATCCTTCCATAACCAAGACAGAGTCATGTGAAGACAGACATCTGCCTGTTGTTGGGCCTGCAGCTCTGCCATATCGATGGCCAGTATAGCCTGGGTGTCAGGTAAGCCAGGAGATAGGTCACTCTGCTGTTCATTTGTAGATGGGATTGTGGCTGGAGACGCACCACTCCCAATGACACACTGAACAGCCTTAGTAACCATCTCTGGTGAGCTAGGCCTTCTAGACAGTGAGTCAGCATTGGCATGCTGCTTTCCCTCCCGGTGAATGACAGAAAAGTCGTAAACATCCAACTCGAGCAGCCAGCGTGCACGACGACCAGTGGGGTCATTATCTACAGTGGCTTTCCTCAAATTCAAAAGGGGTTTATGATCTGTGATGACTGTGAACGATGTGCCTGACAGAAAATGTTTGAAGTGATGCACAGACCAGACTATGGCCCATAATTCTCAGTCATAAGTAGACCACTTCCTTTCTGCTGATGTCAACATGTGACTTGCATATGCGATCACACGTTCTTTCCTATCCTGGCTTTGAGCCAGTACAGCACCTATACAATCCTGCGACACATCAATATATAACAAGAAAGGCTGGGTGAATATAGGATGAGCCATGAGAGGAGGGCTGGTCAAGGCATGTTTCAGGGATTGAAAGGCATCACACTGAGTGGACCAATGAAACACCACATCCTTTTGAGTCAGAGCATGAAGTGGGGCAGCTAGGACTGAGAAATTTTTAACAAATCTCCAGTAGTATGAACACAACCCCACAAATGCTCGCACCTCTGTGGTGGTCCGCGGGGTAGGCCAGCTACGAACCTTTTCAAGGTTTTTGGCATCTGGTTGAAGACCCTCGCTGGACACTACATGTCCCAGAAAAGAAACATTCTTGCATGCTAGATGGCATTTGCGGGAGTTTAATTTGAGACCAGCGGAACGAAAATGTTTGAAAACTTCCTCCAAACCACTCAAATGTTCAGAAAAGGTTCTGCTAAATACTAGCACATCATCCAAATAAATGAGACACACTTTCCAGTGTAATCCCTGAAGAACTAGCTCCATGAGTCTTTGGAACGTAGGGGGAGTGTTCGTGAGACCCATGGGCATAACTTTGAACTGATACAAAGCACTGCCTGTGTTAAATGCAGTTTTCTCCTTGTCGTGCTCATCTAACTCAACTTGCCAATAACCAGAGGTGGAAAAACCCGGGTGCAGAAAGTAAAAACCCTGCCACATTTTTGCTCCAGCCAATTCAATGAACCAGCTGATCCTAATTACCACATCCCCTAAGCCAGGTTGATGAGCTAATTGGTGAAATCACCTGTGTTGAGAGCACAGGCAGAAGGAAAACCTAAGCAGGACTTTTACTTTGTCAATCCAGTTTTTCCACCTCTGCCAATAACCACTGACTAAATCAATGCTGCTGAACCAGCACGCCCCAGACAAGCTATCCAGGGCATCTGCTGGACGTGGTAATGGGTAGGAGTCTTTGACTGTAACTGCGTTCAGTTTTCGAAAGTCTATGCAAAATTGGTATGTGCTGTCCTTCTTTTTGACTAGCACCACCGGCGAAGCCCAAGGGCTGCAACTTTCTTCAATAACATCTTGGGAAAAGAGCTGTTGAACTTGCCGGTCTATTTCAGATCTCAAGTGGGCAGAGGTGCTGTATGCTCTCTGTCTTATAGGTGGGGCATCACCTGTGCATATGCTATGATGAACCCAGTTAGTACACCCAAAATTATGTTCATGAGAATTAAACACATCAGAGTACTGGCTGAGCAACCTCTCCAACTGCTGTATCTGCTCACTGTTCAGAGCTGTGTGGTTGAGCTTAACAGGCAGTTGGGCAGAGTGTCGCTCTGCCTGGGACTACACTTGAACTACTGTAGCATCAATCAAAGAAAAGTCTTCCCCTTTCTGCTGAAATAGAGAATGAAAGTCCCCCAGTCTTGTGCTACCTGGTACATAACAGTCATCTTGGGTTGGATTCATGACACGAACCCATACTACACCTTTTGTAACAGGGGCAACCATGCATGCCACAAAGAGACTGGGGAATGTAACGGCATCCAGCTCCAGAACCCCAGTGTAGTTACACAAGAGCTCTGGCTGTCCTATAGAGGGCTGTATTTTTGCTAACACATTCATTTCAGACATGGCAGGTATAATGAGAGAGGCTAATGTAATTGCACTACATTTCAGCGGGGCTTTTTGTGACGCACATAAAAGTGGTACGGACCAATCCCAGAAGCCTAAGCTATTATCCCTCAGATTCACGATGGCATGGTGTTTGCACAGAAAATCCCAACCCAGTATAACTGCCTGAACGGAATTCCTAACAACATGGACACTGTGATTGAAAACCTCCTCACCTAGTCTGATGGAAATGGTAAATATACCAAGAGTGTCAAGATATTCACCAGTAACAGATTTAGCTAAAATGTAAGACTTCTGTATAGGTTTTCTCATTAGAGAGGGAGTAGACATTCTCAAAGATTCACTAATCAAAGAAATTTCTGATCCTCTGTCCAAAAAACTTCAATGGCAATGTTCTCAATGACAGCAAAAACAAATGGAATAGGACTGTTATGTGTTACCAGTTCAGTTTGTTGTTTGGGCCCTTTCTTAACAGCAGCAGACACTTGGGCCTCAGTACCTGCTACCATTCATTTCCCTGTAGGTCGCGGTCCTCCATGGTGAAGCTGACATGGTGTCATTTGTAGGATGGTTCTCGTCGATCCCTGGCACCTGATGGGCTGTGTGCTCTCTGATACGATGACCCACTGGAGCATCCTGATGCCTCCAGTCGTGCAGGACAATGTGGTGGTGGACTGCCATAACGACGGTCATCCGGGCTCTGATGGCTGTAGCAGCCATCCCGGCTACTGGAGAAATGCTGGGGTCCTTGATGTGGTGAAGATGGGGTGAGCTGGGGTAGCATCGTCCCCTTTGGTCTGGGGATTGATGGCGGTGAGAATAGCCTGCTCTGGCGAGAAGCCACGCCTTGGTGACCCAGCATAATGTTGATATCTCTGCGGTGATGCATGTGGAGAGAAGCATGAAACTGCTCTTCCCCACTGATGAGGGGACCATTCTAGTGAGCGCTGGCACTGCCTGAAGTCCTCATGCCTGGATGGTGAAGACTTGTGCCATTTTAAGTTGGTCACCGCCAACCTCAAGGTCTGGACTTCTGCTGACAGTTGTTTGATGGCTGATAATACATCAGGGGTTTGGTCTGAGGATGCCGCTGCTTTGGTGGACACCATTGCTGTGAGGTGTGCAACTGGTTGTGAGCCGGTGTTAGAACTTGAAATAGTGGTGGCTGTATTCTGTGTTTGTGCAAGCTGAAGTGCCTCTTGTGCTCGCTCCCACTTACATGCCACTGCTAGGGCCTCCTCCAACATGGTAGTCCCATGTTTGTGGCACTTCACTTGCAAAACTGGGTCTAGTCCAGCAACAAATCGTCGGAACCACTCCATAGTTATAGCCGGCTTTCCGTAATTTGGAAACACTTCAAAAACTAGCCTAGTTATCTCTGCAGCAAAAACTTCAAGCGGCTTCTTCGGCATGCGCTGCTGGGCATTCACAAAAGTCTGAAAATGTTGCAAAAACTGCTTGCCGCCAAAAACATCAGTCAGTCGGGAAACACACGCATCATAGTCCTTCTGTGTGGCAGGTGGCAGTGATAACCAGTATGCTAAGGCATCGCTGCTTAGCCTAGTTGGCAAAATAGTAGCTAAATCCTGTTGCTGAGATGCAGGACACGCTCATACAGTGAGCTCTAATCTGGCTTTCCACAGAGAAAAACTTTGTCCTTACCATCACCGTGGAAGCACGGAGGGAGTTCGACTCTGTAATGAATTACTCTGGACGTATGCTGGTCCCCAGCAGTAGACTCATCCAGCCTAACATTAGCAGCATCCTCGCTCCTATTTGCTTCAGTTGTAGATGCATTTTGTGGGGCAAACAGCACAACTTCCTCATCGGAGCTCATGTTTTGTCGCTGTCAAACTCAGCTAGCTGCAGTAACTTAGCCCACTGCTTGGTCAAAAAAAAAGAATCTTCCAATAACAACAAAAACACTGCTGCCACCAGTCTGTAACCCTAAAAGTTGGCACAAGTGCGTGGAAACTCCTGTCCTCCTTACCGGGGCGTGGAATAAACGGGCTACAGGTGGTTTACAGAAATTCAGTTTATTGCAGGCCGAACACTTGCATACAACTTCACTCCTCTCACATCTTTACTCATCTCCCCCGTGTTCCTCTTTTCTCCTCCCCCTTGGTCACTTTTCCCCTGGAACCAATTTCCTCAAGGCCCTTAACAAAATGTTATGAGAGACTGCTGTATAAAACAAAATGCAACAAAATAATGTGATATACTCTGTTACATTATCAACTGTTCATTGATGGAGATTTGAGTGCAAGATTGTTCATGACAACTGATGTCCTAAAGTTATCATGGCAATTGTAGACCTCAGTCATCATGGCAAAACTAAGTGTCCAGAGCCATCTTCTAAGTGTGTCTTTCAACTGTCCATATGGGGCCATCCTCCACAGGAGTGATTTGATGAGACTTCAGCCAGATATAGCGCATCAGTATAGATCAGACAGGTCCAAAGAGCATAAGAGGTCAGCATTTTTGGTGTCTCAGGATTGACAGAGACAGACAGATGGGGGAGTGAAAACACAGGTTGTTGGGTATGCCTGGTGTCATCTAATGTTTAAGAATAGTATACACTTTGTGCTGAGTGCAAGCAGGGACTCCAGCAAGACTAACTATGACAGCATAACTAAAAGGGAGTGCCAGAAGGTAACACAGGCATGGGGGAGCCCTGGGATATAAAGCAGCCAGCCACTTCACTGTCAACAAACCTGAATGAACATGTGAGAGTGGGGGCAAAAGCATCTATACAACCAAGTTTACCAAAACACTCTATGCCTGAGGACCCTCCAAATCTACTCCTTTACTGAAAAAACACCTATTAACAAAAGGCTTGACCAAAAAGATATGTTTTCAGCCTAGACTTAAACACTGATGTTGTGTCTCAGTCCCAAACACTACCCATAACTGTGGGGCTTTGTAAGAAAAGGCTTTGCCCCCCATGTGGCCTTCACTATATGAGGTACCAATAGATAGCCTGCATCTTTTGATCCAAGTAGGTGTGGTGGGTCATAAAGGACCAGAAATTCGCTCAGGTACTGTGGCATGAGACCATTCAGTGCTTTAAAGGTCAATAGAAGTATTTTGTAATCATGCGAAATGTGATTGTGACTGATAGGGGTGATGTGGTCATATCATTAAGTTCTAGTAAGGTCTTTTGCTGCCGCATTTTGAACTAACTGGAACTGGTTTATGCACTTATTGGAACATCCAGACAGTGATGCATTACAATAATCCAACCTAGAGGTAACAAAAGCATGAACTAGTTTTTCTGCATCATATAGTGATATATTTCTTATCTTAGCAATATTTCTAAGATGAAAGAAAGCTATCCTTGTTATCTGAGTGATATGAGTTTCAAATGAAAGACTGGAGTCATTGATCACCCTGAGGTCTTTTACTGCTGCATGTGAAGGAACAGAAAGGCCATCCAGAGTAGACCCCGAAGCCGCCGCCAGGCGCCACTAAAACCGCCATTTAGAATTTGAGCCGCCGCCAGCCAATAATTTTGTAAGCCAATTTGAGCCGCTATCTAATAAAATTTGGCTGAGCCACTAAGAATTGTGTACATCAAATAATGGGTTTATCCACATCATGAGCTACAAGAAAAGTGACACAAACATGATCAACTGTACACACTAGTAGTAACACAATAGAGACGTATAGGCATACACTGTAGAGATTTAGAACTGATATCACAGCACAGAGAGCCACCACAAGCTTGCCGTTGTGACTACCTGTCTGGCTTCCCGCCCCTCACACCATTACCACGATACACTGGGGAACCCGGGAACCCACCCAGAGCATCAATCGACTCCGATATCGATGAGATGGCTGCATTCTTTGCCGCTGCTGAGGGAAAGTGTAAAGATATTTTTTTTTGTTTGTTTGTTTGTTTCACATACTTCGAGATTGATAAAAAAAAAGTACTCCACTACTCTACTTTCATCATAGTAAGATAGCTGCCAGTCCTTCACTGGTCATTGCTAGTGAGAGTAGATAGCTAGATGCCTTCCTCGAACAATCCAGATTAGCTTATTATTAGCATTGAACTACAATCTTGCTAGATTTATATTTACAATGAAGTAAGAGACCAGGGGACCTGTGGTAATTTGCTATTTATTCCCCCCATTTGTTTGATCCGTTCGCCCGGATATATGCCACACAGTGACGTCCAGTATCAGCCATTTGTAGCCATAAACATTTTGGTGGCTGCAGCAGCCATTAAGGTTTTGGCTGAGTCAGCTAGCCAGCCAATAATTTCATCAGCCAGCCATTATCCTGAAAACAAACGGCTTCGGGGTCTAATCCAGAGTTACAATGTAATTAGAAAACCTACTTCTAGCTGCATGTGGTCCTAGTACAAGTACTTCTGTCTTGTCAGAGTTAAGTAGAAGGAAATGAATAAGCATACAGTGTCTAATGTCCTTTACACATTCTTCAATTTTATTAAACTGGTGTCTCTCATCTGGCTTTTCAGAAACATACAACTGTGTATCATCATCATAACAGTGGAAACTAATACCATGCTTATGAATAATATCTCCCAGAGGTAGCATATATAAAGAAAAAAGCAGTGGGCCTAAGACAGAACCGTGTAGAACACCAAGCTTTACCTCAGTATGTATAGAAAAATCACCATTTACATCAATAAATTGATACCGATCAGTTAAATAGACTTGAACCATGAGAGAACCTTTTCCCTTGACTCCCACAAAATTTTCAAGTCTATCAAGAAGAATGATTTGATCAGTGGTGTCAAAGGCTGCACTAAGGTCAAGCAATAAAAGCAGGAAGACACAAACCTGATCAGAGGCCAATAACAGGTCATTTACTACCAGTGCTGCTATTACTGGACTGTTACCTTGCTGTGGTGTAGCAGCTTGCATGCCTCCTATGACCCCAAGGGCTCGTGCTGACAGGGGCCTTTGGGTCCCCGGTAGGTTCAACCATGCCAGAGTTGGTCTTGGGTTAGGGGCCTGACAAAAATCAGTCCACCGGGCTCCATGCCCCAACAACTGTGCTGATGTCCGTGGCATGCTAACATGCACATGAGAGAAGCGTGGAGGTACCATATTGCCGATTGACTGGGATGAGCCATTGCATGCTACCTACACCAACACCAAGAGAATCCGGAGGGCAACCGTCAGAATATGGAAACCTAGGTATTGGGCAAGCTACCTAGCAGGCGTAGAGGCTTTAGTCTACAACACCTGGACAACAACCAGAACTGCCAAGGGCACAGAGACTACCATCTTCCCATAGAGGACACAAGTCAGAAGTGGCCAGCCTGCTTGGGTCAGTTCAAGTCAAGGTCAGCCTACTGACTCTACCCCCTTTTGACCGCTTCTCCAGATTACACATGGTGATATGTGTCTCCCCGTGATTCCACTCCATGTGATTATTGGATGAAGGACGCAGGTACGGAATTGGGCAGCCTACCTGCTAGCCGTGGAGAGGTCAACAGCCTTGCCATGGCGAAACTCTTTACCAGCTACAGACTCTTCAACATCTTATAATCAGCGTCGGTCTGATGGGAAGCAACATCGCATGACGGATCAAGGACAAAGCCTTCGGGACCCTCTGAACTTGATCATCCCAGAAGCCACCGCAAATACATTTCACAGATCAAGATCGCATCGTAGAACATCCAAACCATGTCAGACACACCATCCACCAAACGACAAGCTCCAGAACGTAAGTCTGCTTTCATTGCATCTGAACTCAAGAGTCTCAACATTGACATTGCTTGCCTCAGTGAATGCAGAATACCTGGTGAAGGTGAATTCTCTGATGGCGACTACACCTACCTCTATTCAGGGAGACCCAGTGATCAACACAGACTTGAGGGTGTTGCAATTGCAATGAAGTCAAGTCTAAGACCTCTAGTGCTGAAATGGAAGGGCAGCAACTCTTGCATTATGACCATGCACATCAGGCTGAGCAGCAAATGTCAAGCTACTGTCATCAGCATCTATGCTCCAACCTTTAAGAGACCACCAAAAGAAAAGGAGGTCTTCTACAGCCAACTCACATCAGTGCTCTCAGAAGTTCCATCCAATGATAGGCTATTTCTCCTTGGCGACTTCAATGCCAGAGTTGGTACCAACACTGAGGCCTGGCCAGATGTCATAGGACCTAACAGCCTAGGAGAAGAAAATGCCCAGGGTGTGACGCTGCTTGAACTCTGCACCAGGTTTGGCCTGCTTATCACAAACACAGTATTTACTCATCTTGACATACACAAAGGGACCTGGAAACATCCATGTTCACAAAGATAGCACATGATCGACTTTATCATCATCAGTCACCACTACAAAAGCGACCTAGCAGACTCTAGGGTCCAACACAGCGCCGATTGTTGCTCAGATCACAAGCTAGTATGTGCTCGGCTGAACCTGCGCTTCCACATTCCCACCCAATGCAGACGCAGGAAAATCTATCCTCACCTTAACACAGTATGACTAAAAGTACCTGAAATTGCACAACAGCTTCAGGAAGCTATTGCCTCCAAACTACCTAACATCACGTCGCATGACTTAGAGGAACACTGGCAAGGACTTGGGTCAATCCTTTACAACACCTCAAAGGAGATCCTTGGTCTACAAAGGAGAAAACACAGAGACTGGTTTGATGAGAACAACACCCTCATCCAAGATCTACTCAAGCATAAACAACAGTGCTTCCAAGCTCTTCTCCAAAATGAAACACGGGAGAATCACCAGCGTTACTGCACTGTACGAAGCCTTTGCCAACGCGAACTTCGCCGAGTCCAGAACCAGTGGTGGTTAGACAGAGCTGCAGAGATTGAATCATTTGCTCAGCACCATGACTCTCATGGGTTCTTCAAAGCTCTCCGCATTGTCTCTCAATGCAAATCTGGTGGCATCAGGCCCACTAACTCAGCTGAGGGAATATGCCTAACTGAAAGAGAAGACATTTTAAGCAGATGGAAAGAGCACTTCTGCACCCTACTGAACCACCAAGGCATAACCAACATATCTGTCTTAGATGGCATTCCACAAGAAGAAATTGCCCATGAGCTCGAACTAGATCCTTCACATGATGAGGTTGGAAAAGCCTTAAAACAGCTCAAATCAGGAAAAGCGCTGGATCCTGATGGCATTCCTGCAGAAGTTCTTAAAGCTGGAGGTCCCCCTCTCCTAGAAGAACTTTACAGACTCCTGCTTATCATCTGGAAAGAGGAAAAGGTGCCAAAGGACTTCACATCATCACACTTTTTAAGAAGAACTGCCACTATACCTGTGGAAACTATCAGCATAACACTTCTAGCCATGGTTGGGAAGCTGTACGCTCACATCATCTTAAATAGAATATGGCCCTCCATTGTCCCATTTATACCTGAGGCGCAATGCAGTTTTCAACCAGGCCACTCCATGACTGATATGATGTTTGCCCTTCGCCAACTGCTAGAGAAGAGCCATGAGCAGAACTGCACTTGATCTTTGTCGACCTGGTCAAGGCATTCGATACTGTAACGTGGCTGTGACAAATGAGATGTTCGCAGATTAAGAATAAACTCAAGGTTTTAATAGACACAGTGAGAGAAGACAATGTACAATAACCAGGCCAGGTCAATACCGGGAAATCCAACAAAGTAATGAGGGCTAGACAAATCGTGGCCATGAAACGGGCAATAGTCCAAGAACCAGGAATCAGGAAAACACAGGCAGAATAAACACAAGGGCTAGGCAAATCGGAGTTGAGAAACAGGCAAAAATTGAGAAACCGGGAAGCGAGAGAAACGAGCAGATAAACACAAGGGCTAGGCAAAATGGGAAGAAACCAGAAGGCAAAAAGGGTCATATACAAAACCACAATCAGAAATATAAATGCTCAGTAGGCTCACTGAAATGTGGAGGCAATACTGTGCAATGAACAAAACAAACAGAGGGGTATAAATACAGACATAAACAAAATGGTACAGGTGATGACAATTAGAACTCAGGGGAGCCACTCCTAGGAAGTGGCTCCAGGTTGGCTGAGGGGGTGCACGTGGTAGTGTCAGGTGTGTGAGTGGGATTGTGGGAAGTGGAGTCCAGAGTGTTAGGTGAACCCAGGAGTGTGACAGAAACTGTGAATTGCAAGATACTTTGGCAGCTACTACTTCGCATTGGAATACCATCCAAAATGGTGAGCATCATCCAGAGCTTTCACGATGCAATGGCGGCCCAAGTACTAGTGGATGGAGATATGACAGATCCATTCCAAGTGTCATTTGGTCCAAGACAAGGTTGCATTCTAGCACCAACTCTGTTCATTCTCTACTTCTCTTTTGTCCTGTTTTTGCCCACAAGAACATGGAAAACTTTGGAGTCGACATAAGGTACAAGCTTGATGGCCAGTTATTCAATCTGAGATGGCTTAAGACCAAGAGTGCCAAGACAACAAGGTTGGATGACTTCTTATTTGCTGATTATGCAGCTCACAGTGCTGGGACAACATGATCCCTCCAGAATGCTGCAAATGCCTTGAACAGGGCATGCAATGACTGGGATCTTACTATAAGTAAACCAAAAACAGAAGTTATGCACTTTCCTAAGAATGAAGATGCCGAACCAACCACCATAGACAACCATGAACTAACAAAGGCACAAAGCTTCACTTACCTAGGCAGTCAATTAACTGTCGATGCTTCATTAGATGCAGAAATAAAGAGGAGAATAGCCAGAGGAGCAGCTGCTTTCAAATCTCTGTCTATTAGATGCTGGAACCATGGAGGCCTGACTCTCAAGGCCAAAGTCACTGTCTACAAAGCCATAGTACTGCCCTGCCTGCTATATGGGAGTGAGACTTGGACAACACTAGCACCCCACATCCACAAGCTGGAAATGTTTCATCAAAGATCGCTCAGGCAAATCATGAGGATCCAATGGTGGCATCACATAATGAACACAGAGGTGTTATGAAGAGCTGGCACATCAGTAATTAAGACCATGGTTTGTACCAACTGCCTTTGCTGGCTAGGTCATGTCTGTAGAATGCCAGACCATAGGATCCCCAAGCAGCTTCTTTTTGGAGAGCTTGCCAAAGGCAAAAGATCTCGTGGGCGACCAAAAAAGAAGTAGAAGGATTGCGTCAAAGAGGACCTCACCATATTTGGCCTCCAAGACAACTGGTACACCACCACAACCGATCGGTCTGCATGGGGACAACAGAACCTCAATGGAAAGTCCTTGTTTGAGACAAGACTACAATGGCTTGCTGATGAGCAAAGAGAACGATGCCACAGAAGAGCCACCCTTAATCAGAGATGACGGGACCATAATAATAATAATAAGACTACCAGTGCTGTCTCTGTGCTATGATGAGGTGTAAATCCTGACTGATACATTTCATGGATGTTATTCCTATGTAGATATGAGCATACGGTAACTGCCATGTCACAGCTTTTTCTAGGATCTTGGAGATAAAGGGGAGGTTTGATATTGGTCTATAATTAGACAGCTAACAGGGGTCAAGGTCAGTTTTTTTTTTTTTCAAAATCAGGGGTTTGATTAACAACTAGTTTAAAGGATTTGGGTACATAGCCAGTTCTAAGGGAAGAATTGATCATTTTTAGAAGAGGTTCAATTGCTTCTGGTATTATCTGTTTGAAGAGTAATGTAGATAAGGGATATAGTACACAAGTTGAAGATTTTGATGTGGAAATGAATTAAATTAGTTTGATTTCTCTAAGGGGAGTAAAACATTCTAATTGTTGATCAGATAGTTATACTGTTAATTAAAGGGTTACTTCAGTTGTCTGGCCTTAAATAAGTAGTTTGAATTTATTCTCAGATATTTTCAATTTTGTCACTGAAAAAATTCATGATGATGTTCTTACTACATATTGCAGGTGTGCATGTGTCTATGGTGTTCTTTTTCCTTGTTAATTTTGCTACAGTATTAAATAAGAATCTAGGATTATTTTTGTTATCCTCTATTAGGATGGAGAGATACTAGCAGCACTAAGAGCTTTCCTATACTTCAAGAGGCTCTCCTTCCATGCGACTTGGAATACTACCAATTTTGTTTGACGTGATTTGCATTCTAATTTTCAAGTGGTCTGTTTTAAGGTGCAGGTATAATTGTTATACCAGGGTGCTAGCTTTTTCTGTCGAATCATTCTTCTTTTAAGTGGAGCTACATTATCAAAAGTGTAGCGGAATGTTGACTCTCAGCATTCAGTTGCCAGATCAAGTCCTGTGGGGTCTGATGGTGATCCAATCAAAGTTGATAACTCTGGGAGACTATTCATAAAAAACTTTGTGCAGTAGTTGATGTGAATGTATGTTTGACACAGTAGCATGGTAAGGTGCATATATTGCTCATACGTATTTTGAATAAAATAAGATGATCTGAGGTAGCTTCAGAATGTGGAAGTATGACTATATATTCTATATTTAATTAAAATGATAGTATTGGATCAAGAGTGTGATCACCATTATGAGTAGGCCTTGTGACATTCTGATTAACCCCTACTGAATCTAGAATGGATAAGAATGCTGTTTTCAGAGGGTCTTCCAAGTTATCGAAGTGAATATTAAAGTCTCCAATAACTCAGGCTTTGTCTAAGGAAATGACCAGGTCTGACATGAAATCCACAAATTCAGAAAGAAATTCAAAATATGGTCCCAGGGGCCTGTAAATAATAAGTCACAGAATTGACTGGGTAGACTTATTTTTTGTGGCTACATATGTTAAGTATGAAGAACTTCAAAGGTATTGAATTTCTAACCAGGTTTTTGTATTCCACCTACAGTGGTGCTTGAAAGTTTGTGAACCCTTTAGAATGTTCTATATTTCTGCATAAATATGACCTAAAACATCATCAGATTTTCACAAGTCCTAAAAGTAGATAAAGATAACCCAGTTAAACAAATGAGACAAAAATATATTATACTTGGTCATTTATTTATTGAGGAAAATGATCCAATATTACATATTTGTGAGTGGCGAAAGTATGTGAACCTCTAGGATTAGCAGTTAATTTGAAGGTGAAATTAGAGCCAGGTGTTCTCAATCAATGGGATGACAATCAGGTGTGAGTGGGCACCCTGTTTTATTTAAAGAACAGGGATCTATCAAAGTCTGATCTTCACAACACATTTGTGGAAGTGTATCATGGCATGAACAAAGGAGATTTCTGAGGACCTCAGAAAAAGCATTGTTGATGCTCATCAGGCTGGAAAAGGTTACAAAACCATCTCTAAAGAGTTTGGACTCCACCAATCCACAGTCAGGCAGATTGTGTACAAATGGAGGAAATCCAAGACCATTGTTACCCTCCCCAGGAGTGGTCGACCAACAAAGATCACTCCAAGAGCAAGGCATGTAATAGTCGGCGAGGTCACAAAGGAACCTGGGGTAACTTCTAAGCAACTGAAGGCCTCTCTCACATTGGCTAATGTTAATATTTATGAGTCCACCATCAGGAGAACACTGAACAACAATGGTGTGCATGGCAGGGTTGCAAGGAGAAAGCCACTACTCTCCAAAAAGAACATTGCTGCTTGTCTGCAGTTTGCTAAAGATTATGTGGACAAGCCAGTTGGCTATTGGAAAAATGTTTTGTTGACAGATGAGACCAAAATAGAACTTTTTGGTTTAAATGATAATTTGTTTGTTTTTTGTTTATTTGCATAACATATATTTATGCATATTTATTTATAACATACATATATTTATGCATATTTATTTATAACATACATTCATAAATAAATAAGATCAAACAAAAGAAAAAAGCAAATCATTATTGAAATATAAGAAAATAAGGAAAAACTAACGACCTAACTAACTTGTGAGATAATACAATCAAATAACAGATCAAATTAAACAGAAGTTAAAAAAAACAAATACACAATTCAAACTAATAAATAATAAATCATAAGTACATAACAGAAAAAATAAATACCAAATCTTTACGTATATAAGTAAACATAAAAAAACAAGAAAAACAAACAAATCAGGAGGTGGTAGTTGGCTTGTCTATGAAGTCATTTTTTATATATTTTTTGAAAGTGGGTAGGGACAAGCAATTTCTTAGGGATTGACTTAAACTGTTCCATATGGAGGGGCCTCTAAACATTATTGTGAATTGCTTTAGATTAGATTTTGTCATTATTGGCCTTAAATTGTTTTGCTGTCTGGTACTATGACTATGAATAACTAAATTGAATTTGAATAAATCCTTGTAATGCTCTGGTAAATAAGAACTTTTATGAATTACAACCCCGATTCCAAAAAAGTTGGGACAAAGTACAAATTGTAAATAAAAACGGAATGCAATGATGTGGAAGTTTCAAAATTCCATATTTTATTCAGAATAGAACATAGATGACATATCAAATGTTTAAACTGAGAAAATGTATCATTTAAAGAGAAAAATTAGGTGATTTTAAATTTCATGACAACAACACATCTCAAAAAAGTTGGGACAAGGCCATGTTTACCACTGTGAGACATCCCCTTTTCTCTTTACAACAGTCTGTAAACGTCTGGGGACTGAGGCGACAAGTTGCTCAAGTTTAGGGATAGGAATGTTAATCCATTCTTGTCTAATGTAGGATTCTAGTTGCTCCACTGTCTTAGGTCTTTTTTGTTGTATCTTCCATTTTATGATGCGCCAAATGTTTTCTATGGGTGAAAGATCTGGACTGCAGGCTGGCCAGTTCAGTACCCGGACCCTTCTTCTACGCAGCCATGATGCTGTAATTGATGCAGTATGTGGTTTGGCATTGTCATGTTGGAAAATGCAAGGTCTTCCTTGAAAGAGACGTTGTCTGGATAGGAGCATATGTTGCTCTAGAACCTGGATATACCTTTCAGCATTGATGGTGTCTTTCCAGATGTGTAAGCTGCCCATGCCACATGCACTAATGCAACCCCATACCATCAGAGATGCAGGCTTCTGAACTGAGCGCTGATAACAACTTGGGTAGTCCTTCTCCTCTTTAGTCCGAATGACATGGCGTCCCTGATTTCCATAAAGAACTTCAAATTTTGATTTGTCTGACCACAGAACAGTTTTCCACTTTGCCACAGTCCATTTTAAATGAGCCTTGGCCCAGAGAAGACGTCTGCGTTTCTGGATCATGTTTAGATACAGCTTCTTCTTTGAACTATAGAGTTTTAGCTGGCAACGGCGGATGGTACGGTGAATTGTGTTCACAGATAATGTTCTCTGGAAATATTCCTGAGCCCATTTTGTGATTTCCAATACAGAAGCATGCCTGTATGTGATGCAGTGCCGTCTAAGGGCCCGAAGATCATGGGCACCCAGTATGGTTTTCCGGCCTTGACCCTTATGCACAGAGATTCTTCCAGATTCTCTGAATCTTTTGATGATATTATGCACTGTAGATGATGATATGTTCAAACTCTTTGCAATTTTACACTGTTGAACTTCTTTTTGATATTGCTCCCCTATTTGTCGGCGCAGAATTAGGGGGATTGGTGATCCTCTTCCCATCTTTACTTCCAAGAGCCGCTGCCACTCCAAGATGCTCTTTTTATATGGACATCAACAGCATTCCTCCCAGGGGCTGCCTGGCCTTCGACTGGCTCTGGCCCTTTCAGGTGGAGGAGTGGAGTGGGCGGCCTGCCATGGAGGTCGGCAGCTGCTACAGCAGAGGCATGATGGCGGAGGATCGGCTTTGGAGGATTTACCTTTCCCTCCCTTTCCGATTGACCGTGGCGGGTTTCAACCATCTCAACCTAATGCTACGAGTCTGTCGGGTGCGGTGATGTTGGCGAGAGGGGGGCGAGACACGGGCTCTGATATCGGGGATAGCCTACTAGCTCCAAAGGATAACATCAGGACTGTGGAGGTAGGCCAAAATTCACCTGTGGACTTGTCAAATACCGTTAAGTCTTCTCCAGTATCGGAGGCGATTTTCTATGGCATGTTTACTAGACCTGGACTGCACATTCTTCATCTAAACGTAAGAAGCCTTGTTAAGAAAATGGATGAAATTAGACTGCTTTTTAGTACAAGCAAGATTGCAATTTTATCCTTCTCTGAGACCTGGTTGGATGATTCTGTAAGTGAAGAAGAGATTGAAATCGAAAATTACTGTATTGTTAGAAAGGACCGAAATAGACAGGGAGGGGGAGTATGTGTCTACATACGCGCGGATATTGGTTTTAATGTGCGACTGGACTTGGAACACAATGACTTGGAAATTGTTTGGGTGGACATCTTAATGCCCAAATCCAAACCTATTCTGATAGGGACGTGTTACAGACCACCTGACCAAAATAACTTTTATGAGCTTCTGGAAGACAATTGTATAAAAATGATGGACTTTGTTAAATCTGAAGTGATCTTGATCGGAGATTTTAATACCAATGTTTTAAAAGCTGACTCTTCTATATGTAAAAGTCTGAAGCATTTTTGTAACTTGTTTGATTTTCAGCAGCTTATCACTCAGTTTACAAGGGTCTGTACTAATACTCAAACCATCATAGATTTAATTTTGGTCTCAGATAAAGCTAAAATATCTAATAGTGGAGTTTTAGAATATGGTCTTAGTGATCATTCAATGATCTACTGTACACGTAAAATTCAGAAACACAAGTTTAATTGTCACAATACAAGTAAAGCAAGATCATTTAAAAACTACAGTAAAGAGGCTTTCTGTGACCTGTTAAAGAATTTAGAATGGTCTCCAATATTCAATAGTACAAAAGTGGATAAAGCTTGGTTTCTTTTTAAATATATGTTTCTTAAGGCCATTGACATAGTTGCCCCAGTAAAAAATATTAGAATCAAAGTCAGGACAGAGCCATGGATGAATGGAGATATATTAAAAGCTATACAGAAGAGAAATAATCTTTATGATATATTTAGGAAAAACAAGGATGAGCAGATGTTTGTCAATTATAAAAAACAAAGGAATGAGGTAATTCAACTGATAAAAAAAGCGAAGTCAAGTTTTTTCAATGAGAAAATATTTGAGAATAGGAATAATTCAAGGAAATTATGGAAGACCTTAAAGCTTGTGGGATATAGTAATAGAGTTAAAACAAAAATCATTGAATCTGAATTTGGATATCGGAGGGAAAGTCATATCTGATAAATCTGAAGTGGCCAATAATTTGAACAACTATTTTACAACTATAGCCAACACATTAGTAAAAAAGTTGCCCAGCCAAATGGGACTATATGACTCAGTTTTTTTTACAGTCATTTTATCAGGATAAGGGAGCCTCGGCAGACTCATTCTCTCTGGTTAAGGTATCCAATGACAAAATTCTTAAAATGCTGAAAGGTCTCAATCCAAATAAAGCAACCGGGCTTGATAATATTCCTGCGAGATTTATTCAAGACGCAGCTGAAATTATTTCTCCATGCATTACACATATCACTAATTTATCCATTGAACAAAGCACTTTCCCTGTGGACTTTAAAAGGGCAAGAGTTATCCCTCTGTATAAGAAAGGTAGTAAATTAGAGCAGGGTAACTACCGACCAGTATCCATCCTATGTTGCATTTCAAAAATAATAGAGAAGGTTGTCTTTGAACAGGTTGACAGTTATTTGACTGCTCACAACCTTCTCTATGAGTTTCAATCAGGTTTTAGAAAATCTTATTCTACAGATACATGCTTACTTTATTTAACAGATTTTATTAAGAATGAGATTGATGAAGGGAAATATTGTGGTATGATACTACTGGACCTTCAGAAGGCATTTGATACAGTCAATCATAATATTCTTTTAACTAAACTTATGGCTATGGGTTTTAGTAATGCATCTATTCAGTGGATACAGTCATATTTGGGCGGGAGGGATCAAGTAGTAGATGTTAGTGGAACCCTTTCCAAGCCCCTTCCTCTCTCTTGTGGTGTCCCCCAGGGGAGCATTTTGGGGCCCCTGTTCTTTTTGTTGTACATCAATGATATGAAGGCAGCTTGCGACTGCAATTTGTTACTTTATGCAGATGATTCAGCTCTCTTGGTATCCCATCATAATAAAGAAGTTGTTGAGCGAACACTTAGTTCTGAACTACAGAAAGTAAGTATATGGCTAGCTGAAAATAAATTGTCCCTTCATCTAGGCAAAACTGAATCAATCTTGTTTGGATCCTGTGTAAAATTAAGGAGATCACCAGGTCTGAACATTAAAGTAGGTAATATTGAAATTTTATCCAAGGACACTGTGTTGTATTTAGGATGTGTTCTTGACAGCAAAATGACAGGAGAGGGTATGGCATCCAGGGTTATTACAAAATTAAATCAGAAAATTAAATTCCTGGCAAGAATAACTAATTTTATCAACAGGGAAGCCATGGAGATTCTGGCAGGGGCCTTAGTTCAAGGACACTTTGACTATGCCTGCATCTCCTGGTACAACAACTTGCCTAAATTACTTAAAAAGAAGTTACAAATCTCTCAAAACAAATTAATCAGGTTGATTCTTAATCTACACCCACGCACCCATCTTTTACCTTGCCATTTCAGAAGCCTTAAATGGCTAACCGTAGAGGATAGAGTAACATATTTTAACCTGAATATGGTACATAGAATTATCAATAGTGAGACCCCAATCTATCTTAATTATTTTAACAGAGTAAATGAGGTGCATAGCTACTCCACAAGCAGAAGCTCCACTGATCTTGTTTTGCATAGATTCAATACACGAATGGGTAAAAGTTCTTTTTTATATTTAGGGGCAGTCCTATGGAACAACCTACCTGACCATATTAAAAACATGGCATCCAATAGTACCTTTAAGTTAGCATTAAAAAAGTGGTTGTCTAGCAAAATGGCATAAAGGTAATTCAAATGTACTTATTTATTGTCTTTGTTATGTTTGTATGTATTGCATGTGTTATTTTTTTTACACATACATTGTACACCATACTGATTTTAGTTGTACACTTTTAGACATACATTTATATATATATATATATATATATATATATATATATATATATATATATATATATATATATATATTTTATGCATAAGGACCACAATGGAAATAAGTTCATCTGAGTTTTTTTGTGTTATCCTTTTGACATATGTGCAAGGTACATAAGCACCATTTATTTATTTTTTTTATTTTTTTTTTTGGTATCAACCTTGAGCAGTGTCAATAAATCAAATCAAATCAAATCAAATCATATATCCAGTCATGTTAATGACCTATTGCCAATTGACCTAATGAGTTGCAATTTGGTCCTCCAGCTGTTCCTTTTTTGTACCTTTAATTTTTCCAGCCTCTTATTGCCCCTGTCCCAACTTTTTTGAGATGCGTTGCTGTCATGAAATTTCAAATGAGCCAATATTTGGCATGAAATTTCAAAATGTCTCACTTTCAACATTTGATATGTTGTCTATGTTCTATTGTGAATACAATATCAGTTTTTGAGATTTGTAAATTATTGCATTCCGTTTTTATTTACAATTTATACTTTGTCCCAACTTTTTTGGAATCGGGGTTGTACTTTATGAACGAAAATGGCTATTTGAACTTTATATCATATACTGTCAAGACTTTCAGATTGTAAAATAGAGTCACTGAGTTTGCTAAGAAAGAGGCATTTGATGCAATTCTCACAAAGCGCTTTTGTAACTGGTACAGTGGTTTGATGGAAGTAGTATAAGTATTTGCCCAGATAATATTGCAATATGTTAAATAGGGATATATCAAACTGTAATACAAAGTCATAAATATTTTACGTGAAAGGCAACTTGCAACTTTTCTTATAATTCCAATATTCTTGTAAATCTGTTTGCAAATACGATCAATATGAAACTTCCATGTAAGTTTTTCATCTATTATGACTCCAAGAAAACATGTATTAATTACCTGTTTAATGAGTTTGTCATCTGTGAATATCTTAGCTGTTTCTATATTGTATTTCTTATTTCTTCCTGTAAAAATTATGAAATTTGTTTTATCTATATTGATGGACAATTTATTTGCCTTGAACCAGTGATTTAGCTTGCCTAGTTCATCATTTATCGTTATTATAAGTGTATCAACATTTTTGTGGGACATGAATAGATTAGTATTGTCTGCAAATAGTAATGTAAAGAGTTTTTCTGATACCAAGGCGAGGTCATTCACATAAATCAAGAACAAAAGAGGACCAAGTATGGATCCTTGAGGGACTCCACATGTTACAGTTTTATGGGATGAGACAAAACTATTACTAAAAACATATTGCTTTCTATCTGACAGATAATCTTTTAACCATTGGAAGGCAAAATCTTTAAAACCATAGGAGTTTAATTTATCGAGTAGTATATTGTGATCTACAGTGTCAAAAGCTTTAGATAAGTCAAGAAAAATTCCGATAGTAAATTTGTTATTTTCCAGGGCTGAAGTAATTTTATCTACGAGCTGTAAAAGGGCCATATATGTTGAATAATTTTTCTGAAATCCTTATTGATGTAAATAAAGAATGTTATTAATTTCTAGGTGCTTCAAAATTCTTTTGTACACCTTTTTCTAAAATTTTAGAAAATGCCGGTAAGATTGATATGGGTCGATAATTGGTGAACACACAGGGGTCTCCAGATGTGTAGAGTGGAGTTACCTTGGCTACTTTTAACTCAGAAGGCACTTTTCCAGTTTCAAGAGATATTTTGAAGACATGTGTAATGGGTTCTAGAATTTCTGAGATGATCTGTTTTAATAGTGAAGCTTTAATTTCATCCTTACCAGGTGCTACATTTTTTAGATTGATAATTATCTCATGAATTTCTATTGTGCTGGGCGCTTTAAAAAAAGCTGATAGGTAGATGACCATTTGATAGGTATGATAATGGAGAATGGTTAATCTTATCTTTTTTTTGCCAAAGAAGGGCAGATATTCACAAAAAAAATCATTAAATTTGTTAACTATGTCTTGTTGATTTGACACTTCACCTTCCCCATCAAAAAACTTTAAAGGAAGAGTAGAAGCTGCCCTTTTCCTATTAAAAAGTTCATTTATGAGTTTCCAAGTATTACGTATATTAGTTGATGCTGTTACAAACCTATCCTGATAGTATTGCCTCTTAGACATACTACTACTACTACTACTACTACTACTACTACTAATAATAATAATAATAATAATAAAGTTCAATGTATATAGCACCTTTCTCAAAACCCAAGGTCACTTTACAATTATAGGGAATAAATAAATTTAAAAAAGAGAGAAGCGTTATGTTTGGAGAAAGGAAAACACTGCATTCCAGCATAAGAACCTTATCCCATCTGTGAAACATGGTGGTGGTAGTATCATGATTTGAGCCTGTTTTGCTGCATCTGGGTCAGGACGGCTTGCCATCATTGATGGAACAATGAATTCTGAATTATGCCAGCAAATTCTAAAGGAAAATGTCAGGACATCTGTCCATGAACTGAATCTCAAGAGAAGGTGGGTCATGTAGCAAGACAAGCAAGACAACAACCCTAAGCACACAAGTCATTCTACCAATGAATGGTTAAAGAAGAATAAACTTAATGTTTTGGAATGGCCAAGTCAAAGTCCTGACCTTAATCCAATCAAAATGTTGTGGAAGGACCTGAAGTGAGCAGTTCATGTGAGGAAACTCACCAACATCCCAGAGTTGAAGCTCTTCTATATGAAGGAATGGGCTAAAATTCCTCCAAGCCGGTGTGCAGGACTGATCGACAGTTACCGGAAACGTTTAGTTGCAGTTATTGCTGCACAAGGGGGTCATACCAGATACTGAAAGCAAAGGTTCACATACTTTTGCCACTCACAGATATGTAATATTGGATCATTTTCCTCAATAAATAAATGACCAAGTATAATATTTTTGTCTCATTTGTTTAACTGAGTTCTCTTTATCTACTTTTAGGACTTGTGTGAAAATCTGATGATGTTTTAGGTCATATTTATGCAGAAATATAGAAAATTCTAAAAGGGTTCACAAAATTTCAAGCACCACTGTAGATAATCATTATAAATAACTGACACCTCCTCTCCTGCCAGTTAGACGAGGCTGGTGTACAACTGTATCCAGGAGGACTAGCTTAATTTACTGCTACATACTCAGTTGGTTTAATCCATGTTTCTGTTCAACACAGCACATTAAACTCCTGATCAATATGTTCATGAGCACTTTAACACTTTAGACATAAGAGATCAAACATTTCCAGTTCAATTTTCATCAAGTTTATTGTCATGTGTGTCTGTGAAGGTTTTCAGTCATCCAGGTAAATTGTACGTGCTAAAGAAACATGTAAGAACCTATCCCATTGAGTGGTTTCTATATCCACTTCTTTTGAGTGTACTTCTTGGCTTTAATAACTTGCTTGTTTGCTGTACACAAACATGGCAATAAGTTCTTGTGTTAATCGACCAGACTCCATTTTTGGATCATTAATCTCTTTTGACTGAAAATGCCCTGCATGCATGGGTTTATGTTGGCTTCTGGCACATCCATACAGTTTTAAATACAATACCTACAATTAAAAATAGTTTGTTTTTATTGCATTTATTTAATTCCTGGGCTCCCATCTGTAATAGGGAGTGATGTTGCATCCTATTAATACAACCCCAATTCCAAAAAAGTTGGGACGCTGTGGAAACTGTAAACAAAAACAGAATGTGAAGACCTGTGAATCACAGAAACCCTATATTTCATTGAAAATAGTACAAAGACAACATATCAAATGTTGAAACTGAGAAATTTTATTGTTTTTTGAAAAATATATGCTCATTTTGAATTTGATGTCAGCAACACGTTTCAAAAAAGTTGGGACGGGGCAACAAAAGACTGAAAAAGTTGTGTAATGCTAAAAGAAAGCAAAAAAAAACCCTCATTTGGTTAATTGGCAACAGGTCAGTCACATGATTGGGTATAAAAAGAGCTCACAGAGAGGCTGAGCCTCTCAGAAGTAAAGATGGGGAGGGGTTCACCGCTCTGTGAAAGACTATGTGGGCAAACAGTGCAACGATTTAAGAATAACGTTCCTCAATGTAAAATTGCAAAGAATTTGGGAATCACATCATCTATGGTACATAATATCATTAAAATATTCAGAGAATCTGGAGAAATCTCTGTATGCAAGAGACAAGGCTGAAAACTGATATTGGATGCCTGTGATCTTCAGGCCCTCAGGTGACACTGCTTTCAAAGCAGACACATGTCTATAGTGGAAATCACTGTATGGGCTCAGGAACACTTCAGAAAACCATCGTTTGTGAAAAAAAATCTATTACTGCATCCACAAATGCAAGTTAAAACCATATATAAACAATATCCAGAAACACCGCCACCTTCTCGGGGCCTGAGCTCTTTTACGATGGACTGAGGCGAAGTAGAAAATTGTCCTGAGGTCTGAAGAATCAAAAGTAGAAATTCTTTTTCAAAATCATGGACACCACGTCCTCCAGGCCACAGAGGAGAGGGACCATTCAGCTTGTTATCAGTGCACAGTTCAAAAGCCAGCATCTGTGATGGTATGAGGGTGCATTAGTGCACATGACATGGGGAGCTTGTACATCTGGGAAGGCATCATTAATGCTGAATGATATATACACGTTTCAGAGCAATATGCTGCCGTCCAGACAAAATATTTTTCAGGGAAGGCCTTCCTTCTTTCAGCAAGACAATGCCAGACCACTTTCTGCACAAATTAAAACTGTATGGCTCTGTAGTAAAAGAGTCCAGGTGCTAAACTGGCCTGCCTGCAGTCAGACCTGCCTTCCATTTAAAACATTTGGCACATTATGAAGCGCAAAATATGACAAAGGAGACCCCGAACTGTTGAGGAACTGAAATCGTATATCAGGCAAGAATGGGACAACATTTCTCTTTCAAAACTACAGCAATTGGTCTCCTCAGTTCCCAAACGTTTACAGAGTGTTGTTAAAAGTAGACGTGCTGCAACACAGTGGTGAACATGCCCCTGTCCCAACTTTCTGAAACATGTTGCTGGCATCAAATTCAAAATGAGCATATATTTTTCAAAAAGCAGTAAAATTTCTCAGTTTCAACATTTGATATGTTATCTTTGTACTATTTTCAATGAAGTGTAGGGTTTCCATGATTTGCAAATGATCACATTCTGTTTTTATTTACAGTTTACGCAGTGTCCTGACTTTTTTGGAATTGGGGTTGTACATTTTACAATAGATTATTAGATTCCAATAGAATCGATGAACCAGAATAATTGGGGATCTTTTTTAATGGGCCCCAACTCGTTACAAGTATGAATAGGTGGGCCTTAAAGTAGAAAAGGTTGAGAACCCCTGCTTTAGGCTACGTTTACATTAGACCATATCTGTCACGTTTTCTTCGCGGATGCACTGTCCGTTTACATTAAACCGCCTGGAAATGCCGGGAAACGGGAATCCGCCAGCGTCGACGTATTCAATCCAGATCGTGTCAGATCCGGTGCTGTGTAAACATTCAGAATACGCGGATACGCTGTGCTGAGCTCTAGCTGGCGTCTCATTGGACAACGTCACTGTGACATCCACCTTCCTGATTCGCTGGCGTTGGTCATGTGACGCGACTGCTGAAAAACGGCGTGGACTTCCGCCTTGTATCATCTTTCATTAAAGAGTATAAAAATATGAAAATACTGCAAATACTGATGCAAATACTGCCCATTGTGTAGTTATGATTGTCTTTAGGCTTGCCATCCTTCCACTTGCAGGTGGTAAGTGATATGCGCTGGGATCACACACACAGCGGCTCAGTCCCGAATCGTGGCTTGTGCACTTCACTCGCGCGCTGTGTGAGCTGCGCAGGGCCGGAGTGCGCACCCTCCAGAGGGCACTCGCTGTTCAGGGCGGAGTGATTTGGAGCGCAGGATGCCTGCGGAGCCGAGCGTATCCGTGTATTGGCGTTGCTATGTGCACGCAAATGGTGTATTGGTGTTGCTGTGTGCACACTAATCGTTTTAAAAACATTAATCTGATGATCCGCTGATACGGTCTAATGTAAACATGGGCTTAGTGGACCAAAAGCAACCCTCAGGAGAGTCTTCAGCTCAGCTGAGGACTGACTTCAGCTGACCTCAGCTCAGCTGACTTCAATGACTCACATGATGGCAGAGAGAGCCAACGACCCACAGATCACCTTAACAACCCTCTAGGCTGCTAACACCATTTACACCTGGCCTCCAGTGACCCTAACAACCTACAGGATGACTGAGGCTCTGTCCACACGGCAACGGATTCAGGTGAATCTGATAAAATTGTTTATCGTTTCAGCCTGGCGTCCACACGGCACCAGCGTTTTGGGTGCCCCACAACGATATTTTTTGAGAACCGGTTCCAGAGTGGAAAAATCTGGCAACGGCGCCGTTGCGAAGTCGTCTGGATGAGTAGAACGGATTTGTTTACGATGACATCACAACCACATGACTAGAACAAGCAGCACTCTTGCTGTTTTGTATGAACCACTGCATTGCATTCACTTTTGTATACAGCTTTTCTTTTAAATAAACAAGTAACTGAACCATTTCTTGAATTTCTTTTTTTATTGGATAAGACTGCTTTTCAAAATGTTCACACACAATATAAAAAGTTATATAAATTATATAAAAATGCTTTTCAAAATGTTCACACACAATAAGAAAATTAAGTTATATAAAACTATGCACACTAATAAAACTAATTTGTACACACAGAAGGCACAATTTCCTCGCATAGTTGCAGCCATCTTCTTCTTGTTGTGTTTTTGTTCCTGACAGTGCTTCACACCGGGTAGAAGAAGGGGTTTATGCGCATGCATCTACTTCTTCTATTGTTCTGGTGTCTCCGATGGGACTGTCTTACAGTGCCCCTAGAGGTGTGGCATGTGTATTGCATCGTTTTCAGCAAGCGTTGAGTTGCCATATGTACCTGATATTTTACTGATCCGTTGCCCATGTGGACGCGATTTTTTTTTTTTTATAAAATCTCGTTGCCGTTGTCGTGTGGATGTAGCCTGAGAGTGTCAACAACCCATGTGTCCTCAACGACTCTCCTTAGGGTTGCTTTTGGTCCACTAGAACTCCCCACTAGTCAGACAGAACTGAAGAAGCTTTTCAGATGCGAGGTGAAATGTCTTCAAGGATTTCAAACAAGTCCAGTTGCCTCCTTTAGCACCTATGGTTTACTGTCATGTGCATTAAAAAGTACAATGTACAATAAAATGTAATGAAATGCACTTTGCCCCGGCTCTCTCAGCCCATAAAATCTATAAACTAAGTAATACAATTCATAAGACAACCTAAAAAAAAGATTATTACAACCTAAAACTCATAGCAGCATGTAATAAAAACAAAGACATTAGTAAAAACATCCATAAAATAGTTCACCTCCACTACATTCATTTAAATGCTACTGTTCAGTAGTCTGACCGCTTGAGGGTAAAAACTGTCTCTGAGGTGGGAGGTCCGAGCTCTGATGCATACCAAGCGCTTTCCTCCTGCAGCGGGTGAAGTAGAGGTCTTGTAGTTGTGATAAAGGAGATCCTATAATTTTAGATGCCGTTTTCACTGTTCTCATCAGGAACTTATGGTCATATGCTGTGATGTTGCCAAACAATACCAGCATGCATCCAGTTAGGGTGCTCTCTATTGTGGACCTATGGAAGTTGATGAGTGATTTTGTGGACATACCATATTTCTTCAAACACTTCAAAAAACAAGTCTCTGTTCTGCCCTTTTACTGACATAACTAATGTGCAGAGACCAGAAGAGGGAGTCAGAAATATGGATGTCTAGGAACTTGAAACTGTTAACAATTTCAGTAGGTTTGTGAGTTATGTAAACAGGTAACTGAACAGTTCTGTTTCTCCTAAAGTTGATTGAGCTCTTTTGTTTTCTCCACATTAAGGGACAAATTATTGTTTTGACACCATATTGACAGGTTTCTTACTTCATCCTTTTTTGCCATCTCACTGTTACTTGTTATGAGTCCTATCACTGTTGTGTCATCTACAAATTTTACAATACTGTTTATAGAATATTTAGCTACACAGTCATATGTATAGAAACTATAAAGCAAGGGACTGAAACAGCAACCTTCTGGAGCACCAGTATTCAGACCTGTGGTAGATGAGTATCTGTCACCAACATTTACTGTCTGGAGACATCCTGTCAGAAAATCTTGTAACCATCTACAGATGGAATTACAGAGGTCAAGGTCAGTCAGCTTAGATAACAGAATAGATGGTATGATTGTATTAAAAACACTACTGTAATCAACAAACAGCATTTTTACATATGCGTTTTTGCCCTCCAGATGCTTTAGCACAGTATATAAAGCCAGTGAGACAGCATCATCCACAGATCTGTTTGACCGATATGCAAACTGTAGTGGGTCAATATTGGCAGATATGTTATTATTGATGTATGCCCTTACCAGTTGCTCAAAGTACTTCATAATCACAGATGTTAAGGCTACAGGTCTAAAATTGTTCAGACAAGATGCAGGAGATTTCTTGGGCACAGGCACAATAATCTCATCTCATCTCATTATCTGTAGCCGCTTTATCCTGTTCTACAGGGTCGCAGGCAAGCTGGAGCCTATCCCAGCTGACTACAGGCGAAAGGCAGGGTACACCCTGGACAAGTCGCCAGGTCATCACAGGGCTGACACATAGACCATTCACACTCACATTCACACCTACGATCAATTTAGAGCCACCAATTAGCCTAACCTGCATGTCTTTGGACTGTGGGGGAAACCAGAGCACCCAGAGGAAACCCACGCGGACACGGGGAGAACATGCAAACTCCGCACAGAAAGGCCCTCGCCGGCCACGGGGCTCGAACCCGGACCTTCTTGCTGTGAGGCAACAGCGCTAACCACTACACCACCGTGCCGTCTGGCACAATAATGGATTTCTTAAAACATGTAGGAATCACACAGAGAGAGGGTAACAGGTTAAAAATATCTGTGAAAACAGAAGAAAGCTGACTGTAACAGGACTTTGTTAAAGTCTGTTCATTCTCATAATAAGACTCAACAACTTGTATGGTTTCAACCCAACTGGGCTATAACTTTAATAATAATATCGGCACATGAGGTTAACACATCCAGTTTGGTCTGTTATCCAAGGTGCAACAACATAAAACAACCCCTGTGAAAACACAGAATTAAACAATAGTTCCTGTTGTTACAGACTTGAGGACCCAAGGTGTAATGCCATCTGGTCCGGCAGCTTTACCTGCTTTAATAGATTTTAAAACTCTGCACACATCACCTGATGTGTTGTCCCGATGAGTGTGTTCGCAGTGGGAATTTGCCCCGTGCTGTTGGCTCCCCGACATGCTCAAAATGGGCATAAAAAGTTTTCAACTGGTCTGGGAATGAAGCGGTCATGTTGGAGAGGCCACCAAGCTTTGTTTTATAGCCCAATACAGCTCAAAGTCCCTGCCATAAGCATCTTGAGTCCCTGTTGTGGCAAAATTTTTCAAGTTTGTCCCGGTATTGTTTTTTGGTTGATATAATGGCTTTTCTCATCTCGTACCTGGCTTCCTTGTAACACTCATGATGCCCTGCTTTCAGTGCAGTGGACTGATTTTTTTAGTCTCTGGCAGACAACGCTTTTAATCCATGGTTTCTGGCTTGGATAAGAGTGGATGGTACGAGTGGGAATACAAGTGTCCACACAGAATTTGACGTTGTCATTAACTGTATCAGCATACTCACTCAGGTTATCTGGATCTCTGAAGACTGACAAGTCAGTCGATTCAAAAGAGCATTGGAGTTTAATAGTCCTACCTTTAGATCAAAGGTGCTGGCGGTGGCTGCACAGTAAGTATGATCCAATTGTATATCCATTAGATTACTAGAAATAACTCCTGAGTATTTTTACTTTTTTGTTTAGCTCAGGGAACAAACACAGTCCCAATATAGTGGAACCTGAGGGATGACTCTGTGCAGATAGCAGACAGTTGTTTAAACCTGTTTATCTGCTCCGGCTCTGGATCATCACAAGTTAATTAAGCCTGTTCTGAGACTATGAGCTATGCTGCAAGAAATGAGAGCAGCACCTTCCTGAGTGGGATGATTACCGTCCTGCCCTAACAGGCCAGTCTTGCCCTCAAAACTACTCCAAATATCTTATAAAGCCCACATTGTTTTCAGAGTACCACATGGACAACCAGCAGTTCAGTGACCATAACCTGCTGTAAGCTACACCACATTGGGATGGGGCCAGAGCATATTACAGCATCAGACATCATCTTTGCTAATTTAAACACCTCTACAAAGTTAGTCTTGGTGATCTCAGACTGACGAAGGCACATTTCATTAGCTTCTACACAAATAACTATCTTTGAAAACCTTTGCTTGCCTAAGACCTAAAGATTACCTGCTATGTCCAGTACCCTGGCTCCCAGTGTACACCTAACTAAAGCTACTGGTGCTTCTAAAGGCCTTACTAATTTCACGTGCTGTAAGATAGAGTCTTCTATAACCTGAGCTCATTCAGGTTTTTCAGTGGGTGTTTCACTGAGGAGAACAAACCTGTTAGACATGTGCAGTGGAGAGGAGTGGTGCTCCCATGGGTAAGCCTCAGAGCCTTTGGCTCTGCGATTATGCCGCCTACTTGTCATCCAATTGCCCGAGTGTGAGGGCTCTAATGCAAGAGTTGGGAGATTGTTAACTCCACCTGGGGCATCCAGACATTCCCCTACAGAAAATACACTGCTCTCATTCTCACTAACCCTCTGTCCAATGAGTCCATCTGTAAAATAAAGGGGAGAGAAAAGTCAGGGGAGTGTAACAGTGGCCCTCCACACAGTGCAGCCTTTACCCTAGAGAAAGCCTGTTGGCATTGCTCTGTCCACTGGACCAGATCTGGTGCTCCCTTTTTAGTGAGATCAGTCAGCAGGCTGGTGACGTCTGAATAATTAGGTATGAACCTACGATAGTAGCCAGCCAGCCCCAGGAACTGTCTCACCCCCTTTTTGGTCTTGGGCCTCGGGCAGGCCACAATTGCTGCTGTCTTATTAATTTGGGGATGCACCTGCCCATGGCCTAAGTGGAAACCCAGATACCGTACTTCCACCCACCCAATTGCACACTTCTTTGGGTTAGTTGTGAGACCTGCCCGCCTCAGCGACTTTAGGACGGCTCTAAGGTGTTCGAGGTGCCACGGCCAGTCATTACTGTAGATGATAATATCATCGAGATACGTGGCTGCGTAGGTGGTGTGGGGGCGGAGGACCCTGTCCATAAGCTGCTGGAACGTAGCGGGCGCCCCAAATTATGCAAAAGGAAGTGTGACCAATTGGTCTAAGCCAAACCGTGTGGAAAAGGCTGTTTTCTCTTGGGATAGAGGAGTCAAGGGGATCTGCCAATATCCCTTCATTAAATCCAGTGTCGAATAAAAATGAGCAGTGCCTAATCAATTGAGCAGCTCGTCAATGCGAGGCATTGGGTACATGTCAAATTTAGACACCGCGTTGACTTTCCTATAGTCCACACTAGGGCTGGGTATCACCAGATACCTCACGATACTATGGCGATATTTTGCCCACGATAACTATAATATCACGGTACAGCGATTCAGCGATAATCGATATATTGCAAGAAATTTCAACCACATCACAATATCTGTGTCACTAAAGAAAATCAGAATTTATTGACCACTGTAAAATTACATTTCACATACATAACTACACACTCTTGCCAGACATATATTTGTCTCTATTCCACTGCTGGCAAAACCAAGAGTTGCTTCACTACAACATACAGAAAATTCCCATTTCTGTGCTAGTATTATCAACTTTTCTGTAAGCATGGACACATCAGTGCTGCTTAACAAGCAGAATCAAATTGCTTTATGAAAACTTAAAACTTGCACTGCAGACTGCACATACATTTCAGTGCTAACACTAATATCAATTTGTTCTTTGTAAACTTGAGAACATATACCTGAGAACATTTAACTTGTGCTTAGTACTTGTGTAAAGTTTAATCCAAACCTGTACTGTGAGCACACATTTCAAAACTGCATGTTCTTCTTCAGGAAGAGCAACTGGTCAGCATGCTCAGAGGTGAGACAGCTCCTCTGAGAGCTGATTATGTCACCTGCAGTAGAAATTGAATATCTAATTGGAGCGAAACAGGTTTTGCAAAGTGCGTACTCTTTGTCCAGCTCACTGGTTTTTTTTCTCCTTTCCTTTGGAATCCAAAGTGCCTCCAAACATCTGCCTTAAAGTTCGGCGGCGTCTCTAGGTTTATATTAACAGCCATGCTTGCTTGTTTTTTTTTCCTCACTGCAACCACCGGGAAAAAAAGAGAAGATGAAGAGTGCCTTGCAGTGAGATAGCGGCACAGCGACACCTTGCGGAGCGGAGGTGCGGAAGTCGTACTGGATTTACAACCCATCTGAAACATGATTTATTATTTGAAAAAATATCGATATTCAAATTTTGAGTATCGATATTGAATCGGAAGACAAAGTATCGTGATATATCGCCGTATCCATATTTTTGCCCACCCCTAGTCCACACAGAACTGGACCAACCCATCGGTCTTGGGGACCAGGACCACTGGGCTGCTCCAGTCACTGTGGGACTCCTCGATTATGCCCATTTCAAGCATGGCCTTCGAGTTCATCCTGGACCACCATTTTTTTGTGTTCGGGCAGGTGGTAAGGGTGGCTGCACACTACCACCCCTGAGGGCATCTCAATGTGGTGTTCTATTAGGTGGGTGCGGCCAGGCAGGGGCAAAAACACATCGGAAAATTCTTTCTGCAACTGGGCTACCTCCGTGAGTTGGGCCAGGGAGAGGTAGTCTCCACAGGGAACCGGAGTGGTAGGCAATGTCAATTTTCTTTTTTGAACCTCTGGCCCCAGCTCCACCTTCTCTGGGATTACTGACACCAACGCCATGGGGACCTCCTCATTATAACATTTTAATAGATTGAGGTGGTAAATTTGCAATGCCCCACCCCTGTCCGTTCACCTCACCTCACAGTCGACATCCCCAACTTGCCGTGTGACCTCAAAGGGCCCTTGCCACTTGGCGATCAATTTGGAGCTCGATGTGGGCAGTAATACAAGTACTTTGTCTCCCGGTGTGAACTCCCTGCGCCCCTGTCGTACAGTCGGACTTGAAGTTCTCGTGCCTGCCGCAAATTCTCCTGGGTTAAGTGTGTGGAGTTTGGCACGCAGGTCAAGAACGTATTGAATTTCATTCTTACTAGGTGAAGGTCCCACCTCCCAATTTTCACATAGCACATCCAAAATGCCACGCGGCTTATGCCCATATAATAATTCAAACAGTGAAAAACCTGTGGAGGCTTACGGGACCTCTGGTACTGTAAATAACAGGGGCTCGAGCCACTTATCCCAATTACGTGCATATTTGCGTACGAACTTCCGAATTATATTTTTGAGAGTTCGATTAAAATGTTCCACTAAGCCATCAGTTTGTGGGTGATAGACGCTGGTGTGGATAGGCTTAATCCCCAGTAACCCATACAGCTCGCGCAGTGTGCATGACATGAATGTAGTGCCTTGGTCTGTCAGGATTTCTTTCGGAATTCTGACCCGGGAGATAAAGCGGAAGAGCGCTTCTGCAATACTGCATGCTGAGATATTGAGGAGAGGCACTGCTTCTGGGTATCACGTTGCATAGTCCACCAGAACTAAAATAAAGTGATATCCCCGTGCTGACTGATCTAATAACCCGACGAGATCCATTCCAATTCTTTCAAAAGGGGTCTCGATTAAGGGGAGAGGGCGCAAAGGTGCTTTTGGAGTGGCCACGGGATTTACTAATTGCCATTCGCGGCACGACACACACTGCAGACGGACATCCCCACGAATCCCTGGCCAATAGAACCAAGCCATTATTCAGGCTAGTGTTTTATCCTGCCCTTAGTGTCCGGCCATGGGATTAAAGTGAGCCGCCTGGAATATGAGTTCCCGGCAGCTCTTTGGAATTAATAGCTGTGTTATCTTTTCACCAGTTTGAGTGTCCTGCATCACTCGGTATAACCTATCCTTAATAATAGCAAAGTAGGGGAAGGTCGGCATCACATTTGGCTAGAGAATTTGACCATCGGTCAAATGCATGCCGCAGAGTCCCGTCTCATGACTGCTCTAACAGGAAATCCCCAAGGGAATCCCCGAGAGAGGGAGGAGGGGCGGGGCGCTCCTCACTCTGCGTATCGCCCTGATGTGGTGCTGACATAGACGGCTCTGTGACAGCTTCTCCCACCAATGCTACTCAGGGGCTTTCCCCAGACTGATTACTGCAGGACCCACTCCTTACTATGTGCATCATTAACTCCTTAAAACCCACCCAATCAGTCACCAAAATCAGCGAGTGGGTGAGATGGGGGTTAACCGCCGCCTTTACACTATGCTTTTCCTCTCGAAATAGAATGTGGACGGACACTAAAGGGTAGTTGTGAACATCCCCATGCACATACAACACCTTCACCACTCGTGCTCTCTCCAATGCCTCATCTTGCACCAGGCTTTGGTGGATTGAGGTCTGGTTACAGCCAGAATCCACCAAAGCCTGGTACGTATCCCCTTGGACACTTACCGGTATACGATACGCTCCAGCCCGACCGAGGGCGGTTTCTGGTGTGTCAAGGACCCAGACCACCACACCCACCTCCATCTCGGAGCACTGATGTTGGAGATGTCCTGGCTCCCCGTAGCGCCAGCACACCAGCCCAGGCTCTCCCTCTGCACTGGTGTTACGGGCATCACTCACCGGGGGGGAGGAGACACAGACAAGGAAGGGGGAAATGGGAGGACATCACGGGTGGGGGGGAGCTGGCCCCCGCCTCCGTGGTGGGGGAATGGGGCAAGGACGGGAAGCAGAGGAAGAGGGAGAGAGAGAAGAGAGAGGAGAAGAGGAGATATGCCTTCTTGCCGTCAGAACTGCCATCATGTGGTCCTCTGCCAGCTCGATAGCTTGGTCCAGCGATGCCGGGCGATGACACTGGACCCACTCTGCCATTCCTTCTGGAAGTCGCAAGACGAATTGTTCCAGTGTCACCAGGTCAATCACTCCCTCGGCATTGCAGTCGTCTGCCCTCAGCCACCGCTGGCAGGCATCCCTCAGCCACCGCCAGCAGGCATCCCTCCAAGCGCAGCAAGCAGAAGCGCTGCCATTGTTGGTCTGGGGAGCAGCCGACACGCTGGAGGATGGCTCATTAGAGGTCCGTGTACATGAGCCGGCTGTCGGTGGGGAGCTGCAGCATGGCCAGCTGCACCTCGCCCATCAGCAGGGGGAGGAGGTGTGCCACGTGCTGGTCGACCGGCCAACCCCATGCCTCCGCTGCTTGCTCAGAACGCAAGGAAGGCTTCCAGATCGTCTTGCAGACCCATCTTTGTTAGGGTGAGGTGGGGAGGGTCCGCTCCGGTGGTGGTCATGGACCCCGCCAATGCGAGCAAGTGCTGGAACACCTGGCAGTCTTCCTGTTTGGCCAGCACCAAGGCTTCGAACCGTAGTTCTTGCTCCTTTCGGAGGGCGACCAGCGCTTGGTGCTGGTTCTGCTGGGCTGTGGCGAGCGCATGGATCAGGTCCTTGAATGGAGAGGACTCCATGGGGCTGTTCCCTTCTGCACTCTCCCGGGTTTCGGCACCACTGTAGAGAGACTCTGATGTGGGTGGAGCACAGAAGCACGGCAGGCAGTTGTTTGCATCTTAATTATTATTTTTATTGTTGCTTTTCAGAACACAACTCAAACTCTCTCTCACGCATGTGCGTGCGCACACAGGCTACTATCAAGCCCTCAGCGCCGACCTCCCCTTCTCACTCTCCTTTTATAGGGCGCGGTGACTGGAGGAGACACACAAACACATGTTAATTGACAACAGGTGTAACGATACAACCACTCACCTTCCCTGACTCTGCCCTCCATTCACAGACTGACGCTCGGCCATGCCCCCACTGCCACAGTCGACCACTTCTGGGGGAGGGTAACAATGGTCGTGAATTTCCTCCATTTGTACACAATCTGTCTGACTGTGGATTGATGGAGTCCAGCCTCTTTAGAGATGGTTTTTTAACCTTTTCCAGCCTGATGAGCATCAACAATGCTTTTTCTGAGGTCCTCAGAAATCTCCTTTGTTCATGCCATGATACACTTCCACAAACGTGTTGTGAAGATCAGACTTTGACAGATCCCTCTTCTTTAAATAAAATAGGGTGCCCACTCACACCTGATTGTCATCCCATTGATTGAGAACACCTGACTCTAATTTCACCTTCAAAGTAACTGCTAATCCTAGAGGTTCACATACTTTTGCCACTCACAGACATGTAATATTGGATCATTTTCCTCAATAAATAAATGACCAAGTATAATATTTTTGTCTCATTTGTTTATCTGGGGGGTGGCACGGTGATGTAGTGGTTAGCGCTGTCGCCTCACAGCAAGAAGGTCCGGGTTCGAGCCCTGTGGCCGACGAGGGCCTTTCTGTGCAGAGTTTGCATGTTCTCCCCATGTCTGCATGGGTTTCCTCTGGGTGCTCCAGTTTCCCCCAAAGACATGCAGATTAGGTTAACTGGTGACTCTAAATTGACCGTAGGTGTGAGTGTGAATGGTTGTCTGTGTCTATGTGTCAGCCCTGTGATGGCCTGGCGACTTGTCCAGGGTGTACCCTGCCTTTCGCCCATAGTCAGCTGGGATAGGCTCCTGCTTGCCTGCGACCCTGTAGAACAGGATAAAGTGGCTAGAGATAATGAGATGAGATGTTTAACTGGGTTCTCTTTATCTACTTTTGGGACTTGTGTGAAAATCTGATGATGGTGTAGGTCATATTTATGCAGAAATATAGAAAATTCTAAAGCGTTCACAAACTTTCAAGCACCACTGTATAACTTACAGCAATATCGATTTTTTTCCATTATCCATAACTGCTTATCCTGTGCAGGGTCACGGGCAAGCTGGAGCCTATCCCAGCTGACTATTGGTGAGAGGCGGGATACACCCTGGACAAGTCATCACAGGTCTAACACACAGGGACAAACAACCATTCACACGCACATTCAGACCTACGGTCAATTTAGAGCCACCATTTAGCCTAACCTGCATGTCTTTGGTCTGTGGGGGGAACCGGAGCACCCGGAGGAAACCCATACAGACATGGGAAGAACATGCAAACTCCACACAGAAAGGCCCCCATCGGCCACTGGGCTCGAACCCAGAACTTTCTTGCTGTGAGGCAACAGTGCTAAACACTACACCACCATGCTGCCTTATATATGACTTTAACATACTTTTTAATGTGCAGATTATTGCATAGGTTATGCATGGGTCACCTGAGATGTGATTGCAGGACTTTTTTTTTTTTTTAAATCCAACTATGATTTCAAATGTAGATTGGTGCACAGAAACTTGCTATTTTAAAGTGGCAAACTGTTAGATTATTAAACATTTAATTAGCCTTCATTCATTTGGAGCACCTCTAATTTTACATTGTCCTTGTTAGGGTCTCATCCAACATGCTGCCATGTTAATCAAAATGGCCTTTTATACCAGAAACTTGCAGTGTGCAGAGCTGCTACTGAAAATAAAAAAGGGAAAATTTTTGTACTATCTAGAAACACTACAAATACTATATATGGTATATTTTGCCTATAAACTGCCCATGTAGGATGCTGCAGCAGGGTACTTGCTGGCGATGGTTAAAATACAAACAATCACTTACCACAGTGCATAGAAGTGAAATCTCACTGGATTAACAAGCATTAGCTGAATCATATACAGTGGTAATGAATTTATCATATTAACAGTTCTTTTAATGTTATATTCACTAAACCAGTACAGGAAAGCCCAGAATTGAATGCTCCATGCCCAGACCTCCACTAGCCACAATGTTTCTGGTGTAAAATTGGCTTTGCTATCCACAGCATCTTATGTTAAATCAACTATTCATGAACCTGACAAACCAACAAAGTATGCCATTTGCTAGCACACATTTATGGAGTACAGGGTTCAATGTCCTTGTGCACATCAAATCAAAGTTGGATTTCACAGTCAAGATTAGAGATGGCCTCTTGTTAGATGCAGTAAGTACCTGCTGTTGTGGGCTCTTACACACAGTCAAGGTTATCCTAATGGGCTTCATGGGCAGCTGTCCAGGGCCTCGGCCACTAGGGGGCCTCGGAGGTAGTGAGATCGGAAAATATGAAATTATATTTTCAGAAGTTTTGATCATATTGATAACATTTTTGATGCATTTCGCCACCCGTAAGGAAGCCCACCTTGTCCCGTCGCATAAATCACCCGTCGTTGTCAATATGATCACTGTCCACCATGTCTTCACATGCTACACCAGCTTGAGTTCAATGATTTAATTAATGACTTCACTTTCCAGAAAAGTAGGAAAGTGCCCTTGTAAGTTGACCCATGGCTGTCAAACTGAATGCGCAAAGCTGTGTGCCACTGCTGTTTGGGACATTACGTGTGTGAAAGGATGAAATGTTTCACATAGCCTAACATTTTGAGATTTATTTCTGAGAAGCAAGATATTTTTCTTTCTTTGTTATCGCTCTTTGTTTTCACAAGTTAAAAGTCGCCTGGATTCCAAAATGAAAATGAACGGTTATATACCAAATGAATGTTCTTGTTCTGAATACTAAAGAAACTGTTGTAGGCCTAGGTTATGTTCTTGACATGTTGTTCATTGACTCACTCATTCAAAGGCTTCTTGAGGCTAAACTTTAGTTAACCAGACTTGTTAACCGTGATGTCTGATGGATTTTTTCACCATGCAATTGCCTATTTCACCATTGCTTTTTCTCGATTAAATAGGTGTTGATGGATATAAAGTTTTATCGTTCAATAGTATTTCTAATTGTGCCACTGTCATTATTTAAGTTTCTGTGTCTAGTTAGACAGGTATGTCTGAGGGGGTGAATTTGCTGAGCGCAGTTGACAACAGGCAGGGGTGGGGCCTCGGGAGTGTGTCTGCCCAGGGCCTCGGCAAGGGTTAACGCAGCCCTGCACACAGTAATATATAAAAATGTTTTTAAATGAGTAAAAACCCCATATGTAATCTTTCCCTCTTTGATGCAAAACAAGTGTGATTTGCAATGTGTTTTTATATTTTTGTTTTATTTATTTTTTATATTAATTTGTCAATCAATTTTACTCTTTAAATAAGAATATTACCTAGCATTCTGTGCAATTGTTTACAGTAATGCACTGAATTTTTAAAGTAATATGCCTATAATTTCTACTAATTGCCACTATAATTATTGTGTGGGGTCATGAGAATTTTGGATCCTTAAAATTGGGTCACTTATTTTTGGTTTTGGTGAGACATAGATAACAGCAATCATAAAGTACAAACATTAAGGTAAACTCAAACTATTACACAGTGATGCCCTACATGTTTGTAATTTATAACTACACAATTAATTCATGATATAATTTTTATGTTTAGCAGGAATACATCCGATTTGTTGTCAAAAGGGACAATATTTTAATATAAAGGAATAAGATTTTTACCCACAGCTGATTTTACATATGTTCTATAATTAGCTATGTGGCTTTATCACACTAGCCAGGCTTTAGGAATGTATTTAAAAAAAATACTTTTTCTGGGAAAATGATTGTTATACTGCAAGACATGACAAGTAGAAAAAACCCAGTGTTTAAACTCCTGTAATAACTGGAAATACACATGAATGCTATTGTGTGCATTTTTAAGTACATGGTTAAATTCAAGATGGAATGAACCTGGAAGCAGAAGGATTGGAATGAGAAGCCTCTATGTCCAGCAAACTGACCTGTGGCACCAGGTTTTTGAAGGATTCCATGATGCGTGAACTCTTGGCCTCTTGGTAATAGGAAAAGCAACCAGTGATGATGACCACAGCAGCCAGAACTACTCCCAAATATAACTGTAACATGGAGGGAGAGAGAGAAAGAGTGATTCATTGGTATATCAGCATAACTCAGATTTTAACTTGACAACTCCTGCGAATGTGTTCTTATTTTGATGGTGTCCAGATTAATATAAGGTGCAATCACAAAGTTCCAGGACTGTTCCATTTGCAAATGAACAGAATAATGAGCAGGAGCAAGGTTATGCATATGCAGCAGGAGTAAGCAATAACTCTTGTGAGTCAGCATGCCAGAGTTGGAGGCCTGTGTTACATGCATTTTTGGGACGTGCATGTGTGCATTTGAGTCCGCCATGAACATCCTGCCCCTCTTGAAGTGTGAATGCCACTCAGAACACCTTGCCCGGCTCATTGCCCTAGCCTTGCTGAAGCATTTCAAGGGTCTTTGTTGCCGATTGCAAATGCTTACTCATTGTGCAAATCGCAAAAGTACACATCACAAAAACGTGCAACACAGGTCTTGATGTTGACAGCACAACATCACACAGCATACTGACTCACAAGAGTTACTGCTCACTCCTACTTCACATGCATGATGTTGCCGCGCTCCATTGGTTTGCAGTAGGAATAGACTGGAACTTTCTGATCACACCGCACATGTGTTTATTTGCCACTTCAAATAAAAAAAAAAGAGATGTTATCTTTTGAGAATCAATGGGACTAAATGTGGTAACATGAACACCACTATGAAATACATTATTTCAAATTCTTTCATTTATAGACACAAATAGTGATGAATGGTTAAGCAATAAAAGATACTATTGTCACAATTCAGTCAAGTTAGTGTCCAGGCCTTAGTAAGCAAATAATTTTATGTAGCTAGAACTTCAGTAATTTAAACAGTCCCAGAACTTTTTGATTGGACTTCATATCATTGGCTTGGCCAAAATTGCAGTAACGTGACCACTGAACACTTCATTCAAGAAGCATTATGTAATTTTTATTAGATAACAATTGCAATAAAAACACTAACCGTTTCCCCAACCATCCATCTCATGGCTTCTGGTTATGGTGCTGTGCTGAGCAGATGTGTATCAGAGCTCCCGCAAAAATATGGAGAATAAACTAACCAGATAGCCTGTACTGAACTAGTGAACACTCACAATTTATGTTTAAATGTAAGCACCAGCTGAAATGGCTCCTAAATTGCTGGCAAAAGCTCAAAAAGCTTCTAAAAACAGACACTATGTGTGAACCGGGACTAGCAGACTCAAATGCTATCAACAAAGACTCATGTGGTGGTTAGACCAAGCCAAATTCTTAACGCCATTCATACAATGAAAGAAGATTTCATGTCAAGATTTGATGGTCTATTAAGCGCTATTCAGGGAGTACAGGGGGAACTGAAGACAGTACCTGTGCGTGTTACAGAATCAAAAGACAAAGTTAGCACCAATCAAGATGATATAGAGTCAATGAAGACTCAGACCAGTATGATGAAAGCAGCTATTGAAGAGCTGGTTTTTAAAATAGATGACTTATTAAACTGGGCCTGCTGCTCAAACCTTCACCTGGTTGGCCTTCCAGAGAAGAAAGAAGGGACCGACATTTGTACTTTTCTGGAAAAGTGGATTCCTGAAGCACTTAGTGAACATAATTTTCCAGGGCCCTTGATGATAGAGATGGGGCATAGAATTGGCTGACCCAACGTTACCAGTACTGAGGATATGGATCATTCTGGTGTGTACCCCAAAGTGGTAATCATGAAGTTCCTAAACTACGTGGACAAATCTCAGGTCATGAAAGCTGCCAGGAGCAAGGGGCAAATACTCTATGATAACCAAAGAGTCATGTTTTCCCCCAACATTTCTGCTGACCTGCTAGAGCAGAGGAACATTTTCAACTCAGTGAAGAAAGAACTGGCTTCTCTCTCTATCCCAGCTCTGCGCAAAGGGATAATTAATCATGCTAAACTTCTGGCAACTGTTAAGGGAAGACAGCACATCTTTAGTACTGCATCAGAAGCAGAGGAATTTGTGTGCGAGTTGAAGGCTGACACTTGGGAGGTTGGAGCAAGAGACAACTTTTGAGTATTGATTACTTAACTGGGTGGCACAGTGGTGTAGTGGTTAGCACTGTCGCCTCACAGCAAGAAGGTCTGGGTTTGAGCCCCTTGGCCGGCGAGGGCCTTTCTGTGCAGAGTTTGCATGTTCTCCCCGTGTCCGCATGGATTTCCTCCGGGTGCTCCGGTTTCCTCCACAGTCCAAAGACATGCAGATTAGATTAACTGGTGACTCTAAATTGACCGTAGGTGTGAATGTGAGTGTGAATGGTTGTCTGTGTCTATGTGTCGGCCCTGTGATGACCTGGCGACTTGTCCAGGGTGTACCCCGCCTTTCGCCCGTAGTCAGCTGGGATAGGCTCCAGCTTGCCTGCGACCCTGTAGAACAGGATAAAGTGGCTAGAGATAATGAGATGAGACATAATTCTGTGCCTTTTCGTCCTATTAGTCTCATCTCATCTCATTATCTCTAGCCGCTTTATCCTTCTACAGGGTCGCAGGCAAGCTGGAGCCTATCCCAGCTGACTATGGGTGAAAGGCGGGGTACACCCTGGACAAGTCGCCAGGTCATCACAGGGCCTGTCTTATTAGTGTCAGTGAGAATTGATTTAGCAGATACCTCATTATCCAATGTGAAATTCTTTCAGTGAGATTGAATCTGGTTAATTTGTATGGGCCCAATGATGTCACCGATCCTATTTGTGATATTCATGGATGGGATCTCAAAGCACAGCCATGGTGAGGAGGGTGTCCAGTTTGGGAACCTCAGAATTGCATCTCTGCTCTTTGCAGATGATGTGGTTCTGTTGGCTTCTTCAGACAGTGACCTTCAGCAAGCACTGGGATGGTTTGCAGCCGAGAGTGAAGTGGCTGGGATGAGAGTCAGCACCTCCAAATCTGAGGCCATGGTTCTCTGCCAGAAAACAGTGGAGTGCTCCCTCTGGGTTGGGGGTGAGTTGCTGCCCCAAGTGAAGGAGTTCAAGTATCTCAAGGTCTTGTTCACGAGTGATGGTAAAATGGAGCATGAGATGGACAGGCGGATTGGGATGGTGTCAGCAGTAATGCAGGCATTGTACCAGTCCGTCGTGGTGAAGAGGGAGCTGAATCAGAAGGCAAAGATTTTGATTTACCAGTCAATCTATGTTCCAACCCTCACCTATGGTCATGAGCTTTGGGTAGGATAAGAGTGTGGGTACAGGTGGCTGAAATGAGCTTTCTCCATAGGGTGGCTGGGCTCACCCTTAGAGATAGGGTGAGGAGCTCAGATATCCAGAGGAATCTTGGTGTAGAGCTACTGCTTCTTCATGTTGAAAGGAGTCAGCTGAGGTGGTTCAGGCATCTGATTAGGATGCCTCCTGGGCGCCTTTCTTTGGAGGTTTTCCAGGCATGTCCAACTGGGGGAGACCCCGGGGTAGACCCAGAACACGCTGGAGAGATTATATATCTCATCTGGCCTAGGAGTGCCTTGGGATCCCCCAGGAAGAACTGGAAAGTGTTGCTGGAGAGAGGGACACTGGAATACTCTGTTTAGCCTGCTGCCACCGTGACCTGACTTCAGATAAGTGGAAGGAAATGGATGGATGGATGGATGGAATAAAAGGTTTTACCTATTTATGTGTGGAGATCACTCCTACCATTGATAAAATTGTTCCAACTAACTACAATCCCCTGACAGACAAAGTTACACAGCTTATAAATAGGTGGACAAGAATGCCTCCATCTATGAAAATGTCAGTTTTCCCCAAGCATTTGTACCTTTTCCAATCTATTCCACTTGCTCCCCACCTTCACTTTTTCATTTACTAAAAAAGCTTTTCTGCAACTTCATTTGAAACAATAGACGTTCTTGACTCAGCCTATCCCTGCTATTCCTATCATATGATAGAGGTGGATTACAACTACCAAATCTTATGTGGTATTACTGGGCAGCTCAAATCAGAACAGGAATGTTTTACTTTATGAAAGACCACCCTCCAGCTTGGGTTTCAATGGAATCCCAGTTAATTAATATTCCTTTGAACTTATATTCTCAGAAAACAAGAACAAACTAATCAAACAGAGTAAAAACCCTGTCTGTCACGGAACAGACAGGAGAGGAGATCAAATGCGCTCAAACCATAGTTTATTAATAATAGGGGAAAGGGGAGAATGTGTGTGGGTGAAGTCCAGTGGCAGGAGAACTGAGAGGCAGGGATGGCTGGTAGTGATGTCTGAGGTTTCCCATCCAAGTACTGACCAGGCCTGACCCTGCTTAGCTTCAGAGATGAGACAGGACCAGACATAGTCGCTGTAGGGCTGAGCGAGCTGGTACAGGAGGGGCAGGCAAGAGGCAAAGTCGACAAAACAGAAGGCAGATCAGGTTACCAGGGCTGGAGAGCAGACAGAGTCAAACAGAACCAGAAATCTTCAAGAGTCAGAGTAGTAGGAACACAGAGCAGGTTATCAGGCTGAGAGTTGCAGATGATCTGACACTGAGGCTAGGGAGAACTGCAGCTTAAATACACCCAGGGGGAAGCAGGTGATCGGCAACAGCCAATGACAGTCACTGAAAGTTAATAAGAGGAAGTGAGTGCGGGCATAGCCGGTAATGCTGAGTGGAGATGTTACCTGAAGAGAGAAGCCCACAGGTAGGACCATGACACTGTCCTTAAAAATACATTAATGATTTGGTATAGTATTCTGGCATATTTGGGAGAGACTAGTAAATTATCACAGTTTGGTCTCGTCTTTGGTAACAATGATTTTCAGCCAGAAAGATTGGACACTGGATTTAAAACAGGTGCATCTCAGGTTATAGCTATAGTAGCTGACCTCTATAAGGACAATCTTGCTCTGATGTCATTTGAAGAACTTAACACCACATATGGGATTTCTGCAAAACATTTCTTTAAATATGTTCAACTGAGAAGCTTCATATTGGCCAGGCAGTGTAATAGTTTGAAACCTTCCCCTCTGTCAACCCTTAAAGATTTCATATTAAGATTTTTAAACTTCAGGGGGCAGGTGTCTTTATTATATGAACTGTTTGTAAGTGAATCCAAGGAAACATCACAAAATATATTTACAATCATAGAGAACAGATTTGCAGGAGAATTTACAGAGGAAGAATGTTCTAAAGCATGTTTTACAGCTCAAACCCAAACTGTGAATACAAATTCAAAGTTGTTGCAATATAAATGGATAAGCAGACAATATTACCCCAATTAGGCTGCACCTTTCAACCCAAATATTCCAGATACTTATTAGATTAGATTAGATTAGATTAGATTAGATTAGATTAGATTAGATTAGATAAGATAAAACTTTATTGATCCTTTTGGGCAGGTTCCCTCAGGGAAATTAAGAACTTAATTTTAATGATACTTGCATTAAATGTAAACATCAGAAAGAATCTTTATTTCATTGCATGTGGGAATGTCCCCTGATACTCCTTTTTGGAAGAAACTGTTGGACTTGGCCAGTTGAATCATTGGTAAAGAAGTGCCTCTAAATCCAAAGCTATGTTTACTGAATATTTACCCAGACAATTTTATGACCTCTAAAAAAAATGAAAGCTCCCTACTCAATATCTGTTTTTAGAAACTAAGAGCTGTATAGCCTATGCATGGAAAAAAGAGAAATTTTATGTTACTTCACAATGGCTGACCGGAATTACTTTTTACTTTGCTTTAGAAAAGATAAGCTACACTACAAAGAACCAGCTTGACAAGTTTTGGAAAATTTGGAAGACTTTCTATAATTTCCTTGAGAACAATAATATTGATGTAGATGGTTGGAATGATGAGCTGAACTGAGTTGTGTTTTTTTTTTAAACCTCCGGAATGCTATTTATGTACTCATGTACCTTCTTGTTTAATGTTGTTCATTATTTTGTTAATTTTACAAACATTCAATAAATAAATATTTTTTTAAAACCATCCATTTTGTTAAGTCTAGACACTTAAAAATTGCTGAAAACATCAAACAGAACCTAAAGTTTATTGACACCACACCTTTTTGTTAAAGGAAACTCTAATCTGGTGGATGTTGTAGCCAGAGTACTTGGTCATTGGTGCCAAACTGCCAATGGCTCATGAAACGGGTACTAAGGGCACAATTCTCCCATGCATGCAAGTTAAAACTAGAGGCCTGTGCAGGTCTGAGCTTAACCTTTTTCTGATTGGGAGATAGATGCTATGGTACATAAATAGAAAAATAGCCTGCTTAAAAATACGCCGATGCCAGAAAATCTGTTCCTTTCCTGGATAGCACTCCAGATCACTTGGCCATGGAGGATTACATTGCAAACTGAGATTATGTAATGTGGTACTTGCATAATCAGTATGCAGTGGTGCCACACCACAACTGTGGAATCGCTACCTGAGGCTGGCATACCAATGGCCATCTTACATTCTTAAACATACTCAAACTCTGTTAAACACACACATATAGACAGGTGCCTCCATAGGCTTCAGCCAAAGGCTGAGCCAAAAAAAGCATGGATCTACATGGTTTTCAAACTATATGGATTCGCCCCTTGACTTAGGTCTATGACTTGCCATGCCATGCCATGAAGTCAGTTACACACTTCAGGAGAAACAAGCCCCAACTCTTGGTTCATCTTTTGTAAATGACATTTACAAAAGACGAACCCAGGTTGCTTACCCAACCTGGAACTTCTGACCATTCACCCTTTCTATCTTCTGCGAGAATTCACCTTGGTCATAGTCAGCACTGTTTATCTTCTGCCTCAGGTAGACACAGACACTGCCTTATGTGCGCTACATGAGGCTCTCACTCAACACATAATAAACCACTGGGACACTGTGTTTATTGTGGTGGAGGACTTTAACAGTGCCAACCTCAAACACACGCTTCCAACCCTCCACCAACACATCACCTGCCCCACCAGGGAAAATAGGATGTTGCACTGTTGCACTCTGTTCAAGGACTGTTACAAGGTAAAGTCCCTGCCGGCGTTTGGGAAATCGGACCATGCCGCCATTTTCCTCATTCCTGTTTACAAAGACTGAAACAGGAAACCCCAGTTGTGAAGGAGGTCACTCACTGGACGGACATAACAGAAGCCGCCCTGCAGGATGCCTTGAATGATGCAGACTGGTACGTGTTCCACACACAGCTCTAATGACTGACATGTTTACAGAATTGGTTGTGGGATTTATCATGAAACTAGTGGATGATAGGGTTCACAAAACTACCATCAGGATGTTTCCCAACCAGAAGCCATGGGTGAACAAAACCATCCGTGATGCTCTAAGATTGCGCGCCCCACCTTGCTACCGGAAATATGAACCAATACATAGCTGCATCTTACAACATGCGCAGAGCAGTGAAGGAGGTGAAAGCGGAACTATGGGAGTAAGCTACAACAAAGTAACACTAGAAGCCTCTGGGAGGGACTCAGGACAATAACAGACTACAAAAACGCATTCTCCACAATGACAAATGCAGACACATCACTGGCAGAAGAGCTGAACACATTTTATTCTTGTTTTGAGGCTGCAGCTAATGCTACTACAAATAGCTGTGTGAATAACAACATGCACACAGAGAGTGCCAGTGAAGGGGTTGCTTTCATCATCACAGAACACACTGTGAGGAATGCCTTCAAGAGAGTGAACACGAGGAAGGCAACAGGACCTGATGGCATCTCAAGTAGGGTCCTGAGAGCCTGTGCAGAGTAGCTAGCACCAGTGTTCACGGAGCTCTTCAGCCTCTGCCTGGTTCAGGCAGTGATTCCCAGGTGCTTCAAGCAGTCCATTATGTCTGTGAAGATTCTCAGTCATCCAGGTCATAGTAAACTGTGGGCGGTAAAAGAGAGCAACTGGACTTGCTTGGAGATTCTTGAAGACATTTCACCTCTCATCCGAAAGGCTTCTTCAGTTCTGTCTAATTAATAGGGAGTATCGGGTATTTATCCTCTCATTGATGAAAAGCAATCCTAAGGTGTCGTTGAGTCATCCTGTTGGTGTGGGTCACTGGGGGCTGGGTGTGAACGGCCTAGAGGGTCGTTGGAGTGATCAATGGTTGTTGGTTCTCTCTGTCCTCCTGTGAGTCACTGAAAACAGCTGGGTTTTGGTGTGCATTCAGTTGTCTGGGAAATGTGCTAAGGACTGCATTGTAAGTGGCTGATAAATTATGTCTTAGACCACCACCTCTGTTCAGTGATGGCCGTTCCAGATTGACAAAAATGGCTTCTTTAACTCCTCACTCATACCAACGATCCTCTCTGGCTAAAATGCGTACATTGCAATCCTGAAATGAGTGTCCTTTGTTGTTAAGATGAAGCTAGACAGCAGAGTCCTGGCCTGAGGAACTGGCTCTCCTGTGTGACTCAATGACACCTTAGGATTGCTTTTCATCCATGAGAGGATAAATACCTGATACTCCCTATTAGTCAGACAGAACTGAAGAATCCTTTCGGATGAGAGGTGAAACGTCTTCAATAATCTTCAAGCAAGTCCAGTTGCTCTCTTTTACCACCCACAAGCAGTCCGTTATTATTCCTGTCATGAAGAAACAAGAACCCACTTGTCCTAATGAATACCATCTAGTAGCACTGACATCAGTTGTGATGAAGTGCTTTGAAAGACTGGTCAGAGACTTTACCACCACTTCTTGCTAACTTGGACCCACTACAGTTTGCTGACTGGTCTAATCGTTCTACTGATGATGCCATCACACATCTCCTGCACACAACTCTTAGCCACCTTGACTCCAGGAATGGGAATTATATTAAGATGCTGTTTGTGGTCTATAGTTCTGCATTCAACATGATAATTGCTCTTCACAAAGATCAAGGATCTGGGACTTAGGCTACATCCACACGACAACGGCAATGAGATGTTATTTAAAAATATATCACGTCCAAATGGGCAACGATCAGTAAAATATCAGGTCCATATGGCAATGCAACGCTTGCTGAAAACGATGCAATACACATGCCACACCTCTAGGGGCGCTGTAAGACGGTCCCTTCGGAGACACCAGAACAATAGAAGAAGTAAGGACGCATGTGCATAAACTATTATGCGCGAGACTTCATATTAGCCACAAAGTCAGGAAAATCTGTTCGTAAAATTACATTATAATGACCAAATACAATGAAAAGTATTTTTCCAGTCTCACCTGTGAAAGGTAATCCCATGTGATCTTGTTTGGACGGTAAACCTGTTGGTACAGTTAAACGCAGCACATGAATGAGGCATCTTTATTCTCCGCTTTGACCTATCCAATATGGCGGCGAGGATGACGTATGATTCTACGCGGAAGGCGGCATCTTTAATGGTCCGGAATAAATTGAATGCTACACGTTGATGGATTAATTTGTTGTTCTACGCCCTTTTTGAGGAATGTATTGTAGGACTTAAACCAACATCTGAAGAGGTGAGATCGCTCCTTTTTTCCCTATTTTTGCTGGCGGGATTGACTCTGCCCTAAGGGCTATTTTCTCTCTCTCTCTCTCTCACTTTGCACCATTACACAATAAATATTCACAGTGAAAATATTTTGTAAGCTCGTTTCATGAACCAAGTTATAGGATTTGTTGACAACTCGCATCGAGTTCGTTACACTTCTACCCAGCGTGACGCACTCACAGTCATGTGGTTGTGACGTCATCGTAAACAAATCCGTTCTACTCATCCAGATGACTTCGCAACGGCAACGTTGCCAGATCTTTCCACTCTGGAACCCGTTCTCAAAAAGACTGCGTTTTGGGCACCCAAAACGCCGGTGCCGTGTGGACGCTAGGCCAAAATGATAAACAATTGTATCAGAGTCACCTGAATCCGTTGCCGTGTGGACAGGGCCTTAGTCCATTACTGTGTCAGTGGATCCTCAACTTCCTTTCAGATAGACCACAAGCAGTAAGGGTGGGGAAACATGTCTCGTGTGTGTGTGTGTGTGTGTGATCTCATCTCTAGCTGCTTTATCCTGTTCTACAGGGTCGCAGGCAAGCTGGAGCCTATCCCAGCTGACTATAGGCGAAACCCTGGACAAGTCGCCAGGTCACCAGAGGGCTGACACATAGACACAGACAACCATTCACACTCACATTCACACCTACGGTCAATTAAGGCTACATCCACACGACAACGGCAACGAGATTTTATTTTAAAAAATATCGCGTCCACATGGGCAATGGATCAGTAAAATATCAGGTACATATGGCAATGCAATGCTTGCTGAAAATGATGCAATACACATGCCACACCTCTACGTGCGCTGTAAGACGGTCCCATCGGAGACACCAGAACAATAGAAGAAGTAGGACGCATGCGCATAAACCCCTTCTTCTACCTGGCATGAAGTACTCACAGGAACAAACACACAACAACAACAAGAAGATGGCTGCGACTACACGAGGAAATCGTGCCTTCTGTATGTACAAATTAGTTTTATTAGTGTGCATAGTTTTATATAACTTAATTTTCTTATTGTGTGTGAACATTTTGAAAAGCATTTTTATATAATTTATATAACTTTTTATATTGTGTGTGAACATTTTGAAAAGCAGTCTTATCCAATAAAAAAAAGAAATTCAAGAAATGGTTCAGTTACTTGTTTATTTAAAAGAAAAGCTGTATACAAAAGTGAATGCAATGCAGTGGTTCATAAAAAACAGCAAGAGTGCTGCTTGTTCTAGTCATGTGGTTGTGACGTCATCGTAAACAAATCCGTTCTACTCATCCAGACGACTTCGCAACGGCGCCGTTGCCAGATTTTTCCACTCTGGAACCCGTTCTCAAAAAATATCGTTTTGGGGCACCCAAAACGCCGGTGCCGTGTGGACACCAGGCCGAAACGATAAACAATTTTATCAGATTCACCTGAATCCATTGCCATGTGGACAGGGCCTTAGAGTCACCAGTTAACCTAACTTGCATGTCTTTGGACTGTGGGGGAAACCCACGTGGACAACATGCAAACATCACACAGAAAGGCCCTTGCCAGTCATGGGGCTCGAACCCGGACCTTCTTGCTGTGAGGCGACAGTGCTAACCACTACACCACCGTGCCGCCGCCGTGTGTGTGTGTGTGTATATTCTGCAGAGTACTCTATCACATTTTTATTCTATTTATCACATTCTGTTTAACTCTTTTTTTCTTTGTATCTTTTTATTATCTTTACTACTTACAGAGCATTGCACTGAGTATTTCTCTACATGTCATACTATGCATGATTGTGTATGTGACAAATAAAATTTAAATTCGAAATTATATATTACTTCCACCAAGGTATTGGTCAACTCTGGACCTGTCAGGAGATAATCATTCAAGGACGTCCATTGAAACCTTGCAGAGCAGTCAAAGACAGCATGAATTTTCCCAGGCTTTTGTGGATGATACACCCTTTGGTGTGGGATATTCCATGCTGGAGCTTTGCTGATGGCTTCTTCTGGGATCCTTTCTGCATCTCCATGGGTTATGGTCTCATCCATGAAGGTTTTGTAGCTTTTGTAGTATTGCTGATTTCTTTTCAGCTTCTTCTCTAGGCATCTGAGACAGTGGATAGTGCATATCTTATTTGGTAAGTTGGGCCTTTCAATTTTAAATGAAAGTGGCATTTCAGAGTAGCCATCATCATCATTAAGCCAAATGCCTTTTTTCATCTTTGGAGACTTGGAGATCCTCTTGAGAAATGTGGTTATACTCTGAAGATTTTTCAACAAAGTCAGATTCCAGCACCTTGATGTCTACAGGTGAGATTACCTCCTTAATCTGTGTCCACTTTGCTTGTGATGGCTGAAGAAGACTGCAGACATAGCATCACTGGCTTCAAAATGACCTGGTGGCTTACTCCAGTTGCATCTCCGTAGTTGAGACATGGGTTGACATGGCAGACTATGGTCCAGCCCAAGTCTGTTCTCAGTGCAAATGGCTGATTTTCTTCACCAGGCACCACTTGTCTTGGGACAAGAGCTTGAGGACAGTTGTAACCACTGAGCAAGCCCATGTCACAGCTTTGCTAAGGAACAAACTCATCTGCAATGTGTTCAAGATGAGGCTATGCCTTCACAGTCACTGGTGTGGGAATATTCTCTCATTGCAAGAATTAATTATCTTGTATATCACTGGCAGAGAAATTATCTCGTCTGATTAGAATCCTCTAACTTGAAGACCAGTCAGTTTCATACAGGACACGATTGTGTTTCTTGAAGCCATTGTGGAGAGCCTTAGCTGAAGTGGCTCATTCTTTGCGTGTAAATAGATAGATAGATAGACAGAACTTTACTGATCCCTTTGGGAGGGTTCCCTCAAGGAAATTAAAATTCCAGCAGCATCATTACAGGATAAACAGAAGATAGAAAATAGAGAAAACTTCTAGATAAATCAAGTATTAACATATACAAATACAAAAAATAAAATATGAAAAAAGTCCAGCAAGAGAGGTATTGCACATAATATTGCACATTGTCCAGTATTGCTTTTTGTCAGGCTAGGCTACTGCTCCTTCCCATCCTCTGTCCTCCTGTTACCCTTCCTCCCCCCCAGAGAGGAGTTGTACAGTCTGATGGCATGAGGAACAAAGGAGTTTTTAAGTCTGTTAGTCCTGCACTTGGGAAGGAGCATTCTGTCACTGAACAGACTCCTCTGGTTGCTGATGACGGTGTGCAGAGGATGACTAGCATCGTCCATGATGTTCAGTAGTTTGTCCATAGTCCTCTTCTCTGCCACCATCACCATAGAGTCCAGCTTCATGCTGACCACAGAGCCGGCCCGCCTGATCAGTTTGTCCAGCCTGGATGTGCTTCTTGGATGTGCTGCCCCCCCAGCACACCACGGTGTAAAACAGGACACTGATGACCACAGACTGATAGAACATCCACAGGAGTTTCCTGCAGATGTTAAAGGACCACAGCCTCCTCAGGAAGTACAGCCTGCTCTATACCTTCCTGTACAGGTGGTTGGTGTTGCAAGTCCAGTCCAGCTTGCTGTCCAGCCACAGCACAAGGTACTTGTAGGAATCCACAGCCTCCACCCCGACTCCCTCAATCAGAACTGGTCGTGATCTTGGTCTGGACCTCCCAAAGTCAATGACCAGCTCCTTGGTCTTCGAAGTGTTGAACTGCAGATGATTCCTATTGCACCAAATGGCAAAGTCCCTCACCAGGCTCCTATACTCCTTCTGTCTGTCATCCCTGATACACCCCACTATGGCTGTGTCATCGGCGAACTTCTGAATGTGACACATCTCTGAGTTGTAGCAGAAGTCTGCGGTGTACAGGGTGAAGAGAACAGGGGCCAGCACCGTGCCCTGGGGTGCTCTGGTGCTGCTAATCACAGTGTCAGATGTGATGTCCTTCAGCCTGATGTACTGCGGCCTGTCAGTGAGGTAGCTGGAGATCCAGGTGACCAGGCAGGGGTCCACTCGCATCCTGTTCAGTTTGTCCTGAAGCATAAGGGGCTGAATGGTATTGAAGACACTCGAGAAGTCCAGAAAGAGGATCCTCACTGTACCATTTCCCTTATCCAGATGCAAGTGGGCTCGGTGTAGCAGGTAGAGGATAGCATCTTCCACACCAACACCTGCCTGGTACGCAAACTGCAGAGAGTCCTGGGCATCTGAGGATGCTCCAACATCTTCATCAGATGTGAAGTGAGTGCCACTGGTTGTAAGTCATTTGGCTCTCTGGGCCGGTTCTTCTTAGGAACTGGAACGATGCGTGATGTCTTCCAGAGGGTGGGCACTCTCCCCAGCTGCAGGCTGAGGTTGAAAATACCTTGGAGTGGTTCATCCAGTTCCGCGACACACCTTGTCTGGGCCTGCTGTTTTCCTGGGGTGAAGCTTCCTCAGTTGACCTCTGACCTGGGCTGCAGTGATGCATGGAGGAGTCTGTGTTAAGGTAGGGGAGGAGGAGGCTGCTGCAATGACTGGGGGGAGGTGTATTGAGGGAAGAAGGAGAGATGGCTGCAGTGAGGGGGAGGGTGTAGAGCCTTTGCTGTTTCTTCAAGTATAAATGTTGTGTCACTCTGTGCATCAATGAGTGCATACACAAGAATTTAACATTCTGACTCACTTGTGGCGGACACCCATGCTGGGATGATAAAGGATCCCAGCCTTTATCATCCCAGTGCCTCTGACATTCTGGAAAACTCTATTAGATGTTGCCTCATGTGATGTCCTTGCTGCTTTATCTTGTGGATGAGCCATCTTCCCTTCTCTTGACCCTCCATTATTCTTTGCGCCATCAGGTTTTATTGACATCTTTCCTTCTTTGGTGAGATTATTGTGAATGCAAGCTGGATGTCTTCTCTCACACGTATCACAGATCATTCTGGCTTCACAGTCCTTTGAGTGATGGCCAGGCTTTAGGCAACCAAAGCACAACTTGAACAAATTTTACCCACTCAGAGATTGTCTCACTCATAAATTTATGACACTTGTGTAGACTGTTACCTGCCTTCTCACAGAAGACAACTTGTGGTGATAGCTTTCTCATCTGAATTGGTAGTCAGTACCTTTGTTCATGGACCTCTGTTCCTTGAAACCCTTATCTTCTCGCTTTTACTTGGTTTTAGAGCATAGAGAGACGTTATTGTGTTGCAAGCGATTGTAGCTTCATGCGTAAGGAACTCGATTAACTGGTTAAAGCTTGGAAATGTGTGATTTTGTTCATCCATTCTATGACTTTCCTATTCCATCTTGATGTCAGCCAGTCTTGAACTTAGAAAGCATTTTCTGGTTCTCATTGCAGTTGTTGAGCACTTCAAGACCTTTGATGTGAGACATGGCAGCCTCACAGCTGCAGAGAAAATCTGTGAATTCTTGAATTTTACACTGTGTTTGGAGCTTATCTTAGGCCATGCATCAAGTTTGTTTCTGAAGGCTTTGGCAATGAGAAATTAATTGCCATATCTCTCTTCTAGAATAGTCCAGGCTGCATGATAGGCTGACTCTGTACCTAGAAGGAAGTAGCTCTCTATGGCGTTCTTGGTGGGTCCACCCACGTACTTTTGTAGATAATATAGCTTTTCTTCACCTGGTATGTTTTTCTTGTCAAGTGTGTGAAAGAAAACTTTCCAGTCATTAAATCTGAGTGGGTTACTGCTGAATGTTGTAGGTTCAGGGATAGGAAGAAGACTCACACTGATGTACTCTGCGAATGCTCTAACGAGGGCTTCTATGCCATTATCTTGCTTTGAATGTGTCAAAGCTTCTGATGGAAAGTGGTGATGCAACAAGCTACATTCATGCTCAACAACTTCTTTCTCCTTCCAGGGGCACCTCCAGAAATTTTTCAAAGGGGTGGCCAGATGGGGGCCACTGAAAATCTTAGGGTGGCACACCAAAACCAAAACCCTAACAGATTTTCAGGAATTCTTTTATGCTGTTGTCATATATAGGCTATTATAAAACTATGGCAATATGAGAGTTAGGAAATCGCCTGCTGATGTATTTCAGTTTCTCATTTTACAGTTCATCTCATCTCATCATCTCTAGCCGCTTTATCCTTCTACAGGGTCGCAGGCAAGCTGGAGCCTATCCCAGCTGACTACGGGCGAAAGGCGGGGTACACCCTGGACAAGTCGCCAGGTCATCACAGGGCTGACACATAGACACAGACAACCATTCACACTCACATTCACACCTACGGTCAATTTAGAGTCACCAGTTAACCTAACCTGCATGTCTTTGGACTGTGGGGGAAACCGGAGCACCCGGAGGAAACCCACGCGGACACGGGGAGAACATGCAAACTCCACACAGAAAGGCCCTCGCCGGCCCCGGGGCTCGAACCCAGGACCTTCTTGCTGTGAGGCGACAGCGCTAACCACTACACCACCGTGCCGCCCTCATTTTACAGTTAATATTACTAATTATTTTATGTGCATTGACTAATACCAGAACAGTTAACAGTTTGAGTTCCACAATAATCCTGTTTTAATGTGTTATGTGTCTGTACATACATGCGTTAGGTGATTAATTGTCCTTCAAATAGGCTAGTTGTCATTTTCCTTAAAAAGGCAAATATACATCTTTAATTTGAAGGGGTACACTGATTCATCTCATCTCCTCTAGCTGCTTTATCCTTCCACAGGGTTGCAGGCAAGCTGGAGCCTATCCCAGCTGACTATGGGCGAAAGGCAGGGTACACCCTGGACAAGTCACCAGGTCATCACAGGGCTGACACATAAACACAGACAACCATTCACACCTACAGTCAATTTTAGAGTCACCAGTTAACCTAACCTGCATGTCTTTGGACTGTGGGGGAAACCGGAGCACCCGGAGGAAACCCACGCGGAGAACATGCAAACTCCACACAGAAAGGCCCTCGCCAACCCCGGGGCTCGAACCCAGGACCTTCTTGCTGTGAGGCGACAGCGCTAACCACTACACCACCGTGCCGCCGGGTACATTGATTGTAAGAAACAAAACATTGACTGGAACCAAGCCTTCTCAAATTTAAAATCACTGCACAGAGGCCTCCAATTATTTTAAATACAGCCTTATTTGGTTGTTGCTGTGTACTTTTGTAAACAAAAATATACATGTCCAACAATGAATGTAGAACTCTCTAGCAGGTGAAATTGTTAATGTACTGTATATAGAGAGGGTATATGTTATGTTTATATTTTTTATATGGTGGTAGTTATGAATTTACTGTAATGATAATCACTGTCTTATTTTACATTGAGAGTTTTACGGGTATGACCCCACAAAAAATCTAGCCTGTGTGGGTGGGGCGTGAGTAAGTATGCGGAAGTACGGTTGATTAATGCCGTAAGTTTCATTTTGTGTGGATGTTTGTCAGGACTGGGATGCCTTGTCGGTTTACAAACTAGGTGAGTGTCTGTGTTCAATAAACGCAAAAGGAAAAAGGGACATGAGTTGTATCCGCCGTTCTTGTTCTGAAAACCCTTCCAGAGGGGATTTTACTAGACTATAGTAGGTAGTTTGGTGAAAATCTGGACAGTTGTAAACCATTGTCGGAGCTGTGTAAAGGAGTACGGGGCCCCGAGCAGAGATTAATCATCGTTGAGGACCAGTACCAGGATTGTTAATGCCACAACGGGGGAGCCGAAGCTAAGAGCAAACGGGACCATTGAAGGGCTGAATAATTTCCACAACTAAAATGGCAGATGACACGCCAGATCTGGAGAGCCTAAAGAAGAGGCGTTCTAATGCGCAACGGCTCTTTACAACACATATAAATCGCCTTATGGTCAGCGCTGGCCGTTTACGTGAATTGGATTTGTCAGAAGAATTAAGAAGAGTAAGAGATGAATATGATAAACTTCTTGATGCCAGTAATGAATATATTGATGCACTGGGGCAAACGGATCCAACAGGTGAAGGCAGTGAGACACAGGATGCTCTGGAGAGGCGAGAAGCCAGTGAGAAAAAGTTCCTGGAAGCTGAGAGTATGATCATGGAAGTGTTGTGGTCCAAATATGCGCAACCAGACATAGACACTCTCATAACTCAGTTTAAGTCGGCTTTTGATCGTGCTGAGGCATTCGGGAAAAACAAAGTAGTGCCGTGGTCACAGCAAGGGGTCGAAAGTAATAAACTGGACAGAAAACTCCATGAGCTCAGAGACACTGTGTATGCTTGGAGAGACTATCGGCCACAAGGAAAAGACAAATGGATGCTCTTTTTATCATTGAAAGAGGGCAAAGAGCAACTGATGGATGAGTGGACATGCCGACAAGAGGATAAAGATGTAGGAGGTGATAACGCGGTCGGTGAGGGTGTCACATCAGCTAGAGACAGTCTTACTGTCACTGATAACATCACTTTTACCCAAGGTCAAGATATCTTTATTGTCCCAAAACAGGGAAAATGGATTTGCAGCCAGAAAGATGCACACAAAGATATTCACACACAATACAACCAGTAACTCTCTCTATTGCTACCCCACCTGTTAACACTCAGACCTGTTGATGGGCGGGGAACTGCATGTGTTATGAGTCCTTTTCCATTCCTTTCCACTGATGAAGCAAGCATCATGACTAGTGCTCCTCAGGTTGTTACCATCACTAGTCAACCTCCGTGCAGCTGTGTAGCAACTGCTATAGCCAGTACCCCTCAACAGATGTTACCACCCACTATGCAGACACGGCAATCTGATGGCAGGCTTAATGTTGGTTTCGCTCCACCACCAAACCTTGCCAGCTCACCACACCTTCTGAGCGTTCCTCCACCTGTCAATCTTAGCATGGGACAAGGGAGTAGCATGTCATATGGTGGCCTCAGTGCTTATGCCGGTGGAATTAACAGCTTTCAAGGGACCCGTCTTAAAATAAGGCTCACACCCATAAGTTTGCCCAAGTTCTCCGGGGACAGAAGGGACTATTGGTGCTGGAAGGCTGAATGGGAGAGTATCCAGGCGCAAACGGAACCTACCGGCTCACGAGAATGCAAGAAGCTTCATTTGCTAGACAGTATAGATGAAGTTGCAAAAAGGGAACTCAGACTATTGCGTTGTAGGGATGCAAATGATATCTTCAGAGAACTGGAAAACCAGTATGGTGATAAAGCGCAAACAGCAGAAGAAATTGTGCTGGAGCTACAGTCCCGACCTGCTGTAAAGAATCACCAGCCACAGCAGACACTGGAGTTGATCTTAGCAGTGGAGAGGGCGGCATTGGACCTCACAGACCTGGGGTGTGTAGATGCTATACAGAACCAGCTTGTGATTCGGTCATTAGAGAGCAAACTCCCTGACATCATGAAAAGAGGGTGGCTTATGTATGTAAGAAACCCTGATAATAATGTTCAAATAGGAAATCGTTTTGATAGGCTTTTGCTGTTCCTGCAAGACCAAAAGTTGTTACTCATGAAGTTAGAACAGTTGCTACCAAGCAAGGTATGGTCTGTTAACACTTCTGAGAGACCAAATTACCAGGAGAAGCTGGGTGACAGAAAGAGAGAAAAGAAGTCATTCACTAAGGCTACTGCAATTGAAGTCAAAAGAGACTCCCAGCAGATACCATGTCCTGTGTGTGGTGATGCGGAGCATGGAGGGAGATTGTTTCGCTGTAAAGCTTTCAAGAAGGCCAATCTGTCAGAGAAGAAAGCACAGGTGAAAAAGGCGAAGGCATGTACAAAGTGCCTAGATGTTCACAGGGCCTGCAGTGCCTGTACTCCAAAGTTCCTCTGTCATAAGGAGGAGTGCAACAAAGGTGACACTTTGGCAGACCACCACTATTTCCTGTGCCCTATGGTGTCAATAAAGAAGGATACTGCTAAGAGGGAGCTTAAGGTGGAGGAAAGGAAGGGAACTTGTGGCCCAACAGAGGAGCAAGAGGCTGTGTTTGCTGAGTTGGGACTGACTCCTCATCAGCTGGAAGCTGTCCGCAGGGCCTGTACAAACAAAGCTACAGTAAGAGGCAGGAGTCTGATAGAAGAAAGCGGCTTGATAGAGTATCCAGTTCTTATGATGCTCGTACCTGTGATGTCAAAGAGAGGAGACGGCCTCGGAGCCTTGGTTGACCTTGCCTCAGATACTAATTACATTACTCACCAAGCTGCAGAAAGGCTGGGACTGACCGGCAAACCAATCTCACTTGTGGTGTATGGTGTTGGTACGATGAAGGTGAAGGTTAATACAAAAAGGTACCATGTAACGATAAAGGTGTGGACCTCACGAGGGACGTTGAGACTCCATGAGATGATCTGCTATGGGATGGAAGACATCGCCAAAGTGGACTGAGTGGTGACATCGGAGCAGCTGGAGCAGTTTTTCCCAGGAGTCGAGCCAGGAGAATTGTCTCGCCCAGGGAAAATTGATCTCCTGATTAGTACTCGAGAGGGTCGGTTAGCTCCCCAGAGGCTGCAAAGGGTTGGTGACCTTGTGCTGTGGGATGGTCCTCTAGGCAAAACCGTGAGTGGTGCACATCCAGACCTCTTTGAGGAAGTGGAGATGACTGCATGGCACTCGAAGACACACTTCGCATGCTCCATGAGGACAGTGGCCTTCAAAGTCGAAGAACACTTTGTGGGACAGACAGGAAGTCACTTAGAGCTGGAAAACTGTGTGGAGGTTCATACAACAGCAGCATGCAATAAGGAGGTCTTAGAGTGGCTAAAATGGGACAGCATCGGAGCAGCCTGTGACCCTGCCTGCGGAGGATGTCACTGTGGAAAGTGTTCACCAGGAGGGAAGGAGATATCTCTGGCCAATGAGAAGGAGCTTGAGGTGATAAGAGCAGGCCTGACCTTCCGAGAGAGTGACGCCCACAGCAACCAGCCACACTGGGATGTTAAGTACCCCTGGAAGGAAGATCCAGCCACTCTTCCCCACAATCGAAAGGCTGTGGAAGCAACATTCCTGAAGGCTGAGAAGCGGCTCATGAAAGACCCCATATGGAAAGAGGCCTACACAAGGCAAGTCCACGAGATGGTGGAGAGGGGAGCTGCTGTTAAGCTGACTAAGGATGTGTTGAACAGCTGGAAGGGCAGCGTGTGGTGGGTGAGTCACCTAACTGCACCAAATCCCCACTCAGTGACTACACCTGTGCGCCTTGTCTGGAATAGCAGTCAGGAGTTCAGAGGGGTGAGCATGAACAGCATTTTACTCAAAGGCCCAGATGTTCTGAATCCCATCAGAGCGGTGCTCCTTAGATTCCAGGAAGGGGAGCATGCAGCCATCAGAGACATCACAAAGATGTACAATTCAGTATGGCTGGAGGAACAGGAGGTCCATTTACATCAGTTCCTGTGGAGAGACTCACCGAAAGATGAGATTGAGGACTACGCTGTTGTGAGGGTGAACATGGGAGACAAACCGGCGGGGTGCATTGCACAGGTAGCGATGCGAGAGACCGCGAAGTTGCCCCGGTTCTCTGACATGAAGGAGGAAAGAAGGGTCATTGAGGAAGACTCCTATGTCGATGATCTCCTCACATCACACAATGATCCACAGTACCTAGACAAGATCTTAGAGGGAGTGGAGAAGATATTGAAAACAGGAGGCTTCCACCTTAAGCCCTGGGTCCGGTCCAGTCAAAATGGGAGGCCGGACGGGATAGAGTCCAAGCCTATTACTATGATGTTACCCAACCAGCTAGGGGTGGAAGACAACAAAGCCCTGGGGGTTGGTTACCTCATGCAAGAGGACAGACTCTTTGTGATGGTCTCCATTAACTTCTCTAGAAGGAAGAAGATGATGAGAACTGAGACTGATCTCACTGAAGAAGAGGTGGAAGTTAAGACACCAAACCCACTGACTCGTTGTGTTCTGCTGAGCCAGGTCGCCGGGCTGTACGACCCAATCGGCCTGGCAACACCTGTGAAACAGAAAGGAGTTATCCTCATGAGAAGAGCCTTCCAGGAAGCTGGCAAGCTTATGAAGGACACCTGGGATGAACCCCTTTCGGACAGGCTCCAAGAGAAGGCGATTGAGCTATTCAAGGAGTACACTTGTCTGAGCAGCATCAAGTTCCACAGAAGCCTCACGCCCTCCGGCTGGAGAGGTAGGCCCTGGGGAATCACATTTTCTGATGGGAGCTGTGAGTCCTATGGTGCTGTACTGTACTTACGATGGGAGACGTCAGATGGTGTGATTATTTGGCTGGTGGAATCTAAGGCCAAGTTAACTCCTCTTGACCAGAAGGGCGATGCGATCATGGCTGAGATCTGCGGGGCTGTCTTTGCCACTTGGCTTAAGGGGCATGTAATGAAGCATGGGCGTTTGGACGTGGAGAAGTGGTATCACTTCATTGACAGTCAGACAGTGCTAGGGGCCATACAAAGAGAGAGCTACGGATTCCATACGTTCTTCGCCAACCGAATAGGAGAGATTCAGAAGGCTGGGCCCATAGCTGATTGGTGGTGGGTCCCTGGTGTGGTCAATGTTGCTGATTTGGTTACGAGAGGTTGCTCCCCAGACCTGCTGGATGAAAACTCTGTGTGGCAGAAGGGTCCAGAGTTCTTGTCTAGTCCACTCAAAGATTGGCCTATGAAGTCTGCCTCGGAAGTGGCAATTGATGCTAGGGAGGCTGTGAGTAAGCTCCAGAGAAAGGCCTTTTCAGCAGTTCTCACCAGAGCTCAAGCCAAAAAGCAGTTAAACTCCATCAGTCCCGGTGGTGAAGTTCCAGTATCTACAGATGGAGTTAGTGAGTCCTCAGGGAATGGGACTGAATTGACCTCAGTTGAGACAGAGGAAACCAAGATGCTGTGGGGGGGTCACACTTGTAGACCAAGTAGATCCAATGAGGTTTAGTTCCCTTATTAAGCTCTGCGGAGTAGTTGGTTATATTCACAGAGCTGTGAAGAAGTGGTTGGCTTATATTGGAAGGGTCCCTATGCCAGCAAAGTGGGAGGCAGTACTGACAGTGAGAGAACTCGAAACTGCATTCGAAGATCTGTGCCTGGCTGCCCAGAAGGGAGTCACGTTCCCTATGACGACGCTAAACAGACTCGTTGTCAGCAGGGATGAACCTTCAGGGCTGCTACGATGCCATGGTAGAGTCCAGGTCATAACTCAGGGAAAGACCAGTGTGCCCCTGCTTCCCTATAATGCATGGATCAGTACCCTTCTCACACAGGAAGCCCATGAAGCCAACCACGAAGGTGTTGCTGGTACACTCCTGCGGATGAGATCTAAAGCATGGGTAGTGCAGGGACCAAGGGTCGCCAGGAACATCATTGACTCCTGTATCCACTGCTGGAAGATCAAAATGAGGATGTGTAAACAGGTTATGAGTGAACTCCCCCTTGAACGAACGGAACCAGACGCACCCTTTGAGTTTATGGCTCTGGATCTCTTCGGCCCCTATGTCGTTAGGGACACTGTAAAACAAAGAACAAAGATGAAAGTCTGGGGTATGGTGTTTAGTTGTATGGCTTTGAGGGCAGTGCATGCAGACATCATGGAAGATCTCTCAACAGAAGGATTTCTGAAAGCATACCAGCGCTTCACAGCTCTCAGGGGTCACCCAAGAAAGCTCTGGTCAGATCAAGGGACCAACTTTGTGGGTGCAAGGCCGGTACTACAGGAGCTTTATGGGTTTCTAAGTAGCATTGATAAGGATCAGATCCAGAAGAAAGCAGGTGCTGCGGGGACTGACTGGACATGGGTGTTTCATCCGGCAGACTCCCCCCACCGTAATGGGGCAGCTGAGGCTGCAGTCCATGTACTTAAGAAAGCATAGCAGCATTAGTGAAGAAGGTAATCGGACAGCGCTGGAGTTCCAGACCCTCCTCTACCTGGCTGCTAACCTGTCAAATGAGAGACCCATTGGTGCCAGGGCCCAAGTACAAGATGAGACTGTGGAAGTCATTACTCCCAACTCCCTTCTGCTTGGTCGTGCAGGGCCCAGCGGTGACATCCAAGGGTTCGAGTACCCGAAATACCCTGTTGTACATCTGAGGGCCATCCAGATCTAGGTTAACAAGTTCTGGAAGCGGTGGAGCCAGCTGGCGGGTCCGGGTCTCTTCGTCCGACTGAAGTGGCACGCACCTGCTAGAAATGTTGCAGTGGGTGACCTGGTGTGGTTGGCTGACCAGAACGCGCTTAGGGGTCAGTTCAGACTGGGTCGAGTTGTGGAGGTCTGTCCTGACATGAAGGGTGTTGTATGAGATGTAAGAGTGAGGACATGCCAAAGCTGTCCGGTTTCCAGTGGACAGTCTAAGAGAGGCCAAAGTATGGAGAACTGCCCTTCCACCATCCTCCACAGGGATGCTAGGAGGCTGGTGGTTCTGCTACCAGTGGAGGAGCAAGTAAAGGATCCCCACCACGTGGTGTGTTTCGGTAATGGATCCCCGCCATGTGGTGTGTTTCGGTAATGGATCCCCGCCACGTGGTGTGTTTCGGTAAAGGAACAAGACCCCCCCACCCCTCTCCTCCCTAGAGGTCGGTGGTGTGTTTCGGTGAAGGATATCACAATGTCATCGACGACAATTTGATTTGTTTATGGATACTGCCTTGTGCTTATGAGTGTTCATATATTGAGGCATACCATGTTCGTATTTAAGAATGTAATGTTATCTGGTTATGGGTTCAATTTCATATTTGAAAATCTGTTTGCACTAATTATAGTGGCCTACTTGGATTCTAGAATCAGTAGACCAAGTGGGAGGTGTAAAACTCTCTAGTAGGTGAAATTGTTAATGTACTGTATATAGAGAGGGTATATGTTATGTGTATATTTTTTATATGGTGGTAGTTATGAATTTACTGTAATGATAATCACTGTCTTATTTTACATTGAGGGTTTTACGGGTATGACTCCGCAAAAAATCTAGCCTGTGTGGGTGGGGCGTGAGTAAGTATGCGGAAGTACGGTTGATTAATGCCGTAAGTTTCATTTTGTGTGGATGTTTGTCAGGACTAGGACGCCTTGTCGGTTTACAAACTGAGTGTCTGTGTTCAATAAACACAAAAGAAAAAAGGGACATGAGTTGTATCCGCCATTCTTGTTCTGAAAACCCTTCCAGAGGGGAGTTTACTAGACTATAGTAGGTAGTTTGGTGAAAATCTGGACAATGAAAAATAAAACAAAAAAGCAACATCATGGCCAATGTACATTTTACTACAACCTACTCACAACCTATCCTTGCTTTATCAGGCCACATTCTTTTCAATAAGCTTTATTCACCTGTTGCTGTGTCTTTTGGCAAACACATCAACAAAATCAAGATTTATGGCTCTAGCCTTTCTTGACTCTATACTCAACACCCCCAAATTGCTTAACTGCTCATACATCATTGTATTTCTCAAGGCAGACTTGATGAATTTTAGCATAGAAAAACTAACCTCACATGGTGCAGTGCTCACTGCTGCTGCTCCCCCGTCAGCTGCATCTCACCTGTATTAACTTTCTTCTTAAAGTAATAAGAAATGTCTGTGGACTTTCTCTTCATTGTTTGCAAATTTACATAGCACAGCACAGTGACTAAGCATGGATAGTAAGCTAACACTACACCACCCTACCAGATAATGTTAGTTAGCTGTGCCTCAGCTAGTTAGTTACCTGGGTAACTTAATTTAACACTATCAAACACTGTGGCCAGTCAAGACAGCTGCCAAAGTTTTCTGAATATGTCCCCCCACCCTGCCTTCTTTTACATATTGTACGACTTACCTGTTAGCATTAGCAGTCTAGTGGTCTCTCAACTCTGCAGTGATGAGACACGGGTTGAGCTCAGCTGCTGCTACTAAAACTGCTGTCTGTGAGTAAGGGCACCTGTAACAGTAGGCCAGGGGGTGAGGGGATCGGAGAGTAAGTGATGGACAGTCAAAAGAGGCTCTGTATTTGAACACATAATTGAAGCTTGCCCTCTCCTCTCTTCAGAGACTAAAAGGCGGTTTAGTCACCTCCATACAGCAGATCACGAGGCAAATATCTGGCTCAAGGACTTCACTAAATAAATAAATATTATGCATATGCCACTGGTCTGGCTGGGGGGCAGCAAATTTCTAGGGGTGTCCATGGCGTCCTGCCCCCTGGTGGCACTATTGTCTCCTTTTGAGAGATATGTTGATGGAGCAGGTCACTTATTTCTTCATCTGAGCATTCACTTTGCTCATATGTGATACAGGGAACAGGCTGAAAGCGAGAGTGGGCTGAGAGGCTGCACGGGAACAGGCTGAAAGCGAGAGCGGGCTGAGAGGCTGCGCGGGAACAGGCTGAGAGCGAGAGTGGGCTGAGAGCGGGCCCGGGCCGCGGCTGAAGCCTCAGATTTTCCTGCCGCGCTGCTGCCGCCCCGCTTGTTCTTCCTGCGCTTTGCTCCTCGCTTCGCATTACTCAGAAGCTGAAAGGGGCTAAGAAGCTACCAGTGGGTGTGTTATGATAACGGGACGACATGCCACCAAAAAAGAATACAGCACAGGTTGAGGAGGTCGAAGATATTAAAAGATCGCTCGACATGTTGACGGAGGAGGTTTCTGCTGTTAGACAACAGCAGAAAACCATCATGAGCCTGGTGGAGGAAGTTAAAGCCTTGAGGCTACAAATCACCGAGAAGGACAAGCGGATTAACTTGCTGGAGAACCGGGTGGCCGATCTGGAACAATATACCAGAATGAATGACATCATATTCACCGGCTTGGAAGTGAAACCTCGTTCATATGCACGGGCAGTGACTATGTGGAATGGAGAGGAGCCGAGCGAGGAGGACGCGGCATCGGTGGAGCAACAGGTGGCGGCGTTTCTCCGCTCAAAGGGAGTTGAGTTAGACAGGGAAAACATCGAGGCCTGTCACCCGCTCCCAAGGAGAAACGAGAAGACAAAACCGGCAATAATAGTTCGGTTTGCAAATAGGAAACACAAAAACGAACTGCTGAAACAGGGAAGACGGCTGAAGGGATCAGACGTTTACATCAATGAGCACCTGACAAAGAAAAATGCGGACACTGCCAGAATGGCCTGTCTACTCAGAAAACAGAAGAAAATACAATCAACATGGACTTCAAACTGCAAAATATACATTAAGTTAAATGGAACACCAGAACAAGCCAAAGTACTAGTCATCAGGGAGCTGGAGGAGCTGAGCAAATATTAATGAAACGTACAACAACAAGGTATCATTAAACTACAGCCATGACAACTCCTGATAATAAACACACATTAGGACTAGAAAACTTTGTATATACAGAACATAAAATACAGGACATAGAACATGATATTGATCCAGATAACAATTTACTCAATGATATAGAAAACAGCTGCAGTTATTACACAGATGAGCACTACAACGCAACTTTCCAATCAAAGCATAACATATCAATCATCCACTTCAATAGCAGAAGCCTATATGCCAACTTCCACAATATTAAAGAATATTTGAAACAGTTTAAGAACCCATTCAACATCATAGCAATTTCAGAGACATGGATCAGCACTGACAGAGATGTGGACTTTGAGATGGAGGGTTATGATCTAAATCATATAAGCAGAGTGAAAAAGAGAGGAGGAGGTGTGGCAATATATGTGGACAAAGGATTGAAGTATAAGGTGGTGGAGTGTATGACAGCAGCTGTTGATAATATGGTGGAATGTATCACAGTGGAAATTTGTATGGAAAAAGTAAAAAATATAATTGTGAGCTGTTTGTACAGAACTCCAGCATCAAGTATCGATATATTTGAAAACTGGATGGAAAACATGTTTTCTAACTCAGTGCAGAAGACTGTGTTTATCTGTGGGGATTATAATATTGATCTGTTAAATCCAAAAAAGCATAAAATGACAGAAGATTTCATAAATACAATGTACAGTATGGGTTTATACCCAAAAATCACCAAACCTAGTAGAATTACTTCTCATTGTGTCACATTAATAGATAATATATTTACAAACAGTATGGAAAATAATACAGAAAGTGGGCTTTTATATGACATCAGTGACCATTTGCCTGTATTTATTGTCTATCACTGTAATTACTGGAAACCTAAGGATATGAATCAGCTGAAATACAAACGGATAAGAACCGAAGAAAACATAAGGATACTTCAGAGTGAATTACTTAAACAGAACTGGAGAGTCGTATATGAGGAAGAAGATATTGACAAAGCATACAGTGGATTCCTAAATATCTTTAAAACACTATATGATAAAACCTGTCCTGTAAGGAAATACAGTGATGGACAAAAACAAGCAAATGGTCCATGGATCACCAAAGGATTAAAAAATGCCTGTAAAAAAAAGAACACGCTGTATAGACAATTCATAAAAAAAAGAACTTTGGAGGCAGAAATTAAATATAAAAAATACAAGAATAAATTAACCAGCATTATGAGGACATGTAAGAAGGAATATTATAATAAATTATTAGATAGTAATAAAAATAACATGAAGGGGCTATGGAATGTACTGAATAGTATTATTAGGAATAGAGCTAAAAACAAAAACACAAGCTACCCTGATCATTATATTGAGAATGACAGATCAATAAATAATATGGAGGAAGTGGTAAATGGTTTTAATAGATTCTTTGTAAATGTGGGATCAGATTTGGCAGAAAAGATTCAGGATACAGACACACCTGGAGGGGAGGAGGCTGCTCGATGGGAGAGAAATCCTAAATCTATATTCATTGGTGCAGTTGGCATAAAAGAGGTCATAGACATTGTAAGGAGAAGTGAAAGTAAAACCTCCACTGACTGGAATGATATTGATATGAGTTTAATAAAAAAAAGTTATTGAAGAAATTGCAGAACCATTTACTCACATATGTAATATGTCTTTTCAATCTGGTAAATTTCCAAACAACATGAAAATAGCTAAAGTTATACCTTTATATAAATGTGGAGATAGACACCATTACACAAATTACAGGCCAGTTTCTTTACTCTCTCAGTTCTCCAAGATCCTTGAAAAACTGTTCACAGCAAAACTAGACAACTTCATTGAAAAATATAAACTTTTAGCTGACAGTCAATACGGATTCCGGAAAGACAGATCAACAACCCTGGCATTAATGGAACTTATTGAGAAAATCACAAATGGTATAGACAATAAAAAACATGTTATGGGAATTTTCATAGATCTAAAGAAAGCATTTGACACAATAAATCACGACATTCTATTCAAAAAATTAGAGAGGTATGGTATCAGAGGGGTTGGTTTGGACTGGGTGAGGAGCTACTTAAGTAACAGGCAACAATTTGTAAAAATTGGAGATCACACATCTGATTATTTGCCCATAACATGTGGAGTACCGCAAGGGTCTGTCTTAGGTCCCAAACTGTTTATATTGTACATTAATGATTTATGTAATGTATCAAGTATAATGAAATGCATATTATTTGCCGATGATACAAACATCTTTTGCGCCGGGGACAATGCACAGCAGCTTATGGAAACAATCACAACCGAAATGAATAAATTAAAAAGGTGGTTTAACATAAACAAATTGTCATTGAATTTGAGTAAAACAAAGATTATCTTATTTGGAAAATATAAGTCGAACCCTCAAATTGAATTGAAAATTGACAACATAACCATAGAAAGAGTTTATGAAATAAAATTTCTGGGTGTGATTGTTGATCATAAAGTCTGCTGGAAACCACATATTAATCATGTTAAAGCAAAAATAGCAAAGATTACTGCAATTTTGGGGAAATCAAGACACATTCTGGACTATAACTCACTACATACTCTCTATAATGCACTCATACTTCCATATCTGAGCTACTGTGTGGAGATATGGGGTAATACCTACAAATCTAACCTGCAGCCGTTATGCACATTACAAAAAAGAGCAATAAGAATTGTCAATAATATGGGATATCTTGAGCATACAAACACATTATTCGTAAAAGCACACACTCTGAAATTCACGGATCTGGTTAAACACAAGACTGCACAAATTATGTATAAAGCAAGACATAACCTTCTTCCGGGTGAGGTACAAAATACGTTTATGGAAAGGCAGGGTGGGTATAACCTGAGAGGGGAAATGAATTTTAAGAGAGTAAATGTTAGAACAACTATGAAAAGTATGTGCATAACAGTCTGTGGGGTGAAATTGTGGAATGGTCTGGAAAATGAACTCAAAAATAGCACCAACATAAAACTGTTTAAAAAATTATATAAAAACATGTTAATAAAAATATATGAGAATGAGGACAGGCAGACTATATAGGTGATGATGAAATTGAGAGTAAGTCTGTGACTGGTCTTCTTGTATTTAGTGTATAGCTATAGGTATGTGTATATGTATGTACTGTATATATGTATTGTATGTGTGTCTATATGCATAACATAAGTATCTGTATATATGATTTGATTTGGTCGATATATATACCCATGTCGGTATGTTTTGGTATGTTGGTATGTTTTCTTTTTTGTTTATTGCTTTTGTTTTCTTTTGTATATATAGTTTATTATGGTGGAAAGTGACATTTGATTAGCGGTGGTATAGAGGGTTAGGATTGGATAAGTTATTACTTCTTCCTAATCCTTTCTGAACATTGTTATGTTATTGACTTGTGGCTACGCTATTCTGTTTGTTTATGACGATGTTTTGATTATTGCATTTTTTATTTAAATTTTTATTTTTATATCTTTCTTCTTTATTGTTCAGAATAAAGTAATCAATCAATCAATCAATCAATCAATCAATCAATCAATCAATCAAATACGTGCTGCTGTGCCTTGGCAGCCTTTGGCTTTTTAATCATCTCCAGCCACTCTAGTGCCCTCCATACCTTCTTGTGGTAGACTGCCTCATGTATCTCGATGATCCAAAGAAGATGAGGCCAAAAGAAGAGTAGTCCAGTTTTACCCCAGTCCATGATGGCAGGCCAGGACACCCCATGGCTGGGTATTAAGGTGGCAGCCCTACTACTGGACTAGTCTGTGTTAACATCCTAGCCAGATGAACTCTTCCATGTTACGACACCTACCAGAGATAACTGGACTGACCTTCAATGGAATCGAACCTTGGCTTTCAACAATGGACTATGACTCATGGATCTACAATATACCATCTGCATCACAACTTAGAACATCCTCAGCCTTCTCCATACTGGTGCATCCACCCTTCTATCCCATGAGCTCTCCATCTACAACATCACCTTTGCCGGTCTCTGTGAGGTTTGTTGGACTGAAAGCGGTGAGTGCTCAGCTGGCAACCATGTCTTTCTCTGGAGTGGACCACCCAATGGGAGATGACATGGCAAAGAAGCACTGGCTCTACTCAGGACTGCACGCCATTCCCTGATCAACTGGGAGCCCATGAGTGACTGCTTGTTCATGCTTGCTTTTTCCACCACCATGGAAAGATCATCATTACCATTGTCTATGCTCCTCCCAACATTGCAGATGACCAAGAGAAGGACACCTTCTACAATCAATTTTATCCTCAAGTGTGTTCCGCCACATGACATCTCTATTCTCCTCACCAACACCAATGCCACCCTGACACTTGGAACTACTCCTCTGCTGCTGGCACCACCTTCATGGACCCCACCACAAATGACAATGGGCTATGCCTCCTCCAGCTCTGCACTGACACAAACGTGAGTCACAGGCTCATGGTTCCCAAGGAAGTATATATACCACTGGACTTGGGATAGCAATGATGGACTGACATGACAAGCTATGGACCAGATTCTGATCAGTCACCGTTGGCAATCCAGCATCACCAACTCTCATGTTTATCACAGCGCTCAGCTTGGCAACACTAATCACTGCCTCCTTGTGGCACATCTGAGACTGTTTCTGAAGGCCAACCCTGCCAGTAGGCACCATTCATACTCAGTACATCTGTTCCATCTCCAACCAATACAATGCATTGTCTGCTGAGGATATTACTGATTGCTCGACCTTCAAATCATCAGTCAATGAAGTGACCACCATGACCATTGACCGCCCTACCACCACTACTCAGCAGCCCTGAATCTCCAATAACACCCTCATCATCATCAAAGAACATCGTGCTGCCTGTCTTCATGGCGATATGCCCGAGTACTGTTGATTGAACATGGTCCATAACATTGCCATCAAGATTGACTGAGAGAGATACTGAGATGTCAAGGCCATGAGGCTAGAAGATGCCACCCACTGCAATGATCAGAGACTGGTCTACCACCTCCTTCATGATGCTGGTAGCGGCCCTCGTAAAAAGTTCACCCATGTGAAGTCTAAAAATGGCAACGTCATCACTACTGAACATGTCCGCCTTGCCTGGTGGGTCGAGCACTTTCAGGAGCACTTCTGGCAACCTCCCCCATCACGCAACCCAGACCTTCTCGCTGCAGCCACCTGTACTACCGATTACAACCATGACTGCCATGCCAAGCTGATCCACAGACATGAGATAGTGAAGACCCTCCACAAGCTCAAGAACAAGAAGGCCCCAGGCATCTGCAGCATCACCACCAAGTAACTCAAGGAGGGCAGGGGCTGCATGATTGAATGGCTGGTCACCATCATCAACCATGTGTGGGTGATGGAGGAGCTGCCTGATGACTGGTGGTGCAATGTCATCTTCCCATTTTGGAAGAGGAAAGGGGACCATCTCATATGTGATAACCATGGAGGAATCACTTTACTTTCCATATTGACCAAACTCTTCACCCAAATCCTCCTTGACCATGCCCTCCCTGTCATCAGATCCAGACACCACACTCAACAGGTGGGATTCATGCCTGGCCGATCAACTACTGACTACATCTCTGCTTTATGGCTCTCCATCAAGAAGTTCTGTGAGTTCCACAAGGATTGGCATCCTTTTATCACTTTTATTGACCTCAAGGCCACCTTTGACACTATCAACTGACCTACCATGTGGAATATCCTCCATACCTTAGCCCTCCCACTGAAGCTTATCACATTTTTCATGATGCTCTATGACAGCACAGATAGCTGTGTTTGGATCAACAGTAAGGATTCCGACCAGTTCCCAATCGCTGCTGGAGTTCACCAGGGCTGTGTGGCCACCTCCCACCTGTTCAACTGCATCATAGCCCACCTAATGACTGCAGTGTGTGACTGTTTCCCAGGTGTACAGCTCGGAGACTACTGCTTGACGGACTTGGATTATGCCGACGACATAACATTGTTCTGCTGCTCACTGGCAGATTTGAAGGGAGCACTTCATACTTTTGATGAGAAGGCATCCAGGATTGGGCTATGTGTCAGCTGGTCCAAGACCAAGCTGATGCAAATAGGTGGCAGTCCTGACCCACCACCCATCGTCATTGGCACTAATCATGTTGAGTTTGTCATGTCATTTGTTTACCTGGGATCTGAAGTCACCAACAATGGCAACCTCACTGAGCTCAATAAGCAATGTGGACTGGTGGTGGGCATCAAGAGAAGCCTTTGGAAACCACTTTGGAGATGACGTGACATCTCCCAACGCACCAAGCTATGTGTCTACAATGCTGTGGTTTTGTCTGTGCTGCTCTACATCACTGAGACCTGGCCTCTCAGAAAGACCTTGGCCACCCATGTCCTCAGCTTTGAGACCTATGCCCTCAAGACCATCAAGAGGGTGTATTGGTATGACAATGTTTCCAATGAGGAGCTCCGCTAGAGGACTAACCAACCAAATATCCTCTGTACCATCGCACAGTGCCATGTTCATTGGCTCAGGCACATCCTGTGCTGCACAGATAACCACCCCACAAGAGCCATTTATGAGTTTGACCCACCAGTGGCAGGATAGAGACACCCTCGTGGCTGACCACACACCCGTTGGAATGATGTCATTTGTCAAGATCTCCAGCAGATCAATTTGAGGCTGGAGGACATCCCAGCACTCAGCCAAGACTGTGAGAGATGGCGGATGGTTTGGTGGCACTGGTGGTCTCAATGCCATGCTGACATGAGGTTTCGGAGGGAGTAGGAAGAGGAGTCGTTGCTCTAGTTGCCTGCATTTATCATCTAGTGCACTTTGTCTTTTCGCATTTTCAGCTTCCTGTTTAGCTTGCAAATGGGTGGCTTCAGCTTTGAGTCTTTGAAGTTTTCAATATGATGTTCTTGCTCTGCCAGAGAGGGCCTTTCTGTGCGGCGTTTGCATGTTCTCCCCGTGTCTGCTTGGGTTTCCTCCGGGCGCCCCGGTTTCCCCCACAGTCCAAAGACATGCAGGTTAGGTTAACTGGTGACTCTAAATTGACCGTAGGTGTGAATGTGAGTGTGAATGGTTGTCTGTGTCTATGTGTCAGCCCTGTGATGACCTGGTGACTTGTCCAGGGTGTACCCCACCTTTTGCCCATAGTCAGCTGGGATAGGCTCCAGCTTGCCTGCGACCCTGTAGAACAGGATAAAGCAGCTAGAGATAATGAGATGAGATGAGATGAGATGTTCTTGCTCTAGCAAAACTTCTAAAGTGGCTTTGTTGGTGGCAACTTCAGCAGCAGTGTCTTGTCTTTTGAATGAAAATTGGCTTGAGTGTCTGGATGTGAATTTGGAACTGCTTTGAACATGAGTGGAGAACCTGGTGCGGTGAGAGATGATGTTAGTCATTCCCATGACCTTCACCTTTCCTTGTGTTTAGAAAACCTCTTGCAGTCTAGATGATTGTCCTTGTTACTGCTTCACAGGTGTCCACTCTGCAACATGTGTCATGATCAGGAATGTCAACATGTCTTAACTCTTCATAAACAGCATTCAGATACTTAGAGGCATTGCTCATCATAGTGATGAATTCATGCAGCAGGTTGTTAGAGCATTGTCCTCTCAGACAATGGTGTCTTTAATGATAACCTTTCACTTCTCATAGCTCACACTGAAACTGCGTGCAAGTCTTTTTCCTTGCTCATGAAATTCTTGGCCTTTTTCCATTAACTTGTGGACTCTTTGGCCTCTTCATAGCACTTGTAAAGAAGTGTGGTCATCAACTCCTGTGCCTTCATTCACTTGAGGTTGCAAGCCTGTGCAGTGCTGCTGCATGTCTACTCCACCATCTAGGGAAAACTCAAACTCTGACATTTTACTTGGTTTACTTTAGCTTAAATCTAACCCTGTTTTTAGCTGAGCAATTACCTCACTTACAGTGATACAAGTTAAATTTAATGTAGCCTAAGCCTTAGTATTATTAGTTATTAGTAAATAATTGCAGCATACCCATTAATATAAACAGTATCAATATCAAATTAAATTAAATTCAAGTCAAGTTTATTTGTATAGCGCATTTAACAATAAACATTGTCGCAAAGCAGCTTTACACAATTTGAATGACTTAAAACATGAGCTAATTTTGTCCCTAATCTATCCCCAATGAGCAAGCCTGAATTCAATGAACTTCCATTAGTAAAAGATGAGTAAACAATGTTAACTTGTCACATGAAAATACAAAAGGTGTCTCAGCCTCTGACGCAAAACACTGAAAGTCTCTTAGTTGCAGCTAAAGCCTAGCTAGGGCACCTGGACCTTCCTGTGGGCTGCTTCTTGAATAGCTGTGTAAATGGTGAAAGCAGATACATGCGCTGCAAGGTAGAGATGTCTTTTCCTATCCGAGATTCGCTGCTGTCTGGCACTGTCTTCCTCGGGTACTCATGCAGAGCAGTAGAGTTCTCACCATAACTCTATCCAGTAATAAACACAAGGCCCAAGGTCTTGTTTAAAAAATGGGATTTATTCCTATAGTACAACAACCCATGAGAACTGGGTTGAAAGAGAAAATAAAGAAATGCTTGTATGCAAGTCCTCTACTGTACTTACAATTCATGCTATACAGCTACAACAGGTAGCATGTAGCACAAAATAGCACATAGCATAAACACACATGATAAAGCCACAGGCAACCTTGCAGCTTAACCATAACTTCTTAGTTCACTTATAAAACTTTGCATAATAGATACACTTGAACAATATACTGTATGTAACTTATGCATTTACAATATATCCCAGAAAAACACCACTGGAAAACCACACTCATGCAAGTATTTCATTTCTTTATGACATAAATGAATTGAAAATAACATTTCATAGGCTACTTTAAAGAGAGGTTGAATCTCAAGTCCTTGTCCCAGTCTTCTTTCTTCCAAGTTATCCTCTGGCATTGTGGGCACCTCTGACAGAAGTTCTGCACCTCAGCCACCATGCCCGGCCAATGAAACTGGTCGCAGTTCTTCTCCAGTGCATTTTGGGGTTCCAGGTGGCCTCCTAACTGGTGGGTGTGGGCCATATGCATGAGAGTGTTGATCTTTGGGGGCCAGTCCTCTCTAGTGGTGACCCTTCTCCAGTCAGTTTGGTGAGCAAGTGCTGGGAGTCTTTGGCTGGGTCTGGGAGTGGGATTGTAGCTGCTGGAGCAGTCTCTTTAAGGGACAGGAGTTTTTGTGCAGCCACATGGAGGCTCTGTGCCATCTCCTGGGATAGCTGAGATTGCTGGAGGCTGACATCCAGGAGATGCCACACCACAAGATCCAAGACAGGGAGTCGGGGTGTGGGTCTATGTCCTCTGCCTGCATTCTCCACCAGTGCGGTGCCCGCTAGTGCTCAGGATCATACACATACTCAGGAGACAGAGGTGCGGTGGAAAAACAAGTGCTCTTTTATTTACACAGGTGGCAAGGAGTTGGGAAAGGGGAGTGCAGGTGTGAGGTATTGGTGGTTCTTCCTGTTCTGGCTTGATAATGTCCTCTCCAGACTGTGGGAACTCCACAGGTTAAGGGAGGCATCAAGAAGAAGAGCTGCTTCAGTCTGAAGAAGGGTGAGCACTGTTGGAACTGGAATATGTCACAGAGAGAAGCACAGACTCGTTACTTTCTCTCACCATCCTCCTACAAGCCCAACTGGCAAAACAGCATACTTTTCTATCCTCCCTGCACCTCATGGAGGGAGATTGAGTGCCTCGATTAGCCAGCTCCAGCTGTGTCACATTAGGTGTCCCTGCTCCTTGGCCATGTGTGTGTTGTTGATAAACAGCGGTGCTGAGGCAGTACTGTCTTTTCAGCACCACTGTTGTCTGGGAAATGGGGCACTGTTCTTTCAGCACTGCTGCAGCATGGTGAGGACTGCTTGTTGTTTTGTGGGCAAGGGCTACCAGCCTGCTGTTGTCACAATACATAGGCCCAGCACATGTGCAATTTGATATATTTTCTTTTGTGACATGTTTGTCATACATAGAAATTAATGTCTTCCTTTGAGGTGATTTGTGATATAGCCAAACTCTCTCTTTGCATATATTTTCAAAATCAGCATCTGGTTTAATGTTTGAATGGATTTCAATGACATTCACATGGTAAATGTGGGAATCCATTTTCCACGTTTTCCCAACAGCCAAAATACAAGAGGAATTGATTCCATCTACTGATATTTTAAATTAATCACATTTTCATTTATGAGACTGCGTTCATTCAGTACTCATGGTGGGTGGGAGGGATTGGTACATGTACAGGAGAATGTGCATAACTGGAAGCGCACAAAAAAGGACTCACAGGTGAATGGGAAAATCACACCCTATGTGGCTTAAAAGGTTAAATGGTTTCCTTCATTAATTTATAAAAAATAGTGTATATAGAAAAAAAGAATAGTTAGCTATCATTTTCCAGTAGTGCGGTAGGTGGTAGCTTTGCTACTTTTGAAATCAAACAGCTTATAATTTGTTGTTTTATACATTGAGTTGGGGGAGTAGCACTGATAAATAAAATTATAATATTTTTAACACAGATCTCACATTTTAATCCACCCATGTTCTGCAGCTGCTTCTTGTCTTTTGGTTGGAAGCAAGACAAGTTAGAGGTGATTAACATGACGAAATGTTTCACAAAATTCACCAACTTTAGACTGTCAACTCCTATTTAAATAACCAATATTCAACTTGGTTAAAGCAGAATAGCACGTATTGTATGTTCTTATTGACGAGTTTAGAGCTACACTTACATTGTCATTGGCTGGCTCTTCCTCAGTTGCGAACTGGATACCATAAGCAAAGAAACATAGGGCAGCACCTATCCACAGGAGGATGGAGAACCCTCCAAACAACTGTTTACAGAATTTCACCCACTCTGGGATGGTTGGAGGTGGAGTCAGAACATTAGGCCCATCCCGTGCCAGGAGCTCCAATGCTGTTTGATGGGTCAGGCCCTGAGAAAGAGAAGCAAATAAATATCCAAATGCAGAACTAACATATGATGGTTTCAAACATCATTTGTAAGAACTGTCTTGGTTTCCTGATGGGTAAAAATTCTTCTGGCCTTAAGAAAAACAAAAGTCAACATGAAGTTACCCTCACTTTTACCTCACTTTTATTGCTCTAAAAAAATAAATGTGAAGAGTAAGACAACTTCAGAAACTTAAAGAATGCTATTGACATTGATATATTATTCCTCTTTTGATATGAGTAAAATTGAAAATATGTTGTTGATTCATAGCTTCATTTGGAAAAGACACATTGCAAAGGACATGTGTGGAAAGAGTAAAATAATTGTGTTTTGTCTGTGTTTTTGTAATAGATAAGGAGGATGGGCCAAAAGTTTGAGTCCACCATCAAGAAACCCCCCCCCCCCCCATTTACAGCTTTCTTCAGGCCAGAACATTTTTGAGGTGGTTCCCATTGAAAACACATGAAATTTGGTGCACACACACACACACACGGCGGCACGGTGGTGTAGTGGTTAGCGCTGTCGCCTCACAGCAAGAAGGTCCTGGGTTCGAGCCCCGGGGCCGGCGAGGGCCTTTCTGTGTGGAGTTTGCATGTTCTCCCCGTGTCCGCATGGGTTTCCTCCGGGTGCTCCGGTTTCCCCCACAGTCCAAAGACATGCAGGTTAGGTTAACTGGTGACTCTAAATTGACCGTAGGTGTGAATGTGAGTGTGAATGGTTGTCTGTGTCTATGTGTCAGCCCTGTGATGACCTGGCGACTTGTCCAGGGTGTACCCCGCCTTTCGCCCATAGTCAGCTGGGATAGGCTCCAGCTTGCCTGCGACCCTGTTGAAGGATAAAGCGGCTAGAGATAATGAGATGAGATGAGACACACACACACACACACACCAGTGCTTGTGACATAGCTTTGGCCCTGAGTGTGGCCCAGTGACTCTATAGCACCAACATTTGTAACTGAAACTTGTGCCCAGCATATAGTTTGACATACATGTACTAAAATTGTACACATGTGGGTCTCCCCAAGATGAATACATTTGTATTTTGGATTTAGTGCATTTTGACACATGTTACATTTTGAAATACTCCTAGGCAGTTCATCAGATTCATGTCAGATTTGGTATATATGATGTCAAGATTTTGATGTTAAATTGAGAAGGGATGCCTCATAAATTCTCCATGCATTGCTTGATACAATGATATCCACATGCCGAGAGTGACACCCTGGTATAATACCATCATTTCACAACAGAAAGAGTGGCTTTTTCACCCATCTCAGCTATACACTTCCAAGACTGTTCATTAGTTTCATGTCTAACTTGGTGTATGTGAAATCATGGGTCTTCTGATTTTATATTGTGAAGGGGTTTTTGACATGTTGAACAGTGCAGCCATGAGGACAGGATAAATTTGGGTACCTTGCAACAGATTTTTGAAGTCATTTCATTAGTTTGATGACTGATAGGATTTCAACCAATCAGTGAAATGAGTAGCTTGGAGGTTGGGCAAGACTTGCTTACATATGACATTGCCCTAAGTGATGACGCTGTTCATAGCATGTTAGTAGCAGTGTTGTTAATTCACTGGTCTAATTCACTGGCTAATTAAAACGAACTCTTAAACTTGTAAGTTGACGGGCATGCTATTGATGCCATTTCCTTGGAATAAGTCAGAGCTAACTGTTGGTTACACTAGCTATAAGTTACACCTGGTAGCTATGGAGCATGTTAATGGAGCCCAGCTGAGGGGCTGGCTAACAACATCTAGCCGAGGGGAAAAATAGGAAGAGATGTGTGGCAGCGGGGGCGTGGTCAAGTGTCGGTTTGCGACCGGAGGGCTGAGTCAGGGAAGGTAAGTGGCAGAATCACTGCACCTGATGTCAGTTAACATGTGTTTTGTGTGTCGTCCCCAGTGACCGCGCCCTATATAAGGAGAGAGAGGACAGAGGAAGGGAGCTCTCTCCCCAACCAGATGCCTTGTGTGCGTGCGTGCGTGTGGCTGGGAGAGTGGAAAATAAGTACACTGAAAAGTGGAAAATAAGAGTTTTGTTGAACTCAGTTCTGGCCTGCCATCCTTCTGTGCTCCACCCACCCATCAGAATTGCTACAGTGGTGCCGTTACCTGGATCGGAGCACAGAGAAGAACAGCCCCATGGAGTCCTCCCCCTTCGCAGACCTGGTCCACGCCCTCGCCATGGCCCAGCAGAGCCAGCACCAAGCGCTAATCACCCTCCAGAAGGAGCAGGAGCAAAGGTTCGAGGCCCTGGTGCTGGTGCAGCAGGAAGATCGTCAGGCGTTCCAGCACCTCCTCGCATCGGCGGGGTCCACCACCTCCACCGCCGCGGGCCCTCCCCACCTCACCCTAATGAAGATGGGCCTGCACGATGACCCCGAGGCCTTCCTCACGCTCTTTGAGCAGGCAGCAGAGGCCTTGGGCTGGCCGGTGGAACAGCACATGGTGCACCTCCTCCCCCTGCTAACAGGCGAGGTGCAGCTGGCCGCGCTACAGCTCCCCGCCAACAGCCGTCTGGTCTATGCAGACCTCCGCCGGGCCATCCTCCAGCATGTGGGGCGCACCCCCGAACAACACCAACAGCGCTTCCGCGCTCTGCGCCTGGAGGAAGTCGGCCAGCCATTTGCGTTTGGCCAGCAACTCCGGGACACCTGCTGAGGGCTGACAACCGCGATGCTGAGGGAATCGTCAATCTGGTGGTACTGGAACAGTTCATCGCCCGACTACCCGAAGGGACCGCAGAGTGGGTCCAGTGCCATCGCCCGGCGTCGCTGGATCAGGCCATCAAGCTGGCGGAGGACCATTTGGCGGCTGTTCCGATGGCAGGACAGCAGATCTCCTCTTCTCCCCTCTCCTCTCTCTCTCTCTCTCTCTCTCTCTCCCCCTCCCCCTCTGTGTCTCGTCCTTGCCCCATTCCCCCACCGCGGAGGCGGGGGCCAGCTCCACCCCAGCCGGCCCACCGCACCTGTGGTGCCCTCCCATTTCCCGCTTCTGTGTCTGTCTCTTCCCCCCCTCAGGTGAGTAAGCTCCAGAGTACCGGTGCAGAGAGAAAGCCCGGGCCGGTTTGCTGGCGCTGCAGGGAGCCAGGTCACCTTCAGCAGCAGTGCTCGGTAATGGAGGTGGGCGTGGTGGTCCGGATCCCTGATGCGCCAGGAGCCACCCCCGATTGGGCTGGAGCGTATCGCATACCGGTGAGTGTCCAAGGGGATACATATCAGGCATTGGTGGACTCTGGCTGTAATCAGACCTCAATCCACCAAAACCTGGTGCAAGACGAGGCATTGGGGGGAGCACAATTGGTGAAGGTGTTGTGTGTGCACGGGGATGTTCACAACTACCCTTTAGTGTCGGTCCACATTCTTTTTCGAAGGGAAAAATTTAGTGTAAAGGTAGCGGTTAATCCTTGCCTTACCCACTCAATAATTTTGGGGACTGATTGGCCAGGATTTTGGAAGTTAATGAGGCATTTAGTGAAGAGTGGGTCCTGTTGTAGTTCAGCAGGGGGAGGTCCCGGTGTGGCATTGGCGGGAGCAGCTGTCACAGAGCTGTCTACGTCATCTCCATGTCAGAGCGAGGAGCCACAGGCTCCTCCTCCTTCTCTCGGGGAATCCCTCGTGGATTTCCCGTTAGAACAGTCACGGGACGAGACTCTACGGCACGCGTTTGACCAAGTGAGAGTAATCGATGGTCAAACGCTCCAGCCAAACGCCACCCTGTCCTTCCCCTATTTCTCCATTATGAGAGATAGATTATATCGAGTGACGCAGGACACTCAGACTAAGGAGCTGATGTCACAGCTTTTGATTCCAAAGAGCCAACAGGAATTGGTATTCCAGGCGGCTCACTTTAATCCCATGGCTGGACACTTGGAGCAGGATAAAACACTAGCCCGAATAATGGCCCAGTTCTATTGGCCAGGGATTCATGGCGATGTCTGTAGGTGGTGTACGGCATGCCGCGAATGCCAGTTAGTAAATCCAGCGGCCATTCCAAAAGCGCCTTTGCACCCTTTACCATTAATCGAGACCCCGTTCAAAAGAATTGGGATGGATCTCGTCGGGCCATTAGATCGGTCAACATGAGGGTATCGCTTTATTTTAGTTCTGGTGGACTATGCAATGTGATACCCGGAAGCAGTGCCTCTTCACAATATCTCAGTACACAGTATGGCGGAGGCGCTCTTCCGCGTCATCTCCCAAGTCAGAATCCCCAAAGAGATTCTAACTGATCAAGGCACCTCGTTTATGTCATGCACACTGAGCGAACTGTATGGGTTACTGGGAATTAAACCAATCCGCACCAGCGTTTATCACCCACAAACGGACGGTTTAGTCGAAAGGTTCAATCGCACACTCAAGAATATAATTTAAAAATTTGTTCGCGAGGACGCACGCAATTGGGATAAATGGCTCAAACCCCTGTTATTTGCAGTGCGAGAGGTCCCACAAGCCTCCACGGGGTTCTCCCCATTCGAATTATTATATGGCTGTAAGCCGCATGGCATCCTAGATGTACTGCGAGAAAATTGGGAGGAGGGACCTTCCCCCAGCAAAAATGAAATTCAATACGTTATTGACCTGTGTGCAAAACTCCAAACACTCACACACTTAACCCAGGAGAATTTGCGGCAGGCCCAAGAACAGCAAACCCACCTGTACGACAGGGGCACGTGCCTTAGGGAGTTCACACCGGGAGATAAAGTACTTGTACTGTTGCCCACATCGAGCTCCAAATTGATCGCCAAGTGGCAAGGACCCTTTGAGGTCACACGGCGAGTCGGGGATGTCGACTATGAGGTGAGGTGAATGGACAGGGGTGGGGCGCTACAGATTTACCACCTCAATCTGCTCAAACTCTGGAACGAGGAGGTCCCCGTGGCGTTGGTGTCGGTGGTTCCGGAGAAGGTGGAGCTGGGGCCGGAGGTTCAAATGAGAGCATTGGCATCACATACCTCTCCGGTCCCCTGTGGAGACCACCTCTCCCCGACCCAACTTACAGAGGTTGCCCAGTTGCAGACCGAATTTTTGGATGTGTTCTCGCCCCTGCCCGGTTGCACCGACCTCATAGAACACCACATCGAGATGCCCCCGGGAGTGGTAGTGCACAGCCGCCCTTACAGGCTACCCGAACACAAGAAAAAAGTGGTTCGGGAAGAACTTGAGGCCATGCTCGAAATGGGCATCATCAAGGAGTCCCACAGTGACTGGAGCAGCCCAGTGGTCTTGGTTCCCAAGGCCGATGGGTCGGTCTGGTTCTGTGTGGACTATAGAAAAGTCAATGCAGTGTCTAAATTTGATGCATACCCAATGCCTCGTATTGATGAGTTGCTGGATCGACTAGACACGGCTCGCTTTTACTCGACACTGGATTTAACAAAGAGTTATTGGCAGATCCCCTTGACTCCACTATCCTGAGAAAAAACGGCCTTTTCCACGCCGTTCAGCTTACACCAATTTGTTACACTTCCTTTTGGGCTGTTTGGGGCTCCCGCTACGTTCCAGCAGCTTATGGACAGGGTCCTCCACACCCACGCCACTTATGCGGCCTCGTACTTAGATGATATCATAATCTATAGTAATGACTGGCTGCGGCTTATAGAACACCTAAGGGCCGTCCTTAGGTTGCTGAGGCGTGCGGGTCTCACAGCCAACCCAAAGAAGTTTGCGATTGGGTGGGTGGAAGTACAGTATCTGGGGTTCCACTTGGGCAATAGGCAGGTGTGTCCCCAAATTAACAAGACAGCAGCGATTGCGGCCTGCCCAAGGCCCAAGACCAAAAAGGGGGTGAGACAGTTTCTGGGGCTGGCTGGCTACTATCAGAGGTTTATACCTAATTATTCGGACATCACCAGCCCGCTGACTGATCTCACTAAAAAGGGGGCACCAGATCCGGTCCAGTGGACGGAGCAATGCCAGCGGGCTTTTTCTGAGGTGAAGGCTGCACTGTGTGGGGGGCCACTGTTACACTCCCCTGACTTTTCTCTCCCCTTTATGTTGCAGACAGACATGTCGGACAGAGGGCTGGGGGCTGTTTTGTCCCAGGAGGTGGAGGGGGAGGATTGTCCAGTGCTGTATATCAGCAGAAAGCTGTCGGTGCGTGAGGGGCACTACAGCACCATCGAGAAAAAGTGCCTAGCCATCAAGTGGGCAGTCCTTGCCCTCCGCTACTACCTGCTTGGACGCCCTTTCACTCTCTGTTCGGACCACACGCCCCTCCAGTGGCTCCACCGCATGAAGGATGCCAACACGCGTCTCACCCATTGGTATCTAGCACTCCAGCCCTTTAACTTCAAGGTGATCCACAGGCCGGGGGTGCAGATGGTCATGGCGGACTTCCTCTCCCGTCAAGGGGGGGGGGGGGTTCAGCTGCAGGCCAGACAGCCGCCCGGCCTGAGTTGGGCAGTGGGGGTATGTGGCAGTGGGGGCGTGGTCAAGCATCTGTTTGTGACTTGAGGGCGGAGTCAGGGAAGGTAAGTGGCAGAATCACTGTACCTGATGTTAGTTAACGTGTGTTTTGTGTGTCTTCCCCAGTGACTGCGCCCTATATAAGGAGAGAGAGAGGGCAGAGGAAGGGAGCTCTCTCCCCAGCCAGACGCCTTGTGTGTGTGCATGTGTGTGTGGCTGGGAGAGTGGAAAATAAGTACACTGAAAAGTGGAAAATAAAAGAATTTTGTTGAACTCAGTTCTGGCCTGCCGTCCTTCTGTACTCCACCCACCCATCAGAATTGCTACAAGATGTCTTAGAGGTGAGAGGGTTAAGAGAATCAGACATTGTATTTTGTTACCTTGGTTAATTGTGGTGTTAATTTATTGATTGTCAGGGATAAAGGTTGACGAACCATCCCAATATTTCTTGAGTTTACATTTTCACTATTCAGATAATATTAAAACTCATATGAATTGCATCTATTACAGTTTATATATGAAATCATCAATTTTCTTCACAAGTGGGGTAGTAATGCATCACAAACCAGCTCATGAAGTTTAAGGTGCACAAAATATTTAGACATTGAGCATTATGACTTGCATACAAAAACTGTTCTGTTAATATATATGACTGTTTCCCAGACACAAAAACTGATGCTTCTAATCTTTAAAACTCATGACCTTTACCCCCCCTACACACACACACCATTAATGTAAAACTAGATAATTTAGTCTGCGTGATGTAAGCATGGTTAAGAATCTACATTTTTGTTATGGGAAACGATGTAATTAATGTAGTGTGATGTGGCACACAAGAGGGGTGTTAGTTCATTACACATTCACTCATGAAGGTGTGGTGCTCCCTAGTGTTCCAGCTTGGACACAGACTCAGGTGATGGAAGTTTGGTGGGAAAACAAGTGCTCTTTTATTTACAAAGGTGGCAGCGCATGGAGAAAAGGGAGTGAAGTTGTGAAGTGCTGGTGAATCTTCCTGTCCTAGCATGATAATGTCCCTTGGAGACTGTTGAGGTTTCACCATGCAGGGGAGGCACTGGGGAGGAGAGCCTCTTCTGTCCAAAGACTGGTGAGCATTGTCGAAACTGGAATCTGTCAGCAGACAAAGAGAGCAACACGTACTCATTACATCCTTACTTTTGATGGTGGAATGGCTGGCTGATTTATTTCCCAGGGCTCTCTCATGTCTGTATTACCTTCTGGCTCACCCTTTTGGTTATGCTGTCATAGTTAGTCTTGCCGGAGTCCTTGCTTGTACTCAGTGCACAATGTTTACTGTTCTTAACCATTAGGTGACAACTGCCTGTTGTCACCTAATGGTTAAGAACAGTAAACATTGTGTACTATGTTTACTGTTCTTAACCATTAGGTAAACATTGTGTACTATGTTTACTGTTCTTAACCATTAGGTGACAACAGGCAGTTGTCACCTAATGGTTAAGAACAGTAAACATTGTGCACTGAGTACAAGCAAGGACTCCGGTAACCTGTGTTCTCTCTCTCTTTCTTTCTCTCTCTCATTACATGTCAATCCTGAGATGCCAGTAATACTGGCCTCTCCTGTTCTTCGAACCCGCCTGATCCATCCTGATGCCCTACTTCTGGCTGGAGTTCTCATCACATTGCTCTTGTGGAGGATGATCCTATGTGGAGAGTTGAAAGACACACTTAGAAGATGGCTCTGCTCATTTACAGTTTTGCTACAATGGTTTTGGACTACAATTGTCATGATAACTTTCGTTCTTTCACAATTCTTTTTACTGACTTTGTACAATAGTGCAAACAGACAATAGCAGCATAGGAAGGAATAACAGGTCCTACGAACACAAGGGTGCACACCAGTCAACATGCTAGTTTGCTACCAAGTTGCCTATAGACCCCTTTCACTGACGTTACCCGAAACCGGAAGTAAACAGGCCCTGCGCCATTTTGGAAGACCAACAAACTCGTGATTAGGGGGAAATAACGGCAGCTGTATGTGAACCCACGAGAATAAAGTGGAGTGGCAAACGACTTAAATAAACAAATCTGAGCTGTTTTATTTATGATTTATTGGCCCAACAGTAGACTTGAAAGAAACCTGTGTGAGACTTGGCAAAAAACTGTGGATATAATGGATAAGTCTGTGCATGATCTGCAGACACTTTGAGGTAAGCAAACGCAAGAAATTCAGATTTAAAACATGCTAAATTGGCCCCAAGTTGATAACTGTATGAGGAGCAAGCCTCCCAGACTTCTACAATTTAATAATAATAATAATAATAATAATAATAATAATTTAGGATGGTTTGGTGCTTGCTCTCCCTCCTATTATATAAATAAAGCATAGTTGTTGTGTAGGCATATATCATAAATACATATGTATAATTTGGATAAATTAACCTAAATTATGGATACCTTAATAGTAACAAAAAGTATTAATTTTTCAACTGAAAAGATATATTATTAAAAGATATCAACAAGATTACCTTGGCCATAACTATGTGTAGGTTATTCTTAATAACAGCTGTAATATCACGAACCAAGCCACTAACAACATAATTGTAAGCCTGTAGCCCTTTGTAGGCTTTCAAGTCATCAGCAGTGTAGGCAGTGTTCGAACTACGGGGGTACTCGGGGGATCCGAGATCCTCTGAAACAGACATGAGATCCCTTGAAAACATGATTTGGAAAATGTTGGGGGGTCTCTAAAATATTTGCATAATGATGTTTATTGACATAGCAATCGTGTGTAACGGGAAGCATTTGCATATCCGAAGTGTTGTGTTTACATCAAAGATAAAATAAACTGATATGACAACGACTGCTGCTGCCAGGTTGGTTGTTGAGTAGCCTGACTGTTTTTTTTTCTTGCGTCTGGTATCATTGTTGATGCAAGGTTGTTTTTTAAACATGCCAATGCGGACACGATTTCCCCTGAGGAGTTATGACTTCAGACGCGATGCGTGTGTGAAGGTGTGGAGTGCGCGTGATACGTGCATAAGATAGGCTTCTCATGTGTTTGGAAATCCACGCTCCGAGACAAGCGCAAGCGCAAGCACCCCCCCAAGGGAAAAAAAGGGACCCCCGAAAATATCGGCATAGTTCGAACACTGAGTGTAGGCACTAGGTGTAAACAACAAATAGTTTACAATGTCTGGGTAGCAAACAGATGGCAGAATTGGTGTCAGGTCCTCCTTATGTTTCCATTCTCCCTTGCCGCGAGTCTTATCATATGGGTCAAACCCATCAAATCACAGCCAGTTTCTCCACATACCGTGCCCTTTCTGCAGCTGGTAATGTACTCACATAACCAGAATTATCATCCATCGTGTCACTTTACTCTCGCTTGTAGTTTGTTTTATATTGTGAGTGCATGTACTTGGTCTTCCAATATGGCGCCTAACAAAATCTCGCAGCGCGGTGACGTCATGCCCTCTATACCCAAACCCCTAGCCCACCCTACCCAATGTGTCCCACGACTCCTAAGAGTGGCCTACATAGAGTAATAGAATGAACCCAAGACAGAATAATTAGGTAAAGTAATTATATAAGATAAAATACAGTAAATAAACACAGAAATAAATAAACACACAAGTTAAAAAATAATAGGGATAAGTAAATAAAGGAGGGGAACTAACCATCCTCTGGGTGGATAATAGTCCTATTTAGGTATTCAATAAAGGGCCTCCAGGTCTTGTCTAATGATTTATTTAATTTTGCAAGAGAGAATCAAATTTTTTCAAGTTTAATATGGCCCTCCTTGGGCCAGCTGTTGTGTGAGGGGGGAAGTACATGTTTCCACCAGAATAAAATCAGGTGCCTTGCCAGTAAGGTCGTAAAGGCCAAGACCTGCCGCTTAGACGCAGAGAAGTTAAGTGTCCCAGGTGGCGGAATCCCAAATAGAGCTGTGAGTGGATCAGGGTTAAGAATTGTATTGAATATTATTCCCAGTGTATTAAAAATTTGTCTCCAAAAGTCTGATAGTTGTGGCCAGAACCAGAGCATATGGGTGTGATTAGCAGGTGATACTTTGCATCTGTTGCAGGTGTCACTGGTATTTGGGTAAATTTTTGCCAGTCGGGTATTAGTGTAGTGTGCTCTAAAGAGGACCTTGCATTGCAGTAAGCCATGCCTGGCACAGATCGAGGCCATGTGGACAAGAGCAAGACCAATTTCCTGTTCCCAAGTCTGTCTCAGACTGGCTGTTTGGTCAGGGTTAAGAGAACCAATGGTGCTGTACAATACTGAGATGGAGCATTTCTGAGATGGATCTAAAGCAAGCAAAGAATCAACTGGAGATCCAGGTGGGTGATTAGGAAAGTGGGGGAATTTAGTTTTAATAAAATGTCTAATCTGGAGAAAGGGGAAGAAATGTGAGTTGGGCAGGTCCAGCCTGGCTGAGAGCTCTGAGAAATCAGTGAAGGTTCCATCTTTATACAGGTCTTTGACACTAACGAGGTCCTTGTCACACCAGATACGAAAGGTGGGGTCAGAGTAGGAAGGGGGGAACAAGTGGTTCCTGAAAACTGGGGCCAAAGTTGAGGGCTTGTTGAATCCAAAATATTTGCAGAATTGTAGCCAGATTTTAAGTGAGTTTAGTACCACTGGGTTGTGGGGAATAGAGTGCACCTTCAGGGGGAGTTGTGTTGTGAGGAGGGATTGGAGAGAGAACTTTGAGGAGAGAGATTCTAATTGAGCCCACAATGGGGGAATTACATCCCCACCGTCCATCCAGTGGCATAGTTTATCGATGTTACATGCCCAGTAGTATTGGATGAAGTTGGGTAGTGTCAGACTGCCAGAGCTTTTAGAGAGTTGTAGGGTAGATTTCTTAATACGATTAGGTTTGTTGGCCCATAGAAATGAGGATATCATCTGACCTAGTTGTTGAAAGAAGGACTTTTTTTTATAAAAATTGGAATATGTTGGAATAGGTAAAGAAACCTAGGGAGAAAGGCCAGGTTGGCTCTGCCGGATGTAGATAGAGGTAGGGAAGACCAATGGGATATGTCATGTTTGCAAGTGTCTATGAGAGAGCGTGTGGCAGCGGGGGCGTGGCCAAGCGCCGGTCTGTGACAGGAGGGTGGAGTCAGGGAAGGTAAGTGGCAGAATCACTACACCTGTTGTCAATTAACCTGTGTTTGTGTCTTCCCAGTGACCGCGCCCTATAAAGAGAGAGAGAGAGCAGAGGAAGGGAGCTCTCTCTCCCCAGCCAGATGACTTGTGTGTGTGTGTGCACGTGCATGGCTGAGAGAGTGTCGTTTGCATCTGAAAAGAGCAAAAATAAACAGTGATTGAACTTTATTCTGGCCTGCCATCTTTCTGTGCTCCTCCCCCTCCTACGAACTGCCACAGTGGTGCCGAAACCCGGGACCTGGAGCACAGCAGCCTAACAGCCCCATGGAGTCCTCCCCTTTCGCCGAACTGGTCCACGCCCTCGCCACGGCCCAGCAAAGCCAGCACCAGGCGCTACTCACCCTCCAAAAGGAGCAAGAACAGCAGTTCGAGGCCCTGGTGTTGGCCCAACAAGAAGATCGACAGGCGTTCCGGCACCTCCTCGCGTCGGCGGGGTCCACCAACGCTCCCACCGCAGGCCCGTCCCCCCTCACCCTAACAAAGATGGGCCCGCAGGACGACCCCGAGGCATTCATCACACTCTTCGAGCAAGTCGCGGAAACCTTGGGGTGGCCGATGGAGCAGTGCGCGGCGCGCCTCCTCCCCCTGCTAACAGGAGAGGCACAGCTGGCCGCACTACAGCTCCCCGCCGACCGCCAGCTGGCCTACGCGGACCTTCGTCGGGCCATCCTCCAGCGCATGGGGCGCACCCTGGAACAGCAGCGGCAGCGCTTCCACGCTTTGCGCTTGGAGGAAGTCGGCCGGCCGTTCGCGTTCGGCCAGCAACTCCGGGATGCCTGCTGATGGTGGTTGAGGGCCAACAACCGCGACGCCGAGGGGATCATCGACCAGGTGGTGCTGGAGCAATTCATCGCACACTTGCCAGCGGGAACCACAGAGTGGATCCAGTGCCACCGCCCGGTGTCGCTGGATCAGGCAGTCGAGCTGGCGGAGGACCATATGGTGGCTGTCCTGGCGGCAGGACAGCAGACAGCCTCTTCTCTTCTCTCCTCTTCTCTCTCTCTCTCCCCCTCTCCTCCCATGTCTCGTCCTTGCCCCATTCCCCCACCGCGGAGGCGGGGGCCGGCGCCACCTGTGCTGGCCCACCGCACCCGCGGTGCCCTCCCGTTTCTCCCTTCTGTGTCTGTCTGTCCCCCCCCCTCAGGTGAGTGAGCCCCAGAACACCGGTGCGGAGAGGAAGCCCGGGCCGGTTTGCTGGCGCTGCGGGGAGCCGGGCCACCTCCAACAACAGTGCATGGTCATGGAGGTGGGCGCGGTGGTTCGGATCCCCGACGTGCCAGGAGCCGCCCTCGATCGGTCCGGAGCATATCGCATACCGGTGAGTATCCAAGGTAATACATATCAGGCATTGGTGGATTCTGGTTGTAACCAGACCTCAATCCACCAAAGCCTGGTTCAAGACGAGGCATTGGGGGGAGCACAGGGGGTGAAGGTGTTGTGTGTGCATGGGGACATTCACAGCTACCCTTTGTTGTCGGTCCACATTTTTTCAGAGGGGAAAATTTTATAGTGAAGGCGGTAGTTAATCCTTGCCTTACCCATTCTTTAATTTTGGGGACAGATTGGCCGGGATTTTGGGATTTAATGACACACTTAGTAAAGAGTGGGTCCTGCCATTTAACAGGGGGAGGTCCCGGTGTCGCTTTGGCGGGAGCAGCTGTCACAGAGCCGTCTACGTCATCTCCGCGTCAGAGTGAGGAGCAGCAGGCTCCTCCTCTCTCTGTTGGGGAATCCCTCGCAGATTTCCCATTAGAGCAGTCGTGAGATGAGACTCTGCAGCATGCGTTTGACCAAGTGAGAGTAATCAATGGTCAAACGCTCCAGCCGAATGCCACCCTGTCCTTCTCCTACTTCACGATTATGAAGGATAGGTTATACCGAGTGACGCAGGACACTCAAACTAAGGAGCGAGTCATGCAGCTTTTAATTCCAAAGAACCGCTAGGAATTGATATTCCAGGTGGCTCACTTTAATCCCATGGCTGGACACCTAGGGCAGGATAAGACACTAGCCCGAATAATGGCCCGATTCTATTGGCCGGGGATTCGCGGCGACGTTTGTAGGTGGTGTACGGCGTGCCACAAATGCCAGTTAGTGAATCCAGTGGCCATTCCAAAAGCGCCTTTGCACCCTCTACCTTTAATCGAGACCCCGTTTGAAAGAGTTGGGATGGATCTCGTCAGGCCATTAGATCGGTAGACATGAGGGTACCGCTTTATATTAGTTCTGGTGGACTATGCAATGCGATACCCGGAAGCCGTGCCTCTGCGCAATATCTCAGCACGCAGTATTGCGGAGGCACTCTTCCGCGTTATCTCCCGAGTTGGAATCCCGAAAGAGATTCTGACTGATCAAGGCACCACGTTTATGTCATGGACACTGCACGAACTGTATGGGTTATTGGGGATTAAGCCGATCCGGACCAGGGTGTATCACCCACAAACGGAAGGTTTAGTGGAACGGTTCAATCACACCCTCAAAAATATCATTAAAAAATTCGTAAGTGAGGACGCACATAATTGGGATAAGTGGCTCGAGCCCTTGCTGTTTTCAGTGCGAGAGGTCCTCCAAGCCTCCACGGGGTTCTCCCCATTCGAATTATTATATGGGCATAAGCCGCGCGGCATCCTATATGTGCTGCACGAAAATTGGGAGGAGGGACCTTCACAAAGCAAAAACAAAATTCAATACGTTATGGACCTGCACGCAAAACTCCACACCCTCACTCACCTAACCCAGGAGAATTTGCGGCAGGCCCAAGAACGGCAAACCCGCCTGTACAACAAGGGTACGCACCTTAGAGAGTTCGCACCAGGAGATAAAGTACTCGTACTGTTGCCCACATCAAGTTCCAAATTTGTCGCTAAGTGGCAAGGACCCTTTGAGGTCACATGGCGAGTCGGGGACGTTGACTACGAGGTGAGGCAAACGGACAGGGGTGGGGCGCTACAGATTTACCACCTCAATCTGCTTAAACTCTGGAATGAGGAGGTCCCCGTGGCGTTGGTGTCGGTGGTTCCGGAGAAGGAGGAGCTGGGGCCAGAGGTCCAAAAAGGGGCATTGGCGTCATGTATCCTTCCGGTCCCCTGTGGAGACCACCTCTCCCCGACCCCACTCACAGAGGTCGCCCAGTTGCAGACCGAGTTTTCGGATGTATTCTCACCCCTGCCAGGTCACACTAACCTCATCGAGCACCACATAGAGATGCCCCCGGGGGCGGTAGTGCGTAGCCGCCCTTACAGGCTACCCGAACACAAAAAAAAGGTGGTTTGGGAAGAACTCGAGGCCATGCTCGAAATGGGCATCGTCGAGGAGTCCCACAGTGACTGGAGCAGCCCGGTGGTCTTGGTACCCAAGGCCGACAGGTCGGTCCGGTTCTGTGTGGACTATAGAAAAGTCAACGCAGTGTCTAAATTTGATGCGTACCCAATACCTTGGATTGATGAGTTGCTCGATCGACTAGGCACGGCTCACTTTTATTTGACACTGGATTTCACAAAGGGATACTGGCAGATTCCCTTGACTCCACTATCCCAAGAGAAAACGGCCTTTTCCACACCGTTCGGATTACACCAATTCGTCACACTTCCGTTCTGGCTGTTTGGGGCGCCCGCTACGATTCAGTGGCTGATGGACCAGGTCCTCCGCCCCCACACCACCTATGCAGCCGCCTACCTTGATGACATCATCATCTATAGTAATGACTGGCCGAGGCATCTCGAACATCTGAGGGCCGTCCTTAGGTCGCTGAGGCGAGCGGGTCTCACAGCCAACCCAAAGAAGTGTGCGATTGGGCGGGTGGAAGTATGGTATCTGGGCTTCCACTTGGGCAACTGGCAGGTGCGGCCCCAAATTAACAAGACTGCAGCAATTGCGGCCTGTCCAAGGCCCAAGACCAAAAAGGGGGTGAGACAGTTCCTGGGGCTGGCTGGCTATTATTGGAGGTTTATACCTAATTATTCGGACGTCACCAGCCCGCTGACTGATCTCAATAAAAAGGGGGCACCAGATCCGGTCCAGTGGACGGAGCAATGCCAGCGGGCTTTTTCTGAGGTAAAGGCTGCACTGTGTGGGGGGCCACTTTTACACTCCCCTGACTTTTCTCTCCCCTTTATATTACAGACTGATGCATCGGACAGAGGGCTGGGGGCGGTTTTGTCCCAGGAGGTGGACGGGGAGGACCGCCCAGTCCTATACATCAGCAGGAAGCTGTCGGTGCGTGAGGGGCGCTACAGCACCATACAGAAAGAGTGCCTGGCAATCAATTGGGTGGTCCTCGCCCTCCGTTACTACCTGCTGGGGCGCCCTTTCACCCTCTGTTCGGACCACGCGCCCCTCCAGTGGCTCCACCACATGAAGGATGCCAACGCGCGGATCACCCGTTGGTATCTGGCACTCCAACCCTTTAATTTCAAGGTGGTCTACAGGCCAGGGGTGCAGATGGTCATGGCGGAGTTCCTCTCCCGTCGAGGGGGGGGGGGAGTTGGCTGCAGGCCGGACGGCCGCCTGGCCTGAGTCGGGCGGTGGGGGTATGTGGCAGCGGGGGCATGGCCAAGCGCCGGTCTGTGACAGGAGGGCGGAGTCAGGGAAGGTAAGTGGCAGAATCACTACACCTGTTGTCAATTAACCTGTGTTTGTGTCTTCCCAGTGACCGCGCCCTATAAAGAGAGAGAGAGAGCAGAGGAAGGGAGCTCTCTCTCCCCAGCCAGATGACTTGTGTGTGTGTGTGTGTGTGTGTGTGTGTGTGTGTGTGTGTGTGTGTGTGTGTGCATGGCTGAGAGAGTGTCGTTTGCATCTGAAAAGAGCAAGAATAAACAGTGATTGAACTTTATTCTGGCCTGCCGTCTTTCTGTGCTCCTCCCCCTCCTACGAACTGCCACAGAGCGAAAATTCTTACTAAAAAGATCATCAAATGAAGTGTTTATAAACACCCCTAAGTACTTGAAGCCCTCAGGGACAACTGGGGAATTTGCTTTGCTGTGTCATTGATAGGAAGGAGCTCACGCTTGCTAAAATTTAGCTTGTACCCAAAGTACTTGCCAAATTGGATTAAAATATCTTCAATAATCAGTATAGACGAAACTGGATTGGAGACATTCAACAAAAGATCATCCGCATTTAAGGACAGTTTATGTGTGGTGCCCATCCTGGTGATGCCCTCAAATCTCTCCTCCCCTTGAAGCCAAATGGCCAAGGGTTTGATGGCTAGTGCAAAAAGAAGGAGAGAGAGAGAAAGAGAGAGAGAGAGAGAGAGAGAGAGAGCACCCCTGTCTGGTGCCACGGGGAAGGGGGAAGGGGGAAGATCTAAGGCCATTTGTGAGAATGCAGGTGACAGGAGTGTTATAAAGCAGTCTAATCCAAGCAATGAAGTCTGAGTTAAAGCCAAATTTGTCCAAGATGTAATACAAATACTCCCGTTCGACCCTGTCAAATGCTTTCTCAGTGTCTAAGGATATTATTACCTCAGGAGTGGCAGGATCAGGGTTGTTAATTATGTTGAGGAGTCTCCTAGTGTTATGGGAGGAGTATCTACCAGCCATGAAACCAGTCTTGTCTGCAGCGATAAGGGACGGCAGAACCTTCTGTAAGGTAGAGGCCAGTATCTTAGCTAGGATTTTTTGGTCCACATTCAAAAGCGATATGGGCTTGTAGTAATTGCACTCAAGAGGATTGTGTCAGTGGGGGCATGGCCGAGTGTCAGTTTGTGAGTGGTCAAATTGCTACACCAGTCATCAATTAATGTGTGTCTGTGTGTGTCTTTTGCAGTGATGGCAGGGTATAAAAGGAGTAGGAGAGCAGAGGAGGGTTGGTTGGGATCAGAACACAACTGCTTGTGTTTGTGTGTGTCTGTCCCTGTTGTGTCTTGCTGAAAAGCATAAAAATAAACGTGTGTCAAAGCACTAACAATCCACCTGCCGTACTTCTGTACTCCACCCACATCAGGGCAGCTTCGACAGTGGTGCTGAAGCCTGGAAGTGCAGAAGGGAGCCCATCCATGGAGTCCTTGCCCTTCAAGGACCTTGTCCATGCCCTCGCCATGGCACAGCAGAACAAACATCAAGCGCTGGTCACCCTCTGAAAGGAGCAGGAACAACGCTTCAAGGCCTTGATGCTGGCCAACAAGAAGACTGTTACCCCTTTTCCACCAAATCAGTTCCAGGGCTGGTTCGGGGCCAGTGCTGGTTCACAACTCATTCAACTTGCGAACCACCTGAGAACCAGTTTGTTTTTCCATAGCTCGGGGTGCTAAGGGGAGCCACGTCATTACGTCACTGTATACGTCAGTTATGTCGCTGCATTTGCATAAACCTTGGCGTGAACATCGAAGCAACAACAACACGGAGAAGAAGAAGAAGCAGCAACAACAACAACAATAATGGATGACTGCTGCTTTACTGCATCCGTGATATCTCGTCGCTTATTTAAAAATGGCGCCCTCTCGTGGTCTTGCTATTGTTGTTGGTCTTAACAACTCCACCCCCCAGCTGACATAAGCAATTCTTTCCTCTAGCCCAGCAAAGAGCTGGTGCTACCCTGGAACCAGTTTTTCTGGCCCAGAGCCAGTTCTTTGTCAGTGGAAACAAAAAACCTGGTTCCAAACTATGCACTGGCCCCGAACCAGCCCTGGAACTGATTTGGTGGAAAAGGGCTATACCAGGCATTCGGGCACCTGCTCGCATCAGCGGGGTCTTTGACCACCACTGCAGCGGACCCTCCCCACTTCACCCTAACAAAGATAGGTCTGCACAATGACCCCGAAGCCTTCCTCGTGCTCTTTGAGCAAGCAGCCAAAGTGTGGGGTTGGCCGGTTGAACAGTGCGCAGCGCACCTACTTCCTCTGCTGACCAGCGAGGGGCAGCTCGCCATGGTGCAGCTCCCCACCGACAGCTAGATAGAGTTTAATGTGTAAGGTCAGATAGGCTAATGTTACGTGGTTGGGAGGGTGTCAATTTTTTTGGTAACATTCTAAATCGAGTACGGAAAGGACGTTTATGAAAAACAAGACAAAAAAATACACTGAAAAACTCACTGTACACATCACTAGTGGTGATGCTTCTATGTTCAGATTTTGGGAAAGCCATAACTCCGTTCTCATTGAGGCCCAGTCCCATCCCGTAAACAATCATTTTGGTTTATCAACTACCTGCGCTCAAACATGTCACAGGAGAGGCTCAATGGGCTGGCTATGCTCTCTATAGAGCGCGAACTTGCAAAGATGCTGGACTTCAATGACCTTATTGATGACTTTGCCACAGCAAAAGTCCGGCGCATTGCATTTCACACCTGAATAGTTGCAGACTAAGGAAATGTTCAAACTGTAAATATGTTGAAATGTTGAAATAAAATGGTTGACTGTTATAATGGGCTTGGAATACCTGTTATTTAAGGGTTGGAGTGAATGGAGACTGTGAAAAGAGGGGTTGGGTGTGGGTGGTTGCTGTGTGGCGATGTGCGTGCGCGCGTATGTGTGTGTGTGTGGGGGGGGGCACTTAGATTATTTGGGGGGGGGCCCACTCAGATTATTTTGTCCCGGGCCCAGCCAAAGCTGTCTCAATTATATTTAAACCCCAAAACAAACAAACAAACAAACAAACAAAAAAACAGAGACAGAGGCACAAGTGCTATATACTGGAAATCAGATGAAAAACAGCGATCCAAACATATAGTGATAGCCTAATATATATATATATATATATATAAACGCTGGCTGTTTTAAAATTATTCAAGAACCAGTGTCCATGTTAATACAGTTAGCCAAAAAAAACGAGCACCATTGCTGCTTAAGGTTAGCTCAATAAAAGTCAATAGAGGGCCACATGGATGGCAGCAGCAACCCAGGGAGCTTCAACTGAGGTGATGAGCCTGAATTAACTGGGCATCATTTACTAACAGTAACAGTCTTACCAGATGAATGGGTCAGGATGTCTCCTGCAGTGGTCCACATTAGCATTTAGTCAGGCTAGCCTAGTCGACATCGGGTTCAGGTTAAGGTGTCCTCACTACGTGCGGGCAGAGACTTTGTATAGGTGGTGGCTTCCTCGACGGAGGAGAATCATTTCTTGTTGCCGTCTTTATTGGTGATCTAGAGCCTTGCTTGGTACAGGAGAGCTGGACGCAAGCCCTGGTTGTAGAGTGTGGCCATAACATCTCGGTAGGCTGTTCACTGTTTCTGGACTTCAGGGCAGAAATCCTCGGAGATGTGAACTGGGTTGTCATGATATCTCAGGGTGTTCCTCCATTTGTGAGCTTCCTGAGCTCCCCTACCTGGTGTCGATGGAAGCATACAATCACCAGTCTGGGTCTGTCTCCTGGCAGAGGCCTGGTGGCCATCGTGCGGTGTGCACGATCAAGCTGTGTGGGGGATTGCAGCACTTGGTCGCTGAATATCTCCATGAGGACATTAGAGAAGAAGGCTGTGGGTCTGGGGCCCTTGATGGATTCTGGTAAGCCAACAATTCTGACGTTATTTCGCCGACTCCATCCTTCCAAATCAATGTTTTTAGCCTTGAGCTTAGCACATGCTTCTGTTAGCTTGGTGTATGCTATCTCGAGGGCCTGGAAGCAGTCTTCATTCGAGTTGGTGTTAGCCTCCAGACTTGTAATTCACTCACCAAAGTCAGTCACGGTAGTTTGTACAGTGACGAGTTTGGCTTCAAGTGAGGTGAAAGCCGATTTGAGTTCAGAGGAGAGAGCTGCAGAAATGGATTTGCAGTGCTCCTCGAGTAAGCTGGTCAGAGCAGGCATGCTAATCTGTGTAGCCTCTGAGGGGGTCATCTTTTTTAGCATCTTCCTTCTTAGATTGCCTGAAGCTATATGACATGATGCAGTCTAAGGACAGCGTTTGCTTTTATCGAACAGAAAGGGGGGTAAATTTTAGGTTGTAAAAGGTTTTTAACAAAAAGTAGTGGGAGCGTGCAGTGCATGCATCTACTCCCTTCCTCTCATCACCAGAAGTCCATCATGATAACTTTAGGACTGCAGTCATTATGAACAGTCTCCATCAGTGAACAGTTCATAACTTCAACAAAAGAGACTTCATGCTAAAACTATAATGAATTTCCTAGTTACAAAGTTTTATTGTGTGACTATATAGGACACAGTTATGACAAGTTATTTATAATCACACTGTCTGTTATCACGTAAATGATGATGGGTTCCCTTTTGTGTCTGGTTCCTCTCAAAGTTTCTTCCTCATGTCATCTGAGGGAGTTTTTCCTTGCCACCATCACCTCAGGCTTGCTCATTAGAGATAAATAATATATTAGGGATAAAATTAGTCAGATGTTTAAAGTCTTTATTTTTCTCTTAAGCTGCTTTGCGACAATGTCTGTTGTTAAAAGTGCTATGCAAATAAACTGACTTGACTTCCTCTCACCATCCTCCTATTGACCCAAATGGTGAAGCAGTCTTGTTTTATATCCTCCCTGCACCTCGTGCAGAGTCAGTGAGCATGCTGATTAGTGAGCTCCAGTGGCACTGCATTAGGTGTCCCTGCCCTTTGGCCATGTGCATGTTGTTTACCAACAGTGGTGCTGTGGTGGTGCTCTCTCTTCACCACTGCTGCTACAGGGAAATTGGGGCGCTGTTCCTTCAGCACCACTGTGGCAGCATGGCAAGGAACACTTGTGAGGTTGTGTGCATGGGCTGCCGGTCCACTGTTGTCACAGTAACTAACCCCCCTCTGCTCTGAGCCCACTGTTGTTGGGGCCTGAATCCAGAGCGCATCCTTCCTGGAGAAGCCATCAGACCACTGCTTGATGTCAGACCTGGAAATGAGAATTCCTGTACGGAGAAAAAAACAGAGTTATTTGGCTGTTGGAGTCCTTTGACTTTACCATACATTGTAGGGGGGCATGATCTGAGAGTGAAACAATGACCAATGAGATCGTACTGCAACTCCTCTATGACTCATTTGATTGCCAGGGCTTATGCCGCTCTGTGGGGGGGTCAGTTTTCTATTCACATATATGACTGAGTGTTCCTCTCTGTCAAACTTCTTGGAGAGGACTGTGCACAAGTTGGTTTTGGAGGCATCTGTGTGCACCAGGAAAGGTTATAAAATTCCAGGTTTTAGAGCACTGGCATGCTGGTGAGGGTCATTTTAATTGTTGAGAAAGCCTGCTCCACTTCTGTAGTCCATCGGACTTTGTCTGGTTTGCTTTTCCTGGTTAAATTTGAGAGCTGAGAGGGGGAGGCTATATGAGAGTCATTACACATGAATTGCCTACAATATCCTGCCAAACCCAAGAAAGCATGTATCTGACTTTTCATGGAGGGTCAAGGGTAGTGTTTCACAGCCTAGGTTTTCTTGTCCTGGGGCTTCAGGAAGCACTAACCAATGCAATAGCCCATCGTGTGATACTGTGCTTCTGTGAGTCCCAGGTGACACTTCTGGGGGTTGTTCTTCAGCCCGGCTTGCCAAGTTCAAGCAGTACCTCTCTGAGCTGGTGTATGTGTTCCTACCAGGTGTATGAATGAATGACATCTTCAAGGTATGTAGCCACATAGGGCCAATGAGGTTACAGAAGGATGTCCATTAGGCACTGAAAAGTTGCCGGCACTCTGTGGAGGCTGAAGGAGTGAACCTGGTATTGCCAGTGACATGTGCTGATCACAAAGGCTGTTTTTGGCCTGGAGCTGGGAGTAAGGGCCACTTGCCAATAGCCTTTCCTGAAATCCAGGGTGGAGATGAAATGGGCTTACCCCAGGCACTTGATGAAGACTTCCACTTGGGGCATGGGGTAACTGTCAAACTCTGATACCTGGTTCAGCCTCCAAAAGTCATGGCACAGTCACAGGCTCCCTTCGACCTTGGGGATAGTGATGATAGGGCTGGACCACAGGCTGGTGGACTCCTATATGATCCCAGATTGAAGCATGTGGGCTACTTCTGCCTCTATAACCTGATGGCAGGCCTCCAGGACCTTGTAGGGCCTTTGGCAAATTACGAGTCCTGGGTGTGTCTCGATTTAATGTTAGAGTATATGTGTTTGCCCGGGTTCTACTGAGAACAACATCCCCAAAACTGTTCTTCCAGTTCTGAGTTCCTGTTTTTGGGCTGTCATCAGTTTCTCTCCGTGGTGAACTTGTTCTCCAGTTGGGCTTTGAGGGATAGAGAGCGCAGAGAGCACTGGCACTGGTTCAATCCATTTTTTTGAGTGTTAATGTGGTATAGTTTATTGGTATATAGTTTATATACTCTTTCTGTGATCATGTAGGGGCCTTGCCAGTGGGCTAGGAACTTGCAGGTGCTGCTGGGTAGGAGGAAGAGCACTCTGTCCCCTGGTTAGAACTCTCAGGGCTGTGCTGGGTGGTTGTAGGCCTGTTGTTGTTCTCTCTGAGCTGCATATGTTTTTTATGATAGATGACCCCTGCTCAATCTGGTCCTGTAGATCCTGCATGTACTCAATGACTGAATTTCACTGGCTTTGTACTTGTACTCTGCACAATGACAAAGTTGAATCTAATCTGATCTAAAACTGAGCAGAATAGCATGGGTTGGTCTTCCCAGGACTCTTTGGCCATGTCCAGGAGGCCCCTGGATCTTCACCTAAACAGGAGTTTGAATGGTGTGAATCCCGTCGAAGACTGCAGGGTCTCCCGGATGGCAAAGAGCACATAGGGCAAGAGTAAGTCCCAGTTGTGGCCCTCTTCTTTCACCACTTGCTGCAGCATCCTCTTCAATGTTTGGTTGAACCACTTAACAAGCCCGTCTGTCTGCAGGTGATAAACAGAGGTTTTTAGATGTTTTACCTGCAGCAACCAGCACAGGTCTAGCATCAGCTTCAACATGAATGGAGTGCCCTCGTCAGTGAGGAGGCCTTTGGGAATGTTGACCTGGCTGAAGAGGGTGATGTTTTTTTGATGTGGCTTTTTGCAGGGGGATGGCCTCAGGATATCTGGTAGCATAATCCACAAATACCAGGATGTACTCAAGGCCACAGGTGGACTTCAGGAATGGCTCTATCAATTTCATAACCACCCACTCAAATGGGATTCCGATTATGGGCAGGGGAATGAGAGGTGCCAATGCCGGTGTATAGGGAGTAGTCTTATGGTGTTGGGCACACCTCTGACAGAAATTATGCACCTCGGCTACTATGCCAGGCCAGTGGACCTGGTCCCATATTTTCTCCAGTATGTTTTGGGGTCCCAGATGGCCACTAGTGGGTGGGTGTGGACCGGGTGCATGACCGTGTACTCTCAAGGTTTCTTCCTCATGTTGTCTGAGGGAGTTTTTCCTTGCCACTGTCACCACAGGGATAAATAAATTTATTAGGGATAAAATTAGATCATATTTTTAAAGTCTTTTTTTTTGTAAAGCTGCTTTGCCACAATATCTGTTGTTAAAAGCGCTATACAAATAAATTGACTTGATAGTGTTGACCTTCGTGTTGGGCATGACAAGGAGATTGCAGGGTGGTTCCATCAGAAATATAGAAGCCCATTCTTGACCATGAAGTAGGCCACAGGGAGCACCTGGATGGTGTTTGTGTTCTCTCTGTTGATCTGCAGCACCTGGCCCCAGCAATACTTTAGCCAGTCATCCTCAGTCCATTCTTTGCCAAAGTTCCTCTTTCTAGCAACCTGGTTACACATAACAAGAAGAGGATTAGAGGGGGGTGGGACTCACCTGACCAAGTCTCAGCATCTGCTTCTCCTTCCTCAGCAAGGAGGGCAGCTCACACAGGGGCTGGATTTTGGCACTGGAGTCTGTCCTTGTAGGGCTTGCTGTCTCCTCTCAGCTGCCAGCTGGTAGAATCCTGGCCAGTCTATCCCTATGAGCAAGGACACAGGTAGATTGGGGACAAGCCTGATAGTTAGTAGCCACTCACCTCTTCTGCTTCCCACCTGAACCTCAGCAGTGAGGACTTCTCTCATGTCTTCATGAGCACAGGTTACTGCCAGGCTCCCTTTTGGCTTGACAGGCCTCAAAAAAATGAGGCAGCACTGATGGGCAGGTTAAGGTGATAGCACTTCCCAAGTCCAACAGGGCCAATATCGGTCTCCTGTTAAGCCAGAGGGTGACTGTGGAGGTGCTGGCATGGAAAACATCATGCAGGGCACATCCCACTATCCATGGCTTGTAGATTTTTGGGAGAGTGACCCTGTTGATGTCAGTGGGCATGGGCTTCTCTGCAGGTGCTGGCTTGGGTGGTAGCTGTTCCTGTGTCCTTCTCAGTGCTCTGTAGCATGCAGTGAGATGGCGCCTCTCAAGGGCTGTTGTGTTCTAGTGGCTGTCCGAACCCTCTTCTGACCTCAAGTGTAGAAGGCACTATTCTTGGTATTCATTCAGCTATTTAGGTCCTCTAATTTATACCTTATTGTTACTAATTCCTTCAATACACTGTACTTGGAATCAACCTCACACCGTTCCTTAGGGGGAACAGTATTGGAAAGTGAGGTTCATGATGCCATGAATAGGTTACCAAACAGGAAAGTGCCAGGCATAGACAACATACCAGCAGAATTTATCAAAGCTAGCAGAGACAGCAAGATGCAGGTTTGTTTGGGGTTTTTTTTGTTGTTAATTTTATAATGCTCTGCAATAAGACCATACAGACAGGGTCATGGCTCGCAGACTGGCTTTATTTGATATTTATCCAGATCCCCCAAAAACAGGGGATGACTGACTGTGCAGATCATCATGTGATATCATTAATCAGTCACATTATGTCAGGACAGACAGAGGAGGACCCAAGAGCGCAAGTTAAATGTTGAGTTTATTGATAGCAGGGGAAAGGCAGTTGGGAGGATGTGTGCGTGAAGTTCAGTGGCAGGAGGACTGAGAGGCAGGGATGGCTGGTGGGAGTGTGGTGGTGATGTCTGAGGTCTCCCCTCCAAGTACTAACCAGGCCCAACCCTGCTTAGCTTCTGAGATCAGATAGGATCAGGCGTTGTCAGAGTAGTTTGGCTGTAAGTTGACAGCACTTGGTATTCAGGCGGTCTCCCAGTGAGCAGTCTCTCAGCAGGCAGACAGGACAGCACGACAGACAGGAGTTTGGGAACAGGCTGAAACACAGAGTCACAGGTCAGGTAGCGAGAATGGGGACAGAAATGCAGGGTCAGATTACCAGGGCTGAAGAGTTGACGGAGTCGATGCCTTGAAGACGATCTGACACTGACGCTTGGGAGGACTGCAGTTTAAATACACACAGAGAAGGCAGCAGGTGATAGGCAACAGCCAATGACAGCCACTGAAAGTCAATGAGAGTCAATGATGGTAAATTGACAGCAGGTGAGCCTGATAGAGAAGGAGCATGTGGGTGTGGCAGGTAATACTGAGTGGAGAGGAGTGGAATGTTACCTGATGAGAGGAAAACCACAGGTAGGACCATGACAGAACCCCCCCCAAGGGACGGCTCCAGAAGTCCCTAGACACAGACCCAAGGGAGGACGGGCGGGAGGAGGGGGAATACCGGTGGAGGGTCAGAATTCCTCTGACTGGTCAGTGTCCATAGCCTCCGCACCATCTTCACTGTCGGAAGACTCGTCATCCAAGGGCCCCCGCCCAGGATTCGGTTCAGTGTCAGACTCAGACACTGGAGTAGGGGTGGCGGCAGGGTCCGGAAGTGGATCCGCATGGTGAGAACCCCTATGTCGACCCCGTCGGATGGAGGGCTGGTCAGGGTGTAGGCGAAGTCGGTGATGAGGGATGGATCCAAAATCCTTCCAGCGGGGACCCATGCCCTCTCCTCAGGACCATAACCCTCCCAGTCTACCAAGTATTGGATGCCCCTACCCCTTCGTCGAGAGCGGAGCAGTCGCTGGACCGTGTAGACTGGTCCACCATTAATGAAGCGTGGAGGAGGAGGCGGCGGTGTTACCGGGACCAGGGGGCTCTCGTGCACCGGCTTGAGTTTGGAGACGTGGAAGGTGGGATGTATTTTCATGGTCTTGGGCAGCAGCAGCCGAACTGCTATTGGACTGATGACCTTCTGTATGGGAAAGGGTCCGATGTAGCGAGGCGCCAATTTGCGTGACTCCACCCGCAGTGGTAGGTCTCGAGCAGACAACCATACCTTCTGGCCAACATGGTAAACGGGTGCAGGAGTCCTCCGCCGGTTAGCCCCAATAGCATAGCTGGTACTGGACTTCAGGAGTGCGGTGTGGGCCTGGGCCCACGTGCGGCGGCAGCGGTGGGCGTAGGTGAGAGCAGACGGGCAGGTGGCATCTCCCTCCTGGCTACAGAGGTGGTTGATATCCATACACACACTGGAAGGGGGAGAGTCTGGTGGCAGAACTGGTGAGGGAGTTGTGGGCATATTCCACCCAGAGCAGATGTTGAGCCCAGGCGTGGGGGTTGCATGAAGCCACACACCTAAGTGCCTTCTCCAGTTCTTGGTTCATGTGCTCCATTTGGCCATTTGACTGTGGGTGAAACCCAGATGACAGACTGGCAGTGGCCCCGAGGAGGTGGCAGAATTCTTTCCAGAAACTGGTGGAGAACTGCGGTCCCCGGTCAGACACGATATCCCTGGGCAGGCCGTGGACTCGAAAGACATGTTCTAAGACAACCCGGGCAGTCTCCTTCACTGTTGGCAGTTTTGGGAGGGGCACAAAGTGGGTCATCATATGGCCCTTTTCCACTACCCTTTTTCAGCTCACTTCAGCTCACTTCAGCCCAACATGGCTCACGTTTCGACTACCTCAGAACAGCACGACTCAGCTCGCTTCAGCCCTACTCAGCACCCAAAACTCGCACGGTTTTGGAGTGGGGCTGAAGTGAGCCAAACCGAGCCGAGTGGGGCTAGGGGCATGAGGAGACCCTCCCCTGTGCACTGATTGGTGAGGAGGAGTGTCCTCACATGCCCACACACGCCCCGCGAGCACGCTGGGATCTGTAAACACCGTAAACCCAGAAGAAGAATAATTACGAATTACAAGAATTTCTGAAGCCTTATGCACCTCGCCTCATCTATACGCTTTTGCCAGTATCTGTTGGCGTTGTCGGTGACAACAAGCCACAGAACCAAGACCAGCAACACTAATGACTCCATGTCCTCCATGTTTATTGTTTACTATCCGGGTTGTGAGACTACCACTTAAAAGGTCACTGATGTCACTGTTTGCACTGCCTAATGACATCACATGACATCCACCCACTTTCGCTAACTCCACCCAATGTGTCCACCCACTTCCAGCCAGCACGGTTCAGCGCGGTTGTAGTCGAAATGCAACTCCAACAGCCCCACTCAGCTCGACTCAGCCCAACTCAGCACGGCACGGCTCAGCCCAACTCAGCCGCATTGGTAGTGGAAAAGCGGCATTACTGAAGCGGTTCACAATGGTGAGGATGACCATATACCTTCCAATGGAGGAAGACCAGTAACAAAATCCAGGGATACATGGGACCAGGGACGTATGGGTACTGGCAGGGGCTGGAGTAACCCGGCTGGGGGCTGACTGGGGGATTTGTGCTGGTTGCAAGTGGGGCAGGCTCTCACAAAATCCTGGATGTCCTTCCTCATCAACGGCCACCAGAACCGCTGAGACAGCAGATGGAGGGTGTGTGTGACCCCGGGGTGACAGGCCAGGCAGGAGTCATGTCCCCATTGAATCACCTGAGACCTCAGACCGGCTGGGACATAGAGACAGTTGGAGGGGCAAGCGCTGGGGCTTGGCTGATTCCTGATGGCTTCTCGAACCTGCTCCTCGAAGTCCCAGGTCAGCAATGACACAGGGGCTTGGGAGGATGGGTGTTGATTCCTCCTTGGATGCCTCATGCTTCTGAAACATCCGGGAGAGTGCATCGGGCTTGATGTTGAGGGAGCCAGGATGGTAGGAAAGGACAAAGTTGAATCGGGTGAAGAATAATGACCACCGGCGCTGGCGGGAGTTTAGCCTCCTGGCTGTCCGGATATACTCCAGGTTTTTGTGGCCAGTCCAGACCACAAACGGAACCTTAGACCCCTCCAACTAGTGGTGCCACTCCTCGAGGGCGAGCTTGACAGCCAGTAGCTCGCGGTTGCCGATGTCGTAGTTGCTTTCTGCTGGGGCCAGTCTTCAGGAGTAGAAGGAACAGGGGTGCATTTTGCCACCCTCTGCTGCTCGCTGGGAAAGCACAGCCCCGACTCCCACATCCGAAGCATCTACCTCCACCACAAACTGCCGCTCGGCGTCAGGCATCCGGAGAATGGGAGCTGAAGTGAAATGGGCCTTGAGGGTTTCGAAGGCTTTGTCAGCTGCTGCAGTCCATTGGAAAGGCTGTTTGATGCTGGTCAGTGCGGTGAGTGGGGCTGCCACGGTGCTGTAGCCCCGGATGAATCTCCTATAAAAGTTGGCAAACCCCAGGAACTGCTGCAGTTTCTTACAGCTCTCTGGAACCGGCCACGACGTCACTGCCAACACCTTCGCAGGGTCCATTTGAATGCTGCCCTCGGTCACCACATATCCCACGAATGAGACAGACTGAGCGTGGAACTCGCACTTCTCTGCTTTCACAAACAGCGAGTTTTCAAGCAGGCGGCGCAGGACCAACTGGGCATGGTGGGTGTGTTCTGACAGGGTTTTTGAGATCATCAAAATATCGTCCAAGTAAACGAAAACAAACTTATTGAGCATGTCTCTGAGGATGTCATTTACCAGCACCTGGAACACTGCTGGGGAATTGGTGAGACTGAACGGCATGACAAGATATTCATAATGTCCCGTCGGGGTGTTGAACGCAGTCTTCCACTCGTCGCCTTCTCTCACTTGCACCAGATGGTAAGTGTTCCGGAGATCTAGCTTGGTGAACACTGTGGCCCCTTGAAGCAGCTCAAAGGTGGAGGAGAGTAGTGGCAGAGGGTAGCGGTTCTTAACCGTAATGTCGTTCAAGCCCCGGTAATCTATGCATGGGCGAAGAGAACCATCCTTCTTTCCCACGAAGAAGAATCCAGCTCCGGCAGGAGAGGATGATGGATGGATTATGCCAGCAGCCAGAGAGTCGTTTATGTAGTCTTCCATGGCCTTTCTCTCCGGGGCTGACAGGGAGTAGAGATGGCCCTTCAGGGGTGCGGTGCCCGGCAGGAGGTCAATGGCGCAGTCGTATGGTCAGTGTGGGGGCAAAGACGTGGCCTTGGACTTGTTGAACACCTCTCTCAGGTTGTGATAGCAGACAGGAACCTTGGATATGTCGGGGGCGGAGCTGGTGGTCTCCTGGTTGGTTGGCAGGATGGCTCCCTTTAAGCAGGTCTGATGGCAGCCCCTTCCCCACGCTTGTATTGTGCCAGTCTCCCAGTCAAGTTGGGGGTTGTGTTGACGGCACCACGGGTAACCTAGGATGAGTGGTTGGCCGGGTGAGTGTAGGAGGTGGAACTGGATGGACTCCTGGTGGTTTCCTGACAGCAGCATTGTCACGGGGGCTGTGATGTGTATCACTGTGCCAAGAAGATGTCCACCCAGCGCTCGTACAGGAACGGGTGGAATGAGATGGTGACGGCCCACACCCAGCTGCCATGCGAACTCTGTATCCATGATGTTTGCTTCGGCTCCAGAGTCCACCAGGGCGGCCAGGGCACAAGTGGTGTCGGGAAGCTGAAGGTGGAGCTGAAGCAGGGGTTTTCGGATGGAGGGAGACTGGATACATGTCGAGCTCACCCGGATCTCCCCTATGCCTGGTGAGCTCTGACTTTTGCCGGGCAGGTGGTGACATGGTGACCCTCCCCACCGCAGTAGAGGCACAGGTTTGAGGTTAGGCGGTGCTGTCGCTCTTTGGGGGTGAGGGAGGCGCGGCCGATCTCCATGGGCTCAGGCTGATTATGTTGGCTTTGGGGCGTGACAGGCGGGAACTGGGCAGCGGAAGACTCACCCCAAGTGCGGGTGGCAGGTTGACTCAGACGCCCCTTCTCTCGTCTGCGGATCTGGATATGGTGATCGATGCGTACAGCAAGGGCAATGGCCTCATCGAGTGTCAGGGGTTGCTCATGGGAAACGAGCTCGTCTTTGACGTAGTCCACCAAACTGTGGAGGAAGGCGTCCACTAGTGCCACCATGTTCCACGAACTGCGCCTTGCCAGGGTACGAAAGTCGATGGAGTAGTCTGCCACCGTCCGGTTGCCCTGACGGATACTCATCAGTGCTCGTGATGCCTCTGTTCTTGATGAGCCCAGATCAAACACCTTTAACATCTCCTCGGCGAAGGCACTGAAGGAGGCACAGGCCGGGGTCTGCCGGTCGAACTCTGCTGTCCCCCACAGCCAAGCCCGGCCAGTCAGGTGAATGATGACATACCCCACCTTGGCTCCCTCCGTTGAGAAGGTCCTGGGCTGCAGAGAAAACTGGATACAGCAGCTGGTCAGGAATGGCCGGACCTGGTTTGGGTCACCATTGAAACATTCCGGATTACCAATCTTCGGTTCCGGGTCACCAGGAGCTAGAGGCTGTGCTGCCAGGACTGGAGCAACTGGATTTTGAGGGGAAGCCACGGCAGAGGGGCTTGGTGGTGCAGACGGAGCTGGAGCAGGTGGAGTGGTGAGTACTTGCAGGACTTGGGTTAGCTGATGCTGTTGGAGCTGTTGCTGAAACAGTTGTTGCTGCTGGTTGAACTGCTGTCCAAGCTGGAGCAGAGATGCAATGTCACCAGACATCCGGTTTATGTCTCCCTCTGTGCATTCCAGTTGCTGCAGAGTGGTCATTTCAGGCTCAATCCCCATGCTGGTTGGGAAGGGCGCTGGGTCCATGATGGTCAGATCGTTCTGTCAGGACAGACGGACGAGGACCCAAGAGTGCAAGTTAAATGTTGAGTTTATTGATAGCAGGGGAAAGGGAGTTGGGAGGATGTGTGTGTGAAGTTCAGTGGCAGGAGGACTGAGAGGCAGGGATAGCTGGTAGGAGCATGGTGGTGACATCTGAGGTCTCCCCTCCAAGTACTAACCAGGCCCGACCCTGCTTAGCTTCTGAGATCAGACGGAATCAGGCGTTGTCAGAGTAGTTTGGCTGTAAGTTGACAGCACTTGGTATTCAGGCAGTCTCTCAGCGAGCAGTCTCTCAGCAGGCAGACAGGACAGCATGACAGACAGGAGTTTGGGAACAGGCTGAAATACAGAGTCACAGGTCAGGTAGCAAGAATGGGGACAGAAATGCAGGGTCAGATTACCAGGGCTGAAGAGTTGACGGAGTCGATGCCTTGAAGACGATCTGACACTGACGCTTGGGAGGACTGCAGTTTAAATACACACAGAGAAGGCAGCAGGTGATAGGCAACAGCCAATGACAGCCACTGAAAGTCAATGAGAGTCAATGATGGTAAATTGACAGCAGGTGAGCCTGATAGAGAAGGAGCATGCGGGTGTGGCAGGTAATACTGAGTGGAGAGGAGTGGAATGTTACCTGATGAGAGGAAAACCACAGGTAGGACCATGACACATTAGCAAGCTCCTGTTATGCGTACTTCTAAGCCGTTTAACTCCAGTGGCAGAGTATGAACTTGCAGAGGAACAGATGGGTTTCAGAAGTGGTGTCGGCACCAGTGACCAACTATTTAACATCTGCATCATCATGGAGAAGGCATGGGATTTCAATCAGCTGCTATACATCGCTTTATTGATTTTAAGAAAGCCTTTGACTCTATGAACTATCAAAAACTCTGGGAGGTTGTGAACCATATGGGAATGTCTAGCAGCACAGTCTGAATAGTGAAGAGCCTCTACAAAAATCAACAGGCCTCAGTTAGAGTAGAGCAGGAACTGCTCTACTCACCCATTCTGGGTGAGGAGAGGGGTTAGAAAGGATGCCTGATCTCAACTGTATGTTTTAATCTATATAGCGAGGAAGTCATGCAAGGTTCAGCAGATGAGTTGGCAGGGGTTGGTGTACTTGTCAATAGGCATGTAATTAACAACCTATGTTATGTGGATGACATCATGCTGATCGCTACATCACCACAAGAGCTACAATAGCTGGTGGACAAGGTAGACAAGGTTTCTAGATGTTACTCCCTTGAAATCAGGACCATGAAAACTAAGACAATGGCTGCAACTTGTGAAGCAGAAATCACCAACATTTCTTGCCATGGCATACCCTGAGAACAGGTGGATGTCTACAAATATTTAGCAGCAAACATCTTTGAGGATGGTCATGACAGTAAAGAAATCTGATGCCGACTTGGCATGGGTAGAGCATCCATCAAGTCCTAAACTCAACTTTGGAAGAACCATGCCCTCAGTAAATTCATCAAGGTCAAGCTTCTATGGATATTTGTATGGCCTATAGTGAAATATGGCACCGAAAGCTGGACCCTCCACAAGGACGACATCAGGTGGATCCAAGCCTTCAAGATGTTCGGGTACTGTCGTATCCTAAGAGTGAGTTGGACAGAACACCACACTAACAAGTCAATACTTGTGGAGCTGAATACCACCCACAAACTCCTCCAGGATATAGTGAGATGCAAGCTTCGGTACTTTGAACTAGTGCCAGAAAACTGTCCACCGTTATTCTGGAAGGGATAGTAGAGGGGAAGCAATCCAAGGGTAGGCAATGGAGAATATGGCTAGATAACATCAGAGAGTGGATGCATCTGTCTGGTACTCTGCTCTGGCCTGTGACAGTTCCAGGTGGAGAGAGATTTGCAGAACAGCTTCCTGGATTGTCAACCCTCAACTATGAGGATGGCGACAGACAGACAGTTCCCTAGTGTGTAATGCTGGGGCTAGTTCACATTTTCCATGCCAGCTTCAACACATCCTAGCCAGGTGACCACCTGATTTTTTTTCTCTTCCGATCGGTGTCATTTGTTTTGACAGTGAGACAATCAATGCCAAACCACTCTGTCTTTCATGCAGGTTTCTAATGCATTGACATTGTTGTTAGTGTCATGAAGAAGAGTATCTACAAAAGTTGATGGTGATCATCCTCTCTCAGCATAGCCATGGGTTGGTAGCCAGGTAACTGAGATGTGCAGGAGATGATGTGTCCTGGAGTGTATGACCAGCAAGTTTTAGACGTCATTCCCTGTTAACTTCTGAAATTCTGCTCAAGCTGTCATAAAGTGTTGTGTTATTAACTTTATCCAGTTGGTGTTGTACGCCATTCTTAGCATGTGCCATCAAGTAATTTTTCCTCTTGTTGTGTTAGTGACCAGGTGCCACAACCATAGAGTAGGGTGGTTTCTGTTGTATCACGAAATAGTTGTAGCTTGATTGAGTTCAAAAGGTTGCTCTTCCATACTTTCTTCATTTTGTGTAAAGATTTCCAAGCTTGCACTTTCCTAGTAGAAATATCCTTTTCTTCATCGCACCAATTTTCAAGATATTTAAAATTTCTGTCACCAGACTCCGTTAACACTTGTCCAATTTCTTTACCATCAAGAGTGTAGAGGGGTTCAACATCGATGTACATTGAAAAACATGGCTTTTGTTTTGCTCACATTCAGCTTTAAACCAACATTTTTACATTCATTCTCAACACTATGCAGTAGGCTGCGTGCTGGCGCCACTTCATTTGAGAGTAATACTATGTCGTCAGCAAAATCTAGATCACAGAGGGACTTTGCTGCTATTCTCCAGCTTCTCTTTGAATGTTGAGTGAAACCTAGCTGATTCAGCTGATGTTTTGCATCTTGCAAGCATTTTCTAATGATACGAGATTTACTGATGATATACTTTTTAGTGAGTTGTTCTACGCTTTTCCTTGCTTCCATGATAGAAGGATGGGAAGTATGCTTTGCAACTTTTGTTTTCTGAGCTAGTGGTAGTGTAGTAGCTGTTGCATGGTCTTTTGCTTTGATTAATGCATCATATTGTTCCGATACAGAGGTATTTTCATCATAGAGCTCATTGAACCGGTTCCGCAACTTGATGGAAAAGTTTCATCGGACATCGGCATTATATCTAAGTATTTTCCAATCAGAAGTCTTCTTGAGTGTAGGTGCTTTAGTAGCCCTTAGATAAAGTTGAATCTCAGTTGTAACGATGATCTGAACCAACTGAAGCAAAGGTGGAATATGCTTTGGAACTTAAGATGCTATTCTTCCATTTAGAATTTATCAAGACGAAGTCTAGTTGATATTGATTACTCTCTGGGTCTTCAAAAGTCCATCTTTTACCCCGTTCTCTTTTCAAACATGGTGTTTCTTATACAAAGAGACTTCTCATAGGCTAAGCTGATTAGACAAGTACCATTTTCATTAGTGTGAGTATCATGGGACTATCTCACATGACAAGCACTGACTTTTGCATTCTAATCACCAAATAAGGTTAAAAAGTTGTGGTTCAGTGTCCCATCAATAGTGCTTCTCAACTGATCATAGAACTGCTCCATTTCTTCCAAGTTCCGCCTAGAGTTGGTTGGTGAATAGGCAGAAACTAGTGTGAATTGAGGGTTACCAGCAAGGGAAGCTTTCAGGATATGATTTGAAATGCTGGTGACTTCACACAATGCTTCCTCAGCAATCTGGTTCATGGTGAACCCAATTCCTCTGACAGCAGCCTGGGCACTGTTTCTCTGCGCAGAAGAGGTTATCATAAGATGGCTGTCTATTCTCTCATACTGTATGGTCTCAGAATGAACTCATCTATGTTCTTGAATTGCTACTACACTGATGTTATATTTGTTCATTAAGTGAATAACTTCTTGTATTCTCCAGTTATGTTTTCCAGTTCTAATATTGAAAGATGTTGATGGATCATTTTGGTTTGAGAATATGAGTTGTAGTTGGCCATACATCAGGCACACTACTCTGTAGTGGGTTGCTCCAGTTTAATAATGTACTGTCATTTACTTCAGCACTCTGACTGCCACTGCTTTCCACAACCATGTTACCACTGCCGACTTTCAGTGGTGGTTCTATCACTATGTTATTGTCATCCATTGTCTTTTCATTTGCTGACAGAAAATTTCAGGGTGCACTGGCAAGTACTGCAACCCTATGCAATGCTCACTCTGAGCGGGTGTTCACCATCAAGATGTGATCTAGATCAGGGGTGTCAAACATACGGCCCGCGGGCTGGATCCGGCCCGCCAGATTGTTTAATCCAGCCCCAGACTTGTTGAGAAAAAATTTCTAAGGATGTCAAAAAAAAAAGTAAATCTCTAGCCCATTCCTGTGACGACTTATGAATTTTTAAAGAAATAACCGAAATGCTCAATTCAGCCGCTAGGGGCAGCCAAAAAAAGCAGCACTGACATAACAGGAGATCAGGAAATAAACAGCACATCTTAACAACGTGCCCAGATATGCTGTCTGATTCCATGAATGGCAGTCTTGCCTCCCCACTATTAAGTTGCTATCAAAATTATCAAGCGTGATACTCCCATTACCAAAATGTCTTTGTCAAAAAGAAGAAAAGTTGACGTAGAGTGCAGAGTTTTCCAGGAAAAATGGACTGAGTATTATTTATTCACAGAGGTGAATACAAAATCAGTGTGCTTGGTATGTAATCAACAGGTTGCAGTGCTCAAAGAATATAATATTCAGCGCCTCTATGAGACTCATCATAAAGAAAAATTTCACAATTAGTATGGACAATTAAGAAAAGAGAAGATAAACAAATTGTTAGCTGGTCTCAGCAGTGAAAGTAACTTTTATTTCTTGCCGGTACTATTATTTTGAGTCATAGTGTGCAGCGTGCGCCGAAAAATACACCTAATTATTTATTATTGTCTACTTATCAAGCATTCACTAGGACTTCTTATCACTCAGTAGTACTAGTATAGTACTTTTTTATCACACTATCACTCTTTCATCTACCTGTATCAGTTTTTGATTATAAATAAATTGCAAACACATCATTTCAACAACACAATCGTTTTAATAACATTTTTTTAGCTGAACAGTTGAAAACTAACTTTTCATTTTGGACATTCTGTCTACTAAAAGACTTTGGATACCAGCTGCGCACGTTGGCACAAGATGGTTAAGCAGTGGGCTCCGCGCACTATCTCACACGTTGTCTGTCGAGTGAAACACGGAAGGAATTCACTTCAGACATAATTCAGAGACAGGTCAGAACGAGTTATATGCAATGTATATTGAGGAAAACGTGTTGCTTTTGGTAAATTGACGTTAGCAGGTGTGTTGTTATGCTGAAAGTGCATTTTTTTTCAGAGACAGTATATTTTTCTTTCCGGTACGGCCAAATCTTTTAGTGGTACACTGGACCAGCCAGGACCGGCTTACTTTCACCCCTGGCTGGTCTGAAGAAACAGCAGTCTGCATTTACTCACAGCTGTGAGGTCAGTGAGTCTGCAGCCTTATTGTAAATGAGTTGGTGCAAGCATCCAAGCCATTTTCTGATGGTGAACTCGTGAAAAAAATGCATGCTGAAGGCTGCAGAAGTCGTGTGCCCTGAAAAGCAATCTGCCTGTGCCAACATTAGTCTATCGAGGAAAACTATTGCAAATAGGGTGAAGATCTCTCACGAGACTTGGGCAGCCAAATGAATGACAAAACCAAGTCATTTATTGCATTTTTGGTTGCAGTTTATGAGAGCACTGATGTCACAGATGTTGCACAACTGTGCATATTTATTTGTGGTGTTGAGACTTTGACCGTCACTGAGGAGTTCCTTGAGTTAGTGCCTATGAAGGACACTACAACAGCAAATGACATATTCAGCTCTCTCGTTAGAGTGCTGGACAAGGTCGGAGTGGACTGGTCCCGTGCTGTCAGTTTGGCTACAGATGGCGCCCCATCAGTGGTCGGGAGAAAGGCAGGCACTGCGACAAAATTCAGAGAGAAAGTGCAGGCTTGTAAATTTCATTAGAGCGCGAGGTCTGAATCACCGTCAGTTTGATTGTTTTCTCAATGATAATTACATTCCAGGCGGCACGGTGGTGTAGTGGTTAGCGCTGTCGCCTCACAGCAAGAAGGTCCTGGGTTCGAGCCCCGGGGCCGGCGAGGGCCTTTCTGTGCGGAGTTTGCATGTTCTCCCCGTGTCCGCGTGGGTTTCCTCTGGGTGCTCCGGTTTCCCCCACAGTCCAAAGACATGCAGGTTAGGTTAACTGGTGACTCTAAATTGACCGTAGGTGTGAATGTGAGTGTGAATGGTTGTCTGTGTCTATGTGTCAGCCCTGTGATGACCTGGCGACTTGTCCAGGGTGTACCCCGCCTTTCGCCCGTAGTCAGCTGGGATAGGCTCCAGCTTGCCTGCGACCCTGTAGAAGGATAAAGCGGCTAGAGATAATGAGAATGAGATGAGAATTACATTCCAGCTGGCTTACCATACCACACTGAAGTACAGTGGTTAAGCTGAGGTGCCATACTCAAGCGTTTCTTTGAACTATGAGAGGAAATTGGACAGTTCATGGAGAAAAAGGGCAGACCAGTAGAGGAATTTAAATGCCTGGAATGGGTGCGGGATCTGGCCTTTATGGTGGATATTACACAGCACCTGAATAATCTTAACAAAATGTTGCAAGGCCACAGAAAAGTTGTCACTCGGTTTTACGATAGCGTACGCACATTCAAGTTGAAACTGTCACTCTGGGAGACACAGCTATCTAACGGTGACACCTCTCATTTCCCATTGCTCACAGCTATGCGTGCGACCGAACATAATGCTGATTTGGATCAATACAAAGACAAGATAACAGAATTGCTACAGCAGTTCGAGCAGAGATTTCAGGTTTTCAGTGAACTTGAGGACGAATTTGCCTTTTTTCGCTCGCCATTTACAGTCATTGCTTCTGATATGCCCGCTGACATCCAACTCGAGATAATTGACTTGCAATGTGATTCTGATATGAAGCAGAAATTTGCATCATTGGGTTTAGACACGTTTTATCAATATCTCTTGCCAGGGTACCCCAAATTAACATCCCTGGCTGCAAAGGTTTTATCCATGTTTGGGACTACCTATCTTTGTGAACAGGTGTTCTCTGTTATGAACCTCAACAAAACAAAGCACCGCTCAAGGTTATCAAATGCACACTTGAATGACATTGTGAAATGTGCTGCTACTCAGGATTTGAAACCTGATATTGATGCTCTCGTGACGGCTAAAAGATGCCAAGTGTCAGGAGCCAGCAGCAGCTGATAGACTTGGTGAGAGAAAGTGGGGAGGGAGGTTAATCAGCATTAAGGTCTGGGCCTAATTCTTGTAATGTTCACAAATGTTTGCAGTCTGAAGAATGCAGTTCTTTGAAAATAAGATTACTCTGGTTTCACTTTAAAAGACAATGAATATTGTGCAGTATATCATTCTCAGCTTCAGTAGGCCTAGCCTACAAAGTAGTTTGGTCTGATGTAGCCTAATCATTTGCTCATGCACTGCTATAACTTTAATGTTTGTTAATTTAATTTTATTTTTCATAAATGTGCACATTTACATTTTTAGGCAGGATGTTTAGGCTACTTTCTTCATAGCTCCCACTTGAGTTTAGTGTGGGGAGTTGGTTCAGGTTGTCAGATGTAAAAACGTATTCACTCAACTGTATAAAAATAAACCAGTTGTTTGAGAGTGAAATACATTTTATTTCAAATCCATTGGCCTCTCTGTGAATAAATGTGCAATAATCTAGATCCCTTGTGATCAGTGATTATGTAGGCTACAAATGTAGGCTGAAGCATAAAGCATAGCCTACTGAAAAAACAATGCTAAAGATTTGGAGTTGACAAAGGTTATTTTGCAATTATTTTACTGGTCCGGCCCACTTGAGATCAGATGGGCTGTATGTGGCCCTTGAACCAAAATGAGTTTGACACCCCGATCTAGATGAACAGCATGTGATGAAGACTGAACAGAAGTATTTATCCATCACTCTCCAGCCACTCAAACTATGTTGCAGCCCATAGACGGTACCAGAGCCCCGTGAGCCAGTCTAAGTTCAACATCAGCCTGCCCACCATGGGTGACCCTACCAGACTATTTGACAGTTGTTCCCTGTCATCCACAAGTTAGGCCTGAACAGGAAACGTGTCTTTCGTTTGACGGTATAGCCTGATGAGGCAATCCTAGACTGTTGCCACCCCCACATGACTATGATGAGGGGTTGGGTTTTGAGGGGTTGGGTTTTCCTGATTTAGGAAGTTAAAAAACACAGTCAATGACTAGGGTGAGTACTTGCTTCACAGCTGTGGTCCTTTTTTATTATATCAACAAAAAGGCTGTACAATATAACAATTGTCATGCTTCTGGGCTCACCCTCCGTCTGCCTCAACCCTCAGGACTTCATTTCCCATAATCCCCCTCACACACCAGTTACTACCATGTGCACTCCATCAACCAATCCAGAACCACTTCATAGAAGTGGTTCACCTGAGTTCTGATCACAATCACCTGTACCCTTTTGTTTTTGTTTGTATTTATACCCCTTTGTCTGTCTTGTCCTTTGCACAGTATTGTGACCTTCTCATCCATGGCCACATGTAGCTGTAGACTTTATCACTGATTTGCCCCCCTTGCAGACCTACATGGTCATTCTGGCCATAGTTGATAAGTTTTCATGAAGAGTTAGATTTATCCCCTTTGTTAGCCTACCTACAGCCTTTCAGACAGCTGAAGCCCTTTTCAGTTATGTGGTCTGAATATTTGATGTTCCTGAGGCTATAGTGTCAGATCAAGGGCTTCAATTCACCACTCATGTGTGGTCAGCATTCTTTGAGAGACTGAGAGTTAACGTAAGTCTCACTTCTGGTTACCACCCCCAGTCTAATGCTCAATGCAAAAGAGTCAACCAAGAACTAGGAAAATTTTTGAGAATTTGTCATGATAATCAAGCCGACTGGTCAAAATATTTGCCCTGGGCAGAAATGGCACAAAACTCATTAACTAGCTCTGCTACGGGGTTAACACCTTTTCAATGTATGCTAGGTTACCAACCCCCCTTAATGCCATGGTCTGCCATGCCCTCTGACAACCCTGCCATTGACAGTTAGATGCAATGGAGCGAGCAGGTCTGGAAACAGACACACCAGCGGATTGAGAACGTCCTCCGCTGACACAAGAGGCTGGCAGATCGCCATAGAGGTGACACCGCTACCTACTTCCCTGGGGACCAAGTGTGGCTGTCGACCTGGGACTTCAGGTTTCCTGAGGGAAGTAGAAAATTACTGCCCAAATACATTGGTCCATTTAAGATTCTCCAGAGAATCAATGAGGTTACTTACAAATTAGATCTGCCTGTGCATTACCATGTTTCCAACTCATTTCATGTATCTCTCCTGAAAACCTGTTGTCTCAGGTCCATTGGACGAGGCCACACCCAATGTCGCACCCCCATCTCCAGTGTATGTGGAAGGTACTCTAGTGTCTAGAGGGCTATGGGCCCGAGGAGCATACCTGGGTATCTGCACGAGATATCCTGGATCCGGGGTTGGTGGAGGAGTTCCATCAGCATCATCCAGAGAAGCCTGCACCTCAGCCAAGGGGCCATCCCAGGTGCCATGGCTCCAGCCCTCCCAGCAGTCTGCACAACGGTGGTTCCAGAGGTTGTCTGTGGTGACAGCCCTCTGTCCAGCACCGTGGCAGTTTTAATGGCTCACTCAAGAGTGTTCCCGGCAGTGTGGGTGATGGTCGTCGTGATCATCCTCATCCCTTGGCCTCCTTAGACTCCTTGGGGGGGGGGGGGGGGGGGGGGGTACTGTCATGTTTCTGGGCTTACCCTCTGTCTGCCTCAACCCTCAGGACTCCATTTCCCATAATCCCCCCTCACACACCAGTTATTACCACGTGCACTCTGTCAACCAATCCAGAATCACTTCATAGGAGTGGTTCACCTGAGTTCTGATCACAATCACCTGTACCCTTTTGTTTTTGTTTGTATTTATATCCCTTTGTCTGTCTTGTCCTTTGCACAGTATTGTCTTCACTTCTCGTAAGCCTACTGAGCATTACTGTATCGATTGTTTCTCTGTGTATGACCCTTTTTGCCTTCTGTTTTTTTCCCGTTTTGCCTAGCCCTTGTATTTTGATTGCCCATCTCTCTTGATTCCTGGTTTCTCGATTATTGCCTGTTTTACTGACTACGATTTGCCTAGCCCTTGTGTTTTGATTGTCTGTACCTCTTGATTTCTGGTTTTTCGACTATTGCCTGTTTACTGATGACAATTTGTCTAGCCCTTGTTACTGTTTTGGATTTCCCGGTTTTGACCTGGCCTGGCTTTTGTACTCTGATTTTGGATTACCCTTCTCTCATTAAAACCTTGAGTTCATTTATAATCCGCGAGCGTCTGGTTTGTCACAGCTGTATTACAACAATACAAAACAAAAGACAATAATGCATTGACACTGAATACAAGATGTGTAATGAACAAAGGGAAGTGGTAGATTTTTAAAGTGCAAATTAAATCCTTAAAGGAGATACGCAGAACCATGGCCTCACTTTTTGTTTATAAATGCCTTGTGAGCTCAAGAATGGCATAGGAATAGTTTTAAGCATTAACAATGAATCTAATATAGTAATTTTTATGATTAAAATGATTCATATAAGTAGCGGTCTGGGTGAATGACCTTGACAGCTGTGATGTCACAGCAGGAAGGCTATTGGTCTCATCGCCATTTCTGCTATACTAAAACACAGAGCTGACTGCAACTTCGAGCTTCCATTTTGAGCTAATTTATCACCATGCCATGTAGATGTGTTGCTGGCGGGTGTAGCAACATGACATAGGGTGGATTTACATTGAATTCATGGCCCAAGAATGTTCAAACTGCAAAGATATGGAGTGTTTTGCAAGAAGTTCACGGGCACATTGGGCACCTATGAAGTGGTCTCTCTTCTGCTCTGCACATTTTACTGAAGACTCATACGAGACCTCTGACCTGTTGAGGAACGTTGGCTATAAGCCTGTATTGAAAGAGGGTGCAGTACCAACAATTAAAGGAAAAGAAAACTACAAGAAAAAGAAAGTAAGTTCAGTTGCACCAGTTCTCTCGGAGTGTGAGCCAAGGGTTGCTGCTAAAACCAGGGACGGAATGGGACATGACATATTATCGCTTGGGCAGTGACCTTCCCGCGGTTGTTGCTAAAACCGGTGACATCCCATCCCAGGTTTTAGTAATTGCCTGAGCCAAGCAGTAATGGAGGAGTACTCAGTATGGAGAAAATGGAGAATGAGTGGACCAGCCATCTGATTTCTCCACTGGATATGCTTGCCTCAGCAGCAATATCTCACCCTTATGTGGAAGAAGCGAATGAATGGAGAACTGAACAAACAATTGAAAGTCAGATTGTTTCAAAACAATCGGCCACGAGGTTGGCCTTCAAGAAGCGAGAACACAGACGGGTAAGATGCGACTCTCATTTGGATACAAAACAACAAAAACAACAACACTCGTTGTTTACCTGCATTTAGATTAATACATGTAACTTGTATTCTGTATTTAAGTTACCAGTATAAGATTATTTAATTTGCTTCAGAATGCGATTGTCTCAGTTCACCTGATTATTTAATTAGCCTTTTACATTTTATCAGTGAAAATGCATGCATGTACATGTATTTTGCATAAGTTATAACACCTATCCTGTTTTAATGAGAGTCAATCCACAATGAAGTTAAATCAGTCTTAGTTGAGCAAGTTGGTAATGGTATTTCTTACTTTCACCATAAATTTTTATTTTTATGACTTTGGTCTATAGCTGTCAAAGGGCTCGGCCTTAAAACCGGTTCCTGCAGTGACGTCACGCACTCAGGGCTGGTTGGCTCAGCAGGCCAGCTCGAATGCCAATTTTGCAGTCGATTTTAACTGTCAGAAATATATATGTTTTTATTCCCATTTATGCAGCATACAAGAGTCAAGGATGGAGATACTATCCACTCAGAAATGTATTTAAAAATAAAGGTTCTGCATATCTCCTTTAAGTGATTTATACAGTATCAGTGATTTATAGTATATACACCGTACCAGTCAAAAGTTTGTATACCCCTACTCATTCATAGTTTTTTCTGTATTTTGCCCATTTTCTACACTGCAGAATAATATTGAAGGCACCAAAACTCTGAAACAACATATGGAACACATATGGAATTATGTGATAAAAAGTGGTTATATATTTTTAAAAAAATCATATTTTAGATTCTTCAAAGTAGCCACCATTTAGCTCCCTTTTTTCCTTTCCCTTCCTTTCTCCTTTTTTTCCTTCTTCCCTCCCTTTTTTTGTCATTCCCCCCCCACAGACACACACATGCAGGCTACAGGAATGACAGACTGAACAAGAAATAAGGGGATATAAAAAAATCAGAACAACAGAGATAATTGAAATAAAAGATCAATGACAAAAAGACAAAACGCAGGAAAGATAAAGCAAAAACAGATTTAAACAAAGAAAACCACAAAAACAAACAAAAAAAGACATTGTGATTATAATCCAAAAGGAGATCAAGAGAGAGAGCAAAATCCCATTATCCCCCAGCCACCAGTGAAGCAGGCAGGTGCCCGATGTGGACACGGCAACCACCAACGGGCACATTTCATCGCACCCAGCACCCCAGACAGACCAACACAGGGCAGTGGGTGTGAGGGTGGAGCTGGCACCCTCCAGCAGGTGTGAGGGTGGAGTGTGCAGCTGTGTCCTCACCCTGCATTGTGACAACATCAGGCCATCTCTTCAGCAGCTCAGTGTCAGTGTGGCCATAAGCACCATCAGCTGCCAGGTGGTCCACAGTCTGTTGGGCATGGTTGGTGCTCATTAGCACCCTCTTCCAGGAGCATTTTTTTTTCTTTCCCCTGTCGACTCTGGAGCATTTTTTTCTTTCCCCTGTAGCCATGCTGAGTCATTAGGTGAGAAGAGGTGTGAACCTGAGCTGTGCATTATTGGATATTAACACCATGGTTCCACAGCAGGTGTACAGTGCTTGTGTGGCCTATCGAGATCGTAACATTCATTGGCAAGCAAAAGTCTGGACTGAATCTGCTGCATGCAGGTGCCCAACAGCTGTGGTTCTTAATTTCAGGTCCATTAAGACTGGGCATGATTGCATTTTGGTGGTCTAACACAACAGACACAGCATGATGAATCTCTGATTAGTCAAAGTCAGGTCATAATACATAAGTCTTAAGGCGCTTTCACCCTGGAGGAACTTTTTCATATTTCTTAGAACTGTTGGAAAAAGTTCTCCCTTTTTGTATGTTTGCACTGCAGGAACTGAGCACAGCCATAGTTCTTAGAATGCCATTTTGAGGGACCTTTTTCACTCCTGCTTCAGGGTAGGTACTCTCCCAGCACAAGAGGAACCATGAGTGATGTAAATTTATGGTGATTGGCAAGTGTAAATTGATTGGTTAAACATGAGCCAATGCATTGCTGGTAAATGCCATTTTAAAAAAATTCATTCAAAACGTTAGTAGTGTAAACAGATCTTTTAGAAAAAATGGGAAAAAAAAGACATGGACAAATAGACTGACAAGGAAGTCCAGGCTTTATTGAGGCTATATTTGACAGAAGAAATATTTTTGATACATCTAAGCAAAACATAAAAATCTTCACTAGAATTTCCTGCTAAGTCAAGTCAAGTTTATTTGCATAGCGCTTTTAACAATAAACATTGTCGCAAAGCAGCTTTACAGAATTTGAACGACTTAAAACATGAGCTAATTTTATCCCTAATCTAACATCACACTAGCACCACACTTGCTGAGGTATTGGCAAATACAACCCCGATTCCAAAAAAGGTCGGACAAAGTACAAATTGTAAATAAAAATGGAATGCAGTGATGTGAACGTTTCAAAAGTCCATATTTTATTCAGAATAGAACATAGATGACATATCGAATGTTTAAACTGAGAAATGTATCATTTAAAGAGAAAAATTAGGTGATTTTAAATTTCATGACAACACCACATCTCAAAAAAGTTGGGACAAGGCCATGTTTACCACTGTGAGACAGCCCCTTTTCTCTTTACAACAGTCTGTAAACATCTGGGGACTGAGGAGACAAGTTGCTCAAGTTTAGGGATAGGAATGTTAACCCATTCTTGTCTAATGTAGGATTCTAGTTGCTCAACTGTCTTAGGTCTTTTTTGTCGTATCTTCCGTTTTATGATGCGCCAAATGCTTTCTATGGGTGAAAGATCTGGACTGCAGGCTGGCCAGTTCAGTACCCGGACCCTTCTTCTACGCAGCCATGATGCTGAAATTGATGCAGTATGTGGTTTGGCATTGTCATGTTGGAAAATGCAAGGTCTTCCCTGAAAGAGATGTCGTCTGGATGGGAGCATATGTTGCTCTAGAACCTGGATATACCTTTCAGCATTGATGGTGTCTTTCCAGATGTGTAAGCTGCCCATGCCACATGCACGAATGCAACCCCATACCATCAGAGACGCAGGCTTCTGAACTGAGCGCTGATAACAACTTGGGTCGTCCTTCTCCTCTTTAGTCCGAATGACACGGCGTCCTTGATTTCCATAAAGAACTTCAAATTTTGATTCGTCTGACCACAGAACAGTTTTCCACTTTGCCACAGTCCATTTTAAATGAGCCTTGGCCTAGAGAAGACGTCTGCGCTTCTGGATCATGTTTAGATACGGCTTCTTCTTTGAACTATAGAGTTTTAGCTGGCAACGGCGGATGGCATGGTGAATTGTGTTCACAGATAATGTTCTCTGGAAATATTCCTGAGCCCATTTTGTGATTTTCAATACAGAAGCATGCCTGTATGTGATGCAGTGCCTTCTAAGGGCCCGAAGATCACAGGCACCCAGTATGGTTTTCCGGCCTTGACCCTTACGCACAGAGATTCTTCCAGATTCTCTGAATCTTTTGATGATATTATGCACTGTAGATGATGATATGTTCAAACTCTTTGCAATTTTACACTGTCGAACTCCTTTCTGATATTGCTCCACTATTTGTCGGCGCAGAATTAGGGGGATTGGTGATCCTCTTCCCATCTTTACTTCTGAGAGCCGCTGCCACTCCAAGATGCTCTTTTTATACCCAGTCATGTTAATGACCTATTGCCAATTGACCTAATGAGTTGCAATTCGGTCCTCCAGCTGTTCCTTTTTTTGTACCTTTAACTTTTCCAGCCTCTTATTGCCCCTGTCCCAACTTTTTTGAGATGTGTTGCTGTCATGAAATTTCAAATGAGCCAATATTTGGCATGAAATTTCAAAATGTCTCACTTTCAACATTTGATATGTTGTCTATGTTCTATTGTGAATACAATATCAGTTTTTGAGATTTGTAAATTATTGCCTTCCGTTTTTATTTACAATTTGTACTTTGTCCCAACTTTTTTGGAATCGGGGTTGTAAACATAAATATTACTGTTAAATTCATGTGCATTTGCATATTTAGACAATATAAACATCAGTATCAGGATTCTTAATAATATAAAATTAGGTCTTACCTAATAGCGGAGCTTCCATTCAAATGAAAACAAACATGCAACAGATGATGTACTTTGATGTGTTTCAATTTTATCACAAGAAGATAAATTTCTCCAAACGCACATGTTTATTATTCTTTTTATTACTATAAACTACAGTGTGCTTTAGGGATTTATAGCAAAATGTTTTGAAAACAAAAGATAGACGATTCATGAAAACACTGACTGGATTCAGGTAAACTTGTCATATCCCGAAGGATTTCGCAGTGATTTCAAAATCTCATCTCATCTCATTATCTCTAGCCACTTTATCCTGTTCTACAGGGTTGCAGGCAAGCTGGAGCCTATCCCAGCTGACTATGGACGAAAGGCAGGGTACACCCTGGACAAGTCACCAGGTCATCACAGGGCCGACACACAGACACAGACAACCATTCACACTCACATTCACACCTACGGTCAATTTAGAGTCACCAGTTAACCTAACCTGCATGTCTTTGGACTGTGGGGGAAACCGGAGCACCCAGAGGAAACCCACGCGGACACGGGGAGAACATGCAAACTCCTCACAGAAAGGCCCTCGCCGGCCACAGGGCTCGAACCCGGACCTTCTTGCTGTGAGGCGACAGCGCTAACCACTGCACCACCATGCTGCCCCCTACAACTCATTATTTCTATTAATTCATTTTTACACATTTTCTTTCTCCTTCAGCGTGTTGCTTTTCTTGTGAAAGATTTCTTCGCCTTTCTCTCACTCTTTCACTGCTTCTTTCCTGTTCTTCCTTTTCAAAACTCTCTTTCTCTTCCTGGTTTTGACTTCATCTTTCTCTCCTTGGTTAACTTGTTTTGACATCTTTTTAAAGTTTGTATTAAAGTTTGTAAAAATGATGATTTTGTTGCGCTGTTAGAGTTATTCTCAGTGGAAAAACCCGATAAATATGAAATTATCTGTAGACAAAACTAAGTTATGTAGGCACGCTCGCACTTCAAGTTCCCACTAAAATCAAACAGCCAATCAGAATCACAAGGGGCGGGGACGGACGTACAGACATACACGGCTGGGATCCCTGTGTGTCCAATGAAAAATCAACTCAATGGGTTACCAGATTTTCATACGTAGGCCTGCGCGAAAGCGCCGCTAAAACTACTAAATCTCACGATGCTTAATGACTGTGTACACTGACATTTAACCTGCAATAGTATAATAACCCCTTTTATGTGCTGTGTAAATATGTATCTGACAATTTTTCTTTACTTCTGTTTATAGTGGTAAAATGTAATCTCTCAGTTTCAGACATTGACTTTACATGTCTGTGAAAAAAAAATTCGAGTTTTAAACATTGGAAGAATCTGTTTTTGTGCATCAACTTCAAAGACACAGTTTAGGTGTAAATCATATTGTTGAAATTCTAAACATTTTGTGCAATTTAACCTTCATGAGTCAATGTGTAATGAACCAACCCTTGTGTGTCACATCAAACTACATTAATTACATCATTATAATTAATTACATCATTATAATTCCATTTCTCTCTCTCTCTCTCTGTGTGTGTGTGAGAGAGAGAGAGAGTGTGTGAAAGGTCATGAGTTTTTAAACATTAGAAGTACCATTTTTTTGTGTGTTTGGAAGACAGTCGTATATAGGCATAACAGAGTTTTAGTATGTAAGTCAAAATGCTCAATGTCTAAATATTTTGTGCACTTTAAACTTCATGAGCTGGTCTGTGATTTGTTACTATCTCAATTGTTAAGAATATAGATGAATTCATATATAAACTATTATAGATGCAATTCATATGAGTTTTAATGTTACCTGAACAGTGGACATATAAAGCTCGAGACATATCGGGACAGTTTGTCAACATTCATCCCTGACAATCAATAAATTAACACCACAATTAACCAAGGTAACAAAATACAATAAAATGTCTGTTTCTCCTTACCCTCTTAAGTCCAAGTCATCTGTTCCTATTTTTTTTAATACTCCTGGTCTTCTTGGGAAATGTGTTTCAGTTCAGAGTTGCCACAATATACATGCCCAGTCAGAAACACAGCCCCGGATTGGCCAAGTTAGGAACACAGCCTCTGATTGGTTGACAAATTCTTCATGGAATGGCTAACAGCTCACAAACATGCTATGTTAAAAATTTATAAATAATCACAGAAGACATTCAATATCTGCATTATGTTCTGTCACATACAACAGAATGGACCTCTAAAATTCCAATAGGAACTTGATTATTCCTAAGTGTGCCAAGAACTGTTAGTGAGCTCATTGGCTAGGCTCCATTAGCAAGGTCTGTGGCTTATGCCTGTAACTGGCCCAGCAGCTAGTGCCAATAGTTAGCCCTGACTTCCATCCATCCATCCGTTATCTGTAGCCGCTTATCCTGTCCTACAGGGTCACATGCAAGCTGGAACCTATCCCAGCTGACTATGGGTGAGAGGCAGGGTACACCCTGGACAAGTCACCAGATCATCGCAGGGCTAACACATAGACACAGACAACCATTCACGCTCACATTCACACCTACGGTCAATTTAGAGCCACCAATTAGCCTAACCTGCATGCCTTTGGGGGAAACTGGAGCACCCGGAGGAAACCCACACATGCAAACTCCACATAGAAAGGCCCTCGCCAGCCGCTGGGCTCGAACCCAGGACCTTCTTGCTGTGAGGCGACCGTGCTAACCACTACACCACCGTGCCACCTTAGCCCTGACTTATTCCAAGGAAACAGTGTCAATAGTGCATCTGTCAACTTTATAGGGTTAAAAGAGTTCATTTTTAATTAGCCGGTAAATTAGACCAGTGAATTAGCAACACTGCTGCTAACATGCTATATTGGCATGTAAAGTGACATCATGACATACGCACATCTAGACCAACCCCCAAACTACTCATTCATTGATTGGTTGAAATCCTGTCAGTCATCAAACTCATGAAACGACCTAAAAAATCTGTTGAAAGGTACTCAAATTCATCCTGTCCCCATAGCTACACTGTTCAACATGTCAAAAATCCCTTCAAAATGTAAAATCAGCAGACCCGTGACTTCACATACACGAAGTCTGACATGAAGCCGATGAACCATTGAGGAGGAGTATAGCTGAGATGGATAAAAAACAAGATAAAACACTCTTTCTGTTGCCAAATGATGGTGCTCTACCAGGGTGTCACTTTGGGCATGTGGATATCATCATGACCAATAACCTGTGAAATTTGAGCTGTATCAAGCATCACATGGAGAATTTATGAGTTTTACCTGGTTAGACATATAAATTAATTGTGTCATTATTTCACTACCTTGCAAGATATAAAAAAATCCCTTCACAAGTTAACATCAGCAGCATCTTGGATACCAAATTTAATATGATTCTGATGAACTGCCTAGGAGTAGTATTTCAGCATGTGTCAACAAGGACAAAATCCAAAATAATTCGATTCCTGTTGAATGTGGCTAAAGCAACATGTTTGCTACAAATGTGTTTGTCTTTGGGATATCCACATGTCTGCCACATTTGATGCATGTATATCAAACTATATGCTGGGTACAAGTGTCAGTTACAAATGTTGGTGCTTTAGTCACTGGTCATACCTGGGGCCAAAACTCTATTTCTGAGTAACTCACTAGCACTGATGTGTGTGCCAAATTTAATGAGTTTTTGCCCATGGGAACTACCTCAAAATTGTCTTGGAGAAAAATAAATGAATAAACCTTAAAGAAAGAAAGAAAGAAAGAAAGAAAGAAAGAAAGAAAGATAGATAGATAGATAGATAGATAGATAGATAGATAGATAGATAGATAGATAGATAGATAGATAGATAGATAGATAATCAATCTGACAGGGTCCTTGCACTTATGGTGCTTGGGCCCTAAAAAAATCCTTACAGAGCCAATAAGGTCCTTACACCTATGGTGTTAGGGCCCTAAAAATACTTACAGATCCAATAGCATCCTTGCAGCTATAGTGCTAAAACACCCTTGAAGGTATGTAGTTCTCAGGGGAGCTACCCAATGGGTATTTCCTCTCAATAAGTTCATAGAATTGTTTGGTTTGAAAGCACCTATAGACTTTAATCTATTGCTTCAATAAAATTGTGATATTAATGAAATGAAAATTGCTGATTACACATTTGATTAATTATACCTTAAACAGGTCCACCCCATAGCGAGCTGACAACTCTTCCAGAGAGAGCTTATGATCATCCTGCAACAACACACAAAAAAGAGGTATTTGATATACTTCTACACACAGCAATTAACATACAGGCCAAATATGGACATTTGTGGCCTGTGGAAAAAAGAAAAACAGAAGTTTCTCACCAAAGATGCCTCTTTCTTCAGCTCATCCAAATTTTTCTCTTTCTTTTTCTTCTTTCCATTGTTATGAGAAGCCTCATGGCTGATATCATGTACATACTAAGGGAGACATGAAGGGACAGCATGCACAGAAAAATAATTTTGTTAAAAAAACAATTATAATGTGTAAATGGGATCATGTCTCTTACAGAATGACATTCTTAAGTTCAGGAAATTAAATCTCTTCACAATATCTAATTCAATGCATGTAAAACGATGGTTATGTATGTAACCATGCTTCTATGAATTTCGGATGACCACCAGAGGTGGTGCTTTAAGCACCTGGATGTCCATCACACATGCATGCAGGTCGAGTGCTTGTATCAACAAAGTCACCTGTGACCTGGGTAATGTACGCCCCCTGCCCCGACACAAAGGCACGTTCACCCAGGGAGTGACCTCTTGGCAATCTTCTCACAAGTATTCGAAATGACTGTCAAGCTCTGGCGGTCATCTGAAATTCACAGAACTGTGGTTAAATACATAACCATCGTTCTATTTCATTTCTACTGACCACCAGAGCTGGTGCTTTAAGGGTCATAGGCAACGGTTTTAATTTTATGCACATTTCAAACTTTATATGTTAAAAAACCCTCTGTAACGTTCTTCTGGTCCCAAGAATTATTGTTAATAAGTAATAATTAAATTTCGTTAGCACGGATCGTGGTGAATTTCTGTTCGGCTATTTTCGTGACCACTCGGCACGTGACGTCATTTAAGACAACCAAACGGCTTGAGTTGAGTCCACTTCTGTGTATTTTCATTGCCGTTTGGCTTGATTGCAGATGTGCATTCGGGAATTTCCAAAAAAAAAAAAACATGCCTTATTGTTGTGCAGTGAACTGTAACAACGGGACTGGTTCAGGAAGAAGTTTTTACCTTTTTCCGAGAGAGGAGAAGAGGTAGAGAGAGTGGATTGGCTTTTTCCGGAAGAGGAGAAGAGGCGGAACAAGAGGATTGGCTTTTTCCAAAAAAGGAGAAGAGGCGGAGCGAGTAGGTTGGCTTTTTCCGAAAAAGGAGAAGAGGCAGAGCAAGAGGGTTGGTTTTTTCCAAAAAAGGAGAAGAGGCGGCGCGAGTGGGTTGGCTTTTTCCGGAAGAGGAGACAAGGCAGAGAGAGTGGATTGTGCGTGTGAAGCCAGAGGGTTGTTTTTTTCCGGAAGAGGGGACGAGGTGGAGAGAGTGGATTGTGCATGTGAAGCCAGAGGGTTGTTTTTGTCCAGAAGAGGAGAAGAGGCAGAGTGAGTGGATTGTGTGCGTGAAAAAAATCAAGCAGTCAAAGAAGAAATGGACCAGCAACACTCAAGCAAAAAGGAGAAGATTGGAGCTAAACTTTTTACTTTTGCTTGCAATTGACAAGTCAACAATCCTGAGGGATCCTGTACAATCATTGTGGAAATGAGACAAAGGGATATTTCCTCGCTTAGAGTAGGCTATAAATAGTATAATGCCACAGATGGCAGGCTAATGTGGCCTACCGGCGCACTGTCAAGTAATCTTTACCTATATCCACTAGGGAAGGCAGTTTAATTATTCTTCAAAAGGGCTCTTATTTAGTATTCTGACAAAAGTAGGAATTTATCATAATTACCAGGATAAATAGCTTGGGCGCGAGTCTTGTTGAGGTCCGGGGTCACCGCGATCAGAGTCGGCTGAGTCATTGTCCGATTCCGAGGCTGCACAGTCAAACTAGTGAGCCACATTCACCAATTGCTTCGCAACGGCCATAGGTTCATACATATATGGTTTCACCTCTCGATATTCAATTTGGAGAGTTCCTACTTCAAAATCGCTATCGCTTTCAGACATTTTACACAACCTCTCACGACCAAAGTCTGTACATGTGTGCTCGGTTCACAAGTAAGCACAGAACTGCTCCCAGTCTATTTGCCTTAAATGACATCACGACGACTGTCCCCTGGCGGTGAAAGTGCGCATAAGTGAGATGTAAACAAACCTTCGGAAATTGGGCAAAACAGTATATTTTAACCGTTTTATTCAATTTTAGGGTGTAAATTAGACACTAAGAAGATTGAATTCGCTTTTTGGGTCATTCTTCTAGACAATAAAGTTGATATTCTATGTTTCACCTCAGACTGTGGCCTATGACCTTTAAGCACCTGAATTACTAATACCAGCAAGGTGATGAGGAAGACCTACTTGCCCCTTTAAGAAAGCTGTGAAGGAGTAGGAAGAATGGCTGTTGCCACTGAGTTGTGAGAGACCACATTAGCCATATAGAATCTTGCAAATGTGCAGGTTGATGTCCATGATGCACCTGCACATATATCTGAAAGAGGAACCCCTCATAGGGCAGCCCATGACACAGACACACTCCTTGTTGAGTGACCCCTCACCTGAGGGATTGGGAGACCACTACCCCTATTGAGGTATTTCACCTGACGTCACAGGGTCACGTGACACCCCGGTGTCCGCCATTTTGGACAGCAAGCTAGCTAATGTCAACAGTAGCTGGTATGTTACTGTAGCAATGTTTACGTTCAGTCATTTGGATGACTGTTAAAACCTTTTAGTCTCAAGTTTTTCCTTTACTGGATTTACTAGTTTACTGAGCCAGCCAGCCCCGGAGCACGAGCTAGCCAGCCAGCCGGCCCCAGAGCGCTAGCCAGCCAGCCGGCCCCGGAGCGCTAGCCAGCCGGGCCCGGAGCACTAGCCAGCCAGCCGGCCTCGGAGCGCTAGCCCCGGAGCGCTAGCTAGCCAGCCCTGGAGCGCTAGCTAGCCAGCCCCGGAGCGCCAGCCAGCCGGCCCCGGAGCGCCAGCCAGCCGGCCAGCCAGCCCCGGAGCGCTAGCCAGCCAGCCCCAGAGTGCTAGCCAGCCAGCCCCGGAGTGCTAGCCAGCCAGCCAGCCCCGGAGCGCTAGCTAGCCAGCCCCGGAGCGCTAGCTAGCCAGCCAGCCAGCCCCGGAGCGCTAGCCCTGGAGCGCTAGCTAGCCAGCCAGCCCCGGAGCGCTAGCCCCGGAGCGCTAGCTAGCCAGCCCTGGAGCGCTAGCTAGCCAGCCCCGGAGCGCTAGCTAGCCAGCCCCGGAGCGCCAGCCAGCCGGCCCCGGAGCGCCAGCCAGCTGGCCAGCCAGCCCCGGAGTGCTAGCCAGCCAGCCAGCCCCGGAGTGCTAGCTAGCCAGCCCCGGAGCGCTAGCTAGCCCCGGAGCGCTAGCTAGCCAGCCAGCCAGCCCCGGAGCGCTAGCTAGCCAGCCAGCCAGCCCCGGAGCGCCAGCCAGCCAGCCCCGGAGCGCTAGCTAGCCAGCCAGCCAGCCAGCCCCGGAGCGCTAGCTAGCCAGCCAGCCAGCCAGCCCCGGAGCGCTAGCTAGCTAGTGCCAGCCAGCCCCAGAGCGCTAGCTAGCTAGCGCCAGCCAGCCCCGGAGCGCTAGCTAGCTAGTGCCAGCCAGCCAGCCAGCCCTGGAGCGCTAACTAGCCAGCCAGCCAGCCAGCCAGCCCCAGAGCGCTAGCTAGCCAGCCCCGGAGCGCTAGCTAGCCCCGGAGCACTAGCTAGCTAGCCAGCCAGCCAGCCCCGGAGCGCCAGCCAGCCAGCCCCAGAGCGCTAGCTAGCCAGCCAGCCAGCCCTGGAGCGCTAGCTAGCCAGCCAGCCAGCCAGCCAGCCAGCCCCAGAGCGCTAGCTAGCCAGCCAGCCAGCCAGCCCCGGAGCGCTAGCTAGCTAGTGCCAGCCAGCCAGCCAGCCCTGGAGCGCTAACTAGCCAGCCAGCCAGCCAGCCAGCCCCGGAGCGCTAGCTAGCCAGCCCCGGAGCGCTAGCTAGCCCCGGAGCACTAGCTAGCTAGCCAGCCAGCCAGCCCCGGAGCGCCAGCCAGCCAGCCCCGGAGCGCTAGCTAGCCAGCCAGCCAGCCCTGGAGCGCCAGCTAGCCAGCCAGCCAGCCCTGGAGCGCTAGCTAGCCAGCCAGCCAGCCAGCCAGCCAGCCCCAGAGCGCTAGCTAGCCAGCCAGCCAGCCAGCCCCGGAGCGCTAGCTAGCTAGTGCCAGCCAGCCCCGGAGCGCTAGCTAGCTAGTGCCAGCCAGCCCCGGAGCGCTAGCTAGCTAGCGCCAGCCAGCCCCGGAGCGCTAGCTAGCTAGCGCCAGCCAGCCAGCCAGCCCCGGAGCGCTAGCTAGCCAGCCAGCTAGCCAGCCAGCCCTGGAGCGCTAGCTAGCCAGCCAGCCAGCCAGCCAGCCCCGGAGCGCTAGCTAGCCAGCCAGCCAGCCAGCCCCGGAGCGCTAGCTAGCCAGCCAGCCAGCCCGCCCCGGAGCGCGCTCAGTAAACTAGTAAATACAGTAAAGGAAAAACTTATAACGGGCCATGTCTCAACAGACTAAGAAGTTATTTCAATGACATTTAATAACATTTTGTTTATCCTGAGGACCGAAAGTAAATGAAAATGTGAACAAACCTTAGCTGTCAGTGAACAATCCTGGTGGAAGCAGGTAAACGTCGTTCTCTAAGCCTGCTAACCTCAATTTTTGCAAATACCTCTCCCTCTGCTCGCCCTGTAAATGCCCTACGTCACTGGATAGTGAAGGTGTTTTCTGCATCTCGCTCCTTTTTCTTTTATGTTTCTCGTTTATCGCCTTCCTCGCTTTCAAACTGATTCGAGCCGTGCCGTCCAAAATGGCAGTGTCACATGACTTGGTCACGTGAGTGAAATACCTCAATAGGCATAGACAATAGCATATACAATCCATTTCAACAGTCCCTGTTTGGACAAGGCATGACCTTGCCTATGCCCTGTATGACAGACAAACAGTGAATCTAACTGACAGAAGTCAGCAGTGGTTTGAATATGTCTTTAATGTTCATACTGGGCACACTAAGTATGCACTCTGCCCCTGCTCATCCTCTTGAGTTGGGGGCTCAAAAGCTGCCAGACTGAAGGGCTAGTTTGTCTAAGAAGATGAAAAAGGCCTTTGGGAGAAAGGAAGGGTTAGGCCATAAGGTTATCCCTGTGCCACCAGGATTCCAATGTAGGCACTCTTGGCTCACTGATAAGGCGTGCAACTCACCTACTTGTCTGGTCAAAGCCATGGCTAAGAGAAAGGCTGTGTTCATAGACAAATACTTCAATTCCAACCTCTCTAGAGGTTCAAATGGGGGTTGGCACAGTGCCTTTAATACAAAGGACAAGTCCCAAGAGGGTACCAGGTTTCTCTGAGGTGGTCTTAGCCTTTGCACACCCTTAAGAAAGCATGTCACAAGAGTATGGGACCCAACAGTCATTCCATCTACTCTGTTATGCATGGCTGAGCTGGAGATATAAACCTTGATGAGGCTGCAAGGCCTTCATCAAGGTGGGACTGGAGAAAACAGAATTACTGGTATAGAACAGCGTGCCAGTTCCTGATCTCATATGTGGCACCATTCAGAAAAAAAAAAGCTTCCATCTGTTAGCATAGAGTGCATTGATGGAAGGTGCCCAGGAGCTGTTGAAGGTCCGCACAACTGCTGGATTACAGGATTCTAACAATGGCTCTGGCCATTCAAAGGCCAGACCCAGAGTTGCAGCTGAGCTGGGTTTGGATGCCAGATTTGACCCTCCAGCTGTGAGAGGACGTCCCATCGTACAGGGAGGCACCAGGGCTCCCTGTCCAGTAACCTGTGTAATATTGGGAACCACACTCTCCTGGGCCATCTGGGGGCTATTAGAAGCACCTCATGATTCCCATTGAGGATCTTGTTTAGAGTGGGCAGTATTAACGGTAGTGGAGGGAAAGTGTACAGTAGCCAATCTGGCCACACATGAGCCAGCGCATCTTGGCCCAAGGGGCTTGTTGATTCCCCCAGACAATACCAGAGGGGGGACAGTGTGTTGTTGCCTGTGAGGCAAAAAGATCCACCTCTGCCTTGCCATATCTGTGGCAAATCTCTTGTCCCAATTCTGGGTGCAGCCTCCATTCCCCAGGATGGGGGCATTGCTGGGATAGGAGATCTGCTGCCCTGTCCTGAGTGTCTGGTAAGTGTATTGCCCCCAGGCTCAATAGGTGAGTATGGGCCCACAGTAATAGCTGTTGTGCTTCCCTGGTGGTTTATATGGTAGGCCACCAATGTGTTGTCTGTCCTTATAAGGACATGTTTCCCTACCAGCACTGGGAGGAAATGTTTGAGGGCAAGCAGAACAGCCTGTAGTTCCAACACATTTATGTGTTGTTCCTTCTGCCAAGGACTTCACTGGCTTCTGGCCATTCTGCATTGCCACACTGCTCCTCATCCTGCTAGGGAGGCATCCGTGGCCACAACCTCTTTGTGAGAAGATATGGACCCTAAAGGAACATCCTGGGTGAGATGTGTTTTTCTCCTCCATGGGTGAAGGCATCTTAGGCAGCTGGCAGTGACTCTGACCAGCTTGTGTCTGTGTTGAATAGGGTGCAGACAAAGAAATTTCAGCCAGATCTGGAGAGGCCTCAATGACAGAAGGCCTAAAGGGATCACAGATGAGACTGCTGTGGGCATGCCTAGCAGTCTGAGAAATGATCTGAAGGCCAGGGCTCTGCATCTCTTGAAGCAACTGATAAGCTGGAGGATGTTGTGAATCCGCCACGGGGGGGGCAGTCATCAGTTGAGAGTCCAACTGGATGCCAAGAAACACTGTGCACTGACTGGGTATAAGGGAGCACTTTTTGTGATTTATTGTCAGCCCTAGCTTGGTGACATGGGAGATCAGTGAACCTGATTCCGTTAAAACATCTACCCTTGACTGGGAACAAATCAGCCAGTTGTCCAGGTATGGGAAAATGTGTACCCCTTTGGCCTGTAGTGGGGATAGCACTGCTGCTATACACCTTGTAAAGACTCTTGGTGCTAGTGAGATTCTGAATGGGAGTGCACAAAACTAGTAAACCCTGCTCTCAAAGGCAAAACAGAGGAACTGCCTGTGCTGAGGTATGATGGGAACATGAAAGTATGCATCTTTTAGGTCGATGGCTGTAAACCAGTCATTCTGCCTGATGCCCTAATGCCTGATGCACATCCACTGTTCTTAACATATGGAACTTGAAAACCTTGAGGCACTTGTTCAGAGGCTTCGAATTCAATATGGGGTGAAGTCCACCATCCTTTTTTGGGATAATAAAATAAGTGAAATTCAACCCCGATTCCAAAAAAGTTGGGACAAAGTACAAATTGTAAATAAAAATGGAATGCAATGATGTGGACGTTTCAAAAGTCCATATTTTATTCAGAATAGAACATAGATGACATATCGAATGTTTAAACTGAGAAATGTATCATTTAAAGAGAAAAATTAGGTGATTTTAAATTTCATGACAACAACACATCTCAAAAAAGTTGGGACAAGGCCATGTTTACCACTGTGAGACAGCCCCTTTTCTCTTTACAACAGTCTGTAAACATCTGGGGACTGAGGAGACAAGTTGCTCAAGTTTAGGGATAGGAATGTTAACCCATTCTTGTCTAATGTAGGATTCTAGTTGCTCAACTGTCTTAGGTCTATTTTGCCGTATCTTCCGTTTTATGATGCGCCACATGTTTTCTATGGGTGAAAGATCTGGACTGCAGGCTGGCCAGTTCAGTACCTGGACCCTTCTTCTACGCAGCCATGATGCTGTAATTGATGCAGTATGTGGTTTGGCATTGTCATGTTGGAAAATGCAAGGTCTTCCCTGAAAGAGACGTCGTCTGGATGGGAGCATATGTTGCTCTAGAACCTGGATATACCTTTCAGCATTGATGGTGTCTTTCCAGATGTGTAAGATACCCATGCCACACGCACGAATGTAAACCCATACCATCAGAGATGCAGGCTTCTGAACTGAGCGCTGATAACAACTTGGGTCATCCTTCTCCTCTTTAGTCCGAATGACACGGCGTCCCTGATTTCCATAAAGAACTTCAAATTTTGATTTGTCTGACCACAGAACAGTTTTCCACTTTGCCACAGTCCATTTTAAATGAGCCTTGGCCCGGAGAAGATGTCTGCGCTTCTGGATCATGTTTAGATACGGCTTCTTCTTTGAACTATAGAGTTTTAGCTGGCAACAGTGGATGACACGGTGAATTGTGTTCACAGCTAATGTTCTCTGGAAATATTCCTGAGCCCATTTTGTGATTTCCAATACAGAAGCATGCCTGTATGTGATGCAGTGCCGTCTAAGGGCCCGAAGATCACGGGCACCCAGTATGGTTTTCCGGCCTTGACCCTTACGCACAGAGATTCTTCCAGATTCTCTGAATCTTTTGATGATATTATGCACTGTAGATTATGATATGTTCAAACTCTTTGCAATTTTACACTGTCGAACTCCTTTCTGATATTGCTCCACTATTTGTCGGCGCAGAATTAGGGGGATTGGTGATCCTCTTCCCATCTTTACTTCCGAGAGCCGCTGCCACTCCAAGATGCTCTTTTTATACCCAGTCATGTTAATGACCTATTGCCAATTGACCTAATGAGTTGCAATTTGGTCCTCCAGCTGTTCCTTTTTTGTACCTTTAACTTTTCCAGCCTCTTATTGCCCCTGTCCCAACTTTTTTGAGATGTGTTGCTGTCATGAAATTTCAAATGAGCCAATATTTGGCATAACATTTCAAAATGTCTCACTTTCAACATTTGATATGTTGTCTATGTTCTATTGTGAATACAATATCAGTTTTTGAGATTTGTAAATTATTGCATTCCATTTTTATTTACAATTTGTACTTTGTCCCAACTTTTTTGGAATTGGGGTTGTAGAATCCACTGTTCTGTGAACAACTGTCTAATGGCTTGATGGGACCCTTCTCCAGGAGAGTCAAGACCTCCTGGCATAGGGCCAGAGCCTTGTTTGAGCCCTTAACAATAGTCATCTTGACCCCATGGAACCTCGGCAGTTGATGTCTGAATTGAATGCTGTAACCCTGTGACAGGGTTGACACAATCCTGGGGTCTGACATAAGCACTTCCCAGCACCTGAGCTGCTGCTTGGTGAAGCGCCTGACCATGGGAGAGATACAGTGATTGTTTTCCCCCTTGCCTCTTCCTAGAGGGGCAATGGCTAGAAGACTGGCCATGCTGTACCAAGCGAGGCTGTGCCAAGCGAGGCTGGGTATGGGTTGACTGGCAAAGCCTGTCTGAGCATTGTGCCTTCGGCTGCATTATTGGCCGTGGTATTGTCTGAGCCATATTTAATGCCACAGAGGGCCTTTGTCTGGAGGGGGAATCACACACAGACTGGCAAATTGCTGTCTGGCCTGTGTAACCTGTAGGCCAGGGGTGTTCAAACTGATCCATAAAGGGCCATGTGGCTGCAGGTTTTCATTCCAGCCATGCAGCAGCACACCTGACTTGGCTCATTCAGTCAACTGAACTGTCTTCACACAGTCAAATACTTGCAGCCACACCCACCCTTGATTAAAGGATGGGTGTGTCAGTTGATTGAATAAGCCAAATCAGGTGTGCTGCTGCATGGCTGGAATGAAAACCTGCAGCCACACGGCCCTTTATGGATCAGTTTGGACACCCCTGCTGTAGGCTATGTTCCAGAGCTTGCTGCGCAGCAGGTCCAAACAGCTGTCCCAGAATGACAGGAAGAGAGTGGAGGGCTTTCCTGAAGGGTTCCAGAAGCAGAGACTGGGTCAGCCATACCTGACGCTGAGCAAGGGTGAGTGAAGACATTAGCTTCCCCAACTATCTGGTCATATAGGTGCATACCTGCAAGGAGGCATCACTCAGGCTCTGGGCAGAAGGGTTGACCTCAGAGGCCTACAATGTCTGGGACAGGGCAAGTAAAAGGTGCAACATAGAATTCCCAATGCATCCAATACAAGCTACCATGTCATAGCTCCTTACAATCAGACTGTCTGTCAAATGTATTGCAGCTGGGGACCACATGCATCAGGCCTAAGTGCTTCATCAGGCGACAGCACCAGGGCAGCAACAGCTGGCTCCATATTAGGCATGTGGCCTAGGCCATGATCAACTGCATCCTGCATGCTACCCAGTGCTCTGCAGTCACCGAGGAGATGACAGAAATGTATTGGGTCAGCCCTGCATCTCTGCAGCTCCTTGATATATTGGGCTGAAGGTGGGACAGAGAAGGGTGCAAACTGAGAGGTCTTCTTGAAAAAGGCACTCTGAGGAGTCACCTGGGCTGGTGCTGCATCCAACCCCAGATGTGTTAGAGTCATCTTTACAGCAGGCCTGACTGATGTCTGGCTAGTCTTGGAGCCCCTCAGTGAACCCTGGCTCGTCCCCTGGAAGTTGGGATGAGAGAAGTGGGAGCTCTCCTCTACCCCCTCCTCAACCCCCCTACCACTGAGAACTAGGGCTTCTGAAGCCCTAGTGGAGAGGACATCTTCCTCCTGGATCTCAAAGGCCAATGACAGTGCTAGAGGTAGTTGTGCAGCTGTAGCAGGTATGCTAGCAGGCTGTGCACTAGGTTGTTGCAGATTAAGTAGGAGGGTCTTAATCTCTGCAAACTCAGGGCCCAAAGTATCAACCTTTTGGACCAAGGAATCTAATTTCCTGTGTTTGCCCCTAGTGGGGGCCTCCCATGACTCAGATCTGTGGCACTTATATGCACTAGGAGACACAGTGCTGTTCCTCTGTGCAGAGAGCAATTGGGACCTTATTCTGCTCTGTAGTTGGGCTAGTCTGGCCGACCATGCTGCTAGACTCATGCAGCTGCAATTCATGCATGCCAGCTCTGTCAGTCCCTGCCTTAAGTGTTCAACCCCAAGGCAAGAGGGATATTGATCATGGCCATCTTCTGGCTCAAGAAGGGCTTGGCAATCATAAACATTATCAACTACTGCTTCCACTAAACCTAGGGTGATGCAGTAGCCTAATTGCTAGCCTATTCTGAGGGTTTCTCCAATGTAGCTATGTAAGTGAAGTACTATGCAACAAGTGTATTTGGTGCAGTTAGGGGCGAACAACTGCCTTGCACTTAGTTACTAATAAATGAACACACTAATTATGTAAATAGACTTCCCTACAAACAACATGTCAATCCTCCACTATAAATGAAAATCGCAGGGAATAACTCTTAGCTTAAACGTAGTTACTTAATTAATCCAGGGGAGTAGCCAGTCTTCGATAACACTTTAACATAAACGTGGATAGTTACCATCCAACTCTCAAACAAAGGCCTGTTATGCTAACACAATTTACATCTCACAATGGAGATCTACGAGGAGAGATCCCAGCACGATACTCAAATTAATTGCATTCGAGATTAGCGTTAAGGTGCGAGACACCACCTGATCACAAACTTAGTTATTCCTCTTATACTACTGAATCAGAGTGAGCCCATTCATATACAGTGGTGCTTGAAAGTTTGTGAAGCCTTTAGTATTTTCAATATTTCTGCATAAATATGACCTAAAATATTATCAGATTTTCACACAAGCCCTAAAAGTAGATAAAGAGAACCCAGTTAAACAAATGAGACAAAAATATGATACTTGGTCATTTATTTATTGAGGAAAATTATCCAATATTACATATCTGTGAGTGGCAAAAGTATGTGAACCTTTGCTTTCAGTATCTGGTGTGACCCCCTTGTGCAGCATTAACTGCAACTAAACATTTCCGGTAACTGTTGATCAGTCCTGCACACCGGCTTGGAGGAATTTTAGCCCATTCCTCCATACAGAACAGCTTCAACTCTGGGATGTTGGTGGGTTTCCTCACATGAACTGCTTGCTTCAGGTCCTTCCACAACATTTCGATTGGATTAAGGTCAGGACTTTGACTTGGCCATTCCAAAACATTAACTTTATTCTTCTTTAACCATTCTTTGGTAAAATGACTTGTGTGCTTAGGGTTATTTTCTTGCTGTATGACCCACCTTCTCCTGAGATTCAATTCATGGACAGATGTCCTGAAATTTTCCTTTAGAATTCACTGGTATAATTCAGAATTCATTGTTCCATCAATGATGGCAAGCAGTCCTGGCCCAGATGCAGCAAAACAGGCCCAAACCATGATACTACCACCACCATGTTTCACAAATGGGATAAGGTTCTTATGCTGGAATGCAGTGTTTTCCATTCTCCAAACATAACGCTTCTCATTTAAACCAAAAAGTTCTATTTTGATCTCATCCGTCCACAAAACATTTTTCCAATAGCCTTCTGGCTTGTCCACATGATCTTTAGCAAACTGCAGACGAGCAGCAATGTTCTTTTTGTAGAGCAGTGGCTTTCTCCTTGCAACCCTGCCATGCACACCAGTGTTGTTCAGTGTTCTCCTGATGGTGGACTCATGAACATTAACATTAGCCAATGAGAGAGAGGCCTTCAGTTGCTTAGAAGTTACCCTGGGGTCCTTTGTGACCGGGCTGATTGTAACACGCCTTGCTCTTGGAGTGATCTTTGTTGGTCGACCACTCCTGGGGAGGGTAACAATGGTCTTGAATTTCCTCCATTTGTACACAATCTGTCTGACTGTGGATTGGTGGAGTCCAAACTCTTTAGAGATGGTTTTGTAACCTTTTCCAGCCTCATGAGCATCAACAACACTTTTTCCGAGGTCCTTAGAAATCTCCTTTGTTCATGCCATGATACGCTTCCACAAACATGTGTTGTGAAGATCAGACTTTGATAGAGCCCTGTTCTTTAAATAAAACAGGGTGCCCACTCACACCTGATTGTCATCCCACTGATTGAAAACACCTGACTCTAATTTCACCTTCAAATTAACTGCTAATCCTCGAGTTTCACGTACTTTTGACACTCACAGATATGTAATATTGGATCATTTTCCTCAATAAATAAATGACCAAGTACAATATTTTTTGTCTCATTTGTTTAACTGGGTTCTCTTTATTTACTTTTAGACTTGTGTGAAAATCTGATGATGTTTTCGGTCATATTTATGCAGAAATGTAGAAAATTCTAAAGGGTTCACAAACTTTCAAGCACCACTGTATGGCTTAAAAAAGATTTACTTACCTGTTGTCCTATAACACCATCCGTGGCTTCTTGAAAGCCCATGGAACACATTCAACTGTAAATACAGTGGGGCAAAAAAGTATTCAGTCAGTCACCAATTGTGCAAGTTCTCCCACTTAAAAAGATGAGAGGGGCCTGTAATTTTCATCATAGGTGTACCTCAACTATGAGAGACAAAATGAAAAAAAAAAAACAGAAAATCACATTGTCTGATTTTTAAAGAATTTATTTGCAAATTATGGTGGAAAATAAGTATTTGGTAAATAACAAAAGTTCATCTCAATACTTTGTTATATACCCTTTGTTGGCAATGACAGAGGTCAAACGTTTTCTGTAAGTCTTCACAAGGTTTTCACACACTGTTGCTAGTATTTTGGCCCATTCCTCCATGCAGATCTCCTCTAGAGCAGTGATGTTTTGGGGCTGTCGCTGGGCAACACGGACTTTCAACTCCCTCCAAAGATTTTCTATGGGGTTGAGATCTGGAGACTGGCTAGGCCACTCCAGGACCTTGAAATGCTTCTTATGAAGCCACTCCTTCGTTGCCTGGGCGGTGTGTTTGGGATCATTGTCATGCTGAAAGACCCAGCCACGTTTTATCTTCAATGCCCTTGCTGATGGAAGGAGGTTTTCACTCAAAATCTCACAATATATGGCCCCATTCATTCTTTCCTTTACAGGGATCAGTCGTCCTGGTCCCTTTGCAGAAAAACAGCCCCAAAGCATGATGTTTCCACCCCCATGCTTCACAGTAGGTATGGTGTTCTTTGGATGCAACTCAGCATTCTTTCTCCTCCAAACATGACAAGTTGAGTTTTTATCAAAAAGGTCTATTTTGGTTTCATCTGACCATATGACATTCTCCCAATCCTCTTCTGGATCATCCAAATGCTCTCTAGCAAACTTCAGATGGGCCTGGACATGTACTGGCTTAAGCAGGGGGACACGTCTGGCACTGCAGGATTTGAGTCCCTGGTGGCGTAGTGTGTTACTGATGGTAGCCTTTGTTAATTTGGCCCCAGCTCTCTGCAGGTCATTCACTAGGTCCCCCCGTGTGGTTCTGGGATTTTTGCTCACCGTTCTTGTGATCATTGTGACCCCAAGGGGTGAGATCTTGCATGGAGCCCCAGATCGAGGGAGATTATCAGTGGTCTTGTAGGTCTTCCATTTTCTAATAATTGCTCCCACAGTTGATTTCTTGGCAGCACGGTGGTGTAGTGGTTAGCGCTGTCGCCTCACAGCAAGAAGGTCCTGGGTTCGAGCCCCGGGGCCGGCGAGGGCCTTTCTGTGTGGAGTTTGCATGTTCTCCCCGTGTCCGCGTGGGTTTCCTCTGGGTGCTCCGGTTTCCCCCAAAGACATGCAGGTTAGGTTGACTGGTGACTCTAAATTGACTGTAGGTGTGAGTGTGAATGGTTGTCTGTGTCTATGTGTCAGCCCTGTGATGACCTGGCGACTTGTCCAGGGTGTACCCCGCCTTTTGCCCATAGTCAGCTGGGATAGGCTCCAGCTTGCCTGCGACCCTGTAGAAGGATAAAGCGGCTAGAGATAATGAGATAATGAATGAGTTGATTTCTTCACACCAAGCTGCTTACCTATTGCAGATTCAGTCTTCCCAGCCTGGTGCAGGTCTACAATTTTTGTTTCTGGTGTCCTTTGACAGCTCTTTGGTCTTGGCCATAGTGGAGTTTGGAGTGTGACTGTTTGAGGTTGTGGACAGGTGTCTTTTATACTGATAATGAGTTCAAACAGGTGCCATTAATACAGGTAACGAGTGGAGGACAGAGGAGCCTCTTAAAGAAGTTGTTGCAGGTTTGTGAGAGCCAGAAATCTTGCTTGTTTTTAGGTGACCAAACACTTATTTTACCGAGGAATTTACCAATTACTTCATTAAAAATCCTACAATGTGATTTCCTGGATTCTTTCCTGCCATTCTGTCTCTCATAGTTGAAGTGTACCTATGATGAAAATTACAGGCCTCTTTCATCTTTTTAAGTGGGAGAACTTGCACAATTGGTGGCTGACTAAATACTTTTTTGCCCCACTGTAAAAGGCTAACTGCAGTCTTTGGAGGGCAAAAGTTCACAACTCCAACTTGTCTCAAGTTACAAGACTACCAGCGAGGCCTGTACACTCCTGAAACCTACTTACAAATGCGAGAAGATGGCAAGAGGTCACTTCCTGGGTGAACATGTCTTTAGTGCCGGGGCAGGGGGCATACATCACCCAGGTCACAGGTGACTTTGTTGATACAAACACTCGACCTGCACGCACACGTGATGGACATCCAGGTGCTTAAAGCACTGCCTCTGATGGTCAGTAGAAATGAAATAGAACCATAATGTAATAGCAAATTTGCCCAGTGAGAATTAATAAGTCAAGCTTTTCTTGTATAAAAAATTCTGTGTAAGGCCAAATATTTTACTGAGGATTTTGAATGTGTTTAGGGTGCTATTGATAGACACACAAAGGTTATATAATACCAGTCAAAAGTTTGGACACACTTACTCATTCATAGTAATGATTAAGCATGTCCAAACTTTTTGACTGGTACCGTATTTTACAGTAATTCTGCAAGCAAAAATGTTTAGGGTCAGGTAACATTGGTAATAAAAGCAACATGCTTTTAAGGTTATTCCACTGTGTGAACCACTTTGGAGCTAATCTCCATTTGAATTTACCATACCAAAATCAGGAAGCATGCTAGTGAGATTATAACCAGCCCCTCTCTCTTGCTTCTTTCACCCCCTTTCTATTTGCCAAAAATTCATCAAAACTATGTAGAAGCAGGTACATGAACAGCTCTTTCCCTAGAACTGTAGACATTCTGCTCAATTTTATAATCTAGGCTTGTGCAATATTAAGCAATTATTGGACAAGAGTGAACAAAATATCATGATTTGTTCATGGTGAGCAAACCATTATTGCTGATGCTGATGCTGAAGGCAGAGGCAAAAAAAAAAATGCTTGCAAACCACTAACAAATCATGATATTTTGTGAAAACTGAATTCAATAATTGTTTTATCGTTCAAATTATTATTTTTAAATACTGATTATAAAGTTCGCACAAGGAGTTTTTTCATGTTTTTGCTATTTTTACTTTCAATTAAAGAAGCCAACTCATTGTCTGTCAATAGGGAAGTGAGCCATGTTGACAAAAGTGTGAAGTAACTGCGCATGAGCAGACCATTATTTGCAGCAAAATGGCTTTCCACCATAATGTGCATGAGCAGACTATTATTTATAGGCAGTTATTTGCATTTCATTCAGCTAGTCAAAACAGCTAAAAAATTATTTGAATCATAAAATGATTTTGTAGTCCTTACATGAGATTGCCATCATATGACGTTTATCAGCAATTATTACTAACATGCCTCTCCAGCCATTATTAATTTTGTGTAGGAGCTTGTATGTGTTATTATGTGGCATTTGTGGAATGGTCTGCATTTATTTGTGGTTTCTGAAACATTGTTCACATTGACTCATGCATTTTAGTCTACAAATATATATTACTCCAACCAATTGCAGTAGTTATATGCTCAATCAATCAACAAGCACCAAAGAGGGACTTCTGTGGAAATACGGAACAATTGTGTGTAATTAATAGGCACACGTGCAGGTTCAAAGTGAAACCAGGGAAGTGAAGTCGAGACGTGTAGCTCAGTATCACAAATGGAATTAGCCATTCAGCTATGCAAGGCACATAGAGCAGCACTCAGAGCAAGGAAGAATTCATGACATCGAGGCTATATTCCAATAGTCTTTTTTGCTTAAGAATGTTCATAACTGAGTGAAATGACCTGGAAGTGTCTAAGTGGCAGTCATGATAAGAGCTATTTGGATTCTCTAAACACGAAGGAAATGTGCTTCAAAAGGTGCATTCCACTTCATCTGTCGCTGCACAGTGCTGACTTAACATGATGCATGCTGGTTAGAAATTTTGTCCAACTTTCACCGATGCTGCAGAACATCACAATGTCACATAACATTAAAACCTCGCTGGAGGAAGGCAGCTACAATTTTTAAAAAATATAACTTTATTGGATGAACATCAAATAACAAACAGGCATTTTCATTATTCAACACAAAGAAATTCCAGCAGTATATTTTAAGAGAAGTATGAGAAAGAAAGATGAAATTTATGTCTAATAAATAAATGAATAAATAAAATAATAAATATAAATTAAATTATAAAGTGTGGACAGGGTTGTGATCACAATATAACTCAAGCAGTTCAGTAAGCTATAAGGTACTCTTGTTTTCCAGAGGTTGTTTTTTTTTTTTTTTTAATTTATAGAATATATTCAGATCCTTTTTATGCAGCTACAATTTTCTGAGTCAGGCCCTGCAGTTCCTCACAATCTGCTGCACAAACACGCCTTTGTGATGTCAGAACATCACCCTCATTAGCTGGAATCTTCAGTGACAAATATGATGTTTCCTGATGCCTTCTTCTTCTTCTTCTTCTTCTTCTTCTCGTATTACAATGGTTGGCAGAGGCAGGTAAGTTTGCAACAGTATTCCCATTCACTTCTGTCTCCTTCCATCCTTTTATCATACCACAAACCTCTTCCTTAGGTTTTCTTCCAATTTCATTGCAGAAATTTCTCCAGCTTGCTGAATAGTTCTTCTTACCACTGCCTGCACCTTCTTATATTGAGTCAAGTATTGCATGTTATGGGTTCTTTTACATTGATTGAATACTCCATTTCTGATTTTTATAGCCTGACAATACAGTACTGCTCTGTCCACCATGGTACCAGTTTCCATTCATTTTACTTTTACTTCTGGGTAAGGATCCCTCTGCTGTCCAGGGCTCAACATTAATGACAGTCTGACTGTCTGGGACAACCAAATGTTTGGTCTGGGACAAGTCAAATCCACATCTGCCTGTCTGAGAGGACAAGATGAATATTTGTTTAAAATCACCACCATTTTTATAGAATTTTGTAAACAAGAATCGAGGATTGAGGTGATTGAACTAGTTTTGTTGGAATTTTATTGATGTAACTCTTGAATACAGTGTCTTGCTGAAGTATTCATTCCCCTTTGTGTTTGTCCTGTTTTGTTTCATTACAAGATGGAATTAAAATGGATTTTTGGGGGGTTAGCACCGTTTGATTTATACAACATGCCTACAACTTTAAAGGTATTTTTTTGGTTTTATTGTAACACAAACAATTAAATAAGATGAAAAAAAAACAGAAATCTGGAGTGTGTGTAGGTATTCACCCCCTTTGATATGAAACCCCTTGATAAGAGCTGGTCCACCAATTGACTTCATAAGGCACATAATTAGTTGATTAAAATCCACCTGTGAGCAATCAAATTGTCACATGATCTGTCACATGATGTCTATATAAATCAACCTGTTCTGGAAGGACCCTAACTCTGAAACACTACTAAGCAAGCAACATGAAAACCAAGGAGCACTCCAAACAGGTCAGAGACAAAGTTGTGAAGAAGTATGGATCAGGGGTCTCATCTCATCTCATCTCATCTCATCTCATTATCTCTAGCCGCTTTATCCTGTTCTACAGGGTCGCAGGCAAGCTGGAGCCTATCCCAGCTGACTACGGGGGAAAGGCAGGTTACACCCTGGACAAGTCACCAGGTCATCACAGGGCTGACACATAGACACAGACAACCATTCACACTCACATTCACACCTACGGTCAATTTAGAGTCACCAGTTAACCTAACCTGCATGTCTTTGGACTGTGGGGGAAACTGGAGCACCCAGAGGAAACCCACGCGGACACGGGGAGAACATGCAAACTCAAACCCGGACCTTCTTGCTGTGAGGCGACAGCGCTAACCACTACACCACCGTGCCGCCCTGGATCAGGGTTGGATTATAAAAAAAAAAACAACTCCCAAACTTTGAATATCCCACAGAGCACCATTAAATCCATTATAGAAAAATGGAAATAATATGTCACCACTACAAATCTGACGAGAGATGGCCAAAACTCACAGACCAGGCAAGGAGGGTGTTAATCAGAGACGCAACAAAGATACCAGAGATAACACTGAAGGACCTGCAAAGATCCACAGTGGAAATGGGAGTATCTGTCCACAGGACCACTTTAAGTCATACACTTCACAGAGCAGGGCTTTATGGAAGAGTGGCCAGAAAAAAAGCCATTGTTTAAAGAAAAACATTTTAAAAAATGTTTGGAGTTTGCCCGAAAGCATGTGGCAGACTCCCCAAACACATAGAAGAAGATTCTCTGGACAGATGAGACTAAAATTTATCTATTTGGCCATCATGGGAAACGCCATGTGTGATGCAAACTCAACACCCTGAGAGCACCATTCCTACAGTGAAGCATGGCGATGACAGCATCATGCTGTGGGGATGTTTTTCATCTGCAGGGACAGGAAAGCTGGTCAGGATTGAAGGAAACATGAATGGCACTAAATGCAAGGCAATTCTGGAGGAAAGCCTGTTTGAGTTAGCCAGAGGTTTGAGACTGGGACGAAGGTTCACGTTCCAGCAGGAAAATTACCCTAAACATACTGCTAAAGCTACACTGGAGTGGTTTAAAGGGAAATATTTAAATGTCTTGGAATGGCCTAGTCAAAGCCCAGACCTCAATCCAATTGAGAATCTTTGGCATAACTTGAAGATTGCTGTACATCGACGCAACCCATCTAACTTGAAGGAGTTGGAGCAGTTTTGCCTTAAGGAATGGGCAAAAATGGCAGTGGCTAGATGTGCTAAGCTAATAGAGACATACCCCAAGAGACTTGCAGCTGTAATTGCAGCAAAAGGTGGCTCTACAATGTATTCACTTTGGGGGAAGACCTATACACACTCCAGATTTCTGTTTTTTCATCTTAATTATTGTTTGTGTCACAATAAAACAACAATTTTCGCCTTTAAAGTTGTACCCATGTTGTGTAAATCAAATGGTGCTAACCCTCAAAAATCCATTTTAATTCCAGCTTGTAATGCGACAAAACAGGACAATGAATACTTTTGCAAGACACTGTATTCAAGAGTTAAATCAATAAAATTCCAACAAAACTAGTTAAATCACCTCAATCCTCGATTCTTGTTTACAAAATTCTGGGGAAGCCAAGTACAGCAGGTGCATGTTTAAAAATAACCATGCCGTAATATCTAATTATAGATTATTAGATTTTGAATTAAGCCATGGCCTAATGGTTAGAGAACCAGCTTTGGGACCGAAAGGTTGCTGGTTTGAGTCCCTGGACCAGCAGGACTGGTTGAAGTGCCCTTGAGCAAGGCACCTAACTGCTCTGGCAAAAGTGGTGGTGTCAGCCCTACGAAGACCTGGCGACTTGTCCAGGGTGTACCCCGCCTCTCACCCATAGTCAGCTGGGATAGGCTCCAGCTTGCCTGTGACCCTGTACAGGATAAGCAGCTACAGATAATAGATGGACAGATAGATTTTGAATTCATCAAAATTGGATAAATGGCGATCAAATACCTCAATAAAATAAATATCTGTGTTGAAGCTTCATTTCATTCAGACATCCATCCATCCATCCATCATCTCTAGCTGCTTATCCTGTCCTACAGGGTTGCAGGCAAGCTGGAGCCTATCCCAGCTGACTATGGGTGAGAGGCGGGGTACACCCTAGACAAGTTGCCAAGTCATCGCAGGGCTGACACAGAGACAAACAACCATTCACACTCAATTTAGAACAACCAATTAACCTAACCTTCCTGTCTTTGGACGGTGGGGGAAACCGGAGCACCCAGTGGAAACCCATGCAGACACGGGGAGAACATGCAAACTCCACACAGAAAGGCCCTCGCTGGCCGCTGGCTCGAACCCAGGACCTTCTTGCTGTGAGGCGACAGTGCTAGCCACTATACCACTGTGCCGCTCCCTTCATTCAGACATTTATTGTATTTTTCTTTTGTATGGTAAACATTAACAAATACAAATGTCATAAAATATTTCACAGGAATTTTATGACAGTGCCGAACTCACTTGTGGTTTGTTTTCATTCACAATGTGATTCTGTAACCCTTATCATGTCCAATGTGTTTTCTTTGGGTTTCCTTGCATCAAAAGAAAGTGAAAAAGATGACAGTCCCAAAAAGATAAAAGGATGAACAGAAACCAGACAGTCATATGAAAAGAAAAGGAAACATGAGTTCCTTCCAAAGTGGCTCAAAAAAGGAGTCTCCTTTCACCTGGTGACCACAATGTTTTCTAATCTGTCTTTAAATTAATTGATACTTCAAGTTTTACTGGATTCATCAAGCTTTAACTTTATTTTCTTCAGAATTTGGGTGAGTCTAACTTAACCCGTTACCTGATATGCAATTTATCACAACACATGCCATAATGGGACATTGGATAGTTTTTGTTTATTGTTATAATTAAAGTCTGAGTTTTATTGAAAAATTACAGATCATTAAAGCATAATGATTATCATCACTATACCTGCTTTTTGATAAACTTTGTTAACTGCTTTCCTTTCACTGAACTAGTAAATGCATAGTAATAAAAAGGTTTTGGTCAGGACAAGTTAATATATGATCAGGACAAGTGAAAAATCTTGTTGCTTGTCTGACTGGGCAAGTGGATTAAAAAGTTAATGTTAATCCCTGCTGCCCTGATAATTGTTTAGGTTATCTGGTTGTTTCTTTCCTCTATGTCCCCAGAAGTTTCCAACTTTGCCATTGTTTCCTTACTTGTCTTCTGGAACTTATCCCAGTCTACCTTCCCAAAGATCCACTTCGGGATTCTACCAACTGTTCTCACTTCCTGGCTTTCTCCCACTCAGCATGAAATTGAGTAGTGATCACTGCCTATTGTTGTAGCCAACTAAACTTCCCAGTTACTTATTCCAACCAAGGGATTAGTCACTAGCATGATATCTATCGCTGACTCAGAACCTATTATGCTTATTCTGGTTCCTCTACCATCATTCATACAGACCAAACCTCTGTCATCCATTAAATCTTTGATTACTTTTCCATTAGTCTGTCTGAGAACCCCATTATCACCACCACACTGAACTGTGAGTATTAAAATCTGCACACTATATTACTTTATGCCTATCTTGTCTTTGAATCCTTATCTCAGTCCAACCTTTTCACAGTTTGTAATCTCATCTCATTATCTGTAGCCGCTTTATCCTTCTACAGGGTCGCAGGCAAGCTGGAGCCTATCCCAGCTGACTACGGGCGAAAGGCGGGGTACACCCTGGACAAGTCGCCAGGTCATCACAGGGCTGACACATAGACACAGACAACCATTCACACTCACATTCACACCTACGGTCAATTTAGAGTCACCAGTTAACCTAACCTGCATGTCTTTGGACTGTGGGGGAAACCGGAGCACCCGGAGGAAACCCACGCGGACACGGGGAGAACATGCAAACTCCACACAGAAAGGCCCTTGCCGGCCATGGGGAGAACATGCAAACTTCTTGCTGTGAGGTGACAGCGCTAACCACTACACCACTGTGCCGCCCACAGTTTGTAATAATTAATTATAACCACTTCTTTCCTGCTTTTCCACACGTCCACCATTATATACTCATGTTCTTCTTCCTTTTCTAGCAATCTATATGATATACCTCATTTAGTAAATGTAGCACAGCCCCCCCCCCCCCCCCCCCCCCCCCCCGAGGTTTCAACCTTTCCTTATTTCAGTATATCCACAAATAACAAAGTCTAAAGTTGGTTTCAACCAGTTTCCCTGAATATACTAGTATACTACATCTGGTTTTACAGTCACATTTTCAGTGAGATGCTTGAGTTCCTGACCATTGGCCAGTCAGATCCTTGCATTCCACTGAATAAAAGAATCACCAGTATTAGATTTACCCAACCCATGGTGTCCCCTGGCTAGACTGGTTGGTGAGGTTCTCCCTCACTTCTTCCTATGTCAGTCCTTGTAATCTTAAGTGTTTCACTACTGCTTTGACAACCAGTTGATTTTTTTTTTTAATTTTACTCCTGCTGCACTAATCACTAATGCTCACTTATCCACAAATATCCTGTCATTTCCTCTCTTTTTTTAACCCTATTTATACTTGCCAATTAGTATTTTTGCTCTGTTCTTTTATCACTCTTCCTGCTTCTGTATGTTATCGCTTTTTTGTTAGATGTTACTTTCCCGTCTCATGACTTCACATCTGCTATATGCTACATTGTGAGCACCTCCACAGTTGCAGCATTTTGGTTGCACCCCTACTCCACACTTCCCATACTCATGATTGCTCCTACATCTAGCACATCTCCTCTGCTCTTTACATTAGTTGGCTGTGCATTGAAATCTTTGACAGTTATAACACCTCAGCAGTTTTGGGACATATATTCTCACTGGGTAGCTAAAAAAAAACAGGAACACCTTCTTTGGTATACTATCACCTTCAAACTCAATCAATATTGTTTCACTGTCCTTTCTTACTTCCTCTTTTGTTGTTTTCAATCTCTGCACATTGTTTATTTTCCCTCCTTTAAATGTTACTCTGTAGTTCCTCCATTTCTACATTTATTGCGCTCCCCTCTTTTACATCCACCACCATTCTGTGCTCCTACCTTCCCAGTGATTTCGACTTTAATCTTTCCTCTTTCAGTCTAAGAGATTTCTCAAGTTGTTCGTTTGCACATTTCAACAGTAGGTAGCCATCACTAAGGACCTTGCATATACAGTGGTGCTTGAAAGTTTGTGAACCCTTTAGAATTTTCTATATTTCTGCATAAATATGACCTAAAACATCATCAGATTTTCACACAAGTCCTAAAAGTAGATAAAGAGAACCCAGTTAAACAAATGAGACAAAATATTATACTTGGTCATTTATTTATTGAGGAAAATGATCCAATATTACATATCTGTGAGTGGCAAAAGTATGTGAACCTTTGCTTTCAATATCTGGTATGACCCCCTTGTGCAGCAATAACTGCAACTAAACGTTTCTGGTAACTGTTGATCAGTCCTGCACACCGGCTTGGAGGAATTTTAGCCCATTCCTCCATACAGAACAACTTCAACTCTGGGATGTTGGTGGATTTCCTCACATGAACTGTTCACTTCAGGTCCTTCCACAACATTTCGATTGGATTAAGGTCAGGACTTTGACTTGGCCATTCCAAAACATTAACTTTATTCTTCTTTAACCATTATTTGGTAGAACGACTTATGCGCTTAGGGTCGTTGTCTTGCTGCATGACCCACCTTCTCTTGAGGTTCAGTTCATGGACAGATGTCCTGACATTTTCCTTTAGAATTCACTGGTATAATTCAGAATTCATTGTTCTATCAGTGGTGACAAGTCGTCCTGGCCCAGATACAGCAAAACAGGCCCAAACCATGATACTACCACCACCATGTTTCACAGATGGGATAAGGTTCTTATGCTGGAATACAGTGTTTTCCTTTCTCCAAACATAACGCTTCTCATTTAAACCAAAAAGTTCTATTTTGGTCTCATCCATCCACAAAACATTTTTCCAATAGCCTTCTGGCTTGTCCACGTGATCTTTAGCAAACTGCAGATGAGCAGCAATGTTCTTTTTGGAGAGCAGTGGCTTTCTCCTTGCAACCCTGCCATGCATGCCATTGTTGTTCAGTGTTCTCCTGATGGTGGACTCATGAACATTAACATTAGCAAATGTGAGAGAGGCCTTCAGTTGCTTAGAAGTTACCCTGGGGTCCTTTGTGACCTCGCTGACTATTACACGCCTTGCTCTTGGAGTGATCTTTGTTGGTCGACCACTCCTGGGGAGGGTAACAATGGTCTTGAATTTCCTCCATTTGTACATAATCTGTCTGACTGTGGATTGGTGGAGTCCAAACTCTTTAGGGATGGTTTTGTAACCTTTTCCAGCCTGATGAGCATCAATGCTTTTTCTGAGGTCCTCAGAAATCTCCTTTGTTTGTGCCATGATACACTTCCACAAACATGTGTTGTGTTGTGAAGATCAGACTTTGATAGATCCCTGTTCTTTAAATAAAACAGGGTGCCCACTCACACCTGATTGCCATCCCATTGATTGAAAACACCTGACTCTAATTTCACCTTCAAATTAACTGCTAATCCTAGAGGTTCACATACTTTTGCCACTCACAGATACGTAATATTGGATCATTTTCCTCAATAAATAAATGACCAAGTATAATATTTTTGTCTCATTTGTTGAACTGGGTTCTCTTTATCTACTTTTAGGACTTGTGTGAAAATCTGATGATGTTTTAGGCCATATTTATGCAGAAAAATAGAAAATTCCAAAGGGTTCACAAACTTTTAAGCACCACTGTAACTCCCCTATCTTGTTAGCCAGGGTTGTTGTTAGGACAAATTAATTGATTGTCTTCAAGTATCCTGGGCACTTCTCATTAAATCTTATTACAGTTATGCATTTCTCTAGGTTTTCTGTATGAGCTTGCTCCTGCCCATCTTCCTCACTTTCAGATCTCTCATTTCCTAATCTTTTAATCATTTCATCTCAGCCTTCATTTATCTATGCTCTCACTTTCTTCATCATTCTCTTTGTAACAATCCATTTCCGCCCAACTGCCTCTCTCTAATCCATTCATGGAACAGTCGTGCTCAACTGCCATCAGGAAAGTATCCTAGACTCAGTTTGAATTTCCAGCATCTTGCCAGCTGTGGTTCCCTCACTCTACTGACACCACCACCATTCTACCTCTCTCCCCTCCTATGCAGCACTCTTTAGTGTGAGCAAGAGTAAATACAGATAAAAGCCATTTCTTGATGCCAGAATGCGTGAATAGATTTGCATGATTAAAAAAAGAAAAAAGAATGCGCAAATAGTTTTAAATTTTATGATAAACCTGGGTTTAATATGTGATTTTTGCAACAGTGGTAATGAAAACCTTATTAGAATTGTATTATTTTATACTATTTTTTGCCTCTGTTCTGGCCCAACTTTTTTTTGGGGGGGGTGTTGCAGGCATCAAATTCTAACTTTGTTTATACTTACAAAATACAATTAAGTTGGTCAGTAAAACTATTGAAAATATTTTCTTTGTATTTTTTTTTTAGTGAAATACAGGTTCATGTAAATACAACTATATCACAGATCTTTGTTAGGGCCCAAGCACCGAGGTGCAAAGCCCTATTGTTTTCAGCATGTTTGTTATTATTATTAGGGCCTGAGCACCAGAGGTGCAAGGCCCTATTGTTTTCGCTCCGGTTCTTTTTAGGGCCTGAGCACCAAGGTACAAAACCCTACTGTTTTCGGCCTGGGTTTTTTTTCTAATTATTATTATTATGGCCCAAACACCAAGGTGCAGGCCATAGGCCTACACCGTAGGTGCAAAGCCCAATTGTTTCTGTAACGATTCTTATTAAGACCTGAGCACCGAGGTGCACTGTAGGTGCAAAGCCCTATTGTTTTTGGCATGTTTTTTCTTATTAGTTATTATAATTAGGGCATCTCAATGGCTGTTGTGACGCATCAAGTGTGGTAACTCTGAGTTACCACTGCTGGTTAGTGCCACTGTTTTACAGCACTGCGAAAGGGAAAGCCAAGTGTGTAAGTCTTTCCTTGCCAGTACATAGCCTCTCCTTCAGCAAGCCCTATGTAGTGCCTCCTCGTGGTGACACATGGAAACTGAGCGCTTTGTGGGCTCAGGCTGAACTACAAGGGACTTGGAGGTGGTTTGGCCCCCAGATCCGTGGCACGCAGGCCCACCGGTGTGTGGATACACCCTGGTGCCCGGAAACCATACCCCCAGCTATGGGTAAAATAGCTCCACTGTCTTGTGGACCCCTCAAGAGAGGGAAAGAATAAGGAAGTAAACCCTGGAAGAAAATCTGGAGTCGGAGTCCCTAAGGCAGCCTGTCGCTGTACACAGCTTCGTCCTGGTAACTCCTGCAACGTCACTGGAACCATGCGTACTGGCTTCTGCCTTTCATATGGATCCTTTCAGTGACATGGAGAGGGGAGACCCACTGCATGGGTAACAGCCTGTCTTCCGTACTCATCTACCCAGGCCCTGCATACTGCAGAGGTCACTTCAGCTTTGCTACACAGTGTCTACAAAACAGGGGAAGCAGCAGATACCGGTTATAAGTCTTCTGCTTGAGTGGAGTAGAGCTAGACGCCAGGGTCTGCTTCTGATGGTGGGAGGGGTCATCGAGCCTCATTGGGCAGCTACTGCCCGCCTCAAGCTAGGCAGCCCCCAGCCAGTAAGGTGCTGCCTCGCATGGCCTGTTAGCCTCACTGGGTGTGTGGGGCTTAGGGTGAAAACCGACACGCGTATCAACAACTGTACACCAAGCAACCAGCCTACAAAGAAGAAAATCTTGGCCCTCAAGCTGGGCACCTGGAACATGAAAACTATGACACCAGGTTTCTCCGACAACCTTCAATATATCTGGTAAAAATAGGTGCAAAGCCCCCTTGTTTTCATCCTGTTTTTTCTTATTAGGGCCCAAGCACCGAGGTGCAGGCCTATGGTCTGCACTGTAGGTGCAAAGCCCTATTGTTTTTGTCCTGCTTTTCTTCTTCTTCTTCTTATTATTATTATTATTATGGCCTGAGCACCGAGGTGTAGGCCATAGGCCTGTACTGTAGGTGCAAAGCCCTATTGTTTTCAGCATGTTTTTTCTAATTAGTTATTATTAGGGCCCGAGCACCGAGGTGCAAAGCCCTATTGTTTTTGGCCTGTTTTTCTTATTATTAGGGCCTGAGCACTGAAGTGCAGGCCTATGGCCTACACCGTAGGTGCAAACCCCTAGTGTTTTCGGCATGTTTTTTAGGGCCTGAGCACCGAGGTGCACCGTAGGTGCAAAACCCTATTGTTTTCATCCTGTTACTTCTTGTTCTTATTATTATTTATTATTTTTATTTTTTAGGGCCCGAGCACCGAGGTGCAAAGCCCTATTGTTCTCGTCCTGTTATTATTATTATTATTATTATTATTATTATGGCCCGAGCACCAAGGTGCCTTTACCGTAGGTGTAAAGCCCTAATGTTTTCATGCTGTTTCTTCTTATTATTATTATTTATTTATTTTATTTATTTTTTTTTTTAAGGGCACAAGCACCGAGGTGCACTGTAGGTGCAAAGCCCTATTGTTTTTATCCTGTTTTTCTTTTTCTCTTCTTCTTCTCTTCCTCTTCTTCTTCTTATTATTATTAGGGCCCGAGAACTGAGGTGCAGGCCTATGGCCTGTACCATAGGTACAAAGCCCTATTGTTTGTGGCATGTTTTTTTCCTCTTCTCCTTTTTCCTCCTCCTCTTATTTTTTTCTCCGCAGAAGAACTCGGTTTTGAGACACTTGCGATACTCGAAAACTCACAAATTTTGGCACACTTATCAAATGTGCATAAAATCACAAATTTACACTATGCAAGGGACTGGGCGTGGTCCGGCAGCTCTATACGCCCCCCGAGAATAAGCTATGGTTGAGATGAAGTTGTTCAGATAGGTATGAGATTTGGTGTGATAGATACTCATGTGATACAGGACAAAGTTGACTCAGTTGTATTTGACTCCGCCCAACAGGAAGTCAGCCATGTTGGATGGAATGTGGGATTTTGAAATTTTCCTATGCTGTTTTGAGGGGCTAATGATGGCTAAAATCTCATTAAATTTTGCACATGCATTTGTCCTATGATACAATTTGAGTTGATATGGTAAATTAGTGTAGGTGGGCTTCATTAATTCCATAGCACTACCTAGTTCAAAAATACAGATTGGGCACTTTGTACATATTCGAAAACTCATGAAATTTAGTACACATGTCAGTCATGCGGACTGAAACTGAGCCATAGGGGCTTGACCCCAGGAGTGTCTGGGGGACTCAACAGAGCTCCCATATGTCATGGAGACTCCTGCCTGGTATATAGTTTCACCTATCCATGTCAAATTTGGTATGTGTGCACAGTGCCCTGAGATGAACAAAATTGCCTATAAATTGCATCAGCCATACTCAGCAGGAAGTGAGATATTTTTGGTTTTGTGCGTTTTGACAAATTTTACGTTTTAACAAACTCCTCCTAGGCAGTTTGTTGGATCCATGCCATATTTGGTGGACGTCAAGTCAAGATGTTGCTGATGTGAAATTGCAAAGGGATTCATAATATGTCACAAGATGTTGAAATGGCAAACCAATAAATTTATATGTTATGCCATGCAAACAGGAAGTGAGTCATAAATTCACCATGCATTGTCTGATACGGCTCAAACTTTACAGGTTGTAGGATATCATGGTTCTGAAGATATCCACATGCCCAAAGACACCCTCTGGTATAGCACCACCATTTGGACATGGACAGTAATGGCCATATTGCCAAAACGTGTTACATTTTGATTTACTCTTCCTAGGCAGTTTGTTGGATTTATGCCATATTTGGTACATGTCATGTCAAGATGTTCCTGATTTTAAATTGTGAAGGGATTGGGCCGTATTGTTTTCAGCATGTTTTATTATATTTTTTTTCTATAATTACAGATTTGACACCTTGGAAATATTCAAAAACTCAAGAAATTTTGTCAACTTGTGAAAATAGGGCAAAAGTGTATTATTCTTAGGTTATTTGCCTTGGGTGAGGCTAGAATACACCATTGTGCCCCCTAAAATATTTGATTTAGATTTATTGCTTTGGATGCCACATTGAGACTCCTGCCCGGTATACAGTTTCACCTATCCGTGTCAAATTTGGTAGGTGTGTGGAGTGCCGCTAGACAAACAAACTTGCAACATACATTGCATCAGCCATACTCAACAGGAAGTGAGATATTTTTGGGTTTGTGCATTTTGACACGTGTTACTTTTTAACGAACTCCTCCTAGGCAGTTTGTTGGATCCATGCCATATTTGGAAGACATCATGTCAAGATGTTGCTGATGTTAAATTGCAAAGGGATTTGCGATATGCTGCAAGATGTTGAAATGGCAAACCAATACATTTATATGTTATGCCACACAAACAGGAAGTGAGTCATAAATTCACCATGCATTGCCTGATATGGCTCAAACTTCACAGTTTATAGGATATCATGATTCTGAAGAGGGGCGGCACGGTGGTGTAGTGGTTAGCGCTGTCGCCTCACAGCAAGAAGGTCCTGGGTTCGAGCCCCGGGGTCGGCGAGGGCCTTTCTGTGTGGAGTTTGCATGTTCTCCCCGTGTCCGCGTGGGTTTCCTCCGGGTGCTCCGGTTTCCCCCACAGTCCAAAGACATGCAGGTTAGGTTAACTGGTGACTCTAAATTGACCGTAGGTGTGAATGTGAGTGTGAATGGTTGTCTGTGTCTATGTGTCAGCCCTGTGATGACCTGGCGACTTGTCCAGGGTGTACCCCGCCTTTCGCCCGTAGTCAGCTGGGATAGGCTCCAGCTTGCCTGCGACCCTGTAGAAGGATAAAGCGGCTAGAGATAATGAGATGAGATGAGATGATTCTGAAGATATCCACATTCCCAAAGACACCCTTTGGTATCGCACCACCATGTGGACATGGACAGAACAAGCTCTGGTTGAGATTAAATTGCTTGCATCAGCACAAGATTTGGTGTGATCTATACTCATGTAATACATGACAAAGCTCACTTGGTTGTATTTGACTCCACCCAACAGGAAGTCAGCCATGCTGTATTCAATGTGGGATTTTGAAATTTTCTCACACTGTTTTGAGGAGCTAATGATGGCTAAAAACTCATGAAACTTTGCACATATATTTGTCATATGATATAATTTGAGTTGATATAGTAAATTAGTCTAGGTGAGCCTCATTAACTCCATAGCGCCACCTAGTTCAAAAATACATATTTGACACCTTGTACATAGTTGAAAACTCATGAAATTTGGTACACATGTCAGTCATGCACACAACTACTCAGACATAGGGGCTTGACCCCAGGAGTGTCTGGGGGACTCCATATCACCCCCATATGTCATTGAGACTCCTGCCTGGTATATAGTTTCACCTATCCGTGTCAAATTTGGTAGGTATGTGGAGTGCCCAGAGATGAACAAAATTGCAATATACATTACATCAGCCATACTCAACAGGAAGTGAGATATTTTTGGTTTTGTGCATTTTGACACGTGTTACATTTTAATGAACTCCTCCTTGGTTGGAGAATCCATGCCATATTTGGTATACGTGATGTGAAGATGTTGCTGATGTTAAATTGCAAAGGGATTTGTGATATGTTGCAAGATGTTGAAATGACAAACCAATAAATTAACTCCATTATGCCACACAAACAGGAAGTGAGTCATAAATTCACCATGCATTGCTTGGTACGATTCAAACTTCACAGGTTATAGGATATCATGGTTCTGAAGATATGCACATGCCCAAAGACATCCTTTGGTATAGTGCCACCATTTGGAGATGGACAGTAATGACTCCATTGCCAAAACACGTATTACATTTTGACATACTCTTCCTAGGTGGTTTGTTGGATTCATGCCATATTGGGTATATGTCATATAAAGATATTGCTGATTTTAAATTGCAAAGGGATTGGGCTGTATTGTTTTTGGCATGTTTATTAGGGCCCGAGCACCGTTTGGTGCGAAGACCCTATTGTTTTTCAAAGGATTATTATTATTATTATTATTATTATTATTATGCTGCCGTGTTTGGCTTTATTTGAGGCATTTCCCACACACGAAAACTCATGAAATTTGATACACACATCAGTCATTGTCCTCGCTACTCAGCCACAGACTTTTGGCCCCAGGCATGGCCCAGGGACTTCATAGCACCCCTTTTTCCATTTCCCATTGAAATGAATGGGTAGAACTTTGGAATGATGATGTCATAAGGCCATTTGGAGTGAAATTACACATGGTCATTTTTAACGTACTCCTCCTAGACGGTTCATCAAATTCATGTCAAACTTGGCAAACATGATGCCAAGATATTGCTGAAGTTGAATTGCTAAGGGATTTTTGATATGTTGAAATATTATAACATATAATATGCCAAGATATTGCTGAATGTTGAACTTGATATCTTGATATGAATCTGATTCTCTTTAGCCATTATGGGCCTGTCTGATATAGCGCCACCAACTGGCCAAGGAAAGAATAGGGGTTTGAATATGTGTGTTTTGACACATGATGAATTTTAACATGCTCCTCCTAGACGGTTCATGAGATTCATGTGAAATTTGTTATACGTGATGCCAAGATGTCGCTGATATTAAATTGCGAAGGGATTTTTGATATCTTGTAATATGTTGAAATGGCCTTATGATTTTAATATCTTGCCACATAAAGAGGAAACGTGTCAGAAAGCCACAGTGCATTGACTGTATGGTCAGACACTTCTTACTTCAATAGATATTATGATTATTATGATAACCTGACGCCCAATGGGCCTGCCTGTTATAGCGCCACCACCTGGCCAAGCAGGAAATGTGCCAGAAATTGGCAATGCTTTAACTGATTGATCTGACACTTTACAAAATATTGTGTATTATGATTGTGATGATATTCACATGTGTAATTCAGATGCCTAGCACAGCGCCACCATCTGGCCAAGCAGGAAATGGGGAAAAATGTTCAATTCATTGATGGATTGATCTGAAACTTTACAAAATATTGTATATCATGAGTCTGATAATATAACATATACAATTCTATGCACACTCATACACACACAGTCATATGCATATTTATGTGTACACACACTCAAGTATGCACTCACATGCACACGCAACATCTATGAGCACACTCTCTTTCACACACACACACACTCTCTCTCTCTCTCTCTCTCTCTCTCTCTCTCTCTGACAAACACACACACAATAATAGTGGAGCTCCAGCGGAGCACCATACCTAAGAAAAAATGGTAAACCCATCGAGTCGATTTTTTTTGTGGTTTGTCCGTGTACGTGTACCACCAGTCATACACACTGCCTAGTGGTCAGTGTTAGTAATTACCAGTCATACACACCGCCTAGTGGCCAGTGTTAGTAATTACCAGTCATATACACCGCCTAGTTGCCAGTGTTAGTAATTACCAGTCATACACACCTCCTAGTGGCCAGTGCTAGCCAGTAAAGAAATAAAACAAAAGAGACTGGCTAGGATATAAGAAAATTCTACAACCCAGAAACAGATGGGAGCTCCACTTTTAGGCAGTGCCTAAATCTATATATTATGCCGCTTTTCCACTACCAATGCGGCTGAGTTGGGCTGAGCCGTGCTGTGCTGAGTCGGGCTGAGTCGAGCTGAGCGGGGCTGTTGGGGTTGCATTTCGACTACAACCGTGCTGAACCGTGCTGGCTGGAAGTGGGTGGACACATTGGGTGGAGTTAGCGAAAGTGGGTGGACGTCACGTGATGTCATTAGGCGGCGGAAACAGTGACATCAGTGATCTTTTAAGCGGTAGTCTCACGACCCGGATAGTAAACAATAAACATGGAGTTGTTAGTGTTGCTGGTCTTGGTGCTGTGGCTTGTTGTCACCGACAACGCCAACAGATACTGGCAAGAGCGTATAGATGAGGCGAGGCGCATAAGGCTTCAGAAATTCTCGTATTTCATAATTATTATTCTTCCGGGTTTACGGTGTTTACAGATCCCAGCGTGCTCGCAGGGCATGTGTGAGCGTGTGAGGACACTCCTCCTCACCAATTAGTGCACAGGGGAGTGTCTCCTCACGCCCCTAGCCCCACTTGGCTCGGTTTGGCTCGCTTCAGGCCTACTCCAAAACCATGCGAGTTTTGGGTGCTAAGCAGGGCTGAAGCGAGCTGAGTCGTGCTGCTCTAAGGTAGTCGAAACGCGAGCCGTGTCGGGCTGAAGTGAGTTGAAGTGAGCTGAAGTGAGCTGAAAAAGGGTAGTGGAAAAGGGCCATTAGTGACCTGCCATCATTGTGCATTTTGTTGCAGACATATGAAAACTCTGCATGTACACACACACACACACACACACACTGCAGACACAGGAAAGCTAAGATGACTTAAGATTACAGTGTGAGATAGAGATAAGGAAGAGACACATGTATAGTTCTGTACATTATATAAATGTACATTTTCACACCACAGAAACACACACACACACACACACACACACACACACACACACACACACACACACAGTCTTTGTCTATCTCTCATCCATCAAGCAGTCATGGCATTTGCAACATGCGCATCACCTTTAAACATTTGATGAATATATGACATGTGACTGTTTTATTGGGTGGCGGGATGTCCTGGGTTGTGGAACCACACGTGCGAGGGCCCGTCAAGGCCGCTAGAGGCTTTAATTATTTTTTTCTATAATTACAGATTTGATACCTTGGAAATATTTGAAAACTCAGGAAATTTCGTGCATTCATGAAAATAGGGCAACAGTTTATTATTCTTAGGTTATTTGCCTTGGGTGAGGCTCGAAGACATCATAGTGCCTCCTAACATTTTGGATTTAAATTTATAGTTTTGGATACCACAACGTTCATCCAATGTTCATGAGTTTTGGAGGGAACATTGTCCTCACAAAGACAAACATATTTCCCATTGGTTTGCATTAGCTCTGCCCAACAGGAAGTTGGCCATTTTGGAATTTGTGATGTTTTAACCTATTTTTTACATACTCTTTTGCACTTTTCCTAGGCAGTTCATTGGTTTCCCTTAAAAGTTGGTAGGAATAAACTTCAGACACACATAATGATAAATTGCAAAGGAATAGTGGATATCTCAAACGAGGATATAATGGCAGCCAAAGTTGGATGGAATATGGGCATTTGAAATTTCCCGTGCTGTTTTGAGGGGCTTATGATGGCTAAATACGCATGGAACCTACCTCTGACTTTTGTTGTGGGATATCTTTTGAGGTAATATTGTAAATTAGTGTAGGTTGGCTTCATCAGATACATAGTGCCCCCTATTTCAAAACTTTTTGCTTTGGTTGCCACAGAGCTCATACGTTGTTCATGAGCTTTGGAGGGAACATTGTCCTCACTAAGGCAAACATATTTCCCATTGGTTTGCATTAGGTCTGCCTAACAGGAAGTCAGCCATTATGGAATCTGTGATGTTTTAACCTATTTTTTACATACTTTTTCGCATTTCTCCTATGCAATTCATCGGTTTTCCTTGAAATTTGATAGGTACAAACTTCAGACATACTGTATGGGATGATAAATTGTGAAGGAATAGTGGACAGCTCAAACAAGGACATAATGGCAGCCAATGTTGGATGGAATGTGGATACTGAAATTTTCCCATGTTGTTTTGAGGGGCTTATGATGACTAAAAACACATGGAACCTTCCTCTGACATTTGTTCTGGGATATCTTTTGAGATGATATTGTAAGTTACCATAGGTCGGCCTCATGAGCTACATAGTGCCCCCTCTTTCAAAATTTATTGGTTTGGTTGCCACACAGCTCATTTGATGTTCATGAGTTTTGGAGGGAACACTGTCCTCACTATGGCAGATGAGTTGGCGCATGGAGAGAAAAAAAGTAGTACTACTATTACTATGACTACTACTCAGGTCGATGTCTCAGGACAACGAGAATGATAATGCCAAACGTTCCTATCCAACATGTTAGACTCCAGCTAGTCGATGTGTTGCAGGCCTGTGTCTCTGAGGAGCATGTCGATGAATGTTGACTGTGATCTTCCATGTGACAAGGAACCGTGGGTTGGCTGCCAAGTGACTGTATGTGGGCAGGCGATGACTTGTCTCTGAACACATGACCAGCAAGATTGAGTCTATGGATTCGAATAGTATTAGAGACTTTTGGTAGTTTACCATATAGCGTCTTGTTGTCAACTCTGTCCCTCCAGCTAAAATTTAGAATCTTCCTCAACATGCGGGTATAGGTGCCATCTGGAGACATCGCTTCCTGTTTGGTCAGCGACCAAGTGGAGCTTCCATACAGAAGGATTGTCTCAACAGTTGCTTGGAATAACTGTATCTTGATCTTGTTTGGCATATCACTAGTCCAGATTTTGTTGAGCTTGTGTAGAGATTTCCAGGCAAGGGCTTTGTGAGTATAGATCTCTTTCTCTTTGTTGCACCAACAGCCAAGGTATTTAAAATCTTGATCACCACACTCAATCAAGGCTTGATTTATTTGTGACCCATCCATAGTTTGCAATGGTTGAACATCCACATTGAAGTACATTGCTTTTGTCTTGCCTGAATTGATTCTCAAGCCGACTTTAATTGATTCTCAAGCCGACTTTTGAGCTTGGACAATTTCATTCGACAACAACACAATGTCATCAGCAAATTCCAAATCACAAATGGTTGTTGCAGGAATTGGCCTTCTTCTGGTGCCAGCACGAGGGTGCAGAGTGAATCCAAAATCTACTAACTTACCCTGAATGGCTTTCTCAAGAGCATAATCTAGCGCAATGACAAAGAGAAATGGTGCCAGGGTGTCATCTTGCATAACTCCTGCATGAATTTTGAAAAAGTCTGTTTCATCATCGGGAGTAAGGACCTTTGCTTTCAGGTTTTCATAGGTCTTCTGGATTGCGCAGACTAGACGGTCGGGTATGCTATACGGTAGGCTTTGAGAATCACAAAAATAGTCTGGTGATTGATACTATCAAAAGCTTTGCAAAAATCCACAAACACCAACACAGCTGTCAAGTTTTTTCCTCTTGACCCCCTCAATAATTCGTCTCAGAGCAAGCACTTGTGATGTTGCCGAATGACCAGATCTGAACCCACTTTGGTTTCCACATAGAAGCAGGTCAATCACAGGGTGAATGAGATTTAGAATCATCCTGTTTATCAGCTTTGATACAAGGGAGGTCAAAGCTATACCTCTGTAGTTTGAGGTTTGACTAAGATTAAAATAATAATAATAATTTTAAAAATGCTGAAAACAATAGGGGGCGGCACGGTGGTGTAGTGGTTAGTGCTGTCGCCTCACAGCAAGAAGGTCCAGGTTCGAGCCCCGTGGCTGGCGAGGGCCTTTCTGTGCGGAGTTTGCATGTTCTCCCCGTGTCCGCGTGGGTTTCCTCCAGGTGCTCCGGTTTCCCCCACACTCCAAAGACATGCAGGTTAGGTTAACTGGTGACTCTAAATTGACCGTAGGTGTGAGTGTGAATGGTTGTCTGTGTGTCAGCCCTGTGATGGCCTGGCGACTTGTTCAGGGTGTACACCACCTTTCGCCCGTAGTCAGCTGGGATGGGCTCCAGCTTGCCTGCAATCCTGTAGAACAGGATAAAGCAGCTAGAGATAATGAGATGATGAGATGAAAACAATAGGCCTCAAGTGGGAGGGCCCTTTATCGCCACTAGCAGCTATATTTGTTGTTGTTATTATTATTATTATTATTATTATTATTATTATTATTACATAATATTATGTGGATGTGCAAAGTAAAATATTAAACACGGATTTTTGTAGATGGAATATTTCAGACAAGTTTAGATATCACATACTCCACTTCTTTTAGGAGTAAAAGAAAATTTGGTTTAAAAAAAGAGAGAAGAGTTTTTAATTGCACTTATTGTCAACACATTCTCAACATGACTGAAAGATTAAAGATATTTTGCATGAACTTTTAATCATAACTAATTATAAACAAGGGAAAAGGAGACAATAAATGTGTAATTAGATTAAATTAAATCATACGTAATCGGAAAAGGTCAAAATCTTCATCAGCCAACTCTATTATCTGTTAACATTCACTGAACCTGCAAATTTAGTGGGGAATAATCCCCCACTAAATTTAAAGTTTTAGTGCACATGCTAATTTGATTCAGATGTGCTGATAATATGCAATCAAATTCCTTAAAAGTGCATCACAAAAGGTCTGTTCTGCTGCAAGTCACTGCGCCTCTAGTATTTTCTGCTAACTTTTAGGACCAGCCCATCATTGTTGTGGGGGGGAAAATGATCCACTGAAATGAATGCATATCTCTCTCTCTCTCTCTCTCTCTCTCTCTCTCTCTCTCTCTCTGACTGTGGGAGAACCTGTCAGGCTTGACTTCTGTATTTTACAGCACCTCTCTGACTGAGCTGTTCATGCTGGCTCTCAGGTCAGTCACAGTCAGCCAAAAGTGAAAATGAATGCATCGCTTGTTTCTTTTTTCTCCTTTAGCCTATTCCCCCCTTTCATATATCCCATAATCCACTGCACAGTTGGGACCTTCTGATGGCTAGGCCTAGGCTGCTGATAATGGTACAAAAACGAATATTGGGCTATACAATCATTTTCGATGTTCAAATATCAGATGTAAGCTGAAATGTGATGCTATTAGATTACTTTTATATGTCTAGAGCTTTGACATCACCCCACACACCTGGGAAGAATCGGCAGTGGACAGACCAGGATGGAGAGCCCAAATCCACAGCGGTGCCCTGCAGTCCAAGCAGCATCGCAATGAAGCAGCAGAAGAGAAGAGAGCTAGCAGGAAAGTGCATGCTAGTAGCAGCAGTCTAATACTAGATCATGCAGATCATGTGTGCTCCAAAGGCGGGAGGGGGTTCCGAGCTCGCATTGGCCTCATCAGCCATACACGAACACATAACAAACAGTGAATGAGGGAGATGTCAGTGGTCCTCATTGAAACATGATGGACAAGAATAGATATGTCTAGTGACTGGTTCCATGGTATTTTTCATCAGTGCAGAAGCCTTTAATCAGTCATCCTTATATTATCGCCCATACCCTTTCACTATCTGCATTGTTTACATGAAATACATGTTCCAACTACTCAGCACTATAACTCTGGCTGACAACATGAACAGTCTACATTTATACTGATGACAATCTGTACGGTAAATGTGCGATCATTTCAAACAGTATTAATCTTGAAAAATTCTGTGAGACCATGTAAATCTGTAATAATATTTGAATATCTGATATTTGAACATACAGTGGTGCTTGAAAGTTTGTGAACCCTTTAGAATTTTCTATATTTCTGCATAAATATGACCTAAAACATCATCAGATTTTCACATAAGTCCTAAAAGTAGATAAAGAGAACCCAGTTAAACAAATTAAACAAAAATATTATACTTGGTCATTTATTTATTGAGGAAAATGATCCAATATTACATATCTGGGAGTGGCAAAAGTATGTGAACCTCTAGGATTTGAAGGTGAAATTAGAGTCAGGTGTTTTCAATCAATGGGATGACAATCAGGTATGAGTGGGCACCCTGTTTTATTTAAAGAACAGGGATCTATCAAAATCTGATCTTCACAACACGTTTGTGGAAGTGTATCATGGCATGAACAAAGGAGATTTCTGAGGACCTCAGAAAAAGCGTTGATGCTCATCAGGCTGGAAAAGGTTACAAAACCATCTCTAAAGAGTTTGGACTCCACCAATCCACAGTCAGACAGATTGTTTACAAATGGAGGAGATTCAAGACCATTTGTTACCCTCCCCAGGAGTGGTTGACCAACAAAGATCACTCCAAGAGCAAGGCATGTAATAGTTGATGAGGTCACAAAGGACCCCAGGGTAACTTCTAAGCAACTGAAGGCCTCTCTCACATTGGCTAATGTTCATGAGTCCACCATCAGGAGAACCCTGAACAACAATGGTGAGCAAGGCAGGGTTGCAAGGAGAAAGCCAATGCTCTCCAAAAAGAACACTGCTGCTCATCTGCAGTTTGTTAAAGATCATGTGGACAAGCCAGAAGGCTATTGGAAAAATGTTTTGTTGACGGATGAGACGAAAATAGAACTTTTTGGTTTAAATGAGAAGCATTATGTTTGGAGAAAGAAAAACATTGCATTCCAGCATAAGAACCTTATCCCATCTGTGAAACATGGTGGTGGTAGTATCATGGTTTGGGCCTGTTTTGCTGCATCTGGGCCAGGATGGCTTACCATCATTGATGGAACAATGAATTCTGAATTATACCAGCGAATTCTAAAGAAAAACGTCAGGACATCTGTCCATGAACTGAATCTCAAGAGAAGGTGGGTCATGCAGCAAGACAATGACCCTGAGCACACAAGTCGTTCTACCAAAGAATGGTTAAAGAAGAATAAAGTTAATGTTTTGGAATGGCCAAGTCAAAGTCCTGACCTTAATCCAACCGAAATGTTGTGGAAGGACCTGAAGCTAGCAGTTCATGTGAGGAAACCCACCAACATCCCAGAGTTGAAGCTGTTCTATATGGAGGAATGGGCTAAAATTTCTCCAAGCTGGTGTGCAGGACTGATCAACAGTTACCGGAAATGTTTAGTTGCAGTTATTGCTGCACAAGGGGGTCACACCAGATATTGAAAGCAAAGGTTCACATACTTTTGCCACTCACAGATATGTAATATTGGATCATTTCTCAATAAATAAATGACCAAGTGTAATATTTTTGTCTCATTTGTTTAAGTGGGTTCTCTTTATCTACTTTTAGAACTTGTGTGAAAATCTGATGATGTTTTAGGTCATATTTATGCAGGAATATAGAAAATTCTAAAGGGTTCACAAACTTTCAAGCACCACTGTATCTCATCTCATCTCATTATCTCTAGCTGCTTTATCCTTCTACAGGGTCGCAGGCAAGCTGGAGCCTATCCCAGCTGACTATGGGCGAAAGGTGGGGTACACCCTGGAAAAGTCGCCAGGTCATCACAGGGCTGACACATAGACACAGACAGCCATTCACACTCACATTCACACCTACGGTCAATTTAGAGTCACCAGTTAACCTAACCTGCATGTCTTTGGACTGTGGGGGAAACCGGAGCACCCGGAGGAAACCCACGCGGACACGGGGAGAACATGCAAACTCCGCACAGAAAGGCCCTCGCCGGCCCCGGGGCTCGAACCCAGGACCTTCTTGCTGTGAGGCGACAGCACTAACCACTACACCACCGTGCCGCCCCGCACCACTGTATATGAACATAATAATATTTGAATATTATTGCACTCCTACACAGACACACACACACACAGGTATTGTCTTGGTTTTGACGTGGTCTCGCCTTTCCTTGGTCTTCGTCTTCATATGGTCTTGGTCTTGTCTTGGTCCTGATACACTCTGACCTTGGTCAGGACCTGGTCTTGGTTCAGGTGGTCTTGACTACAACACTAGATGTAACCCTTAAAAGTTTTTCGGTGATTCTTTGCATAGAGAAGGGTTTTTAGATTCCTACAGATTCTACAGAGAACACTGCAGTATATCGGGGGGTGGGGAAGAGAATTATGTGTATGAGTCAGAGAGAAAGTATATATTTGTGCACTGAAACTGCACAGCACATGCTGAGGAGGGGACTGGTGGAAATCATTTGCTCCTGTCACTCTTCCTCTGCAATCTCTCTCTCTCACACACACACACACACACACACACACACACACACACACACACACACACACAGAGAGAGAGAGAGAGCTGTTGTGCAAATGGATTGTACAGTGGCAAAAATAAATAAATAAATTAATTAATTAATAGATTAATTAAATTAATTTAAAAATGAGAAAATAAATATCCATACAACTGCCCTCATCTGCAGGGTATTTCTGATTTGCAATTTAACCATATATATCTTAGACTTAAAAGTAGGCTTTCCATAAGCCAATTCAGAGATGAATGTAAAAAAACTATCTTTGCTATACTAGAATTCTGACTTGTTATCCCAGTTTAATTCAAATTTATATATGACAACAATACCAGCCAGCACTCAATAATCCCATATGTGCTATGGCTGTAACACAGACCAATATTATATGGTCTGTGTTTAGTTTAATTCAAATTTATATATGACAACAATACCAGCCAGCACTCAATAATCCCATATGTGCTATGGCTGTAACACAGACCAATATTATATGTATATTAATAGCAAATTACAACTGATATATATCATGTTCATATTATATAGTAATAGAATAGTAAATTATGTTAAAAGCAAACATGCTTTGTCTTATTCAGTGCAAATATGTAATATATAAGTATAAAGACAAATCAGAGAGAAAAACTCACCCCTTTCCCCATGTTCTGAAAGTATGTAAAAGAGATGTCTTACTCTCATGTGTGGTCTTTTTTGGGATCGTCACCTCCTACTTCCACCTTCCATCCCCTCTTTACCAACACACACACACACACACACACACACACACACACACACACGCACACTTTTCAAACCACCCATACTAAAAGGTTTATTGGTTGTGTGCACTGCTTGTTTTGAAGTAAGTGCATGACATATTGTGTCCAGTGTTTTTATATTGTATTTACTGCATGTAATGTCTGGTGTTTTTAACTGAATGTTTTGTTTTCTGGTTTTTGCTGAGCTGGTGCATTTGATAGTACTCATTACCAAAATAATTCAGTGTTGGTTAGACCCATGCTTAAGGAATGGGGATGGCAATGTTCCCTGCATAAGTGTCCCTTTAAAATACTTTGCCAAATCAGAAAATAAGGTTCATCTGTAAACTCATGTATGAGAAATGGGTCAGTTAATGCTGTCCTCAAAGTACATTCAGCTGCCCTACAATATGACAGACAATTCAAAAACAATGTGGTAGTTCCATGTGTCCCAAGAAAGCATTTGCAATCATTCACCCAGTTTAGCAGCAGCAGCTTGTAGTTAGAAAATAGGGTAACAGGGACAGAAAAAACAGTACCTACCAACATTATTGGAATGGCAAGGGTGTTTTTTTTTGTTTGTTTGTTTGTTTTTTGCTATACACTGAAGATATTTTGGGTTTTGTGAATGAAAGTAAAGATGAACATAAGACAATCAGAATTTAAGCTTTTATTTCCTGATATTTACATCTAAATGTGTTAAACACTTTAACATGGCACCTTTGGTAGCAGACCACTCAAATTTTAGGTGAGCAAAAGTATTGGAACAAAATCTTAAAGAAAATAACACTTATTATTGATGCTATTTCCTGTGACATAGTTCCTGTTTTCCAATTGCATTTATTTCTATTGAGTAGAAATACTCAGTCAGTACGTTTACATGCGCATCCAAATCGAGCTGCTGTCGGTAATCGAGCAAAGGGTCCCAGCAGGGGTGCCAGAGAAATCCAATCCTACATGCATACTGTGAAATCGAGCTATTGAGTGAGGTGCATTGTGCACCCGAGCCACAGGTGGCGCTACACGCCCCATCGTGTTGGTACACTTCTGGTTGTCGTCATGAAGAAGAGCTATTCAAGAGTATAAACAAAGGGACTACAGGTGGAAATTAGCATGTACTGCTATAACCTGGTACAGACATCTGTCCTTACCACAAGGATAATGTTTAATTTGTACACTGTCCCTTTTAAAAATAAAATAAACTCTAAACTCTAAGAAGAGTGTTTGTAGTTTGTATGTACGAACAGAAGTGTTCCTAATAAAGTGGGCAGCTAAGGTGAAGTGTCATGCCTACCGAGGCTGGTTTTTTTTTTTTTCCGACCGAGGCTGTTGTGTTTCCCGCTTGTGGTCTCGTCACTCATCACTTCCGGAAGGGGCAGTGCTGAAGTAAGTAGCTCGAATACGTAGCTCGATAGGGTATACATGCACTAAGTAGCTCGGCAAAAATTGCATAATCTAGGTCGTGTAGCTCGATTCCGAGAAATCAAGTTAGGTTCAATTTCAGCCGAGCTAAGATGTTTACATGCCATTTAGAACTTCGATTTCAGACGAGCAACGGCAGAAATTCGATTTTCTCTATGTGCATGTAAACGCACTGAGTGTTTGTTCTATGAACCTATTAACATAAAATTAGATCAGAATGAATGTACAGCTACTGCCAGCACCTTTGATCTAAAGGTAGGATGATTAAATATTGGATATCTTACATCTAAAGTGCTAATTGTGAATGAAATGATCACTGATCAAGAGTTTAATGTACTATGCTTAACAGAAATATGGATCAAACCAAATGAGTATGAAGCATTAAATAAAGATAGTCCTCTTGGGTACAGTTATATACACCAGCATTATCTAACTGGCAGAGGAGGAAGCGTCACAGTTATTTATAATGATAATCTCAGCATCACAACCAAACCTGGTCATAAATTCAATACGTTTGAAATTATTTATACAAACATATGTAGCCACCAAAAATAAGTCTAATAAAAGAAATAGAAACCAGAGGTTTAAGTTGTGATACGTGGAATGTGGGGTGGATGCGTCACATGGTGAGTGGTAGTACCAGTCTGATGGAACATGGGTTGATTACCTTTTTGACGAGGAAGGGTCCTAGGTACCTGGGAGCCAGCTTGCAGGAGATGGTTCTGAGTGGCAGATGGTGTGTGGAGAGCATAACTCATTGCCCCACCTGGTAAGTGGGTGCCTTAGAACGGCGTTTGTCAGCCTGCCTCTTGGATGCTAGGGCAGAGCGAATGAGTTTTCTCCGGGCCAATGCCCACGTCCTCCTGCAGTGGCGGATGAAGATCTGGGCTGAGGGTACGGTGACCTCCTCCTCTTTTTTGGGGAAGAGTGGTGGTTGATAACCTAGGGAGCACTGGAAGGGTGAGAGACCTGTGGCAGATGAAGGAAGAGTGTTATGAGCAAGGTAAGTACTTATTCCAAGAACCGGCATCCCTGGACGCCATACACCTGAATGCCACCTCCAAATCTTGATTCGCCCGTTCCGCCTGGCTGTTGGTTTGGGGATGGAAACCTGAGGAGAGACTACAGGAGGCCCCAGTGTGTTTGCAGAAGGCCCTCCAGAACTGCGCAGTGAACTGAGAACCCTGGTCAGAGACAATGTCAGTGGGGAGTCCCTGTATGCAGAAAATATGGAGGATGAGTAATTTGGTGGTTTCTTTAGCAGTGGGAAGCTTGGGCAGAGGGATGAAATGGATTGTCTTGGAGAAACAATTGATAGCTGTGAAGATGCATGTGTTGCCACCTGAGTTGGGGAGTCCTGTGACAAAATCCAGGGTGATGTGAGACCAGGGTTGATGAGGAGTCGGGAGGGGTCTTAGCAAGCTGGCAGGGGGTCGATTGGCTGTCTTGTTCCGGGCACATGTGTCGCAGGCTGCCATGAACTCCTGGACGTCTTCCTTGATGTATGGCCAGCAGAAGCACTGTTGGACGAGTGCCAGGGTTCGAGCAGCTCCCAGGTGACAAGCCAACTTGGAGCCATGACCCCACTGCAGCACCTGGGTTCACACAGAACAAGGAACAAACAGATGGTTAGGTGGTATGTTGCTTAAGTTACCTTCTCGGGGGTCCTGCTCCAGGGCCTTCTGTACTAACGTCTCCACCTCAAGTAGGGCAGCCCCCACCAGACAGTGTGGAGGGAGGATGGCTTTGGGCATACTAGACTCCTCCTGGAGGGCAGAGAATATCCTGGACAGGGCGTCGGGTTTGCCGTTCTTGGAGCCTGGGCGGTAGGAGACCGTGATTCGGAAGTGGGAGAAGAAGAGAGACCATCGGGCTTGTCATGAATTGAGACGTTTGGCAGACTTGAGGTATTCTAAATTCTTGTGATCAGTCCAGACAAGGAAGGGGAGATCCGAACCCTCGAGCCAGTGCCTCCACTCCTCCAAGGCTAGCTTGACGGCCAACAGCTCTCTGTCACCGATGTTGTAGTTTCATTTGGCAAGGGACAGCCGGCGAGAGAAAAAGGAGCAGGGGTGGACCTTATCATCACTTATCATCCTCTGGGAGAGGATGGCTCCGACCCCCGACTCGGAAGCGTCAACCTCCACTACGAACTGTTTGGCCAGATAGGGTATGCTGAGAATGGGTGCTGTGGTGAACCTGCACTTGAGCATGGAGAAGTTTTTCTCTGCTTCCTCCCCCCACTTGAACGGGGTCCTGATCGAGGTCAATGACATGAGAGGTCCGGCCACTGTGCTGAAGTCATGGATGAAGCACCTGTAGAAATTGGCGAACCCCAGGAAATGCTGGAGCTCTCGTCGCGAGGATGGGGTGGGCCAATTGGCAACTGCCTCGAGCTTGAGGGGGTCCATCTGGATCCTTGCTAGGGAGATGATGAATCCCAGAAACGAGACAGAGCTCTGGTGAAATTCACTCTTTTCCGCCTTGACGAATAACTTGTTCTCTAGCAGGCGCTGGAGGACCTGCTGGACGTGACCCTGATGTTCCTCCAGGGAGTGGGAAAAGATCAGGATGTCATCCAAGTACACATCTACTTGTGTTGCTTGACCTTAGTGCAGCATTTGATACCATTGATCATTCCATTCTTCTGGATAGACTAGAAAATGTTGTGGGAGTTAAGGGAACGGCCCTCTCCTGGCTCAGCTCTTATTTAACTGATCATTATCAGTATGTTGATATAAATGGTGATATTTTTAGGTGTACTGAGGTAAAGTTTGGTGTTCCACAAGGTTCTGTCATGGGTCCACTGCTTTTTTCTCTATATATGTTTCCTCTGGGTGATATTATTCGTAAACATTGTATTAGTTTCCACTGTTATGCTGATGACACACAGTTGTATGTTTCTGCAAAACCTGATGAGAGACACTAACTTACCGGTAATAGAATTGAGGAATGTGTTAAGGACATTAGCCACTGGATGCTTATTAATTTCCTTCTGCTTAACTCTGACAAGACTGAAGTACTTGTACTAGGACCACATGCAGCTAGAAGTGAGTTTTCTGATTACACAGTAACTCTGAATGGCCTTTCTGTTTCTTCACGTGCAGCAGTAAAAGACCTCAGGGTGATTATTGACCCCAGTCTTTCATTCGAAACTCACATTGATAACATTACCCGGATAGCTTTCTTTCATCTCAGAAATATTGCTAAGATAAGAAATGTAATGTCACTCCATGATGCAGAAAAACTAGTTCATGCTAGTTTCATTACCTCCAGGTTGGATTATTGTAATGCCTTACTGTCTGGATGTTCCAATAAGTGCATAAACAAGCTCCAGTTAGTTCAAAAAGCAGTAGCAAGAGTCCTTACTAGAACTAGAAAATATGACCACACCACGCCTGTCTTATCCACACTGCATTGGCTCCAAATCAAATTTTATATTGATTATAAAATACAACCCCGATTCCAAAAAAGTTGGGACAAAGAACAAATTGTAAATAAAAACGGAATGCAATAATTTACAAATCTCAAAAACTGATATTGTATTCGCAGTAGAACATAGACAACATATCAAATGTCAAAAGTGAGACATTTTGAAATTTCATGCCAAATATTGGCTCATTTGAAATTTTATAACAGCAACACATCTCAAAAAAGTTGGGACAGGGGCAATAAGAGGCTGGAAAAGTTAAAGGTACAAAAAAGGAACAGCTGGAGGACCAAATTGCAACTCATTAGGTCAATTGGCAATAGGTCATTAACATGACTGGGTATAAAAAGAGCATCTTGGAGTGGCAGCGGCTCTCAGAAGTAAAAATGGGAAGAGGATCACCAATCCCCCTAATTCTGCGCCGACAAATAGTGGAGCAGTATCAGAAAGGAGTTCGACAGTGTAAAATTGCAAAGAGTTTGAACATATCATCATCTACAGTGCATATCATCAAAAGATTCAGAGAATCTGGAAGAATCTCTGTGCGTAAGAGTCAAGGCCGGAAAACCATACTGGGTGCCCGTGATCTTCGGGCCCTTAGACGGCACTGCATCACATACAGGCATGCTTCTGTATTGGAAATCACAAAATGGGCTCAGGAATATTTCCAGAGAACATTATCTGTGAACGCAATTCACCGTGCCATCCGCCGTTGCCAGCTAAAACTCGATAGTTCAAAGAAGAAGCCATATCTAAATATGATCCAGAAGCGCAGACGTCTTCTCTGGGCCAAGGCTCATTTAAAATGGACTGTGGCAAAGTGGAAAACTGTTCTGTGGTCAGACAAACCAAAATTTGACGTTCTTTATGGAAATCAGGGATGCCATGTCATTTGGACTAAAGAGGAGAAGGATGACCCAAGTTGTTATCAGCGCTCAGTTCAGAAGCCTGCATCTCTGATGGTATGGGGTTGCATTAGTGCGTGTGGTATGGGCAGCTTACACATCTGGAAAGACACCATCAATGCTGAAAGGTATATCCAGGTTCTAGAGCAACATATGCTCCCATCCAGACGACGTCTCTTTCAGGGAAGACTTTGCATTTTCCAACATGACAATGCCAAACCACATACTGCATCAATTACAGCATCATGGCTGCGTAGAAGAAGGATCCGGGTACTGAACTGGCCAGCCTGCAGTCCAGATCGTTCACCCATAGAAAACATTTGGCGCATCATAAAACGGAAGATACGACAAAAAAGACCTAAGACAGTTGAGCAACTAGAATTCTACATTAGACAAGAATGGGTTAACATTCCTATCCTTAAACTTGAGCAACTTGTCTCCTCAGTCCCCAGACGTTTACAGACTGTTGTAAAGAGAAAAGGGGATGTCTCACAGTGGTAAACATGGCCTTGTCCCAACTTTTTTGAGATGTGTTGTTGTCATGAAATTTAAAATCACCTAATTTTTCTCTTTAAATGATACATTTTCTCAGTTTAAACATTTGATATGTCATTGTGGCAGCGGGGGCGTGGTCAAGCGCCGGTCTGTGACAGGAGGGCGGAGTTGGGGAAGGTAAGTGGCAGAATCGCTTCACCTGAGTGTAATTAACCTGTGTTTTGTGTGTGTTCTCCCCAGTAAACCGCGCCCTATTTAAGGAGGGAGAGTGACAGCGGAGGGGAGCTCACCGAGAGGAGATTAACGAGTGTGCGTGTGTGTGAATCTCGGAGTGTTGCTTGGTGTGTGCCCGACTGAAAAGTGTGGCAATAAAAGCACAATATTTAATCCTGATCTCTGTCCTGCCATCTTCTGTGCTCCATCCACACGTTAAACCCGCTACAGTGGTGCCGAAACCCGGGACGGTGGAGCACCTGTCCTGCAGCCCCATGGAATCCTCCCCGTTCTCGGACTTGGTCCATGCCCTCGCCACGGCTCAGCAGAGCCAGCACCAGGCACTCGTCACGCTCCGGAAGGAGCAGGAGCGCCGCTTTGAAGCCCTGGTGCTGGCTCAACAGGAAGACCGAGAGGCGTTTCGGCGCCTCCTCGCATCGGCGGTGTCCACCAGCACCCCGGCCGCGGGCCCATCTCCCCTCACCTTGACCAAGATGGGCCCGCAGGACGACCCCGAGGCTTTCATCGCGTTGTTCGAGCAGGTCGCCGAAGCCTCGGGGTGGCCGATGGAGCAGCGCACGGCGAGCCTCCTCCCTCTCCTGACGGGAGAGGCGCAGTTAGCTGCACTACAGCTCCCCGCCGACCGCCGGCTGGCCTACGCCGACCTTCGCCGGGCTGTCCTCCAGCGCGTGGGGCGAACGCCGGAGCAGCAAAGCCAGCGCTTCCGCGCGCTGCGAATGGAGGAAGTCAGCAGCTTGTTCATGTTCGGCCAGCAGCTCCGGGACGCCTGCTGGCGGTGGCTGAGGGCCGAAGATTGCGACACCGAGGGAATCATCGACCAGGTGGCGCTGGAACAGTTCATCGCCCGCCTACCCGCCGGAACCGCGGAGTGGGTCCAGTGCCACCACCCGGCGTCGCTGGATCAGGCCGTGGGACTGGCGGAGGATCATCTGGTGACTGTCCCGGTGGCAGGACAACGGATGACGTTGTCTTCTCTCTCCTCTTCTCTTTCTCTCTCTTTTCCCCCTCCTCCTGTGTCCCGTCCTCGCCCCATTCCCCCACCACGGAGGCGGGGGCCGGCTCCACCCCAGCTGGCCCGCCGCACCCGTGGTGCCCTCCCGTTTCTCCCTTCTGTGTCTGTCTCTCCCCCCCCCTCAGGTGAGTGACCCTCAAACCACAGCTGCAGAGGGGAGGCCCAGGCCGGTTTGCTGGCGCTGCGGGGAACCGGGCCACCTGCAGCATCAGTGTGCAGTGATGGAGGTGGGGGCGGTGGTGCGGATCCCCGACGTGCCAGAGGCTGCCCTCGATCAGGCCGGAGCGTATCGCATACCGGTAAGTGTACAAGGGGCGACATATCAGGCGTTGGTGGATTCGGGCTGCAATCAGACCTCGATCCGCCAAAGCCTGGTGCAAGACAAGGCATTGGGGGGAGCACAAGGGGTGGAGGTGTTGTGTGTGCACAGGGAAATTCACAGCTACCCGTTGGTGTCGGTCCACATACATTTCAGAGGGGAAAAATCGATAGTGAAGGCGGCAGTTAATCCTCGCCTTACCCACTCTTTGATCTTGGGGACTGATTGGCCGGGATTTCGGGGGTTGATGGCACGCCTAGTAAAGAGTGGGTCCTGCCGGTTGTCAGGGAAGGGTCCCGGTGTCGCTTTGGCTGGAGCTGCGGTCGCAGAGCCGTCTACGTCATCTCCGCGACAGAGTGAGGAGCCCCCGGCCCCTCCTCTTTCTATTGGGGAATCCCTCGTGGATTTCCCACTGGAACAATCGCGAGACGAGACTCTGCAACACGCGTTTGACCAAGTGAGAGTAATTGATGGTCAAACGCTCCAGCCGAACACTACCCCGTCCTTCCCCTATTTTTCCCTTTTGAAGGATAGGTTATACCGAGTGACGCAGGACACTCAGACGAAGGAGCGAGTCACCCAGTTGTTAATTCCAAAGAGCCGCCGGGAATTGGTATTCCAGGTGGCTCACTTTAATCCCATGGCGGGACACCTCGGGCAGGATAAGACACTCACCTGGATAATGGCCTGATTCTATTGGCCGGGGATTCGCGGCGACGTCCGTAAGTGGTGTACGGCGTGCCGCGAATGCCAATTAGTAAATCCAGCGGCCATTCCAATAGCGCCCTTGCACCCCCTACCATTAATCAAGACCCCGTTTGAAAGAATTGGGATGGATCTCGTCGGGCCATTAGATTGGTCAACACGAGGGTACCGCTTTATCTTGGTTCTGGTGGACTATGCAACGCGATACCCGGAAGCGGTGCCTCTCCGCAATATCTCTGCACGTAGAATTGCAGAGGCCCTCTTCCACGTCATCTCCTGGGTTGGAATCCCGAAAGAGATTCTGACTGACCAAGGCACCTCGTTTATGTCACGAACACTGAGCGAACTGTATGGGCTATTGGGTATTAAGCCGATCCGCACCAGCGTGTATCACCGGTTTAGTTGAACGGTTCAATCGCACCCTCAAGAATATTATCAAAAAATTCGTAAGTGAGGACGCACGTAACTGGGATAAATGGCTCGAACCCTTGTTGTTTGCAGTGCGAGAGGTCCCCCAAGCCTCCACGGGGTTCTCCCCATTTGAATTATTGTATGGGCGTAAGCCACGCAGCATCTTAGATGTACTGCGGGAAAATTGGGAGGAGGGACCTTCACAGAGCAAAAATTAAATTCAGTATGTTATGGATCTGCGTGCAAAACTCCACACGCTCACCCACCTAACTCAGGAGAATTTGCAGCAGGCCCAGGAACGGCAAACCCGCCTGTACAACAAGGGCACGCGCCTTAGAGAGTTCACTCCGGGAGATAAGGTACTCGTCCTGTTGCCCACGTCGAGCTCCAAATTAGTTGCCAAGTGGCAAGGGCCCTTTGAGGTCACACGGCGAGTCGGGGATGTCGACTATGAGGTTAGGCGAACGGACAGGGAGGGGGCGCTACAGATCTACCACCTCAATCTGCTGAAACTCTGGAACGAGGAGGTCCCCGTGGCGTTGGTGTCGGTAGTTCCGGAGAAGGCGGAGCTGGGGCCGGAGGTCCAAAAAGGGTCATTGGCATCTCGCACCTCTCCGGTCCCCTGTGGAGACCACCTCTCCCCGACCCAACTCACGGAGGTCGCCCAGTTGCAGACCGAGTTTTTGGATGTGTTTTCGCCCCTGCCCGGTCGCACCAACCTCATAGAACACCACATAGAGACGCCCCCGGGGGTGGTAGTGCGTAGCCGTCCTTATAGATTACCCAAACACAAAAAAAAGGTGGTTCAGGAAGAACTTCAGGCCATGCTCGAAATGGGCATCGTCGAGGAGTCCCACAGTGAATGGAGCAGCCCGGTGGTCTTGGTTCCCAAGGCCGACGGCTCGGTCCAGTTCTGTGTGGACTATAGAAAAGTCAACGCGGTGTCTAAATTCGACGTGTACCCAGTGCCTCGTATTGATGAGCTGCTCGATCGACTAGGCATGGCTCGCTTTTACTCGACACTGGATTTGACGAAGGGATATGGGCAGATCCCCTTGACTCCATTATCCCGGGAAAAAACGGCCTTCTCCACACCGTTCAGCTTACACCAGTTCGTCACACTTCCGTTTGGGCTGTTTGGGGCGCCCGCTACGTTTCAGCGGCTGATGGACCGGGTCCTCCGGCCCCATGCCACCTATGCGGCCGCTTACTTAGATGACATCATCATTTATAGTAATGACTGGCAGCGGCACCTGCAACACCTGAGGGCCGTCCTTAGGTCGCTGAGGCAGGTGGGGCTCACTGCCAACCCAAAGAAGTGTGCGATTGGGCGGGTGGAAGTATGGTATCTGGGCTTCCACTTGGGTAACGGGCAGGTGCGTCCCCAAATTAATAAGACAGCAGCGATTGCAGCCTGCCCGAGGCCCAAGACCAAAAAGGGGGTGAGACAGTTCCTGGGGCTGGCTGGCTATTATCGTAGGTTTATACCTAATTATTCGGACGTCACCAGCCCGCTGACTGATCTCACTAAAAAGGGGGCTCCAGATCCGGTCCAGTGGACGGAGCAGTGCCAGCGGGCTTTCTCTGAGGTAAAGGCTGCACTGTGTGGGGGGCCACTTTTGCACTCCCCTGACTTCTCTCTCCCTTTTTTGTTACAGACGGATGCATCGGACAGAGGGCTGGGGGCTGTTTTGTCCCAGCAGGTGGGGGAAGAGGACCGCCCAGTGTTATACATCAGCCGAAAGCTGTCAGTGCGTGAGGGGCGCTACAGCACCATTGAGAAAGAGTGCCTGGCGATCAAGTGGGCGGTCCTCACCCTCCGTTACTACCTGCTGGGGCGCTCTTTCACCCTCTGTTCGGACCACGCGCCCCTCCAGTGGCTCCACCGCATGAAGGATGCCAACGCGCGGATCACCCGTTGGTATCTGGCGCTCCAACCTTTCAACTTCAAGGTGGTCCACAGGCCGGGGGCGCAGATGGTCGTGGTGGACTTCCTCTCCCGTCAAGGGGGGGGGGAGTCGGCTGCGGACCGGACGGGCGCCCGGCCTGAGTCGGGCGGTGGGGGTAGGTGGCAGCAGGGGCGTGGTCAAGCGCCAGTCTGTGACAGGAGGGCGGAGTTGGGGAAGGTAAGTGGCAGAATCGCTTCACCTGAGTGTAATTAACCTGTGTTTTGTGTGTGTTCTCCCCAGTAAACCGCGCCCTATTTAAGGAGGGAGAGTGAGAGCGGAGGGGAGCTCACCGAGAGGAGATTAACGAGTGTGCGTGTGTGTGAATCTCGGAGTGTTGCTTGGTGTGTGCCCAACTGAAAAGTGCGGCAATAAAAGCACGATATTTAATCCTGATCTCTGTCCTGCCGTCTTCTGTGCTCCACCCACACGTTAAACCCACTACAGTCATCTATGTTCTATTCTGAATAAAATATGGAATTTTGAAACTTCCACATCATTGCATTCTGTTTTTATTTAGAATTTGTACTTTGTCCCAACTTTTTTGGAATCGGAGTTGTACTACTATTGACGTTTAAAGCACTAAATGGTTTTGCACCACAGTACCTGAGTGAACTTCTGCTCCTCTATGACCCGCCGCACTTACTTAGATCAAAAGGTGCAGGCTACATCAGGGGGCAGAGCCTTTTCTTAGAAAGCCCCACAGTTATGGAATAGCCTTCCAAGTAATGTTCAGGAATCAGACACAGTCTCAGCATTTAAGTCTAGGCTGAAAACATATCTGTTTAGTCAAGTCTTTTGTTAATGGTGTTTATGAGGTAAAGGTGTATATCTGGAGGGTCCTCAGACATAAAGTGTTTTGGTATACTGGGATGTATGGATGCTGTCAGTCCCCACTCACTTGCTCACTTGAGTTTGTTGACGGTGTAGTGGCTGGCTGCTTTATGTCCTGGGGCTCCCTCATGCCTGTGTTACCTTCTGGCTCTCCCCTTTTAGTTATGCTGTCATAGTTAGTTGCCGGAGTCCCTACTTGTACTCAGTGCAATATGTATATTGTTCCTACTTATTCAGGTGACATTGGGCATACCTAACAACCTGTGTTTTCTCTCCCTCTCTCTCTCTCTCTCCCCCCCCCCAAATCTGTCCCTCTGAGTTACATGGAGTCAACAGGAAATCTTTTGGTGGAGAGGGTGGAGACCTCGACTGGCTCTCGTAGCCTGCAGGGAATCGGCCGTCAGACATTCTGTCACATGTCCCAGACCCGGTGAAATGTAACTGAATTGTCTTGGCCAGCCCTAAGGGTCCCATCTGCATCCCATCATTGCTGAGGAGTGTGCTCCCATCACCCAATCAAGCATCCAGCCAGAGCAGGTCATGATATTATTTAACCATATTAACATGCCATTGTTCTGTATTATGCCTGATGTCAAGACTCTCATCTCTGCGAGCCTACCACACAGACTTAATACTTGTGTCATTTTTAAGGCATACCTAACAACCTGTGTGTCCCCCCCCCAAATCTGTCCCTTTGAGTTACATGTCGGTCCTGAGATCGAGATGCTGACCTCTTCTGCTCCTCAGACCTGCTTGATCCATCCTGGTGCCCTGTGTCTGGTTGGAGTCTCATCACATCACTCCTGTGGAGGATGGCCCCATGAGGACAGTTGAAAGTCACACCTGGAGGACGCTCTGGACTCTTACAGTAATGCTTTTATGGCTGAGGACTACAGTTGACTTGCTAACTTTAGGACTGCAGTTGTCATGAACAGTTTTGCACTCAAGTTTCCATCAATGGAGAGTTACAACATCAACAAAACTGTCTTCATGTTAAAACTGTTAATATTATAGTCATGCTGTCTGTTGTTGCCCAAATGAGGATGGGTTCCCTTTTGAGTCTGGTTCCTCTCGAGGTTTCTTCCTCATGTCATCTGAGGGAGTTTTTCCTTGCCACCGTCGCCGCAAGCTTGCTCATTGGGGATAGATTAGGGATAAAATTAGCTCATGTTTTAAGTCATTCAAATTCTGTAAAACTGCTTTGCAACAATGTTTATTGTTAAAAGTGCTATACAAATAAACTTGACTTGACACAAAAATGAAGATGTTTAGGAAGTCCCTTAAGACATTGTTAACGAGTGCCTGGAAGACTGTGGGCGCGTTGGTCAGGCCAAAAGGGACCACGAGATACTCGTAGTGACCAGTGGTGGTGTTAAAGGCTGACAAGATGGTATGCATTGCGTAGATCTAGCTCGGTAAATACCTTGGCTCCCTGGAGTAGTTTAAAGGCCGTGGTCATGAGCGGTAGTGGGTCGCAGTTCTTGGCCATGATGGTGTTGAGACCCCGATAGTCAATGCAGGGGCAGAGCGACTTGCCCTTTTCCATGAAGAAGAATCCCGCCCTTGCTGGGGAGGAGGAAGGGCGGATGGTCCCAGCTGCCAAAGATTCTGAGATGTACTTCTCCATGGCTTGCCTTTTGATGGGAGAGAGAGAGTAGAGTTGTCCTTTGGGTGGCACTGTCCTGGGTAGGAGGTTGATTCCACAGTCATACAGTCTGTGAGGAGGGAGAGACACTGTTTGGGTCCTGCTGAAAATGAGTTTGAGATCCAGATATTCCAAAGGCATGTGAGAGAGGTTGGGGAACTCGCTGGCTAAAGACTGTGGTGGTTTGGCGGGAGGCAGAGCGGAGTTCAGACAGGAAGCTAAGCAGGACTGGCTCCAGCCTAGGATGGTGTTGTCAGCCCAGTTAAGGTGGGGGTTGTGCTGTGTTAACCATGGTAATCCTAGGAAGATGGGTACATGGGGGTTGTTCATGATGTGAAGCTGGACGTTTTCTGAGTGGTTACTGGAAATCTTTTGGGTGAGCAGGGTGGTAAGGTGGGTGATGCTGGTCAAGCTGGTGCCATTGAGTGTCAGGACAGTGAAAAGGACGTCAAGAGCAAGTAGCGGGATTCCCAGACACTTGGCGGTGGCGGAGCAGATCAGGTTCCTGTCTGCCCCTGAGTCAGTGAGGGCCTGGAGGTGGTGATGCTGGTTGTTACAGATAATGATAACAGGAAGTAACAGACGATTAGCGGGGAACTGGTTCCGAGCGTTGCCCACCAGGGCCCCTTGATTCACTGGTGGGCTCATCCTTTTAGCAGGCAGTCTCAGCAGATGTTTCCCAGCTGACCACAGTAGAAGTAGGCCCCTGTGCTCCACTGGCGATGTCGTTCCTCCGCTGACACCCGAACCCAGTCTACCTGCATGGGTTCGACGGACGCGGCAGGAGGTAGAGAGGAGGTGAAGCTGGGGCATTTCTTCTCTCTCCTCCATTGCTGGATCCAAGCGTCAATGCGGTTGGCAAGGTCCATGAGGCTGGAGAGGTCTGACGGCAGTTCCTGTGATACTAATTCGTCCTTGATGGCGTCGGACAAGCCGTGCAGGAAAGTGTCGATCTGGGCACTCTTATTCCAACCACACAAAGCCGCCAATGTCCGGAACTCGATGGTGTAATCCAAGGAAGACTGGGACCCCTGCCGCAGCTTCATGAGCTCTCTGGCTGCCTCCTGGCCAGACAGAGAGCGGTCGAAAGTTCACCTCATCTCCTCAGAGAAATACTTGAAACTGGAACAAAAGGGTGCATTGGCATCCCAGACCACTGTTCCCCACTCTCTGGCCTTGCTGGTGAGAAGCGTTATTGTATATGCTACCTGGGAGCATTCTGTGGGGAAGGCCAGAGGTTGCAGCTCTAGGATCAACGAACATGGAGACAAAAATGATCTGCAAGTACCTGGTTCTCCATTGTAGGGCTGAGGCACTGGAAGTCTCAGTTTGTGGAGAAAGGCGGTGGCAGGAGTTGAAGTAGGAGACAGCTGGGCAGGGGTAGGCATGGCTTGACAGTGCTGCATCTGCATGGTGAGAAGGTTGAGTGAGTTGGACAGGGTGGCGAGGTTCTGGGTAATTTGTTGTAGGGCTTGTTAATGGGTCCCGAGGAGAGTCCCTTGCTGCTGGATGGCCATTCTCAGATGGGCGAGTTCCACTGGATCTATGTTGGCCAGAACGTACTGTTAGGATTGATGGAGGTATGATGAAGTTAGGATCCAAGAGCAGAACACGGACAGTAATCCAATAATATGATTTAATTCAGGGAAGCAAAAAGGTAAACAAACAGGACAAAAAACAAATGGCAAAAATAGTCTGGACAAAATGAGAACAAATTTGACAAAAACATGAGACAGGCAAAGACAAAAATGCTAATGCAAAAAACCATGAACAAGAAAAGACCTTTATTGCAAGAAACCATGAACCAGAAATAACCCTTAGTGCAAAAAACCATGAACCAGAAGAATGCGAGTGCAAACACCATGAACAAGAAAAAGTCGCTCGAGAGAAAAACCATGAGAAGCAAGAGAGGCACAAAAACAGCTAGAGAAGCAAATGAGACATTCTGGCAAAGTCAGAGTCTGAGAACAGCCTTTAAATAAGTACCAACAAAAACCAGGAAGTGAGTTCAAGAGAGAAGGAATTCCTGTCCCGGATCCAGATCGGCACTGGTATGAGAGATCCATAATCTCTGGAGTGGATGTCCGGGGCGGAGCATGACACATAGGACCTACAAAAACAATTCCAAAAATGTTCAGACACTGTGTAAACTGTAAATAATAAGAGAATGCATTAATTTGCAAATCATGGAAACTCTATAGTTCATTGAAAATAGTCCAAAGACAACACATCAAATGTTGAAACTGAGAAATTTTATTGTTTTGTGAAAAATATATGCTCATTTTGAATTTGATGTCAGCAACACATTTCAAAAAAGTTGGGACAGGGGCATGTTGACCACCTCGACTTTTAACAGCACTCTGTAAATGTTTGGGAACTGAAGAGACCAATTGCTGTAGTTTTGAAAGAGGATGTTAGGGTTTTGCTGAGATTCAAACCCAGGTTGCTGGTGTAGTGATCTAGCAAACCCCAACTAGGCCACCAGGGAATTGACTTAAGTGCAGAGGCATGAGACGATAGTAGAGTACAAAAAAAAAAGTTTATTTACAGAGTAAAAAATCCAAGGCAAAAAAAAAAAAGTATGATCCAAAGGTTCAAAGTCCAAAAATGAGAAAAGAAGAGGCAAAATGCAAAATGCTGAGAAGAGCCAAAAAGGTAGTACAAAGTCCAAAGATAAGAAAAGAAAAGGCAAAATGCAAAATGCTCAGAAGATCCAAAAAGGTAGAACAAAATCCAAAGAAAACAAAATACCAAAAAACACAAGAGCATAAGCAAGGTACACGGGACAGAGGAAACAAACCATAGGTAGCACAAAGACTTCATGACTGGGGACCAAACTGAGGAAGTATTTATACACAAGCTAAATGGGAAACAGGTGACAATAATGAGGACTAAACAGGCAATCACAACAAACACAAAACACAGAAGCAGTGGCGACCTCTAGAGGCCCAAAACAAACATGACAAGAAAAAAAAAACATAACAGCGGCCTCTAGAGGCCAAGACAGTCCCCAGTCCTAACAGGACCCCCCCCCCCCCCCTCAAGGAGCGTCTCCTGACGTTCCCAGGGCAATCCGGATGGGCTGAATGGAAGTCCCGACAAAGTTCTTTATCTAATACATCCCAAGCGGGGATCTAGCAGCGCTCCTCAGGGCCATAGCCCTCCCAGTCCACTAAATATTGGAGCCCACCGCGGACCCGGCGGGAGTCAAGCAGGCGGCGCACAGTGAACACAGTCTGACCCTGGAGGATGCGGGGGGGGATTCCTAGGGGCAGGGGCATACGTGGACAACAGTACGGGCCACAACAGGGAAACATGGAATGTGGGGTTGATCCTTAGCATCCGTGGTAACTGGAGCCGGTAGGAGACAGGGTTCACCCTGAATACAACTTTGAAGGGACCAACGTAGCAAGGAGCAAGCTTGCGATTCTCCACCCGCAGCGGAAGGTCCTTGGCGGACAGCCAAACCCGCTGCCCAGGGCAGAAAACGTGGGCAGGCCTTCTATGGCGGTTGGCCTGAGTCTGGTTGGACCTGGAAGTCTGGATGAGGGTCATCCTGACCTTGCTCCAGGTCTTGCGACACCGTCTCACATATTGGTTGACCGAGGGTACCCCAGCATCCTCCTTCTGGTTCGGGAACAGAGGTGGCTGGAACCCGAATTGGCACTGGAATGGCGACAGCTTGGTGGCCGATGACTGCAGGGTGTTGTGGGCATACTCTGCCCATGGCAGCCAGGTGCTCCACGATGTCGGGTTATCCATCACCAGGCCTCGCAGGGTGGTTTCCAGGTCCTGGTTGAGCCTCTCCATCTGGCCATTGGACTGGGGGTGGAACCCAGAGGAGAGGCTGGCAGTGGCCCCAATGAGCTTGCAGAACCCGTGCCACACTCGGGAGGAGAACTGGGGCCCCCGGTATGAGACAATGTCCTGTGGGAGCCCAAAGACTCGGAAGACATGAGTAAATATTAGTTTGGCTGTTTCAAGGGCAGAAGGGAGCTTGCACAGTGGTATGAAGTGGCAGGCCTTAGAGAATCTGTCGACTATGACTAAAATGACAGTGTTACCTTGAGAGTCAGGAAGGCCCATGATGAAGTCGACCACCACATGGGACCAGGGATGCCGGGGAATAGGCAGAGGATGCAGGAGACCCTGGGGACGCTGTCGTGGGTTCTTGGTTCTGGTGCAAACATCACAGGACAGGACGAATGACCTCACTTCCTTCTCCATGCTCGGCCACCAGAAGCATCTTTTCAAGAAGTCCAGGGTCCTCCGAGCTCCCAGGTGGGTGGTGAGAGGGGATGAGTGACCCCACTGGAGAACCTTGGCCCGGGCTTGACGAGTGACATACAAGAGGCCCGGTGGCCCCGTCCCAGGACCAGGGTCCTGGCGTTGAGCCCGTCGGAAGACCTCCTCGACACCCCAGCAGACAGGGGCCACAATCCGGGACACAGGGATGATAGGCCCAACTTCACTCTCCCTGTTGGTGGCAGAGAACAGCCTGGAAAGCGCGTCAGGCTTGGTGTTCTTAGAGCCGGGGCGGTACAATAGGGTGAAGTTAAATTGACTGAAAAACAGGGCCCACCTAGCCTGTCGTGGGTTCAGTCTCTTGGCTTGCTGGAGGTACTCCAGGTTCTTGTGGTCTGTCCAAACCAGGAATGGATGTTGTGCTCCCTCCAGCCAGTGCCTCCACTCCTCAAGGGCCAGTTTGACTGCTAGCAGTTCTCGGTCCCCCACATCATAGCGGGACTCCGCAGGGCTCAGGTGGTGGGAGAAGTATGCACAGGGGTGCAACTTCCCCTCCGAGCGTTGAGAGAGAACCGCGCCGACACCACTGTCCGGGGCGTCCACCTCGACGATGAATGGTTGAGAAGTGTCTGGGAGGACCAGAATGGGTGCCATGCAGAAGCGGTGCTTGAGGTCCTTAAACGCCTTTTCCGCCTGAGGAGACTAGACATAAGATCCACCAGTCCTTTTGGTGAGATCCGACATGGGTGCTGCTACGGAACTGAAGTTCCTGACGGACTTGCGGTAGAAGTTAGCGAATCCTAAGAACCGCTGCACCTCCTTAACGGACTTGGGAGTGGGCCAGTCCCGGACGGCCAGGGTCTTGGCTGGGTCCATTTGGAGTTGTCCCGTCCCTACAATAAATCCCAGGAAGGAGACCTCGGGGATATGAAATTCGCATTTCTGGGCCTTAGCAAACAGATTGTTCCGTAGCAGCCTCTGGAGAACCTGGCGGACATGGTGGCGGTGCTCCCGCAAGGTCTTAGAAAATATCAAGACGTCATCAAGGTAGACGAAAACGTACTGATTGATCATATCCCTCAAGACATTGTTGATAAGGGCCTGAAATACAACTGCCGCATTGGTGAGTCCGAAGGGCATAACTTGGTACTCGTAGTGCCCTGATGGGGTGTTAAAGGCAGTCTTCCACTCATCTCCCTGTTGGATGCGGATGAGGTGATATGCATTCCGTAAGTCCAACTTGGTGAAGACAGTGGTGCCTTGGAGCAGATTGAACGCTGTGGACATCAGCAGAAGGGGATAGCGGTTGCGCACAGTGATCTTGTTCAGGCCCCTGTAATCAATACACGGCCAGAGCCCCCCATCCTTCTTACTGACAAAGAAGAAGCCGGCACCAGCGGTTGAGGTGGAGGGTCAAATGAACCCAGAGGCCAAGGCGTCCTTGATGTACTCCTCCATGGCCTTGCGTTCTGGCTGAGAGAGGGAAAACAGTCTGCCGCGAGGAGGGGTAGCCCCAGGGAGCAAGTCGATGGCACAGTCATAGGCACGGTGCGGAGGAAGAACGGCAGCCCTGCTCTTGCTGAAAACTTCTTTGAGATCCCAGTACTCTGTGGGAACTTGAGATAACTCGGTGAGATCAGGAGGCTTGGCAGGAGACACAGGAGAGCTAGAGAGCAGACAAGAGGCATAGCATGCAGGACCCCACTCCACAACCTGGCTAGTGACCCAGTCTATACAAGGGTTGTGGCGGGTAAGCCAAGGAAGACCTAGAATAACTGGGAACTCTGGTGAATGAATCAGGTGCAGGGATATTTCTTCCTTGTGACCTTGAGACTGGAGGAAGACTGGAGAAGTTACTTGGGTGACTCTTCCCTCACCTAAGGCTTGGCCATCCAGGGCAGACACAGACAGTGGGACTTCAAGAGGCGCAGTTGGGACATTGATACTTTGGGCGAAGTGGACATCCATAAAGTTTCAAGCTGCCCCGGAGTCTAACAAGGCCTGGCAAGAGTGGATGGACTCACCCCAGGAGATGGAGACCGGGATGTAGACTCCTTGGCCAGGGAGTTCAGGAGACGGTAGGCCCCGTCACAACCCTCCCTCGGCTGGACGGGGCGGTTCTTTTCCCGAGAGCTCGGGACATGATGCTCGGAAATGGCCAGGCTTACCACAGTAGATGCAGCACTTGTCCCTCCTTCTGCGCTCCCTCTCAGATCCAGAGAGACAAGTACGGCCCACTTGCATGGGCTCCGGACAGTCACTGGAGGAGGTAGACGGGTTCCAAGTTGAGGCAGTGAGGCCAGGGAGGCTCAGGACTTGGTGACACTCTCTAATCCTGTTGTCAAGACGAATGGCATGTGAAATCAGTGTTTCGAGGTCACTTGGGCATCCGATAGAGGCCAGACCATCTTTGATGGGGTCAGACAGACCATGGTGGAAGGCTGAAACCAGGGCAGTCTCGTTCCATCCACTTACTGCTGCGAGTGTCCGGAATGAAATGGCGTAGTCTGCGACACTTTCTCCTTGCCGGATGGACATGAGCTTTCTGGCTGCATCTTTACTGATGTCTGCTTGATCGAAGACATGAAGCATCTCCTCCATAAACAGCTGGAAATCAGAGCACTCAGGTCCCTGTCTCTGCCAGATGGCTGTTGCCCAAGCTCGTGCCTTACCAGCTAACAAGGTTATCACAAAGGCAATCTTGCGGCGATCCATAGTGTAGGTGGTGGGCTGGAGCTCAAAGGTGAGTTGGCACTGGGTAAGGAACTCCTGGCACTCACTGTGCTTGCCGTCATACCTCTGTGGTGCAGGAAGGCTGGGTTCGAGAGGTGAAGGAGGCAGCGTGGCAGGAGGCACTGGAGCGGATGGTGGAGCAGGAGCAGAATCAGGCAGAGGAGATGGGGGCAGAGAAGTCAGCTGTGCCAGGGTTTTCCCAATTTGCTGAAGCAGTACCTCGTGGTGAGCAAGGGTCTCACGTTGGCTTGCAAGAGTTCGTCCATGAGTGTCCATGGTAGCTCCGAAGCGTGTTAAAGTGGCCATAATTCCCTGAAGGTTAGCCGGGTAGACAGTTGAAGAAGCCTCTGCTGAGTCGGTCATGACGGAGACTTTCTGTTAGGGTTTTGCTGAGATTCGAACCCAGGTCGCTAGTGTAGTGATCCAGCAAACCCCCACTAGGCCACCAGGGGATTGACTCAAGTGCAGAGGCGTGAGACGATAGTAGAGTACAAAAAAAAAAAACAGTTTATTTACAGAGTAAAAAATCCAAGGCAAAAAAAAAAAAAGTATGATCCAAAGGTTCAAAATCCAAAAATGAGAAAAGAAGAGGCAAAATGCAAAACGCTCAGAAGATCCAAAAAGGTAGTACAAAGTCCAAAGATAAGAAAAGAAAGGCAAAATGCAAAATGCTCAGAAGATCCAAAAAGGTAGAACAAAATCCAAAGAAAACAAAATACCAAAAAACACAAGAGCATAAGCAAGGTACACAGGACAGAGGAAACAAACTATAGGTAGCACAAAGACTCCGTGACTGGACCAAACCGAGGAAGTATTTATACACAAGCTAAATGTGAAACAGGTGACAATAATGAGGACTAAACAGGCAATCAAAACAAACACAAAACACAGAAGCAGTGGCGACCTCTAGAGGCCCAAAACAAACATGACAAGAAAAAAAACATAACAGCGGCCTCTAGAGGCCAAGACAGTCCCCAGTCCTAACAGAAGAATGTTTTCCCATTCTTCCATGATATACAATTTAAGTTGCTCAACAGTTTGGGGTCTCCTTTGTCATATTTTGCACTTCATAATGTGCCAAATGTTTTAAATGGCAGACAGGTCTGGACTGCACGCAGGCCAGTTTAGCATCCAGACTCTCTTACTATGGAGCCATGCAGTTTTAATATGTGCAGAAAGCAGTTTGGCATTGTCTTGCTGAAAGAAGGAAGGCCTTTGCTGAAAAAGATTTTGTCTCTATGGCAGCATATTGCTCTGAAACATGTACAGTGGCATGCAAAAGTTTGGGCACCCTTGCTGAAAATGTCTGTTACTGTGAATAGTTAAGTGAGCAGAAGATGAACTGAACACCAAAAGGCATAAAGGTAAAGACAAGACATTTCTTTTCAGCGTTTTATGCGAGATTTTTGTATTATTTTTGTTTTGTACAATTGGAGAGTGAAAAAAGAAAAGGAACACCTTGTGAAAGTTTGGGCACCCCAATACATTTGAGTTCTCAGGTAACTTTTACCAAGGTTCCAGACCTTAGTTAGCTTATTGAGCTGTGGTTTGTTCAAATTCTTCATTAGGAAAGGTCAGATGATGCAGATTTCAAAGCTGTATAAATTCTCTGACTCCTCAAATTTGTCCCTAAAATCAACAGCCATGGGCTCCTCTAAGCAACTCCCTAGCATTCTGAATAATAAAATAATTGATGCTCACAAAGCAGGAGAAGGCTACAAGAACATAGCAAGGTATTTTCAGGTAGCTGTTTCCTCAGATCATAATGTTTTTAAGAAATGGCAGTTAACAGAAACAGTGGAGATCAAGGTGAGGTCTGGAAGATGAAGAAAACTTTCTGAAAGAACTGCTCATTGGATTGCTAGCAAATAAAAACCCTTGTTTGACTGCAAAAGACCTTCAGAAAGATTTAGCAGACACTGGAGTGGTGGTGCACTGTTCTACTATGCAACAACAACTGAACAAATATGACCTTCATGAGAGAGTCATCAGAAGAAAACCTTTCCTGTGTCCGAGCCACAAAATTCAGTGTCTGAAGTTTGCAAATGAACATCTAAGCAAGCCTGATGCATTTTGGAAACAAGTCCTGTGGACCGATGAAATCAAAATAGAACTTTTTGGCCACAATGTGCAAAGGTATATTTGGAGAAAAAAGGGGGACAAGTTCCAGGAAAAGAACACCTCTCCAACTCTTAAGCATGGGTGTGGATCGATCATGCTTTGGGGTTGTGTTGCAGCCAGTGGCACAGGGTACATTTCAGTGGTCGAGGGAAGCAAGGATTCAAATAAATACCAGCAAACTCTGGAAGCAAACATCACACCATCTGTAAAAAAGTTGAAGTTAAAAAGAGGACGGGTCCTACAATAAGACGATGATCCAAAACACACCTCAAAATCTACAATGGAATACCTCAAGAGGCACAAGCTGAAGGTTTTGCCATGGCCCTCACAGTCCCCTGACCTAAACATTATTGAAAATCTGTGGATAGATCTCAAAAGAGCAGTGCAGGCAAGACAGCTCAAGAAACTTGTAGAACTGGAAGCCTTTTGCAAGGACGAATGTGTGAAAATCCCCCAAGTAAGAACTGAAAGATTATTAGGTGGCTGCAAAAAGTGTTTACAAGCTGTGATACTTGCCAAAGGGGGTATTACTAAGTACTGACCATGCAGGTGCCCAAACTTTTGCTTCAGGTCCTTTTCATTTTTTGGTATTTTACACCTGTAAATGATGGAAATAAAAATGTAATCTTGTGGAAAATATTAAAGAAATGTGTCAGCTTTACCCTTATGCCTTTTGGTGATCTGTTCATCTTCTGCTCACTTAACTATTCACAGTAACAGACATTTTCGGCAAGGGTGCCCAAACTTTTGCATGCCACTGTATATATCATTCAGCATTAATGATGCCTTCCCAGATGTACAAGCTACTCATGTCATGTGCACAAATGCACCCTCATACCATCATGGATGCTAGCTTTTGAACTGTGCACTGAGAATAAGCTGGATGGTCCCTCTCCTCTTTAGCCTGGAGAACATGGTGTCTATGATTTCTAAAAAGAATTTCTACTTTTGATTCGTCAGACCTCGGGATAATTTTCCACTTCGCCTCAGTCCATCGTAAAAGATCTCAGGCCCAGAGAAGGTGGCAGTCTTTCTGGATATTGTTTATATATGGTTTTAACTTACATTTTTGGATTTAGCAGTGAACCGATTTCACAAACGATGGTTTTCTGAATTGTTCCTGAGCCCATACAGTGATTTCCACTACAGACATGTGTCTGCTTTTAATGCAGTGTTGCCTGAAGATCACAGGCATCTAATGTCAGTTTTTAGCCTTATCTCTTGCATACAGAGATTTCTCCAGATTCTCTGAATCTTTTAATGATATTAGGTACCATAGGTAATGTGAGACCCAAATTCTTTGCAATTTTACATTGAGGAACATTATTCTTAAATTGTTGCACTGTTTGTCTTTCACAGAGTGGTGAACCTCTCCCCATCTTTACTTCTGAGAGACTCAGCCTCTCTGGGATGCTCTTTTTATACCCAATCATGTTACTGATCTGTTGCCAATTAACCAATTTTTTTTAGCATTACACAACTTTTTCAGTCTTTTGTTACCCCTGTCTCAGCTTTTCTATAATGTGTTGCTGACATCAAATTCAAAATGAGCATATATTTTTCAAAAAATAAAAATTTCTCTGGGCGGCACGGTGGTGTAGTGGTTAGCGCTGTCGCCTCGCAGCAAGAAGATCTGGGTTCGAGCCCCGTGGCCAGTGAGGGCCTTTCTGTGTGGAGTTTGCATGTTCTCCCTGTGTCCGCGTGGGTTTCCTCCAGGTGCTCCGGTTTCCCCCACAGTCCAAAGACATGCAGGTTAGGTTAACTGGTGACTCTAAATTGACCGTAGGTGTGAATGTGAGTGTGAATGGTTGTCTGTGTCTATGTGTCAGCCCTGTGATGACCTGGCAACTTGTCCAGGGTGTACCCCGCCTTTCGCCCCTAGTCAGCTGGGATAGGCTCCAGCTTGCCTGCGACCCTGTAGAACAGGATAAAGCGGCTACAGATAATGAGATGAGATGAAAAATTTCTCTGTTTCAACATTTGATATTTTGTCTTTGTTCTATTTTCAATGAAATATAGGGTTTCCATGATTTGCAAATTATCGTATTGTTTTTATTTACCGTTTACACAGCATCCCAACTTTTTTGGAATTGGCATTGTACTCATAATGGTGATCACTCTCTCAGTCTCATACTAAAATTCAGATTAAATATAGAAAATATAGTCATGCTTCCACAGACAGAAGATACCTCAGATCATTATCTAATCTCATTTGAAATACGTCTTAGCAATAATATTTGCACCTTACCACACTACTATGTCAAATGTACATTTACATCAACTACTGCACAAAGTTTTATCAATAGTTTTCTAGAGTTAAAACAGACCACTTGAAAATTAGAATGTAATTGGTGTCAAACAAAATTACCAACTATGTTTATTGGTGGCAGCATGGTGGTGTAGTGGTTAGCGCTGTCGCCTCACAGCAAGAAGGTCTGGGTTCGAGCCCCATGACCAACGAGGGCCTTTCTGTGCGGAGTTTGCATGTTCTCCGTGTGGGTTTCCTCCGGGTGCTCCGGTTTCCCCCACAGTCCAAAGACATGCAGGTTAGGTTAACTGGTGACTCTAAATTGACTGTAGGTGTGAACGTGAGTGTGAATGGTTGTCTGTGTCTATGTGTCAGCGCTGTGATGACCTGGCGACTTGTCCAGGGTGTGCCCCGCCTTTTGCCCGTAGTCAGCTGGGATAGGCTCCAGCTTACCTGCGACCCTGTAGAACAGGATAAAGCGGCTATAGATAATGAGATGAGATGAGATGTTTATTGGTTTATCAATATTACAATTGACAATACACAGTAATATTTGTGCACATATGATCCTACAAACTAAACGTTAATGCCTGGCCAAAGTTGGCAGTGAGAAAACATCAACTTATAAACGTAGGCCTGCTTTCAAGAAGTACACTTGTGTTAAACTTGGGTATACATACACATTGACAGATGTAGTACAGATTACAACTTAGAGACTGTGACAGTTCGTGTAGGTGGGTGGAGCACAGAAGGACGGCAGGCCAGAACTGAGTTCACAAAACTCTCTTTTATTAAGCTTTTCAGCTTCTATATACACTCTCACACACACTCAGACACACGCACACACATCAGTCGTCTGGTTGGGGAGAGAGCTCTCTCTGCTCTCACTCTCTCGTTAAATAGGGCGCAGTCACTGGGGAAGACACACAAACACATTAATTAACGTGAGGTGCAGTGATTCTGCCACTTACCTTCCCTGACTCCGCCCTCCGGTCACAGACCGATGCTTGACCATGCCCCCGCTGCCTCATACCCCCACCGCCCGACTCAGGCCAGGCGGCCGTCCAGCCTGCAGCCGACTCCCCCCCCTTGACGGGAGAGGAAGTCCGCCACGACCATCTGCGCCCCCGGCCTGTGGATCACCTTGAAGTTAAAGGGTTGGAGTGCCAGATACCAACGGGTGATCCGCGCGTTGGCATCCTTCATGCAGTGGAGCCACTGGAGGGGCACGTGGTCCCAACAGAGGGTGAAAGGGCATCCCAGCAGGTAGTAACGGAGGGCGAGGACCGCCCACTTGATTGCCAGGCACTCTTTCTCAATGGTGCTGTAGCGCCCCTCACGCACTGACAGCTTCCAACTGATATACAGCACGGAGCGATCCTCCCCCTCCACCTCCTGGGACAAAACAGCCCCCAGCCCTCTGTCCGACGCATCCGTCTGTAACATAAAGGGGAGAGAAAAGTCAGGGGAGTGTAAAAGTGGTGGTGTAATCAGTCAGCGGGCTGGTGACGTCTGAATAATTAGGTATAAACCTACGATAATAGCCAGCCAGCCCCAGGAACTGTCTCATCCCCTTTTTGGTCTTGGGCCTCGGGCAGGCCGCAGTTGCTGCTGTCTTGTTAATTTGGGGATACACCTGCCCATTGCCCAAGTGGAAGCCCAGATACCGTACTTCCACCTGCCCAATCGCACACTTCTTCGGGTTGGCTGTGAGACCCGCTCACCTCAGCGACCTAAGGACGGCCCTCAGATGTTTGAGGTGCCTCGGCCAGTCATTACTATAGATAATGTCGTCGAGGTAGGTGGCCGCATAGGTGGCGTGGGGGCGGAGGACCCTATCCATCAGCCGCTGAAATGTAGCAAGCGCCCCAAACAGCCCGGGATTTTCTCGGGATAATGGAGTCAAGGGGATCTGCCAATAACCCTTTGTTAAATCCAGTGTCTAGTAAAAATGAGCCATGCCTAGCCAATCGAGCAACCCATCAATACGAGGCATTGGGTACGCATCAAATTTAGACACCGCATTGACTTTTCTATAGTCCACACAGAACTGGACCAACCCATGGGCCTTGGGTACCAAGACCACCAGGCTGCTCCAGTCACTGTGGGACTCCTCGACGATGCCCATTTCAAGCATGGCCTCGAGTTCTTCCCGAACCACTTTTTTCTTGTGCTCGGGTAACCTGTAAGGGTGGCTACGCACTACCACCCCCGGGGGCATCTCAATGTGGTGCTCTATGAGGTTGGTGCGGCCGGGCAGGGGCGAGAACACGTCCGAAAACTCGGTCTGCAACTGGGCAACCTCCGCGAGTTGGGTCGGGGAGAGGTGGTCTCCACAGGGGACCGGAGAGGTACGTGATGCCAATTTTCCCTTTTGAACCTCTGGCCCCAGCTCCGCCTTCTCCGGAACCACCGACACCAATGCCATGGGGACTTCCTTGTTCCAGAGTTTGAGCAGGTTGAGGTGGTAAATCTGTAGTGCCCCACCCCTATCCGTTTGCCTCACCTCATAGTCAATGTCCCCGACTCGCTGTGTGACCTCAAAGGGTCCTTGCCACTTAGCGACCAATTTGGAGCTTGATGTGGGCAACAGTATGAGTACTTTATCTCCCGGTGCGAACTCCCTAAGGCGCGTACCCTTGTCGTACAGGCGGGTTTGTCGTTCTTGGGCCTGCCGCAAATTCTCCTGAGTTAGGTGCGTGAGTGTGTGGAGTTTTGCATGCAGGTCAATAATGTATTGGATTTCATTTTTACTTGGTGAAGGTCCCTCATCCCAATTTTCCTGCAGCACATCTAGAATGCCGCGTGGCTTACGCCCGTATAGCAATTCAAACGGGGAGAATCCCGTGGAGGCTTGGGGGACCTCTCGCACTGCAAATAGCAAGGGTTCGAGCCATTTATCCCAATTACGTGCGTCCTCACTTACGAATTTTTTAATTATATTCTTGAGGGTGCGATTGAACCGTTCAACTAAACCGTCCGTTTGTGGGTGATACACGCTGGTGCGGATCGGCTTAATACCCAACAACCCATACAGTTCGTTCAGTGTATGTGACATAAATGAGGTGCCTTGGTCAGTCAGAATCTCTTTCGGGATTCCAACTCGGGAGATAATGCGGAAGAGTGCCTCCACAATACTGCATGCTGAGATATTGCGAAGAGGCACGGCTTCCAGGTATCACGTTGCATAGTCCACCAGAGCTAATATAAAGCGATACCCTCGTGTTGACCAATCTAATGGCCCGACGAGATCCATCCCAATTCTTTCAAATGGGGTCTCGATTAACGGTAGAGGGTGCAAAGGCGCTTTTGGAATGGCCGCTGGATTTACTAACTGGCATTCGCGGCACACCGTACACCACCTACGGACATCGCCGCGAATTCCTGGCCAATAGAACCGGGCCATTATTCGGGCTAGTGTTTTATCCTGCCCTAAGTGTCCAGCCATGGGATTAAAGTGAGCCGCCGGGAATACCAATTCCCAGCGGCTCTTCGGAATCAAAAGCTTGCTCTTTAGTTTGAGTGTCCTGCGTCACTCGGTATAATCTATCCTTCATAATCGCGAAGTAGGGGAAGGATGGGGTGGCATTTGGCTGGAGCGTTTGACCATCGATTACTCTCACTTGGTCAAACACATGCCGCAGAGTCTCGTCTCGTGACTGCTCTAATGGAAAATCCGCGAGGGATTCTCCAACAGAGAGAGGTGGAGCCAGTGGCTCCTCACTCTGACGCGGAGCTGACGTAGACGGCTCTGTGACAGCTGCTCCCACCAACGCGACACCGGGACCTCCCCCTGTTAAACTATGGCAGGACCCACTCTTCACTAAGTGTGTCATTAAATCCCGAAATCCTGGCCAATCAGTCCCCAAAATTATAGAGTGGGTGAGGCAAGGATTAACCGCCACCTTCACTATAAATTTCTCCCCTCGGAAAAGAATGTGGACTGACACTAAAGGGTAGTTGTGAACATCCCTGTGCACACACAACACCTTCACCAATTGTGCTCCCCCCAATGCCTCGTCTTGCACCAGGCTTTGGTGGATTGACGTCTGATTACAGCCAGAATCCACCAACGCCTGATATGTATCCCCTTGGATACTCACCGGTATGCGATATGATCCGGCCCAATCGAGGGCGGCTCCTGGCACGTCGGGGATCCGAACCACCGCGCCCACCTCCATTACCGAGCACTGCTGTTGGAAGTGGCCTGGCTCCCCGCAGCACCAGCAAACCGGCCCGGGCTTCCTCTCTGCACTAGTGCTCTGGGGCTCACTCACCTGAGGGGGAGGAGAGACAGACACAGAAGGAAGAAATGGGAGGGCACCATACCTGTCAACTTTGAGGTTTGAAAAAAAGGGATATTTCCAAGATTTTTAACTCAAAATAAGGGAAAATTTCGGAAAGTCATACCCTTCACCAAAAGTGGGTGTGTAGTTGAATGGGGGGCAATTTTCTATCTAGTAATTTCCTGTACTCTGGTGCATGTTGGTGATAGCCAAGACCCAAACTCAATATGCTTATGGTTTATAGAGTGCATTTGTGAATAAACTATACATTTATTTTTATTTGCTTTCAGTGGTACCAGTTATTTCCCAAATTAAGGGCTAAAATACGTATCTTATGTTAAAATAAGAAAGGTCATTATATAACCAGTCAATAAATTCAATTCCATTGCAATTTATTATGGTTTTACCATAATCATGGCCTCGGAACACTAGATAGATAGATAGATAGATAGATAGATAGATAGATAGATAGATAGATAGAGTAATAAAGTGTAATATAAAATATTAAACCAAGAGTGATTTAAAATGGGTAAGTTTCAGATAGAAAATAAAATAGACAATGAGTGGATAAAACAGTTAATACACCAATTAGTTTACACTAGGCTATTTATGAGGTCTTAGCCAGAACATACTTAATGTAAACATGTGTAGCTGACCTTTGATTATTTGGGAGGCTTTCGTTTTCCCCATGGAAAATTTCTTTGCGAGGGAAGAGTCTGGGAACATTCCAGCCACGCACTTGTTGAAATCATCAAAGAAAGAGAGACTAATGTTTTTCTTAGCTATTAGCATCGCCATCTTCACCTCAGACCTAATCAGTGTTGCCAGATACTGCTGACGTTTTCCAGCCCAAAATATGTTCAAAACCCGCCAAAATGCACTTGAAACCGCCCAACTTGGGCGGGAAACCACCCAATCTGGCAACACTGGACCTAATCACTTGTTCAGCCTCGCCTCTGGATGTAGTTATGTAATTACTGATGCCTGAGAGGGCGGGGGACGTGAATTCATGGCCCGACTTCCTGCTGTAAACTCCTGTCAGAGGCGCGTCATGAATTCTGGGCCTACCAACTTTTTTATATTGTGAAAATACGGGACTTTTATATAATGTCAAAATACGGGATATTTTCGGGAAAATAAAAAAAACAGGAAGACAGCGGGAAATAAGTCAAAATAAGGGATTTCCCGGGAAAAACGGGAGGGTTGACAGGTATGGAGTGCGGCGGGCCAGCTGGGGTGGCGCCGGCCCCCGCCTCCGCAGTGGGGGAATGGGGCAATGAGGAGACACAGGAGGAGGTGGGAGAGAGAGAGAGGAGAGAAGAGGTCGTCTGCTGTCCTGCCATCGGGACAGCCGCCAAATGGTCCTCCGCCAGCTCGATTGCCTGATCCAGCGACGTCGGGTGGTGGCACTGGACCCACTTTGCAGTTCCTGCTGGTAAACACGCGACGAACTGCTCCAGTACCACCCGGTCAATGAGTCCCTCGGCGTCGCAGTTGTCGGCCTTCAACCACTGCCAGCAAGCGTCCCGGAGTTGCTGGCCAAACGCGAATGGCCGGCCGACTTCCTCCAAGCACAAAGCGTGGAAGCGCTGATGTTGTTGCTCAGGGGTGCACCCCACACGCTGGAGGACGGCCCAGCAAAGGTCCGCGTAGGCCAGCCGGCGGTCGGCTGGGAGCTGTAGCACGGCCAGCTGCGCCTCTCCCGTTAGCAGGGGGAGGAGGCTCGCCGCGCGCTGTTCCACCGGCCACCCAGAGGTCTCTGCTACCTGCTCAAAGAGTGTGAGGAAGGCCTCGGGGTTGTCCTGCGGGCCCATCTTCGTGAGGGTGAGGGGGGAAGGGCCTGCGGCGGTGGAGATGGTGGACCCCACCAATGCGAGGAGGTGCCGGAACGCCCGACGATCTTCCCGTTGCTCCAGCACCAGGGCCTCGAACCGTTGTTCTTGCTCCTTTCGAAGGGCGAGCAGCGCCTGGTGCTGGCTCTGTTGGGCCGTGGTGAGGGCGTGGATCAGGTCAGCGAAGGGGGAGGACTCCGTGGGGCTGTTCTCTTCTGTACTCATCCCGGGTTTCGGCACCACTGTGACAGTTCATGTAGGTGGGTGGAGCACAGAAGGACGGCAGGCCAGAACTGAGTTCACAAAACTCTCTTTTATTCAGCTTTTCAGCTTCTATATACATTCTCACACACACTCAGACACATGCACACACATCAGTTGTCTGGTTGGGGAGAGAACTCTCTCTGCTCTCGCTCTCTCTCCTTAAATAGGGCGCGGTCACTGGGGAAGACACACAAACACATTAATTAACGTCAGGTGCAGTGATTCTGCCACTTACCTTCCCTGACTCTGCCCTCCGGTCACAGACCGATGCTTGACCACGCCCCCGCTGCCACAGAGACACATAACAAAGGAAAACAAAAAATAATAATCAAATAATTAAAAAGGGGGCCTTTGTGAATGATATTATGGTCTACATACAGGAAGCTTTGCTTACAATGAAGGTAGAAAAGAGGGGGGTTTGTACACTGTTATCTACACTAATGTACAATACTCACAAACTATGTAGGTGACATGAATATATAGCTATAGATGTGTGAAGTGGATTATAAAGTGGCAGAGGGGAACTGAATTCATCTCATCTCATTATCTCTAGCCGCTTTATCCTGTTCTACAGGGTCGCAGGCAAGCTGGAGCCTATCCCAGCTGACTAGGGGCGAAAGGCGGGGTACACCCTGGACAAGTCGCCAGGTCATCACAGGGCTGACACATAGACACAGACAACCATTCACACTCACATTCACACCTACAGTCAATTTAGAGTCACCAGTTAACCTAACCTGCATGTCTTTGGACTGTGGGGGAAACCGGAGCACCCGGAGGAAACCCACACGGACACGGGGAGAACATGCAAACTCCACACAGAAAGGCCCTCGACAGCCATGGGGCTCGAACCTAGACCTTCTTGCTGTGAGGCGACAGCACTAACCACTACACCACCGTGCCGCCCCGGGAACTGAATTGATTTGAGAAATTCAAGAAGGTTCCATATCCTGTAAAATTTTGTGGTGGAACTATGCAACATAGTCATCATCTTTTCTAGCTTAGAATAGGACAAAGGGTCTCTTAACCAGTGAAAGACTGTTGGTGGAGTGGAAGATTTCCATCTCGGTAAGATTAATCTCCTAGCTAATAGAGTGGTGAATGTTATGAAGTCAGCCTTATATTTAGGTATCAGTAGGGTGTTACCTCACAGCAAGAAGGTCCTGGGTTCGAGCCCAGTGGCCGGTGAGGGCCTTTCTGTGTGGAGTTTGCAAGTTCTCCCCGTGTCTGCGTGGGTTTCCTCTGGGTGCTCCGGTTTCCCCCACAGTCCAAAGACATGCAGGTTAGGTTAATTGGTGGCTCTAAATTGACTGTAGGTGTGAATGTGAGTGTGAATGGTTGTTTGTCTCTGTGTCAGCCCTGCGATCACCTGGCAACTTGTCCAGGGTGTACTCTGCCTCTCACCCTTAGTCAGCTGGGATAGGCTCCAGCTTGCCTGTGACCCTGTAGAACAGGATAAGCGGCTGCAGATGGATGGATGGATGGATGGATGGATGGATGGAAGGAAGGAAGGAAGGAAGGTAGGTAGGTAGGTAGGTAGGTAGGTAGGTAGGTAGGTAGGTAGCACTCCAAACAAAATAGTTACTGGAATAGGATCAGAAGGTACATTTAATATAGTAGATTGACTATTGAAAATGTCAGTCCAGTAGTTGCGGAGATAGGAGCAAGACAAGAACATATGTATTAAAGAGGCTGGGGCTTGCTGACATCAGTCACAGAGGGGACTTATGTGTGGGTATATATTAGAGAGCTTCTCCTTACTCCTGTGCATATGGTGGAGAATCTTAAACTGTAGGAGGCTGTGTTTGGCACAGAAAGAGGACTTGATACAACGTACTCGATACAAGATTTTCTCCCAAATGTCCTCATCAAGCACCTCTCCAAGATCCTGTTCCCAGAGGTTCTTAATTGAAGATAAAGTATGGTTGTATTCAGAGCAAATTCTACTATACATACAGGATATAATGCCCTTTTCACTATGAACTGGTTTTAGAAATATATCTATTTGTGTATTTTCTGGTTTGAAAAAAAGTTAGAAGTCTTGGCATGGACAAAGCTATGCTGCAGATATTGGAAAAAAAACTTTTATTCAAGGAAAATGTCTCTGTCAGTTGTTGAAACAAGGCAAAAGTTCCACCCATGTACATATCACTGAAAGAAGTGATACCCGCTTGTGCCCATGCGGAGAAAGCCCTGTCCATTAGTGATGGAGGGAAAGAATGGTTGTGTTGAATGGGGACATGGGGAGACCAAGACTGAATGCTAAAATGTCATATAAATTGCATCCAGACTCTGAGGGTAGATAAAACTAATATATTTTTAGTGTAGCCAAGAAGCCTTTATTTGTCATACGTACACTCAAGCACAGACTTAAGCACACAGTGAAATTTAACCCATCTGAAGCAGTGAACACACAAGTGATCAGTGAGCATACACATACCCAGAGCAATGGGCAGTTATGCTACAGTGCCCGGGGAGCAGTTGTGGGTTAGATGCCTTTGCTCAAGGGCACTTCAGCCCAACCTCAGGCCATGGCTGCCCCATGATAACCTAACTGCATGTCTTTGAACTGTGGGGGAAACCAGAGCACCCAGAGGAAACCCACACAGACATGGGGAGAACATGCAAACTCCACACAGAAAGGCTCCTGTTGGCCGCTGGGCTCAAACCCAGAGCCTTCTTGCTGTGAGGCGACAGTGCTAAGTAGTGTGTAGTAGGAGAGTTTCCTGAAGAATATAAGAGTGCTGGGAGGGAGGATGGTTTAAAAGAGACTGATTCGATCTTCAACCAGGCAGCAGAATCGTTTGAATTGTCAACTGGTAACCAGTGATGTAACACACGTAGATTTGTAGCCCAGTAGTTGGTCAAGGTCAAGGTCTTTTTGTCATTTCAACCATATACAGTTGGTACAGTACACAGTTAAAACAAAACTACGTTTCTCCAGGACCATGGTGCTACATTAAACATCAAGTCTACATACCGTATAACAGCATAAAGTGCAATGAGTGCAACACTGCAGACAGTAAATGACACAATAGACAATAAACAGGCAATAAATGGCACAAACATCATAAAGTGCAGACACAAGCAACATGAGGTGCAGAGTTGAGTGTGCATATTGAGATAGTATATGAAAGGAAATAAATGTAAACTTTGTGTGTGTGAGAGATATTGTAAACATTGTAAGGCTTTAAGTGCTTTATTGTCCACTGTGCAAAAGCTTGCAGTGCGAGTGGTGTGTTCAACAGTCCGTGAGAATCAGTCTGAGTTGTGAAGTCTGATGGCATGAGGAATTGAAGTAGTGTATGAAAATGGAATAAATAAATGTAAACCTTGTGTGTGTGTGTGTGTGTGTGTGTGTGAGAGAGAGAGAGAGAGAAAAACATTGTAACCACTGTAAGCAATAGTGCAATATTCTCCACTGTGCAAATACTGCATGTGAGTGGTGTGTTCAGCAGTCCATGAGTATCAGTCCAGTCCCTCAGAGTTGAGGAGTCTGATGGCATGAGGGAAGAAACTGTTAGAGTCTGGCTGTGAAGGCCCGAATGCTTCGGTACCTTTTTCCAGATGGCAGGAAGGTGAAGAGATTGTGTGAGGGGTGTGTGGGGTCGGCCATGATGCTGGTGGCTTTCCGGATGCAGCGTGTGGTGTAAATGTCCATGATGGAGGGAAGAGAGACTCCAATGATCTTCTCAACTGTCCTCACTATACACTGTAGGGTCTTGCGATTCGAGATGATGCAATTCCCAAACCAGACCATGATGCAGCTGCTCAGAATGCTCTCAATAGTCCCTCTGTAGAATATTGTGAGGATGGGTGATGGGAGATGGGTTTTCCTCAGCCTCCACAGGAAGTAGAGGTGGTTCTGGGCTTTCTTGACTATGGAGCTGGTGTTGAGGGACCAGGTGAGGTTCTCTGCCAGATGAACACCAAGGAACTTGGTGCTCTTGACGTTCTCCACAAGTGAGCTGTCAATGTAGAGTGGAGAGTGGTCAGTCCGTGTTCTTCTGAACTGAACAACCATCTCTTTTGTTTTGTCCACGTTCAGAGACAGATTGTTGACTCTGCACCAGTCCGATAGCCATTGCACCACCTCTCTGTATGCTGACTCATCATTTTTACTGATGAGACCCACCACAGTCGTGTCATCAGCAAACTTGATGATGTGGTTCAAGCTGTGAGTTGCTGCACAGTCAGGAGTCAGCAGAGTGAACAGCAGTGGACTGAGCACACAGCCCTGGGGGCCCCAGTGCTCAGTATGGTGGTGCTAGAAGTTCTGCTCCCAATCTGGACTGACTGAGGTCTCTCAGCCAGGAAGTCCAGGATCCAGTTGCAGAGGGAATTGTTCAGGCCCAACAGGCTCAGCTTCCCAATAAGCTGCTGAAGGATGATTGTGTTGAATGCTGAACTGGAGTCCATGAACAGCATTTGATTGTATGTGTCCTTGTTGTCCAGGTGGCTAAGGGCCAGATGAAGGGTGGTGGCTATGGCGTCACCTGTGAACTGGTTATGGCGACACACGAACTACAGAGGGTCCAGTGAGGGAGGCAGTAGAGTCTTTATGTGCTTCATGAAGAGTCTCTCAAAGCACTTCATAATGATGGGTGTGAGTGCAACGGGACGGTAGTCATTGAGGCAGGACACTGAAGACTTCTTTGGCACAGGGACGATGATAGTGGTCTTGAAGCATTTAGGAACAATGGCATTGCTCAGCAAGATGTTGCCGATATCAGTGAGAAAATCTGCCAACTGGTCTGCACATCCTTTGAGCACTTTACCAGGGATGTTGTCTGGCCTAGCAGCCTTCCATGGGTAGACTCTGCGTAGTTTTTCTCATGTCGGCTGTGGTCAGACACAGCACCTGGTCATTGGGAGGAGGGATGATCATCCTTGCTGCCATGCCATTCTGTGCTTCAAACTGTGCATAGAAGCTGTTCAGCACATCTGGAAGGGAGGCATCACTGTCACAGGCAGGTGGTGTTGTCCTATAGTTCATGATGGCCTGGATACCCTACCACATGCGCTGTGTGTCACCGCTGTTCTAGAAGTACCTGTGGATTTTCTGGGCATGTGCACGCATTGCTGCTCTGATGGCCCGAGACAGTTTGGCCCTCACTGCTCTCAGGGCCGCTCTGATGCCCACTCTGCAGGCAACATCTTGGGTCCTCAGTAGTGCATGCACCTCTGCAGTAATCCACGGTTTCTGGTTGGGGCGAGTGGTGATGGTCTTAGAGACAGTAACATCATCAGTGCACTTGTTGATTTAGCTGGTCACTGATGCTGTGTACTCATCCAAGTTGGTGCAGTCGCCATTGGTTGCAGCCTCCCTAAACATGTCCCAGTCAATTCTCTCAAAACAGTCCTGGAGAGCAGAGATGGCTCCTTCCGGCCAGGTTTTCACCTGCCTTAGAATCCATCTGGAGCATCTGACAAGAGGTTTGTATGCTGGAATTAGCATAACAGAGATGTGGTTTGAGTAGCCGAGGTGGAGGTGGGACTCCGGGAATGTTTGTGTAAACAAGATCCAGTGCGCTCACCCCTCTCGTTGCAAAGTCCACATACTGACGGAATTTAGGGAGCACTGACCTGAGATTTGCATGGTTGAAATCTCCAGTGACAATAAACAGTCCATCTGGGTGTGCATTCTGCAGTTTGCTGATAGCACCATATAGTACACAGAGTGCTTCCTTAGCATTAGCGCCCAGGGGAATGTAAACTCCAGTTATGAATACGGAAGTGAATTTCCATGGTAAATAAAAGGTCTACATCGAACAGTCACAAACTCCACTAGCGATGAGAAATAACCAGAGACTAGCACCGGATTCCTGCACCATTCTGTGTTGATGTAAATACACAAGCCATCTCCATGAGTCTTACCACACAAAGCTGTATCTCTGTTGGCTCAGAATGAAGCTAACCTATCCAGCTGAATGGCAGTGTCTGGAACTCAGTCGCTGAGCCACGTCTCCATGAAAACAAGGACACAGTAGTCTCTAAACTCATGCTGGGTAGTCCACTGGAGTCAGATATAGTCTAGTTTATTTTCCAGGGAACGGACATTGGAGAGTAGAATGGATGGGAGAGCCAGCCAGCTAGGGTTAGCTGTTAGCCTAGCATGGATGCCCCCACGCTTGCCGTATTTCTGCCTCCTTGCACACTGCTTTCGATGACTCCTCCACATGTCACTGGCCTCAGGCGAGGCTGAGGACTGGAGGCCTGTTCCTCGCAGCAGGCAGAGGTCGCGTAGCTTCTCCAGCAGATAATCTTTTATGATGTTTTCTGCATGGTATCTGTATTGAAGGAGTGTCTGGCGATGGTAGACATGAACACCAGTTGATCTGGTGTCCATGTGCTATACAGGGCAGAACAGAGGAATAAAATAACACAAAAAAGCATAATTTTGGCTCTGGAGAGGCCGCTGCGTGCGTGTTACCATTGCACCGCCATCACGAAGATAGTACTGAAAGTTGGGGAGTCCTCCTAGGGTATTTGGTTTTTCTAAGTACACTTTACAAAGTCTTGGAGTCTGTCCTTGCCAAAGGAACTCAGATATTACCCCATCTAATCTACAGAAAAATGATTTTGTTAAGTAAACTGGTATACATTGAAAGAGATATGAAAATTTGGGGAAAATGTTCATTTTAATCACGTTAACACGTCCAGCTAGAGATAAAGGGAGTAGCAATCAGCGCTTTAGATCTTGGTTGGCTCTAATAAGGAGAGGCTCAAAGTTTGCCCTAAAGAGATTTTCAAAGGAATTTGTAACCTGGACACCTAGATATGTGAGTTTATCAGAGACTATTTTAAATGGTAGTTTGTGTAGTGGAGAGTTATGAGCAGCTGCATTTAGAGGAAACAGCTCATTTTTGTCATAATTGAATTTGTAATCTGAGATCAATCCAAAGGTCTCCAGTGTGGATGTAATACATGTGGCAGTGACAAGCTGAGATTTGAGATTAAAAAAAAGGAGCAGATCATCAGCGTACAGTGATACTTTTTGTTCAGCATCCCCTATAAAGACTCCTGAGATTTGTGGATGGCAACGTAAGACTATAGAAAGGGGCTCAATGGCAATAGCAAAGAGTAAAGGAGATAAAGAGCAGCCCCATCTGGTACCACACTGCAGAGGAAAGTATTCAGAAGTTATGTTATTGGTCCTAACAAAAGCTGAAGGAAGGGAATATAGAAGCTTTGCCTATGAAATGAAGCTTTGTCCAAATCCAAACTTCTCTAAAGTATAGAAAAGGTACTCCCACTCCACTCAGTCAAAGGCCTTCTCTGCATCTCAAGAAATAACAGCTTCTGGACTAGTGGACGAAGAGGGGGCATATACTATTCATTAGACATCTGACATTGAAGAAGGAGTGTCTATTTTTGAGGAATCCCATTTGATTGTTAGAAATTAATGTAGGAAGGATCAAATCTAGATGCATTGCCAATACAGTTACAGCTAACAGTTTTGCATCTACATTGATCAGTGAGATGGGTCTGTATGAACTGCAGTCGAGCAGGTCTTTGTTCTTTTTAATATCAAGGTGATTGATGTTTGTTGCAAAGATTGAGGTAAGCATTTGGGTGTGAAAGACTGATTAAACATGTCAGATCAGAGAGAGGTTAGTTTATCTGAGAATTTCTTGTAAAATTCAACAGGATAACCAGACTTGATCAGTGTACAGAGTTATTCTGTCTTGTTTCGTAGCGATCGGACATTTGACAGAGTGATGGCAGGTAAAGGTAGCCGGCTGCCTCTCCTCCTCAGCCTGTTGCGTATCCCTCCTCTGGAACCTCTTATCTTCCGCAATCACTTCCACTTTTGACCTTGTACTATCTCCAGAGGTATGTTGTTAGCGCAGAGGAATGCATTGGCTGGCTCAGAGTAGGGGCTGCATAGCCCTAACAATAAGTCCTGGGAGTAGGTGAGTCTACCTGGAGTGGTGGTAAATGGCTGCAGCGATTGCAAACAGAGTCCATTTGCGGGCCATAGACCCATGATTATGAGCCACATGCAGGCCAAGTAAAGCATTATTGCCATCCACATAATGATTGGATTAAAACAAGTTGACAAACACAAAATAACATGAATAAAAACACCATAACATAAATAAAAATGCCCTAAACCACACACATACACAAGCTGTGTCAGGAGTCACCTTCCTTGCAGAACAGCGCCCCCTGAGATAGATATGGAATGGCTGGAGCAGGGAGGTTGCCAGCAATGGAAATGGCATGGATTAAGGGACCTCTCTGCCCTTCCACATGCCTATGTGGAAAGCCTTGAGGCAGGGAGAGCACCTCCTTGCCCTTCCATATACTTACATGGAATGGCTAAACAGGAAGAGTGCCATCAACGGAAATGGCATGGATTAAGGGACCTCCCTGCCTTTCCACATGCCTGCGTGGAAAGCCTTGAGGCAGGAAGGGAAAGCCACAGAACCCCACACCCACCCACCCATACACACACACACACACACACACACACACACATACACCATAGGGTACAGAGCAGACATCAATGACAGCAGACATGACATTGATTAAGGTCAGAATATGGGACCTCCCTGCCTACAAGGAAAACCTTGAGGCAGGGAGAGCAGCACACACACACACACCATAGGGTACAGAACAGAGCAGACATCAATGACAGCAGACATGACATTGATTAAGGTCAGAATATGGGACCTCCCTGCCTACAAGGAAAACCTTGAGGCAGGGAGAGCAGCTCCCTGCACTTCCATGTGCCTGCATGGAACATCTAGAGCAGGGGGGACACCAGCAACAGAAATGGCATGGACTAACGGACCTCCCTTCCCTTCCACATGCCTACATAGAAAGCCTTGAGGCAGGGAGAGCACCTCCCTGCCCTTCCATGTACTTACATGGAATAGCTAAAGCAGGGACGGTGGCAGCAATGGAAATGGCATGGATTAAGGATCTTAGCCTCTTTGACAAGGGCCAAATGCAATGGTTAGATGACTGGGTTAACACATCTCTAAAATTGCAGGTCATGGGGGTGTTCCCAGTATGCAGTGATTATCATCTATCAGAAAGTGATCCAATGAAGGACAATCAGCAAACCATAGAAGAGCACCTATAGCACAACTTGCTGAAAAGTTAATGCTGGCTATGCTAGAAAGGTGTTAAAATGCACAGCACATCACAGCTTGCTTTGTATGGGCTGAGTAGCTGCAGACTGGTCAGGGCGCTCATGCTAACTCCTGTCCGCCAAGGAAAGTGCCTGGAATAGGCATGTGAGCATCAGAATTGGACTGTGGAGCAGTGGAAGAAGGTTGCCTGGACTGGATTGTGAGCAGGCATCAATGATGATACAGAAATGACATTGATTAAAGTCAGTGTAAAAATGAAGGAGTTGGGGTGGATGTGGGTTGCAAAATGGCTTGCAGAGGAAGCAGCAAAGGTAGCTTAAATCATCATCATCATCATCATCCTTGTTGCTAGCGACAATAGGAGGCCATATTCAGGACTGTTTATTCCCACGGCGGGCGCGTCGCGCCGACGCTCGTTCTTTAAGTTTCTCATTGATCACAGTTTTGCCATGTTGCACCCACTGCCGCCAGATGTGGTGGTCAGCAGAGAGATCATACCAATCCTCTGGGAAGCTACAAATGTCGAGGTCTTCCTTCACGCAGCCTTTCCATCACTTTTTGGGTCTGCCCAGAAAACGCTTTCCATGGGCTAGCTCCCTCAACAAGAGCTGCTTTGGAATTCTGATGCTGTCCATCCTGCAGACATGGCCCAGCCATCGCAGACAGTTTGATCTTATGGTTGCCTCGATGGAATTGCAACAGGCTCTCTTTAGCACTTCTGCATTTGTGATATGTTGCCACCATTGGATCCTGAGGATTCGGCACAGTGAGCATTGGTGGAAGCACTCCAACAAGTGCGTATGCCTGGCTAGTGTAGTCCATGTCTCGCTGCCATAAAGAAGTGTTGATAAAATTATGGCCTTATAGACTACTAGTTTGGTGGTAATTGATAGTCCTTTCCTATCGAAACAACGTGCTGCTCTGCTGATTCTCTTTTTGATCTCAGGCTCCAGATTGCCAGTGTCTGTTAGATCACCGCCGAGGTAGGTAAATTTCTGTACTCTCTTCAGAGTGGAATCATCGATCGTAGTTGTAGGTGGGTCTTCACAGTTCACATGCATGACTTCAGTTTTTGGCTTGCTAATTGTGAGCCCGAAGTCTTTGCAAGTTTCGTTGAGTACATTTACACCCTCTTGCAGAGATCTGTGGTTGCTGGTAACGAGTACAGCATTGTCGGCATATAGGAAATCACTTAGATGCAATACTGTGGCAGACTTGGTCTTTAGTCTATGCAGGTTGAACAGCTTGCCATCTTATTTATGGTGGATGTTGATGCCAAAGTCGGGCATTGACTGGTGGGCCTTCCTCAACATGTACGAAAAGAAAAGGATGAATAGGGCTGGTGCCAAAACACAACCTTGGCGGAGGCCGGATGAGACTCCAAATTCCCTGGTAAGCTCTCCTGACACAGACACCTTAGCTTGCATACCCTCATGGAAGCTCGTGATGATGTTAATGATTTTTGATGGGATCCCAATCTTGAGCAGGAGTTTCCACATGAGCAGTCTATTGACAGAATCAAAGGCTTTAACAAGGTCCACAAATAAGACATGAAGTTCCTGATGTTGCTCGCAGCATTTTTCAATGAGTTGTCTCATGGCAAACATCATGTCATTGGTGGATCTTCCAGCTCTGAAACTGCATTGTGCCTCTGGGTAGTACTGTTCGACATGGGGCCATATCCGGTTAAGGATGAGTTTGGCATAGAGTTTTCCTACGATGGAAAGTAGAGTGATCCCTCTGTAATTACCGCAAATGAAGCGACAGTTCTTCTTAAACAGAGTGATGATAGTACCATCTTTGAACTCCTGTGGCACCCTTTCTTCTTGCCAAATACACAGAAGTAGCTCGTGCAGTTGAGATAGTAGAGGACACCCACCGGTCTTGAGGACTTCACAGGGAATGCCATCTGGACCAGGGGCTTTGTCATTTGATAGTTGTTTTAAAGACTTCTCCATTTCTGCCATAGTAGGTGGCTCAGCAAGCTCGATTTGCACCTCCTCCTGCGGAATGTCATCCAGGACTGACAGATTTGCTGTGTCCTGGTGGTTAAGGAGAGTGGAGAAATATTCTTGCCAGCATACCAGTATGGCATCCTTTTCAGTAAGTCTATTGCCCTCAGAGTCGTTGATAGGGGTAAGACCAGATGAGCTTCTTTGGGAGATCAGTTTCACTGCCTTAAAGAAACCTTTGGAATCGTGCCTGTCAGCAAGGGTCTCAATTTCGCGAGCTCGATCCAGCCACCACTGATTTTGCAGGTGGTGCAGCTCCCGTTGGCAGGAATTTCTTGCTCTTCTGTAGCGTTGGCAGGATGCAGGAGTGTCGTTTTGGAGAACCTGTTGGAAAGCTGCCTGTTTTTGCTTGAGAAGGTTGGTGATGAAGATGTTGCTCTCATCAAACCAGTCCCAATGATTCCTTTTAACAAAGCCAACTGTCTCACTAGCAGAAGCATAGAGAGCCTCTAGGAGGGTTTTGCAGTGTTGATCTAAAGTTTCCTTTTCCATTTTAAGGTCCGATGTATGTTTGGCAAGCCTCTGTTGTAGTTGGTTGCTGAACTCGGGCAATTTCAGACAAGCAGCATTGAGGCGGCGCAGACCAGATCTCTTTTTGCAAGACGTTGCATGGAAGTGTAGTTGTAGTCGCACGCAAACAAGTCTGTGGTCAGTCCAGCAGTCTGCACTGCGGCGGACATGGGAGTCAACGAGGTCCAACCTGAAGTGATGGCGAATAATAATATAGTCGATCATATGCCAGCGCTTGGATCTTGGGTGCATCCATGTGCCTTTATGAATGTTAGGGTGGGAGAATAGAGTGTTGGAGATGGTAAGACCAAACTGGGTGCAGAGTTCGAGCAGCATAATCCCCTGATCGTTTTCCTGACCAAGGCCATGAGGGCCGATAACATTTGGCCAAGTCACATGGCCGCGTCCAACCCTTGCGTTGAAATCTCTGAGAAGAAAAAGTCGGTCGTTTCTGGGAACCCCCAAGAGGATGTCAGTAAGTTGATCGTAGAAACAGGTCCTTTCCTCGAAGGGTCTCTTGAATGTTGGGGCATAGACACTGATGATAGTTGCATGACAGGTCTTGTCTAGCTTGATACACATCCACATTATGCACGAATTGATCCTTTTCCAGCTGAGCAGGAGCAGGCATAGTTGGTTCTTCACTGCTATTGCAACGCCTTCTTGCTTAACCTCATCATGGCTTCTACCAGAATGTATGAAAGTGTAGGAGCCATCGATGAATTCCCCTTCCTCTGGAATGCGGCATTCACTCAGACAAGCAATATCTATATTGAGGCGTTCAAGCTCGACTGATACCAGGGCAGATCTGCACTCGGGAGCTTGGCGATTGGATGTAGTAGCATCTGACAGCATTCTTACATTCCAAGATGCTAGTTTGATCTGCTTCATGAAATTTCTGCGGGCACGTTTGGGCTTGTCGGAGCCATTGGGTCCTTGCGGCTTTACCAGTGGCTCGTCATTGACGCGTTTCCACTGCCTTAGCATGGGTCACAGGTTGTTGTCTATAGTCATTTGAATAAGGTCTGTAGCGGGTAGAGAAAACACAGGGGCTGCTAACCCCTACCTGTGGGTGAGTAGGCTGCCCTCTTCCATACTCACGTCCCCCAAAGGCATTGGCGTAATAGTGAACTCGTAGGAGATGCATATCTATCGCGTCATCAGCCTCTGGGGCGGTCAAGTATACAACGGTCAGTGGGCTGACCCAAGCTGGGACTGACCTGATGATTTTCCTCAAGGTTGTCTCCTGAAGCCTTTCCCAGACCAGGTATAGCCGCAAGGCAGTGGAGGTTTGGAATCAGGGTTTTCCTTCCCCTAGGTGAACTGCCAACCAAGGCTAATGAGCTCCACCTACCCTCACTTGGTCCTGAGTATAATGTTTTGTCTAATACAGGTGCACCACGTGTAGGTAGTTATACAGGAATTAGGTGACCAGAGCCGTGAAGAGTAGTCACCCTACGCACCCAGCAGCTTAAATAAGCAGCTTAAATAAGGCCCATTATGAGAGATATGTCAATAGAATGTGTAGAAGGGAATCAGCTGAGCTGACAGCTGGGGGCTGGCTTGAGATCAGTTGCAGTCAGTTGATGTAGCTGGAATTGAAGGCTGAGCTTGACTTCATGGCCTGCCAGAACTACGCTCAATTTCTGTCATGACCACTTTTGTCAAGACACTTTATTTACTTTGCACTATTTGCAACAAGTTGTATTTGGTGGGTGGCTCTATTCTGGGACCTCCCTGCCCTTCCACATGCATATGTGGAAAGCCTTGAGGCAGGGAGAGCACACCTCCCTGCCTTACCATATGCCTACATGGAAAGGCTAAAGCCAGGAGAACTGCAGCAAACCACCCACACACACACACATACACACACACACCCCACCCCCAAAAAAAACTCCACACCAGACAGACCTCCCTGGCCTTCCATGCTTTCATGGAAGAGCCAGCAGGAGGAGCTCACTGAACTATTAAGTAGGAAGCAATTTAAACCAAGATGAAATATGGTGAGGCGAGTTGAAGCTTCACAGATTGCTAGTTGGGGTAACATAGCTAGTAAGTTTATACAGAGAGCCTCAGCAGCTATGCAATAACATTTATTGTTTAATCTAGCATAGTTTGAATGAAAGGGACAGGTCGTGCAGGATGGCGCTGCCTCCAGGCACAGTTGGCAAAATTCTGAAATTCAAAGTGGGACAAGAATCGGCCATTGTTGTCCAAGCCTGGAATATGGGCTGTTCAAATGATGAAATTATCCATGCAGAGGGCCATGTGAGGCACGTCACAAATCTATTAATACAGAACTGAGGAGCTCCCTCATTAATGATGGTTACAGCTGCCTCATTGTCACAAAAACAGGATGTGCTTCTTGACCAGTGTTTACCCTACAGAAGATGAGCTACATGATTGGGTAGATTCCATTCAAGCAGCAGAAGAAGTATTAGCTGACAAGGATGACAATTCTTTGGCCATGCATCAGCAAACTGCTGATTAATGACACCCCCACTCCACCCCACCCCACCTGACAACCAATGGAAGGGGCTGCATCTGTGAACAACTTAATTAATAAATGGAGATTCGAGGTTTTCATTACAGAAGAATGAGATATAGTTCCATTTACACAACAGAAGGAGACCAGAACCAGCATTCAGATCTGCAGCCTGTATCCAAGCTTATCCTATCATGGAATTCTCTACAGATTTAGAGAGGTCAAGAAGCCTGGCTACAAAGGAGCATCCCTGGGGAATAACATACATTACATTAATTAATTAAGGTGACCAAACATAGAAACAATTCCCTTTTTGAAATTGCTATTGCCTCCTGCACTTCTAACAATGTCTCTGAAGTGATTTGATTTTTTTTCCAAGATGCAGTGAAGCTTGCATCAGATTGCTGTTTAAGGTGATGCCTAGAAATTCTATTGTCTGGAGAGGACCTGATGTTTTCTCTTCAGATACAGAAATATCCAATTTGTAAATATACTGTATGTTGAGCTCTGAGATACATCGGTCTGGCTTTGAATTTGGGTCATCCACTAGCAAAAGTCATCTAAGAGGTGAAGCATGAAAGCAATTTACAGTTGTTAAGGAGGGTCCAGCAAAGAGACTCTTATGAGGTGTCAAATAATTTTTGGGCTACTACAACAACCAAAGGTGAGCTTGACTGAGAAATGCATCCTATCGCTCCATTTAGCCAAATAAATGCCAATGTGAAGGGTGTAAAGGCATAACATGAATGAGACTATTGATGCTTGAGCTTTGACATTATGAAGAGCAGATAAATCGATTATTAGGCTTTTTTTCCCCTCTCTTCCCAAAATATTTATGGGGGCTATACCTATAAGGTTAATGTGAGTTGTCTGATTGAGTAGTTGAGTGGTGATGTCATTGTTCTGCAATGCAGGAGCTGGCCCCACGACTCATTTGGGAGTATGGAGGATGTAAACAAACCTGCTATTGCCAGGAACGCGAACTTGTAGAGGGAGCCAATAGGACTCCAGGGCTTGGATTCTGGAGTTCATGGTGGCAAGTGATGCTGAATACTGGACAAGGCTGACAAGGAGTTATTCAGATCTGCAGGTGCAGCTGCTGGGCTTAGACTTGCACTCTCTTGGTGGCGGACCGGCCCGAGCTGGGACTGCGCGCAGGTGTGGGCAGTGTTTTCATTTTCGGCAGCTTCCCTAGGAGCAGAGGAGCTGAAAAGAGCTGCAGCTGGTGTAGATGAAAATGTTATTTTTAGACGATTTTTATGACTGTAGTGATCTTTAGAAAAGTAAGTTTCAGAGACACTGTGTCTCAGGTTTATATAAGATGAAGAATGTTGTTTTGTGTTACACTGTTCTATTTTGCAAGGTTGTTGTAAACATGTGTATGTGTTAAGATAGCCAGGATAGCAAGGTCACGATAGAGAGGATGCCAAAGCCAAACACCCTTAGATTAAGAAGATATCTGATGTGCAAGTCATGCTATTGTTTATTGTGGCTCTATAAAAACAGTGTGTGTGAAAATAGAGAATGCTTCTCTGGGTGAAACGCTGTGTGGGTTTTCATTTTGGGGAAGCCCTCTTGTAAGAGTATTAATAAACTCATATTTCTGTCTGCTTTCTCCTAACAGCCTCGACTCTTATTACACTTTTCCACCACACAAGCAACACAAACAGTTCCTCGAGGGAAGCTCTGATTGGAGCCACAATGTTATTTATTAACAAGATTTCCAGGCACCTGGATATAGGCCATTCATTGATCCTGGGAGCGAGAGACTTACCAAACAAGAGCTCTGGCAAATGGAAATGGTGCTCACTTTCAAAATGGCTTGCAAAGGTAGGCAGGTTAAAGCAGCTTCAATAAGGCACTCTTTGAGAGATATGCCAATAGAATGCGCAGAAGGGAATCAGCTGAGCTGACAGCTGATATAGGCTGGCTTGAGATCAGCTCCAGTCAGCTGATGCAGCTGGGATTGAGGGCTAAGCTTCACTTCGTGGCTTGCCAGAACTATGCTACGCTCGATTTGTGGCTCATCTCTCTATTTCTTTGCAAATAACAATCTGGCCTTCTGATTCTCACTGCTGATTTACAGTAGGTTTACATCTTGCAGTTTACACCTTGTGGTACGGCTTCTATATTTTTGTTCTTGAAGTCTTCTTTGAACAGTGGATTGTGATACCTTCATCCCTGCCCTGTGGAGGTTGTTGGTCACTGACTGTTGTTTTGGGGTTTTATTTTTAGGTTTTTCTTCTGGTCTTGATTTTCTCCCACATACAGTTCTCTGGTCTTCATGTTGGTTTGCCCTTTTTAACAACAAATGCAGTTCTCACAGGTGAAATCCAGGGCTCAGACAAAGAGTAAAAATTCAGAGTTATTAATTATTTCAATATTAAATCTAACAGGGCACACCTGGACAGCAAGAAACATTTGTCAGTCACATGTTCCAATATTTTGATCATATGAAAAACGGGTGGGTTCAAACAAAATGTACCATGTTCTAAGTCATTTTACACATCTAGATGTACAGTGGTGCTTGAAAGTTTGTGAACCCTTTAGAATTTTCTAGATTTCTGCATAAATATGACCTAAAACATCATCAGATTTTCATATAAGTCCTAAAAGTAGATAAAGAGAACCCAGTTAAACAAAGGAGACAAAAATATTATACTTGGTCATTTATTTATTGAGGAAAATGATCTAATATTACATATCTGGGAGTGGCAAAAGTATGTGAACCTCTAGGATTAGCAGTTAATTTGAAGGTGAAATTAGAGTTAGGTGTTTCCAATCAATGGGATGACAATCAGGTGTGACTGGGCACCCTGTTTTATTTAAAGAACAGGGATCTATCAAAGTCTGATCTTCACAACACATGTTTGTGGAAGTGTATCATGGCACGAACAAGGGAGATTTCTGAGGACCTCAGAAAAGGCATTGCTGTTGCTCATCAGGCTGGAAAAGGTTACAGAACCATCTCTAAAGAGTTTGGACTCCACCAATCCACAGTCAGACAGATTGTGTACAAATGGAGGAAATTCAACACCATTGTTACCCTCCCCAGGAGTGGTCGACCAACAAAGATCACTCCAAGAGCAAGGCGTGTAATAGTCGGCAAGGTCACTAAGGACCCCAGGGTAACTTCTAAGCAACTGAAGACCTCTCTCACATTGGCTAATGTTAATGTTCATGAGTCTACCATCAGGAGAACACTGAACAACAATGGTGTGCATGGCAGGGTTGCAAGGAGAAAGCCACTGCTCTCCAAAAAGAACACTGCTGCTCGTCTGCAGTTTGCTAAAGATCACATGGACATGCCAGAAGGCTATTGGAAAAATGTTTTGTGGATGAATGAGACCAAAATAGAACTTTTTGGTTTAAATGAGAAGCGTTATGTTTGGAGAAGGAAAAGACTGCATTCCAGCAGAAGAACCTTATCTCAACTGTGAAACATGGTGGTGGTAGTATATGGTTTGGGCCTGTTTTGCTGCATCTGGGCCAGGACGGCTTGCCATCATTGATGGAACAATGAATTCTGAATTATACCAGCCAATTCTAAAGGAAAATGTCAGGACATCTGTCCATGAACTGAATCTTAAGAGAAGGTGGGTCATGCACCAAAACAACAACCCTAAGCACACAAGTCATTCTACCAAAGAATGGTTAAAGAAGAATAAAGTTAATGTTTTGGAATGGCCAAGTTAAAGTCCTGACCTTAATCCAATTGAAATGTTGTGGAAGGACCTGAAGCGAGCAGTTCATGTGAGGAAACCCACCAATATCCCAGAGTTGAAGCTGTTCTGTACAGGGGAATAGGCTAAAATTCCTCCAAGCCGGTGTGCAGGACTGATCAACAGTTACCGGAAATGTTTACTTGCAGTTATTGCTGCACAAGGGGGTCACACCAGATACTGAAAGCAAAGGTTCACATACTTTTGCCACTCACAGATATGTAATATTGGATCATTTTCCTCAATAAATAAATGGCCAAGTATAATATTTTTGTCTCATTTGTTTAACTGGGTTCTCTTTATCTACTTTTAGGACTTGTGTGAAAATCTGATGATGTTTTAGGTCATATTTATGCAGAAATATAGAAAATTCTAAAGGGTTCACAAACTTTCAAGCACCACTGTAAATGTCATGAAATGAACCCTGAAATTCTGATCTCATATGTCTAAACTGATTTCATATATATTCATCTTTTGATCTCAAACCTAATTGTCTTCAGTGTATTGTAAAAAACGAAAGAGCTGACCTTCCTGTTCTAATACTTCTGGAGAGGACTGTAGCTTTTTTTTTTTTTTTTAATTCTAGGTTTTATGGTGGATATTACATAATTGGCAAAACTGCATTGTAAAATAGCTTTGTGTTGTGAACACTGTACACATACCCAATAAGCCTGACTATGATTCATTCATTTCACATCAAATGAGATCCAACTGCAAAATCAAAAGGTTCTGGCTGTTGACCTACTGTAGATTAATATTTTGAACATTTTTTTTCACCTACACAAAACAATTTTGTAACCAAATACATTCTATATTATCAGACTTGTAAGCACTGTGTCAGTCAGGTGATTATATCTCAGAGATGTACAGATCATGAAGAAAACAATGCAGCATAGCAAAGATAATTCAGTCACAAGAGAGGCTGTAGATAATTTAAAACATATTCTTGTCTAGTCAGTGCAGAAAACATCCTGAAGGTACAAAGTCCCATGAGATGTTTTCAGTGAAGCAAAAATCCATTTGAATCACATGCAGTTTGAGACTAGAAATTCTCATTCCATTGAAAGAGTTTATCTTTTTCTGATTAAATTGTATTAAATTTCAATCAAAGTCAAACATTCCAGTTTGTGTCTTCTTGCCCAAGGCATCAAACCAAGCTCCTGGCACTTGCATACACATAGCAGTTAACAGGAAGGTTCATTTATTTATGTGTTTCTTAAATGACTGATTTTAATTCAAGCTTTATTTCCTTTTTACAATACATTTTACTTAACAAAAAACTCTAATATCCTAGTGAGGTTAACACCAAATTAAACATATAAAGGATTAGAAACTGGAAAAATGCATTTGAAGAAAGAGAGAGTTATCAGAAGTCCTCACTAATACATATACAAGTACATGATACATACAACTTGTAAATGATTTCATATTTTAATGTAGGATTAATGGAGAAAAGCAGGTAGCTGTTCTATATCTATTCAGAAATGCATAAAAAGCATCTGACTTTCAATCAAGTGTGTAGCAACCCTACACTTCCTAGATGCACTTTACAGTTGTCTTACACACTTAACCCCTACAATGTTCAGAATCCAAACCCGTCCATAGCTCACAGTGTGTTTGAGGGACAAAGACTTGGTGTGAGAATCATATCTTGATTGATTGTGATGTTCAATGGACTTTGGCTTGATGTTTCAATTCAATGTGAATTCCCCCAAGTCCTTGTTCCAGATTATAAATATTTTATGCAGGTTATAACATTTTATGCAATCACTAACTTAATGACTTCATGCCATGCTGGTTTCCACACTATTACTTCCTATAGCCTAGAATACAAAGACTGTGATAAGAAAAAAAGAAAAAGGAAAATAAAGCCATATGAATCCTACCATGTCAGTCAAAAATGCATATATAAATATCATTAAATACAAATTACATTTCTGTTTTCCACACAGGTCCAGTAAACTATTGCATGGTATGTCATAACTAGCATTAGCTACATACAAAGACATAATCCATTTTTTAATCCATTTTTTGCTTCAATGTTTTGTTCTCTTAATATTTTGACAAGTTATAGACATGTTGTTGCACTAAACATATGCACACAAACATGGGAAAAGAAATTCATCTTTCGCAGTCAGCAGAGAGCTAGGTACCTATATTAGCATTTTGGCTTTCGCGTCGTCAGAAGGCCTAACAAAAGTGTCCTTGTTGTGGGCAGGAGGCAGCAGGAATGAACAGTGTTCAAACCAACAGGAGCGAGAGATGGATGAAGGATGGTAAAGGAGTGGAAGAATGGAGGTTTTATGAAAGGAAGACTAATGGAAACACAACATGGTATCTTGAAATGGTGTGCTGTGTGTTGAGGGGAAGGGGTAAAAAAAAAATTAAATGCTCACCTCAGGTCAAAGAAATCAGTGAAAAGGACAATGAAAATTAAAGGGGGTCAAAGAATTAGAGTGATTCTGTTTGAATTAACATAGTTTTGTCTTTTGTGTTTTTTTTTAAACAGTGACTCTGTTGCAGTCCCCTCCTCTGTTCATGTGTGTGTGTGTGTGTGTGTGTGTGTGTACGTGCGCATGCGCACGCACAAACTCTGCTAGCAGTATCAACTTCATTCTGAGGGTTTCAGTCACTGCAGTCAGAGCAAAACACACATGCAAGCACACACTTCTGTTATGGGTGTAGCAGCTATATGCTGCATGAGTTTAAAATGAACATTGCAAATGTACATTGTACAAGAACAATGTGTTTCAGTAAATTCCTTAGAAGGGGGAAACCAACCCCAAAAAGAGTCAGGGGGCAATAGTTCAGTTTAAATGATGGATAGGTAGAATCAATCTTGATGCAATTTCACTTTATGCATTTTATATGAGCATGTTACTGAATCATAGCTGACCTCTAAGCTAAAATTGAAGTAGTTCCACCAAGTGGTGAAGTTGCATAAAATACAACATATCTATCATGTTGGGGATTTCACTCAGACACCACTAGTTTGCCCTCCAGGGGCCGCTAGTAGCCTCAAGCCTACGTGGTGAAGAACATTGCTCTGGAGTATAAAATCTTCTAAAAATTTATGATGAGTATGTGTAAGTCTTTGATGACAGAACTGTTTCCTTGATTCTGATTTCTAGAATTGGATCATGTATCTGTTTGTGCATTTTGTGCATGGGTTTGGCCTATATATTTTGTTTATCCCTTAAGCAATGAATATAAAAAAGGTAGGCATGGCTACTTTGAAGGACCACCCTAGAGTGAAAACAGGTGATGCCATAGCACCAGTGGATCAAGTGATTATGGCATTATGCAGTTGGTGAGATAAATCAGAAATACAAAGGGATTTAAATGAAAGAAAGAGAAAGAGATGAAGAGGACAAGAAATAGCATAAAAAGAGAGAGGGAGGGGAGAAGAGAAAAAACAAGGAACAGTTAAAGCAGATATTCCAAGCATTCAATAATGGACAGAGACAGACCTTTTCCCTCAACAAGGTGCTGGTGCTACAAATAATCTCATATGATTTAGTGGAAAGAGTGTTGCTTCTCCACCAGTAAAATATATCTGATTCCAGCACCATTTCATAATGAGCAACTTGTTTAAAAAAAAAGACATGACTGGTGCAGGAGGTTCTAAAGATTATTGGTAAATCACAAACAAAATCAAATATCCTGGTCATTAATCAGTCAGTCCAAGGAGGAGGTACTGTTTTACTAGCAACTGTAACAAATTAAACTGAAACTACACTGCTTGGTATAAGTTTTATTTGTATAATGCTAGTACTAATAAAAGTTCCTAGCACCAGTCACACTTAGAATGAATAGTGAAAATCATTAAAAACCATCTATTGCCCATTTTGTTGTCTATGATAACATCTTTGTACTATGTAAATATTCTGGGGGATGTGACTCAAAAGGCATTCTCAAAGTAAAATGTATAATACCCTCAAGTACCCTCAAGTCAAGTACAACCCTCCACAATTATATATATTTTGTGTGTGTGTGTGTGTGTGTGTGTGTGTGTGTGTGTGTGTGTGTGTGTGTGTGTGAGATTTACTGGGAAAGATCCACATCAGATTACCTAATGGCTCGACTGCAGTGTTAAAGCGACCCATTACATGATAAGGTTTGCTCTTTTTTACAATAGCTCTGACATCAGCACAGTGTCAGTGGAAAAGGGATAAATGGGGGGTGACTTTTCTGAGATCAGCGGGGGGGATCAGACAAAAAAAAATAAAGGATTTTTAGTGTATGTTTGCATGCATGTGCACACACAGTGGTGTGAGATGGTCATTATAAAGAGTTGTGAGAGCATTTAGCTCTTGCCCTAAATACTTAAAACAGCAGCCTGTAATATTTATGGGTTTTTACTTTTTGATGCCAAATGGGGTTTATACAGTGGGTAATTAAAAAAAAAAAATCAGTGGCACAAGGTGTGTTCAATGGCTCCTGTGTGTCCACCGTGAACATGTAGCACAGATCTGCACTTAAAACTGAATTTACAGATGTGGGACTACTCATCCTCCCAATTCCTCCTCTTAAAGGCCTTCTCTCCTCTACATGCTTCTTGCATCCTTCACTCGCTCAGCCAAGAGTGATTTTTTGTGAGAGCTTGGACAGGTTGGAGAGAAGAGCAGCAGGGCTACGTTTGGGCTTCTCTTCTCCTCCACCTGTCTGCTCCTGTTTAATGAGTTCAAGCTCAATCGTCATAAGAACCCTGTCTTTCCTGTCTTTCTTGCCTTCTCCAGGTACTTGTTCCTGGAGGTCTAGCTCTCTGCTTGCGAAGCCCTATTTCTTTTCTCTGCGTGTTTCTTGCTTCTTCTTCTCGGATGCTGGCGCCTTCTGCTTGGTAGGATCCACCACGACAGAAGCCTGGGGAGAGAAAGGGAGTGTGGGGAGGGGAGGATAGAGTCACTATGGCAGGAGTGAGGGAGAAAGAGAGCAAGAAAAAAGAAAGAGCAAGAGAGAGCCATAGCGAGAGAGAGAGAGAGAGAGAGAGAGAGAGAGAAAGTGTGTTGTTATATGATGCAAGGTGTGAAGATTAACAGAAGTGGAGAATGAGAACAAGAAAGCGGCAGAGAGGAAGAGAAGAAGAAAGAGATGGAAAAGGGAGAACCGAGAACGAGCCATTAGAAGGAGAGGTAAACGGGGGGAACCTTTGGTTTCTGGAAGGGAGGACAAAACAGGAAGCCGTCAGTCAGTCCGACAGAGAGTGGCAGCATGACATCACAGCACCTACACACACACACACCTGAGCCTGACCCTTATGAATGAATAACAAGGCTCAATTTATGTAATAAAGAATTGGTATTACATTGATTTTAGCATATTACATTGATAGTAGCATTTAACATTGACTTTATCACTGTAATGTATAATAACAAAAGTGATTATGGCCCTTAGTAAGTGAGATTAATTTCATAATATGTTCATAACTGCATTTTTAACTAATATGAAATTCTCAGGATTTCAAGATTTCTGTTAAAAGTTATGCATCTGATTCATAGATGAAAATGTATCATGATTGTTACTCTGCATGTCTTTAAGGGCCATTCTGTTGTAATGCAGACATTAGTTATTATCTTTTACGTTTGTAATTTAGCCTTTATATTAGTTTGATCATATACTGTATATTTTCCCGTTCTCCCAAGTCTCTCCCATTCAGTCTCTGAGATTAGTGCAAAACTGGTAAAGTGCTTTTTTGGTTTTCATTAGTTCCTTGCAGTGAGTGCTTTAAATATTTTAAATCTTAAACAAAAATATAATTTCTAGTTTGTAGAACAGAAACCTGTCAGGTTATACTACTCAGTTACATGACATTGCAACTCAACTTGAAGAAAGGACGGATATTGGACTTCAGCAGACAGAGAGAGAAAGAGAAAGAAAGAAGTGAACAACAAAGAAACAAGGATTGAAGCTGACAGGACGCAACGCACAAATATATGAGGTGAATGAGATAGATAGATAGATAGATAGATAGATAGATAGATAGATAGATAGATAGATAGATAGATTGATTGATTGATTGATTGATTGATTGATTGATTGATTGATTGATTATAAAGACCTGTACTTTTCTTTCGGTCTATTTACTTTGGTTGTCCTACAACTACTTCATATGAGAGGTAGCATGTTGATTGTATAGAATTCTTCTGCTTTTAAATCAAATCATAAAAGACAATCATCTGCATCTTAATGTACACCTGCAGAGAGGAGGATTACAAGAGGGCAGAAGGGGGAAAGTGGGATGAAAGTGGCAAAAAGTCACCCTAAAAAGTAAATAGAAGGATGAAAGCATGTGTGGAATGAAAACATGGAGAAGCAGAAATGAGAATGAAAGGTGTGTGTGTGCGTGTGTGTGTGTGTGTGTGTGTGTGTGTGTGTGTGTGTGTGTGTGTGTGTGTGTGTGTGTGTGTGTATGAATATCATGGCATGTTGGTCTCCAATTGAATGCCAGCTTGAGACCATATAAAGTAATTGGAGATTGGAAATAAAATAACTAGAAAATTAAAGTAGACAAGCTCTCAGCTGTTTTGCTGATCTGTCTACAAATATTTAAATTTGGCATAAGTGTTTTCATAGTTTAAACAGCTTAGCTGCATGTAAATCAAAGCTCTGTAATAAGGTGACACTAAAGGCCTTCACTGTTTTGGTACTGAAAATTAAACTATATTAGAAAAATAAACTATATTAGCTTATAGGTTACCAATGTAGACAGAGACAGTACAGTATAAAACAAAAACACGGAACTATGTTTTGCTGTATTGCTCCACTGTTGCAAAGCTGAATTTTATACACAAGGACAGCACTGGTGAGATATTATCAAAGAATTGTGTAATAACTGTCATTTTAAATTTGCATTATATGTATAGTCAGGTCATTAAAAGAATGACCTATAGACCATTATTAATGAGTTTTAAGTAAGCATGTTTTTGTGCTTATCTCAGTACACAAAAAATCTTGAAATTCTTGTCTGTGATAAATACACAACTTTTCAAAGATACAAGAGTTTGCCTTTTAAAATGACAAACATTAAAATGTATTAAACCAGTTAATGAGCCATTAACAGGGAACTAGTTTAAAAAAACCTAAAAACAAACATTAGATTGTGGCATGGTGGTTAGTCTATAGCTGGCATACATAGAGGAGAACAAACATAGAGGTAGACAAACTTTGACCTTGTCTCTGCCTGCTGTCTCAGCCTTGGGTAGCAGGTAGAGAGGTGAATGTGATACAGGTAGCAAAAGAAATGTGCTTATTTTCTGCTGTTTCTTGCTTGCCAGTAGCATGTATCATAATGAAAGACTCTATACATCCCCTGTTATTATTGAAATACCTGCTAGTGAAAAAAATTATTACCATGTATGCCGATGACATTCAGATCTCAAAAATCTGCGTGACAAAAATTATAGTCAAAATAGCTATAAATCTCGCAAAAACATGAGCTGATATGCAGAGCTGACATTTTGTGTTGCTAAACATAATTGATAAAAAACAGCAGTCTCTATTCAATAATAATACAGATAACTTATCTAACCTAGTAGCTATGACTTCATCTTAATTTTTCAGATATCACCTGATCTGTATAATATAATTATTATTTGGAGAGTGTACTTAAGAATTTAAGCTTACGGTAAAGTGTGAACTTTCCAAACATAGATGGAGCAAGTGAGGAGAAGACCAGAAGAGGAGTTTTTTTACAGGAGCAAAAGCAGCCAGGGTTATTGGTGTGTGGGCCACTCTTTTTTTGTTTGTTTGTGTGTGCGCGCGCGCGCGTGTGTGTGTGTATGCGTGCGTGCGCGTGTGTGTGTGATGCAGATAACAGCAGGTGACACTTGCCTGTTTTTGCTGTGCTCCCTCTTTCCCTTTGCCTTTCTTGCCATGTTTGCTGAGAAGAAAATATAAACATAGTGTGAGGATGGAACCATATGTTAAACTCTACATTTTAACCACACTAGAAAATGGGGCAAGGTTTCAGACCTTGGCAAAGATGTGTGTATGTGCCATGGCTAGGGAAAGGATGGGCTTGAGCCTTCTTGAAGGTATACATCTGAATATGTGTGCTTATTTTTTTTTAAACCTGTGGGGACTTGGGCATGATCTTAGTGAGGGTGCGTGTGTGTATGTGTGCATGCATATCAAAGCCAGGCAGAGGTTCATGACGTGCTTGAGGTAGCAGGCACTCCCAGACTGACCTTACACTCAAACTGAAGACACGTCGGGCCACCAGGAAACGCATCAGATAGTAGATGGCCACCACCAAGATCAGCAAACCCAAAACCACACCAATAATCGCACCTGTGATCACGCCAGCCTGAATTGGGACTGAACAGAATGAGGGGAAATATGAGAGCAATGTGAGGAAGAGACAGAGAAGAGGATGGGAGAATATTTTTCATTTAAAAATGTCATCTGCCATCTATCATTTCTATCCTTTATATCAGTGTGGGAAATAAGGAATTTTAAGCAGACTGTCACTGGACAGACAAGTCTGAAATATTGTCTGTCCGTCCAAATTTCAGCCTGTCCGAATGACGGGTCAAAGGCCCAGAACAATGCGGCCAGGGGTCCGGGTTAGGGCCCCGAAGCTGAAGGGCTTTAGATGCCTGGAGATGGCCTCTCAGCTATTTCCAGGCACATTTTTGTGATCTTCAAAGGCAAAATTACACTACAAATTAGTTGCTAATTACACTACAAATTTAATATAATTTACAAGAAAATGTCGGAAGATTCAAGAAAAACATGCTTAAAGTTATACCCAAGAAAACACAGTACACACAGGTCAGTTCCATGTCTAGAAAGAAGTATGGGGGGCAAGGATGCTCCAGTTGGTTACAACTTACTGGTACTCATATATAGGTAGGCTACTATAATAACACTCATGAAACATTATGTCACCAGTGACTATTTTTATACTATGTTTATAATAAGCCTATAAGAAATGTAGTAGTTAACAAGACAACTATTCTTACATAATAGAGTTAAAATTTTGAGTATGAGATTCCGAGTAACTTTGTAACAAAATGACTTTTAAAATGACTCAAAACTTGACATGGGAATATCATTTGGCATTCAGACAAAAACTGCTGGACTAGAACCTAGAAAATAGAAGAAAATAAAACCTCTCTTAAAAATAAATCTACATCCTACAAAGCATTATGACTATGACTGTCATTCTTATTATGAATGGAAAAAATGCACATAATAATAACAAGATGGCCACTGATTGGCAGTTTGGCACTTAACATAATACTGTACTGCAAAGTTTCATGTAAACTGAACTCTTAATCAACTGACTGGATCAGTCAGATATTGTCAACCCAAAAACATGAGTTCAACTGCATTGTGCAATAAAAACAACAGTGAATGCTGAGTGTATTATTATTGCAGAGGCTCCAACTTGGGAAATTGCAAAGAGGTAGATTCTCCCTCTCTGCGAGTAGCACGGAGGGAGACAAGTTTGAGCACCGTAGGCATGTTTAATGCATGTATGTGTGTACGTGTGTGTGTGTATAATGATGTGTGTGTGTATATATATATATATATATATATATATATATATATATATATCAGCTGGATAGTACAGTGGTAATGCTAACTGACTACGACGTGGGAGATCGGGGTTCGATCCCGGTCGGGGCAAAACATCATCCAGTAAGGGTTCTTAGGCAAGACCCCTCATGATATATCAGCCTACCTCAGGAATGAGTGAAGACATAACTGATAGAGTCATACCGGCTCAGACGTCGCCCGGGTCAACAAGGTCTGCGTCAGTTGCTAGGGAACCAGGGCAAACTGACATGAGAAATGGGCTACTGGAACAAGACATCGATGGACGAGGACAGAAAATATGGATTTGCTGGAATGCTACTATACAAGCAATCCCAGAGAGAGGGGATACATGCAGTGAATGTGGGACCATTGGATACTTCGAAACCCACAATCAAGGCTAACAAAGAAACAGCTATTAGCCCAGTGTTCCAACATCTGTAATCGAAATCTACTATCACAACTAGAGATTAATGAAATACAACAACAGGAGCCAGGAAGACAGGTCAGTGGGGAGATGTCATCATCATCCCCACAACCAGAGATTGGGTACCAAGCCCCAACAGCTAACAGCTTCAACACAAGAGCTGACCTGAGAACGAAGATCGTGACCCAACTGGAAACCTGGAGCCCCCGATGAATACCGAAGCTGAGTTGCCAAGTACCTTCAGAAGATCTACTAGTAGATGTGAATGCTGCTCTGAAGACAATCTCCACAAGAACCATCACTGAGACCAACAAGCTGATACACAGTACAGCAACAGTAATCATGGAGCTGCTTGGACACAAGGTGGGCTCGAGACATAACAAACAGTATCCACCATGGAAGAGACGATTAGAGGCCAAGATAAAGGCAGCACGGAGAGAAGTTAGCCAGCTAGCTGAACTACAGAAAGGGAACATGGTGAATAAAGGGGCACCCAGGAAGTACAACTCACTCTCCATACCAGAGGCACTCGAAACTGCCAAACAGCGACTAACAGCTCTGGCCACCCGGTTGAAGAGATACACCAAGGAGGGAGAGGCCAGGAGAATAAACAAGCTGTTCTCCACTGAACCAGCCAAGGTGTACTCTCAGTGGCAGGGGAACAACAACCGGTCAGACCCACCAAGAGCTGAGGTGGAAAAATACTGGAAAGACATATGGGGAAAAAAGGCATCACACAACACCGATGCCCAATGGTTAGTGGACCTAAGAGCTGACCACAGCAACCTCCCAGAACAAGAACCAGTAACCATCTCAATGGCAGACGTCCAAGAAAGAGTGTCAAAGATGAAGAGCTGGACAAGACCAGGCCCCGATATGATCCATACATACTGGCTGAAGAAGCTAACTGCACTCCATGAACACCTAGCAGCACAGATGAACCAGCTGCTAAGGGAAGGGACCCACCCAGAATGACTAACCCAAGAAATACAACCCCTAGAAGGGACCCATCCCATCCAACTACCGGCCAATTACCTGTCTCTGCACAACATGGAAGGCCCTGTCAGGCATCATTGCGGCAAAAATGAGTAAGCATGTGGCTCAATACATGAGCGAGGCACAGAAAGGAATTGGCAGTAACACTAGAGGAGCCAAGCACCAGCTACTGGTCGATAGAACAGTCGCCTGAGACTGTAAGAAGAGACAGACCAACCTGTGCACTGCCTGGATTGACTACAAGAAAGCCTATGACTCAATGCCACACACATGGATACTGGAATGTCTGGAACTGTATAAGATCAACAGGAACCTAAGGACCTTCATCCAGAACTCAATGGAAATGTGGAAGACAACCCTAGAGGCCAACTCAAAACCCATTGCCCAAGTCAACATCAAGTGCAGCATATACCAAGGAGATGCACTATCACCACTGCTGTTCTGCATAGGCCTGAACCCCCTCAGTCAGATCATCACGAAGAGTGGCTACGGATACCGATTCCGTAGTGGGGCAACAATCAGCCACCTGCTCTACATGGATGACATCAAGCTGTATGCCAGGAACGAGCGAGAAATAGACTCGCTGATCCACACCACCCGGATCTACAGCGATGACATAGGGATGTCATTCGGATTGGACAAGTGTGGCCGGATGGTCTCAAAGAGAGGCAAGATGATCCGGACTGAGGGGATTGACCTACCAGAGGGCAACATAGGTGATATCCAAGACAGCTACAAGTACCTTGGCATCCCACAGGCTAATGGAAACCATGAAGAGGCCACAAGGAAGTCAACCACAGCCAAATACCTCCAGAGAGTAAGGCAGGTCCTGAAAAGTCAGCTGAATGGTAAGAACAAGGTCCGAGCCATCAACATGTACGCACTACCAGTCATCAGATACCCCGCTGGTATCATAAACTGGCCAAAGGAGGAGATAGAAGCCACAGATATCAAGACTAGAAAGCTCCTCACCATGCATGGAGGGTTCCACCCCAAGTCCAGCACCCTGAGACTATACACTAAGTGGAAAGAGGGAGGCCGAGGGCTAGTGAGCGTCAAGACCACGGTCCAGGATGAAACATCGAAAATCCGAGAATACATCAGAAAGATGGCCCCAAAGGATGAACTGCTAAGTGAATGTCTCAGGCAGCAGAACCCTGATGAGAGTGCAGAGGAGGAGGAGGAACAGACAACCTGGAGGGACAAACCCCTACATGACATGTACCACCGTCAGATAGAGGAAGTGGCTGATATCAAGAAATCCTACCAGTGGCTGGATAATGCAGGACTAACAGACAGCACAGAGGCACTAATCATGGCAGCACAAGAATAGGCCATAAGCACAAGAGCCATAGAGGCCAGGATCTACCAGAGTAGATCAGACCCAAGATGCAGACTGTGCAAAGAAGCCCCTGAAACAGTCCAGCACATAGTAGCAGGGTGTAAGATGCTAGCTGGATCAGCGTACATGGAGAGGCACAACCAAGTGGCTGGAATAGTATACAGGAACATCTGCAACCAGTATGGAATAGAAGTACCCAAGTCCCAATGGGCCATACCACAGAAGGTGGCTGAGAACAACAGGGCCAAGGTTCTGTGGGACTTCAGCTTCCAGACTGACAAACAGATCCTGGCTAACCAACCAGACATAGTGGTGGTAGACAAAGAGCAGAAGAGGGTGGTGGTGATAGATGTGGCGATCCCAGCTGACGCCAACATCAGGAAGAAGGAACATGAGAAACTTGAGAAGTAGCAAGGGTTGAAAGAGCAGCTGGAACGGATGTGGAAGGTCAAGGGTTGCATGGTCCCCATGGTAGTGGGGGCACTTGGGGCAGTAACCCCCAAACTGGGAGAGTGGCTCCAGCAAATCCCAGGAACAACATCTGAAGCCTCAGTCCAGAAGAGCGCAGTCCTAGGAACATCGAAGATACTGCACAGAACCCTCAAACTCCCAGGCCTCTGGTAGAGGACCTGAGCTTGAGGATGACATGGATACCCCCCCCCCCCCCCCCCCCCCCCCCCGCCGGGGGTGAGAAGGAGATTTATATATATATATATATATATATATATATATATATATATATATATATATATATATATACACACCCTCCTGTGGGTTCACCACCCACAGAGGTAGCAGTAGGGGTTTGGTGCAGTGTGGATTGGGTGGCAGTCGAAGGCAGGGGCCTCAACGACCTGATCCCCGGACACAGCGGCTGGCTGTTGGGACATGGAATGTCACTTCGCTGGGGGGGAAGGAGCCTGAGCTTGTGCGGGAGGTTGAGAGGTACCGGCTAGAGATAGTCGGGCTCACCTCCATGCATAGCTTGGGCTCTGGAACCCAGCTCCTCGAGAGGGGCTGGACTTTCCACTTCTCTGGAGTCGCCCGTGGTGAGCAGCGGCGAGCTGGTGTGGGCTTGCTTATAGCTCCCCAGCTCAGCCGCCATGTGTTGGAGTTTACCCCAGTGAACGAGAGGGTCGCCTCTCTGCGCCTTCGGATTGGGGAGTGGGCTCTTGCTGTTGTTTGTGCCTACGGGCCAAATAGCAGTATAGAGTATCCGGCCTTCTTGGAGTCCCTGGGAGAGGTACTGAGGGGTGCTCAGACTGGGGACTCCATTGTGCTACTGGGGGACTTCAATGCTCACGTGGGCGATGACAGTGACACCTGGAGGGGCGTGGTTGGGAGGAACGGCCTCCCCGATCTGAACCCGAGTGGTGTTTTGTTATTGGACTTCTGTGCTACTCACGGTTTGTCCATAATGAACACCATGTTCGAGCATAGGGGTGTCCATAAGTGCACGTGGCACCAGGACACCTTAGGTCGGAGGTCGATGATAGACTTTGTTGTCGTTTCATCTGATCTCCGGCCCTATGTCTTGGACACTCGGGTGAAGAGAGGGGCTGAGCTGTCAACTGATCACCACCTGGTGGTGAGTTGGATCCGCTGGCGGAGGAGGAAGCTGGACAGACCTGGCAGGCCCAAACGTATGGTGAGGGTCTGCTGGGAACGTCTGGCCGAGCACTCTGTTGAGGAGGTCTTTAACTCCCACCTCCGGGAGAGCTTTTCCCAGCTTCCGAGGGAGGCGGGGGACATTGAGTCTGAGTGGACCATGTTCTCTACCTCCATTGTGGACGCAGCTGTTCAGAGCTGTGGCCGCAAGGTCTCCGGTGCCTGTCGTGGCGGCAATCCCCGAACCCGGTGGTGGACACCGGAAGTAAGGGATGCCGTCAAGCTGAAGAAGGAGTCCTATCGGGCCATGTTGACCTCCGGGACTCCTGAGGCAGCCGACGGGTATCGGCAGGCCAGGCGTGCTGCAGCTCGGGCAGTTGCGGAGGCAAAAACTCGGAACTGGGAGGAGTTCGGGGAGGCCATGGAGAAGGACTATCGGTCGGCCTCGAAGAAATTCTGGCAAACCGTCCGGCGCCTCAGGAGGGGGAAGCAGTACTCTGCCAACACTGTTTACAGTGCGGGTGGGGAGCTGTTGACCTCGACTGGGGACATTGTCGGGCGGTGGAAGGAATACTTTGAGGATCTCCTCAATCCCACCATCATGTCTTCCACTGAGGAGACTGAGGCTGATGACTCAGAGGTGGACTCGTCCATTACCCAAGCCGAAGTCACTGAGGTGGTTTGCAAGCTCCTCGGTGGCAAGGCACCGGGGGTGGATGAGATCCGCCCTGAGTATCTCAAGTCTCTGGATGTTATGGGGCTGTCTTGGTTGACACGCCTCTGCAACATCGCGTGGCGGTCGGGGACAGTGCCTCTGGAGTGGCAGACTGGGATGGTGGTCCCTCTTTTTAAGAAAGGGGACCGGAGAGTGTGCTCCAATTATAGGGGAATCACACTTCTCAGCCTCCCAGGGATAGTTTACTCCAGGGTACTGGAGAGGAGAATTCGACCAATAGTCGAACCTCGGATCCAGGAGGAACAATGCGGTTTTCGTCCTGTTCGCGGAACACTGGACCAGCTCTATACCCTTCATAGGGTGCTCGAGGGTTCATGGGAGTTTGCCCAACCAGTCCACATGTGCTTTGTGGATCTGGAGAAGGCATTCGACCGTGTCCCCCGTGGTATTCTGTGGGGGGTGCTTCGGGAGTATGGGGTTCAGGGCTCTTTGCTAAGGGCTGTCCGGTCCCTGTACGAACAGAGCAGGAGTCTGGTTCGCATTGCCGGCAGTAAGTCAGACCTGTTCCCAGTGCATGTTGGACTCCGGCAGGGCTGCCCTTTGTCACCGGTTCTGTTCATAATTTTTATGGACAGAATTTCTAGGCGCAGCCAGGGGCCGGAAGGAATCCTGTTTGGGAACCACAGGATTTCATCTCTGCTTTTTGCGGATGATGTTGTCCTGTTGGCTTCTTCAAATCAGGACCTTCAGCATGCACTGGGGCGGTTTGCAGTCGAGTGTGAAGCGGCTGGGATGAGAATCAGCACCTCCAAGTCCGAGGCCATGGTTCTCGACCGGAAAAGGGTGGCTTGCCCTCTCCAGGTTGGTGGAGAAGTCCTGCCTCAAGTGGAGGAGTTTAAGTATCTCGGGATCTTGTTCACGAGTGAGGGAAGGATGGAGCGTGAGATCGACAGGCGGATCGGTGCAGCCTCCGCAGTGATGCGGTCGCTTTACCGGTCCGTCGTGGTGAAGAAGGAGCTGAGCCAAAAGGCGAAGCTCTCAATTTACCGGTCGATCTACGTTCCGACTCTCACCTATGGTCATGAGCTTTGGGTAATGACAGAAAGAACAAGATCGCGGATACAAGCGGCTGAAATGAGTTTCCTTCGCAGGGTGGCTGGGCGCTCCCTTAGAGATAGGGTGAGAAGCACAGTCACTCGGGAGGAGCTTGGAGTAGAGCCGCTGCTCCTCCACATCGAGAGGAACCAGCTGAGGTGGCTCGGGCATCTTTTTCGGATGCCTCCTGGACACCTCCCTGGGGAGGTGTTCCAGGCATGTCCCCCCGAGAGGAGGCCCCGGGGAAGACCCAGGACACGCTGGAGGGACTATGTCTCTCGGCTGGCCTGGGAACGCCTCGGTGTTCTTCCCAAGGAGCTGGCCGAGGTGTCTGGGGAAAGGGAAGTTTGGGCTTCCATGCTTAGACTGCTGCCTCCGCGACCTGGTCCCAGATAAGCGGAAGAAGACGAGACGAGATATATACACACACACACACACACACACAGTATATATATGATTCACCACATTTTGTGTCAATTAAATCATATTAATAGTAACAGATCTGGATAAATCCAGTGACTATAGACCAAACTTTAATATGCCTAAAGTCAATGTTAATGTCAATAATGACTATTATAAATTGCCAATGGTAGACCCTCTGATGATAATGCTCTTCTAATAATATTCTATTTCTAAGTCTAGTAAAAGTCAGACAAAAAAAAGTCAGATAAGTTCGTTAGAATCTAACGTCTGGTCTGGTGATCTAGCCTTGTCAGATATAGGGTCGTCTTGCTGCCGTCCAAAATAGTACGCCATTCGTCCCTGGCGACCATCACGACTGGCGATCCCAACTTTATCTTGGTGATTTTCTGATATTTTTTCTTTGTAGTTTGGCTTTAGCCAGTTCCACCAACGGAACGTCGTTTCATTATCTCATTCAAGAGAACATAAGGTTAAAGACGAGCAGGCGATAAATGCAGACGAAATGCAGATGCAAAAAAACAAACAAAATGGTTGAGTGTTGCGGGTTTTCTCGTTCTCTCGCACGTATCATTAATAGTGCCATCTGTATGCTTTATAGGTAACTGCTAAGACATTGGGTGGCTCAGTGTGACCCCGCGGCAGGGACTGAATTCTGCTCCATTCATATGCGTGCTTGATCTGCATGCATATGCCTCTGGCTTTCACTCCAATCCCCCCGTTATGCCGATCGGTGTACCAACCAGGTAATCGGCATATACCACGGGGTACACACTTGAGTCCACCCATACAATGTCAGACACACGAAAAGCGGAAAGTCAACTATTAATTTTCGTCAACATAAACGGATCAAGTTCAGGGCCGCAGCAGCATTTTAAAATCACCGAGGTCTGTGATGCGCAAAGCGCACGCCGAAAAATGTTCGACATATTTAAATGAGGGGGGTGAATTACACACCACACAAGAGATCTATTCCTAAAATTACTTTCAATGGTGTTTGAACTGAATATCATCAGTTTTGAAAAAAAAATCATGTATGTGGCAAGACTAAGAATAATTTAAGCTTGTTTAATGGTTTGATCTGGTCCAAACAATGAGGACAAAACTGCGCTGCTTCGAAAATGTAAATTTAACAGCTTGATGAAAGTACACTGATGGTTACCATGGAAACTCCGTGTCTACTGCACTGCGTTCCTCCCCTGAGTCGCGCGCTCATTCGCTTTTGTGTTCTTGGTCTCAGAGCCGCACGCACAAAACAGACACAGAAGACAGAATCAATGTTTAACATAATTAACAATGCACTTTTTACGGAGACTTTTTAATGTTCTTCTTTATTTTTTATCCAGTTGAAAATTTAGCATACAAATGTATTTTCAGTTCTTCCAGGTCCAGACCGCGGGGGCCTCATAGCTGGCTACGACCATGATCAAGTTATATATATATTTTTAATCATGTGTAGTAAGGGCGGGCGGGAGATTTTTATGTTGTCAGCGGGAGGTCAGGAGGATTTTCTAAATATTCCCTAAAGCGGGAGATCTCCTGCCCACGGCGGGAGAGTTGGAGCTTCTGTTATTGTCTTATTTAGTGTGCCACTCGGAGAGGGAGGTGCCTGTAAATTTTGGCAGGGCTAGGCCCTTCAGTGGCCAAGCTATGAATTTTAAAGTCGGCCCCGTAGGGGCCCCCATTTTACAGATCATGTTACAACATAATGTATTCGCCCAGTGTAACATTTGGAAGAAAATTAGAAGTAGATTAGACCCATATCCTTACAATTTTTCATGGGCCATCCGGTTTGATGCTTTTTAAAATGCAGAAGGACACATTCGAATTATCAGGGCTTGACATTAACTTTTTAATCCACTTGTCCCAATCAGACAACAGCAAGATTTTTCACTTGTCCTGACCATGTATTAACTTGTCCTGACCATAACCTTTTTATTACTATGTATTTACTAGTTTAATGAATGGCAAGTGGTTGTCACACCCACATGCATTGGTGCACGCAACGGACTTTCACTCACGTGCATTCTGAACAGCGCACACCTCTAATGACAAGCGCCTGCCCTCGATTAAGCGCAATCAGCGCATGCATGAAAAGACGCTGCCAACACTTACACGGTGCGAAGTATTGCGTTGGTTATCACTGTTATTGTCTTGTCTTCCTGGTTATTGGCTCTCGTTTCTGTGTTTTGGTTTCTGATCTTGTCCTGCCCAGTTTAGTTTGTTTGTGCCTTGCTCGACCCTTTTGCCTGTTTATCATTATTGATTCAGCCTGCCGTTTTGGACTATATGCCTATTTGTTTCTTTTATAATAAAGACACTCTTCCTGCACATACACCCGTCTCCTCTCCAATCAACCTGCACTAACTGACAGTGGTTAACAAAGTTTATCAAAAAAGCAGGTATTGTTATGATAATCATTATGCTTTAATGATTTATAATTTTTTCAATAAAACTCTAAATGTAACAATAAACAAAAACTATCCAGTGCCCTATTATGGTGCATGTGTTGTTATAACCCATTACCTGATCTGCAGTTTTAAGAATTAGACTCACTCAAATTCAAAGCTTCTGGAGGAAATAAAGTTAAATCTTGATTAATACAGTAAAACTTGAGGTATACATTAATTTAAAGAAATGAAACAGAAAGAAAACAAGTTGGACATGCAGAGGCGATTCTAGAGTCTGTTGTGGCCCCAAGCAAAAATTTCCAGGGGGCCCTTCTGACCAGTGCCCATCACCAATATGTTATAAATAGTCTGCCGCCAATGAAAAATGTATGAAACCAAAGTTTTTTAAATTCCAAATGTGAAAATACAATGGTAAAGAACAATAAAAACAATAAAAAACAAAATAAATAAGCCTCGGGCCCCGACTCTCAGGGGGCCCCTGGGCCAGGGGGCCCCAAGCAGTTGCCTGCCTTGCCTGTTCACAAGCTGCGCGTCTGTGGACATGATAAGAGTGACAGAATCAGATTGTGAATGAAAACAAACTATAAGTGAGTTTGGCACTGTCATAAAATTCCCCCAAAATATTTTATGATAATGTGTTAATGTCTCATCTCATCTCGTTATCTCTAGCCGCTTTATCCTGTTCTACAGGGTCGCAGGCAAGCTGGAGCCTATCCCAGCTGACTATGGGCGAAAGGCGGGGTACACCCTGGACAAGTCGCCAAGTGATGTGTTAATGTGAACCATATAAAAGAAAAATACAATAAAAAGTACAAATGAAATGAAGAGTCACCAGAGATATTTGTTTTATTGAGGTATTTGATTGCCATTTCTCTGATTTCTATGAATTCAAAGTCTAATGATCTTTAATTAGATGTTATGATGTGGTTATTTTTACACACACACCTGCTGTACTCGGCTTTCCCAGAATTTCGTAAACAATAACATGGCTGGATCATTGAGGGGATTGAACTAGTTTTGTTGGGACTTTATTGATGTGCCTCTTGAATAATTACTATAAAAAATTATGAATTTTAACAATCCCTTAAAAATGTGGTCCATAAAAGATATAAACGCATAAGGTATCATTACTATATTTTCTGGGGTGGTTATATGTTGAGTATATATTGAGGGGCGGTATACTCTGTTGAGTAATTTTCTCTCGTCTGTAAACCAAATTAGATTGGCCTATATGTAGAAAATGTGACAATAATATATGCAGACTACTTATACTATGTATGTAAACTGCTTATTACCATTATTTAACTCATATTTTATATTCTATTGCAACTTTAATCAAGTTTTTAAGGAGTTTTGCTTATCATGTAGCCTTAGCAACGAGTCAGCGAGTATAAATAATATGCATATGAACACGACACTGTTAAACTCACCTCAACATGTCTTTTACAATCTTTTAACCTGCCATGGGCAATGCTAAAGCCACTGTTACAAACAGTACAGCGTGCAACACCCTCATTATTTTACCCCTATTAGGTAAGGGGACAATTTCGTGTAGTCCGAGGTGAAGTAGGTTTTGGTTTGTTTTTTGGTTTGTTTTGGGGTTTTTTTGGCACTCTGTCACAACGTTCCTGGATACACTGAAATGATGGACTTTCTGTCCAGGAGAGAAGACATAAAGCCTGCCCACACAGAACACTGATTGGTCTACTTAGCAAGACAGAGCAATCAGCATGCACTCGTGTTCTCTCTCAGGGAGCTGCTATCAACATGTGGGAGACTCCTGGAACTTCTGGGAGAGTTGGCAATAATTCAACTTGTCCCATCGGACAAGCAGATGCAGATTTGATTTGTCCAGACTGAACATTTAGTTGCCCCATCCAGTCGTACTACCACTAATGTCGAGCCCTGATTATTTTTTATCGGCCACCCAGTCCAATGCTTTTGAAATACAGATGGACAAATGCGAAAATCACCAGTTAATGTCCACCGGTCTGGCCTTATTTCCCACACTGCTTTATATTATATTATTATAGTTTTCTTTTTGTACTTATATGCAAGTAAAATCCAGTTTATGTAAATTCTGGTTTATCGGGCAGTGGTAAATAGCATTTCACTCTATGTAGTAATGTATATGGTTATGTCTGTGAGACCAATGTTTGGCTAAATTAAGCTGATGTTAAGTATTCATAGTGATGCCAGTCATAGTGATTTCATACTTTTCTCAAATACCAGAAGTCGTACACTGGAGGGTCGGCCCACTATGTCTGGAGGGTTCTTCGCATCACAGGTGAAGGTTCCATTGTCAGCAAAGTCCAGATTTCGGATCAGGATAGAGCCATCACGACGAGCTGGGTTGCCCACAAACTCCAGGCGGTCCCGGAACGGTCCTTTATTGTCTACATAGGGAACTCCATTTGTGTAGTGGAAAATCTGACCAGTGACAAAACCAGACAAAATGAAGACATAAATAAACATCATTCGTGCAAAAAAAAGAAATCCATGCCTAATGTGCTCTATTAATGAATTACCAATAGTAGAAATATATGTATTTTAAGAAGCATACACATTAAACTGTGAGCAGTGCCCCCTCATAAAACTATTACAATAATATTTAAAGGAAAAAAAGAGTGTATCATGGAATAACAGCAGGAAAAAGTGTCCAATTCAACAGTTCATAACATTTCTAATAATGTAATGAAAAGAACAAGTTATTTTTAACTTCCAAATAAATTCTATTGGAAATACAGCAAATGTAATTATCTACTCTCTTCAGCAAATGTAATCTCCATTTAAAATACAGCAAATGTGCTTGAATGTAATTTTGGAATACATAATATAATATAGAGTTTGTCTCTAATGTCCTTCCATGTAATTAAACTATATATGAGCTGAAAATCTTTCTGGTTTACAAAGCACTTACATAAATAACTCATGAAGACAGTGGGACGAGCACATGTGTGTATGTGTGTACGTACAGAGATGCTGTCTTTTGCCCCATCTGGCCTGTAGCTCCAGGAGAAAGTGACATCATCAGAAGTCCATCGCCATGAGAAGAAAGAGCAGGAAAGACGGATATCTGAGCCTACCAGAGCATGCCTCTCCCAGCCAGTATACACCACTATAGCTTCTGACTGGGGAGCTACATGCACACACACACACACACACACACACACAATCAACTTAATATATATATATATAAATAAATAATGTATTTTTTAATGAAATAAAACAAAGATTAAGCAGACCACTAAGCTGGAATTCACAGATTAGAAGTCATACAGGTAAGGTAGAAGAGGTGGAGTATTATATTGACCTAAAGTAGCTCCTTATTGTACTTACACACCAAAAATTTTCTAAAACAATTCAATTATTTAATTATTTCTGTCATTCTTCCCTTTGTAAATGAATGTGAACAAAGAAAGACTTTAAAAGACGTTTAAAAAATTAATACTTGAAGTCACAAATTAAATTGTAGATCTCACATTTCAGTTCAGAATTAACTCAGAAAATCATGTTTCATTCATCTCAAATTCTTCATCTCAAATGCATGCATACCTTTATGGCATAAATTTACATGTAATTGAACACTATAACTCCCATAAAGGTAATTTGATCATAAAGCATCAAATAAGTCCCCACCTGATTTATAGATATACATAATATAGGCATGACTGTACCTATATTATGTATATCTATGAACACAGGCTTGGATTACTATGCAAAACTACACAATTAGCTCCTTAATTCCCTCTTCCAAAGACCACTAACCAGAAATTATTTAATAAATAATATTACTGTTGGCTTAAAAAAAGTTAACTAACTAAAATTATCAAGCCACTGGCAATGCTCTGGTCAAAATATGACCACTGACAAAAGGCTAGAGGACAATTAACAAAAACTAAACCTGATGAGATATAGTCTGTAACTGTACACCTATAAGGTGTCTCTGCAAGGACTGCGTGTCTAAGAAAGTGGCTAGTCAGTGTATACAACAATTAAAACCCAATTAACACTTTTCCACCTGAGCACAGTGTATGCTACACTGTCCCTTTTCCAGTGAGTCAAGGAGACTGAGAAATAAATGGGTCACAGTCATTACCAGGATATTCTAAAGTGATTTACATACTGGGTGCACCTGAAGAAAGCTAGATGTAATTAATATTAACCAGATAAAAATTATTTTAAAATGAAGTAGAATGCAATGTAATTTGACTTTGCATAACTCCTCATGCAATATAACATAAATAATTTATTTTGCATTAGCAATAAAAGCTATCTCTTTTCAAAAATAGCAGAATATTCCATTTGTAAATGCAAAATATAGACAAAATTAAATTACACAAAAAAGGCAATTTATTTAAGTAGTTAATATTGGTACTTATTTACCAACAAGCAACTTTAAAGTTGCCAAGAAAGATTAATGAATACAACTCAGGCATAAACCAATCTGATCAAATAAGTTACACAGAATAAGTAAGTGCATAAATAAAGTACTAATACAGGGGGCTGCAAAAGTAGGTACACAATAATGAAAAACAAAACGTTTGGACAAGACATTAGTATTAAATGAAACCTAGCACCACTATTATAATACTGGTAATACTGGAATAATCCTTACTGTATACCTACTTTTGCAGCCCCCTGTATAATAAATAATAAATTTCACTGCTTTAATATAACAGTTAATATTATCCTCAGAGAAAATGTGCAAGTGCAATGTATATATACAAAAATTGTGATATTCGATATTGTACTTTTCACACTGAATTATTTAGTGTTCCACCCTGGTTAAAAGTAAAAACAAACAAACAAACAAAAAACCTTCTTATGCATTTATATGAAAATATTCCCATAAACATAACTTTATTTTTAAAAATCATGGCAAAATCATTACATTGAAAATGACATTGTAAAAAACAGGCCATTATAAAGTAATAAGGGAAACTTGCTACTTTTCCTACCTGTATGGCAATGTAAAGTTTTGAAGTTTTGTTTACCTGCACTGAACAGCACCACAGATGTGAGCACCAGTAGAGTTAGCATGCTTTCTGTCTGATGTTTCTGCTGCACAGCTTGTGGAAGACCAGAAAGCAGAGGATTAAAAATGAGGAAAGTGGAGGAAAAATGTAGGGATGGAGGGAGTGAGGTTGAGGGGCACCCAGGCAAGTGTGTGCAGGCTCAGAGTTTATATCCAACCACACCCCTAAGTCAGGTCCTACCCTAAGACTGCCTTCTTTTTTTTAATTCAGTCCTGCCTATCCTATATGTATCACTTGCTCCCTCTATCTCCACCCCAAGCCAGGCCCTGACCTAGTAACACTTTATCTCTGAAATCTTTTATTCTCTCTCTCTCTCTCTCTCTCTCTCTCTCTCTCTCTCTCTCTCTCTCAGTTCATCATTTATTCAAACTAATAACCCAGGAATGATGCAGAGATATTAAAAAAGACTAAAATTCTTTGCTCACTTCATTTTGCATTTTTAATTAAAGGATTCTGTCCATTTGATGGTTAAAAGCTGAGGCTTTAAAAGGCTACTTTCAAGATTTAATGACAGACATTTTAACGTTAGTTCTGTGTGTGTGTGTGTGTGTGTGTGTGTGTGTGTGTGTGTGTGTGTGTGTGTGAGAGAGAGAGAGAGAGAGAGAGAGAGAGAGAGAGAGAGAGAGAGAGAGAGGTGCCCTTTCACCAGAACACAAACAAATAATATTAGACAAAGCCTTTTCTTTCATCTATCCATGTCCTCTCTCTCTCTCTCTCTTTCTATCTCTCTCTCTCTCTCTCTCTCTCTCTCTCTCTCTCTCTCCAAATTCCTCTCCTCTGCTGACGTGTGCCAGTCAAAACAATGCAAGGAGTTAGAGAGAGAGTCCTATTGCTTGTTCTATCTCTCCAGACAAAGCTTTGCATTCTTTCCTCCTCTGGTCACTATTTCACTCCTCCTCTTCCAGTAATATGGACAAAACAAAAGGACAGAGAGAGCAGTTAGAAATAGATGGGTTGAGATAAGGACACACTGGTATTACAAAAAGTAAAAAAAAAAAAAAAGTATTAGAGACAAAGTGTAACAACAGTGACCTTAACATATTTCAGGACCTTTTAAACCAGATCAATTTTATTCCTGAACCCTCTGATCATAATCTTAACATGGGCAGTGGTGACAGAGTCAGAACACTTCTGTGCTATAGAAAGCCCATAAATTGTAACCACTTGCTATTTACTTAAAATAGCTACAATACTTAAAATACTACAAGTCAATTACTTGTAGTAATTGACTTGTAACTTGTAATAACACTCAGTGCAAAATGTATACTCTTCTTACTCATTGGGTGACATTGGGCATACTTAACAACCTGTGATCTCTTCCCTTTGTCTGTCTCTCTCTGTCAAGTTATATGTCAATCCTGAACCACTAGTGATGCTTTCTGCTACCCGGACCTGCCTGATCTATCCTGATGCCCTAAGTATGGCTGGAGTCTTATCACACTGCTTCTGTGGAGGATGGCCCCATATGGACAGTCGAAAATCGCACTTGGACACTTACAGTTTTGCTATTATGGCTGAGGCTACAATTGACATGATAACTTTAGGACTGCAGTTGTCATAAACAATCTTGAACTCAAGTTTCCATCAACTGAACTGTTGAAAACTTCAACAAAACAGGCTTCATGTTAAACCTATAATGAATTTCCTGGTTACACAGTTGCACTTTATGACTATATAGGACACAGTTATATATGCAAGTTATTTATAATCATGCTATCTGTTATCACCCAAATGAGGATGGGTTCCCTTTTGAGTCTGGTTCCTCTCAAGGTTTCTTCCTCATGTTGTCTGAGGGAGTTTTTCCTTGCCACCGTCACCATAGGCTTGTTCATCAGGGATAAATTAGGGATGAAATTAGCTCATGTTTAAAGCCTTTAATTTTCTGTGAAGCTGCTTTGCGACAATGTCTGTTTTTAAAAGTGCTATACAAATAAACTTGACTTGATTTGACTTGACTTAATATGGAGAATGGTTTGTTTTTCATCTCATTTCCATGTCCAGTTCACCAGTTACAACACCATGTAATGCTGGTGGTGCATCTCAGAGCCCTCTTGCAAAAACTGCATAATGATTTACAACAGCGAGAACTGCGCGCTTCACAGAACATGCTAGGTCGAATTCTGACATCAGTATTGGTAATAAGTGCTCTTGAGTTGGTTGCTGTCTAGCTTTGTTGGCTATCCTGCCAAGTAAGTTTAATTTAGTTGACTAACTTATCTTTGTCCATGTGCATCGCCCAAAATTAGGTATATTGGTCTTAGCAGCATATTGTCTATGGATCTCGTTACATTAGCTTAGCATGCTATTATTCTGAGTTTGTGTGCAATACTTGTTCAAACTTTGACTGTCACATGGCAAAAAAAAAAAAGTCTGAACATGAATGTTTACTTCAAAGCATAATTAGTGATCTGTCTCACAGTTGTGACATAGGCTGTAAACTTTTAGGTGTTATCCCTATCTCATGAAGATTTGTAGTTTTCCCAGATGACAAAAGTCATTTAACCTCAGTCTCATCTCAGGCTAGCATGCAAATAAATAAATTAGTATCATGCCAAAGCATTTGGTCAGTCTTTGTAAATCTCATGCAAAATGAGCCTTGAAAGCTTGCAACTTTGCAAACATAAAAACAGCATTTTCAAAATGGTCTATGTTAGTGTGAACTAGGCCTTAGGCATGTACGCATCTCATTGTTTATAAGTACAATTACAGACCATAATGATTTATGGTCTTGCTATGATTTACAACCTCAAATCATAAAAAAGTTGGGAAGGTATCTTTAACAACCTTCTGCTTTGGGGTAATGAGGAACTGAGAAGCAGGCTTCAAGAACAGGTGTGTTTTATTGTACTTTCACTTTTCAGTGACTTCCAAACTCACACACTGTGCTGGGTGGCTCAGCTCTCTCTCTCTCATAATTGGCTGTCTGAAAGACACACAGAGACACACATTAATAGACAGTCAGTAATTAGACACAGGTGTAACTTGTCATATGTTACCTGCTGGTTCAACCTGACTCTTCACTGTTTACAGCCGACGCTCGACCACACCCTCGCTGCCATAGTATAATGAAATTGAAACATGCAAAAGGATTCTGTACAGAACACTGGTTAGAAGATCAATGAATTTCCATCATTCATTTAAAAAAAAAACTTTTATGCAATGAAAAAAACAAAATGCAAATCCTCAAAAAGATAAAATCATCTATGAAAGCCTAGTAGTGCCTCAGCTATGCATTTTATCAGTTGATTTTTCACAGGTGTGAGCAGTACAGAATCTATATATTGTATATTGTATTATAAATATATTTTAAATGAGCATTTACAGATTATATAAACACACAGTACACACTCACACCATAAACACCACAGCAACAGATTCTTCCATGAGAGTTATTAGTGCATTTGAGAATGGCTGACATCATCGAATTGCAAAAGTTAAATGTGTGTTTTGTGTGTGTGTGTGTGTGTGTGTGTGTGTGTGTGTGTGTGTGTAGCGATGACATTTATCAGGGTCATTTCAGGACAAAGGGGCGATCTGTCTTTCTCCATCCTCATCCCTCTCATGGCAGGGATGTCACAGGGAGCACGGAATGAGGGATGGAGAGAGGGAGCAAGACGAAGGGATGGGGAGAGAAGGCAAAAGAGGAGAAAAGCTATTGTTCTCATTTGAAAGGCAACTTATTGTTTTCAGAAAGCCCTGCAGTAGTGTAGGAGTGATAGGAGCGAGGAAAAGAAGAGACACAGAGACAGACAGAGACAGGCAACAAATACACTTCAGAAAGAATGTGGAAATAATTTTTCTTCCTTATATTTTTGCCTTTGTGTATCCTTACACAATATCTGTATGAGAGAAATGGTGTAGAAAGAGCATTTTTCCTCCTGAGAGTGTTTGAGTACTAAATCAGTATTCTGTGGAAATACCCTCTTAGATGAAAACACACACTTCAACTTTCATCCAGTCTGTCATTACATACTCAAGAGAAAAATATTCTTTCGAGCACCCATACACACTCATGTAAGAAAGAAACGTCACACTTCTTTTTCATAAAAGATACAGAGAATAATGTGAACTCACATAATTAAGATCATGTAAGCATATAAGTTGGGCATATGCTGATATTCCATTATGCAAAATATCAACATTCTACATGTGTGACATTTGACTGCCTAGGTAGTCATCATTTTTTGGGTGGAGTCCTATTTTCCAGAATAACTGTCTTCTATGGCAGGCGTTCTCAAACATTTGCAGTCAGAGGCCCCTTTAACTGTAAATAATAATAATAATAATAATAATAATAATAATAATAATAATAATAAATTATTATTATTATTATTATTATTATTAATAACTAACTAACTAACTAGTTACAGTGCAGACGTTATTTTATAAACATAATCCAACTGTTCAAAGGCTCATTATTTGAATGTGTACAACTAATATTTAACTGATATCATAAAATATGGGCATTGATTGGTCAGTGATAAATGCTCCAGCAAATCACTGGCCACTGCTTTTTGGAGAAGTTCCACTTGCACAGAAGTATTCAAACTGTGGGATGTGTAGGAAAAGAAGGAAAATATAATATATGAACGAATTATGGGCGGCACGGTGGTGTAGTGGTTAGCGCTGTCGCCTCACAGCAAGAAGGTCCGGGTTCAAGCCCCGTGGCTGGCGAGGGCCTTTCTGTGTGGAGTTTGCATGTTCTCCCTGTGTCCGTGGGGGTTTCCTCCGGGTGCTCCGGTTTCCCCCACAGTCCAAAGACATGCAGGTTAGGTTAACTGGTGACTCTAAATTGACCGTAGGTGTGAATGTGAGTGTGAATGGTTGTCTGTGTCTATGTGTCAGCCCTGTGATGACCTGGCAACTTGTCCAGGGTGTACCCCGCCTTTCACCCGTAGTCAGCTGGGATAGGCTCCAGCTTGCCTGCGACCCTGTTGAAGGATAAAGCGGCTAGAGATAATGAGATGAGATGAGATGAACGAATTATCTCTCAGAAATTTATTTTAATACATTTATGCATTTTTGTAGTAAATTCAGCTGATGATCCAATTGATATGCAAATCTGGATTGACTGACAGTTGCACAGGGATTTGGAACTCAAATATTAATTGACCCTGGCTAGAAGTGCTGCTCCTGTTGTGATTTCATATAAATTCACCAAACTGGTATAATTTCCACATCTCATTTCTACAGGTACCCTTCAGAATTATTGGCACACTTCATAAATTTTGACATAAAGTGTGGTATAAAATACAAACAAACAAAAAAAATAAGATACAAACATGAAGGTGAAATTTTCCAAAAATTCCCTACTTTGAAATAACAAAATAATTTTAAATACTATGTATAAATACTAACAAATACAAGCAAAAAAAAAATAAAAAATACTGCCCATGTGGTTTAGATGTGCCCATAGATGGAGCTCAAATATTATGACCCTTAAAAATGCATCCCAAATATTACAGAAATGGTTGAAGGAAAACACGTTTTGTTGTTGTTGTTGTTGTTTTGTTGCTTTTTTAAAGGGCAGCACGGTGGTGTAGTGGTTAGCGCGGTTGCCTCACAGCAAGAAGGTTCCAGGTTCGAACCCAGCGGCCGGTGAGGGCCTTTCTGTGTGGAGTTTGCATGTTATCCCCGTGTCTGCATGGGTTTCCTCCAGGTGCTCCGGTTTCCACCACAATCCAAAGACATGCAGTTAGGTTGGCGTGGGGTGGCCTTGGGCTGAGGTGCCGTTGAGCAAGGTACCAAACCCCTGACTGCTCCCCGGGCACTCTGGGTTGCCCACTGCTCTGTGTGTGTGTGTGTGTGTGTGTGTGTGTGTGTGTACGTGTGTGTTCACTGCTTCAGATGGGTTAAATGCAGAGGATGAATTTCACTGTGCTTGAAGTGTGCATGTGACGAATAAAGGTTTCTTCTAACTCTTTGTCTCTGGGTTTGAACAGTATCAGTGATCTCTCTCCCCTTTGCTGTTATAGTAACCTCCATTCTTCTGGGAAGGTTCTCCACAAGATTATTGAATTTGGACATTTAACCACAACAGTATTAGTGAGGGTCAGGCAAACTTTAAACTTTTGGCCATATAGTGAAGCATTCTACATATATTACATGTGTATGATGCTTCAATTCAATTCAATTTTATTTATATAGCACTTTTAGCAATGGGCATTGTCATGAAGCAGCTTTACAAAAAAGTCTGGATATAAAAATTAAATTTAAATGTATCTCAAATGCAGAGGTGGACAGTAATGAAGTACATTTACTTGAGTACTGTACTTAAGTACACTTTTTGAGTATCTGTACTTTACTTAAGTATTTTTTTTTTTGGGAAACTTATGACTTTAACTTCACTACATTTGAAAGGCAAATATCGTACTTTTCACTCCACTACATTTCTATCAAGGTCCTTGTTACTCGTTACTATGAAGCAGCTTTGAAAGTGGATGCTTTTTTCTTTTCTTTTCTAAAACTCGATTGATTTTTTTAGCAGGTGACACTGAGACAGCCTATCAGTAATTGCTAGGGTAATTTCACATCCGGGCGGCACGGTGGTGTAGTGGTTAGCGCTGTCGCCTCACAGCAAGAAGGTCTGGGTTCGAGCCCCGTGGCCGGCGAGGGCCTTTCTGTGTGGAGTTTGCATGTTCTCCCCGTGTCCGCGTGGGTTTCCTCCGGGTGCTCCGGTTTCCCCCACAGTCCAAAGACATGCAGGTTAGGTTAACTGGTGACTCTAAATTGAGCGTAGGTGTGAATGTGAGTGTGAATGGTTGTCTGTGTCTATGTGTCAGCCCTGTGATGACCTGGCGACTTGTCCAGGGTGTACCCCGCCTTTCGCCCGTAGTCAGCTGGGATAGGCTCCAGCTTGCCTGCGACCCTGTAGAGCAGGATAAAGCGGCTAGAGATAATGAGATGAGAATTTCACATCCATAGACTATAAAATCAAGCTCAATGATTTCTCAGCAGCATTATTTGAACTCGATCAGTTGATGGCAGAATGGAAGGAGGTGGTTCTTCTGGGGAATGCACACACACCCGTGGCCCATAAACCCATGTTTCAGTTTTCTGAAAGGATTAAAGATTTGTTTCATTTTAAATGTTTGCTTTGTTTGCCAAAAACGAACCACATCACAGCTTACAAAAACTCGCTGTCCAACCTCATTTTGAGGTATATAAACATTTTATTCCAAGAGAAAGCTTGCAATGAAGCTGTATGTGCTTTTAGAGCTAGCAATAACATTGCAATAGCTATGCAGTCTGATTAGTCAAATGACTTTCTATGGATTTGCCCATCAAGTTACTGTAGCCTTGTCCACGGCTAACGTTAACACATAGCTAGTTAACTTGGACACAGTTAGCATGTAAAAATGAAGTTACACTAACATGAATAACGTTAACTTATCTGAAGTTCTTTCAGAAATGTTTTAGCATAATCTTGCCAAATAAACAATGTAGTAATCTTTCTTTTCTAGTAAGGTTAGATACCCAATATGATTTTGAGTTTGAAAAGAGTTTGCTAGCATGTCAGGTGGAGCTTTACTGACTAGCTAGCTTAATGTTAATCCACCATGATGCACAGCATGCATTAATTTTATGAATTCACAAAATAATCCAGTAGGTTGCTTCAGAGACATGAAGTATTGTAAGCGTTGTGTCAATAATAAAACAATGTGTTGACCGAAAATGTACTTTTAATACTTAAGTATTTTTAAAAGCAAGTACTTCAGTATTTTAACTTAAGTAAAAATTTGACTGTACAACTTTCACTTGTATTGGAGTAACATTTGACCAGTGGGATCTGTACTTTGACTTAAAGGGGAACAGAGGGCAATATATAGAGTAAATATAACACTAAAACACACATTAACGAACCTTATTCAAGACTTACAAAAGTTTTTTGTTCTAAGGTTGGAAAGTTATAGTGTTTTGAAAGTAGCTCGAGCAAACTATTTCCGCAGTTTGAACAGCCCGCCATGATATTAATTTTATCCAATCAGAATGCACGTTCATTTTCTTTGCGTAACACTCATGACGTATGTATGTGCCCAGTTGTGTTGGCTCATTGAGGTTGTGAATAGCACGTGTGAAATACCTGTTTCTGCCTCTTGCGACGATTTCGCAAGTCCACGGGTGGCGCCTATCTCATTGCAGCAAATAAATTCTGCTGGACTCATGAGCAACTCCACGTTACATTTTCCATACGAGCACCACACCGTGTCACCTGCATGCAGACGCTCTGCCCCACGCTCGCCACGCTCATGGTCAGCATCAGTCTCATCCTCGCCGTCATCCGAGCTTTCTTCTCTTATTTCATCACCGGAGTCGAGAGTACCTCTCCTAGCTATTTTAAGTTCATTTCTTAAGACAAGGATTTTTTAAGATGTTACCTTGTTGACAGTTTCGGCGAGAATCTTCCGCCTTCTTCAAAACAGTCACCAGATGTGTCCTGGGGGAGCGACCTGACAGCAGGAGTCATGAACTACCTGTCAAATTGGGCGGGACGTTCACGCCTCCTTAGTGTAACATCAGCTGATAAGGCACGTCACCACTCGACATCTGGTGACTGTTTTGAAGAAGGCGGAAGATTCTCGCCGAAACTGTCAACAAGGTAACATCTTAAAAAATCCTTGTCTTAAGAAACGAACTTAAAATAGCTTTAATAGTTAGACATAATGAACTTGCACTACATAGTACCTCTCCTAGGTTCAAACTGGTACCCTTCTAAGCCATAGCCTGCTTGCAGTGTGTCTTGCGGGATCTCTTCGTATGATTCGACAGAGCTGTCGCTTTCACTTGATGCGCCCGACACCATGATTACACACTTATCTCCTCTATTTCGGAGAGTTCCGCTAGTCCAGTGGGTAGTGCTGACGTCACGGTCTTTTAAAAATGGCGACTCTTGTGCGGTTTAGCGTATAAAGTATTATATTTACAATTACCAAGATATTTTGTTGTTTTCTAGTATATAAATTTGATAGAATACTTAAGAATACATTACTTTGTCACATCAGCAACTGTATATATTATATTTGGTACCCCTTTAAGTAGTAATGACGTTGGGTGCTTTGTCCACCTTTGCTCAAATGAGGAAGCCAGAGGCACTTGTGGCAAGGAAAAACTTCCTGAGGTGAAAAGATGAAGAAACCTCGAGGGGAACCAGATTGAAAAGGGAATCTATCCGCATCTGGGTGACATCAGAGAGTGCAATTATAAATTATTTCTAAAACAGATACTATAAAGTCAAGCAGTGCCTAGTGTGTTAAAAGAAACTTGAGTATGACCCTCATTAGAGTTTTAACTTCTCTTGTTTCTGAAATTATTTTGTTTTGTTTATCTCTTTGTAGATCTGTCATAAATTAAGTCAGCTGTTCAGTGATTAAGACTTGAGTGTAAACTGTTCTTAGCAATTGCTGTCTTTAGGCTATTGTAACAATTTTCACATTCAGACAATAAGAAACTGGGAGACAGTTTAAGGTGCATTTTATTTTTCGCAACTTTAGCTATAAATCACATGTACACTCACACAGACAACACATCAGGTTGACACTCATCTCTCTCTCTCTCTCTCTCTCTCTCTCCTCTCTCTCTGGTCATCTGAAAGACGTACAGAGAAACATTAATATACAGCCAGTAATTAGACACAGGTGTACGTCATCACATTACCTGCTAGTTCAACCTGACTCCTCACCGTTCACAGCCTATACTTGACCATGCCCTCACTGCCACATACCCCCACCACCTGACCCAGGCTGGGGAGCCGTCCAAGCCTGTCGCTGACCCCCCAGGGTGGAAGATGTAATCTGCCAACACCATCTGTGCCTCCAGCCTGTAGACCACCTCAAACATGAAGGGCTGAAGAGCTAGATAACATGAGTGATCTGTGCATTGACATCCTTCATGTGGTGGAGCCACTGGAGCTGAGCATGGTCAGAAGAGAGGGGAAAAGGGCATCCTAGCAGGTAATACTGGAGAGTGAGGACCGCTCACTTGATGGCCAGACACTCCTTCTTGATGGTGCTCTTGCATCGAGAGCTTGCCGTTGATGTACAGCACCAGACACTCCTCCCCCTCCACCACCTGAGACAAAACTGTCCCCCACCCTCTGTCTGACACATTGGTCTGCAAAACAAAGGGAAGAGAAAAGTCAGGAGAATGCAACAGCAGGCCCCCACACAAAACCGCTTTAACCTGAGTGAAAGTCCATTCGCACAGCTTTGTCCACAGGACTGGATCTAGTGCCCCATTTTTAGTGAGGTCAGTCAGCAGGCTAGTGACATTTTAAAAATTAGGGAAAAATTGCCTATAATCGCCAGCCAGCCCCAGGAACTGCCTCACCCCCTTTTTGGTCTTAGGTCTCGGGTAGGCCACAATTGCTGCAGTCTTATCAATTTGGGAATGCACCTTCCCATGACCCAAGTGAAAGCACAGAGACTATACAACCCTGATTCCAAAAAAGTTGGGACAAAGTACAAATTGTAAATAAAAACGGAATGCAATTATGTGGAAGTTTCAAAATTCCATATTTTATTCAGAATAGAACATAGATGACATATTAAATGTTTAAACTGAGAAAATGTATCATTTAAAGAGAAAAATTAGGTGATTTTAAATTTCACAACAACACATCTCAAAAAAGTTGGGACAAGGCCATGTTTACCACTGTGAGACATCCCCTTTTCTCTTTACAACAGTCTGTAAACATCTGGGGACTGAGGAGACAAGTTGCTCAAGTTTCGGGATAGGAATGTTAACCCATTCTTGTCTAATGTAAGATTCTAGTTGCTCAACTGTCTTAGGTCTTTTTTGTCGTATCTTCCGTTTTATGATGCGCCAAATGTTTTCTATGGGTGAAAGATCTGGACTGCAGGCTGGCCAGTTCAGTACCCGGACCCTTCTTCTATGCAGCCATGATGCTGTAATTGATGCAGTATGTGGTTTGGCATTGTCATGTTGGAAAATGCAAGGTCTTCCCTGAAAGAGACGTCGTCTGGATGGGAGCATATGTTGCTCTAGAACCTGGATATACCTTTCAGCATTGATGGTGTCTTTCCAGATGTGTAAGCTGCCCATGCCACATGCACGAATGTAAACCCATACCATCAGAGATGCAGGCTTCTGAACTGAGCACTGATAACAACTTGGGTCATCATTCTCCTCTTTAGTCTGAATGACACGGCGTCCCTGATTTCCATAAAGAACTTCAAATTTTGATTCGTCTGACCACAGAACAGTTTTCCACTTTGCCACAGTCCATTTTAAATGAGCCTTGGCCCAGAGAAAATGTCTGCGCTTCTGGATCATGTTTAGATGCGGCGGCTTCTTTGAACTATAGAGTTTTAGCTGACAGTGGCGGATGGCACGGTGAATTGTGTTCACAGATAATGTTCTCTGGAAATATTCCTGAGCCCATTTTGTGATTTCCAATACAGAAGCATACCTGTATGTGATGCAGTGCCATCTAAGGGCCCAAAGATCACAGGCACCCAGTATGGTTTTCCGGCCTTGACCCTTAGGCACAGAGATTCTTCCAGATTCTCTGAATCTTTTGATGATATTATGCACTGTAGATGATGATATGTTCAAACTCTTTGCAATTTTACACTGTTGAACTCCTTTCTGATATTGCTCCACTATTTGAATTAGGGGGATTGGTGATCCTCTTCCCATCTTTACTTCTGAGAGCCGCTGCCACTCCAAGATGCTCTTTTTATACCCAGTCATGTTAATGACCTATTGCCAATTGACCTAATGAGTTGCAATTTGGTCCTCCAGCTGTTCTTTTTTTGTACCTTTAACTTTTCCAGCCTCTTATTGCCCCTGTCCCAACTTTTTTGAGATGTGTTGCTGTCATGAAATTTCAAATGAGCCAATATTTGGCATGAAATTTCAAAATGTCTCACTTTTGACATTTGAGATGTTGTCTATGTTCTATTGTGAATACAATATCAGTTTTTGAGATTTGTAAATTATTGCATTCCATTTTTATTTACAATTTGTACTTTGTCCCAACTTTTTTGGAATCGGGGTTGTACTTCCACCCACCCAATTGCACACTTCTTCAGGTTTGCCATGAATCCTGTGTACCTCAGCAATCTCAGGACAGCCCTGAGATTAAATGCCACTGCCAGTCATTACTATAAACAATAATTTTCTTCTAAATAGGTAGCAAAATACACACTGTGGGGATGGAAACTTCTGCCCATGAGATGCTGAAATGTTGCTGGGGCCCCAAACAACCCAAATGGAAGGGTGACAAATTGGTGTAACCCAAATGGAGTAGAAAAGGTCATTTTTTTCATAGAATGATGGAGTCAAGGGGATCTGTCAATATCCCTTTCTTAGATGTAGTGTCGAATAAGCAAGCTGTGCCTAATGCCTCGGTCACAACCGGCCGTATGTGCTCCTACGGCCGGTCTATGTGCAAAAAATGCAAGAAACGAACGGAGGGCGCGCGTGAAATGCAAGGAGGGCGCGTGTGTGACGTGCTGATTTTCGAGCCGTAGACTGGCCGCAGAGGTTCTTTGTCATGTCAAACAAACTCTACGGGAGCTTACGTTTTTTTCAGGTTGCAAGACAAACTTACGGCCAACGTGCGTCTTTCTCCACAAACAAAAAAACGCAGCGATTTGGGAAATGCCAAAAATCGCACGGCCAAAAAATCGTACGTCCGGTTGTGACCTAGGCTTAAGTGATCGAGCAGTTCATCAATGCAAGGCATTAGATATGCATCAAATTAAGACACCACATTGACTTTTCTATAGTCTACACAGAACTGGACTGAACCATTGGTCTTGGGAACTAAGACCACCAGGCTGTTCCAGTCGCTGCGCGACTCCTCAATTACCCCCACATTGACCATTGCCTTGATTTTATCCTGAACCACATTTTTAAGTGTTCGGACAGCTGATATGGGCGGCTGTATACTACCATCCCTAGGGAGATGCTATGTGGTGCTCTATGAGGTTAGTGCGACGAAGAAGAGGCAAAAACAAATCACAGAATTCCTCCTGAAACCTGATAATTTGTGCTCTCCAGGACGGTGAGAGGTGGTCTCAACAGGGGACCAGGGTGAATTGGGCCACACTTTTTGGACTTACCTCTGGTCCCAGTTCTGCCTTCTCAGGAACGATCATCGCCAGAACCACAGAAACTTCATTTTTCTACGGTTTCAGGAGATTGAGGTGGTAAATTTGAAGTGCATCGCCTCTATCCTGCTTGACCTCATAGTCAATTTCCCCAATTTGCTGTGTGACCTCAAAGAGCCCTTGCCACTTGGCAAGTAATTTTGAGCACAATGTGAGCAGTAAAATGAGCACTTTATCTCCTGGTGTAAATTCCCTAAGTTGTGTTCCTCTGTTGTACAGGTGGGATTGCCATTCTTGTGCCTGTAGCAAATTCTCCTGGGTTATATCACTCAGTACATTGGTGGAGTTTTGCTCACAGGTCAAGAACACACTGAATTTCATGTTTGCTTTGAGAAGGTCCCTCCTTCCAATTTTCTGTAATGATGTCTAAAATGCCACAAGGCTTGCACCCATATAGCAATTCAAATAGGTAAAATCCAGTGGAGGCTTATGGGACTTGACCCATTGCAAACAACAGAGTACCTAGCCACTTTTCCTTCTAGCATCCCCATGAATGAACTTACGAATCATTTTTTTCAGCATTTGATTAAATCATTTGACCAGCCTATCCATTTGCGGATAATAAACACTGGTATGAATCAATTTACTCCCCAATAATCTGTACAGTTCACATAATGTACGGTACATGGCATGAAAGTAGTGCCTTGATCAGCCAGGATTCTTTCAGAATCCCAAGCTGGGAGATAATGCAGAAGAGTGCCTCTGCAACTCTACATGCAGAGATATTGCGAAGAGGAACTGCTTCTGGGTATTGCGTTGCCAATCAATCTAATGACCCAACAAGTTCTGAGACAATTCTTATGAAGTGGATCTCAATTAACAATAATGGGATGTGACAAGCTGCACACCAGTTACAGACATCGATGTGAATCTCTGGCCAATGAAAGTGGGCCATGAGACACTTCAGTATCTTATCCTGACCTAAATGCTCACATGAGCCACATGGAATAATAGTTTCCTACAGCTATTTGGGCCCAACTACTGTGTTGTCTTTCCTGAGTGTCCTGTGTCACTTGATAGATTATATCCTTAATCACTGCAAAATATGGGTAGGAAAGTGTAACATTAAGTTGGAGGTTTTGAACATTGATTACTCTCACTTGGTCAAAAGCGTGTCTCAGAGTCTCGTCTCATGTCTGCTCCAATGGGAAATCCTGAAGAGGACTCCTCAATAAGAGAGAAGAGGTGGGGCCCTCCGACCTATCTGTGTCATCATGACACAGAGCTGATGCAGATGGCCCTGAGACTACCTCCCCAGCCAATGTTGCAGCAGAATCCCCCCATGCCATGCCACTGCAGGACCCATCCATTACTAGTTGTTTGATTAATTTTCAAAACCCAGACCAATGTATCCCCACAATCAGTGGCTGGGTGAGGCTCAGGCTAACTGTCACCTCCACACTATGCTTTTCTCCCCAGTAATGAATAGTGACAGGCATTAGTGGATATTTATGAACATTCCCATGCACACACTTCATCTTCACCAACTGTGCATTTCCCAGTGCCCCACAATTAATCAGGCTTTGGTATATGGAAGTCTGATTACAACCAGAATCCACCAAGGCCTGTTGTGTACCCCCTTGAATACTCAGCTACCCGGTATGTTCCTGCTTGATTGAGTGAGGCCCAAGGTACCGTACATCAGAAATGCAAATCAGAATCCTCACCTTCTTGCAGAAGTGCTGATTCCAGAACTTCCCAGCCTCATTGCCATGCCTACAAACCTGCCTGGGTTTTCCACCAGTTCTGATGAGCATGGATGGGTCCATCTTTGGAGATAGAGAGAGAGAGAGAGAGAGAGAGAGAGAAAGAGAGAGAGAGAGAAAGAAAGAAAGAAAGAAAGAAAGAAAGAAAGAAAGAAAGAAAGAAAGAAAGAAAGAAAGAACGAAAGAAAGAAAGAAAGAAAGAAAGAAAGAAAGAAAGAAAGAAAGAAAGAAAGAAAGAAAGAAAGAAAGGGGGTTATTGGCAGCACAGATACAGAAGAAGAAGGAGTTGAGGAGACACAGGGAGAGACACGGGTTCAGGGAGCAGGTTTCGGGGGAGGTGACCCCATTTCCATGGGGCTGGAGTAGGGGAAGGGTGAGAAGAGAGAACAGGAGCAGGTGAGGGAAAGAGAGAGAGAGAGATTGCAGGAGCATCTGCTCCCAGAAACATCATTAGATGATCCTTTGCCAGCTGGACTGCCTCCACCAACAATGCTGCATGGTGACACTGGATCCATGTTGACATTTCATTCTGCAGCTGCACAACAAATTGCTCCAGTGCCATGATGTCCTTGGTGTCACACTCACCAGTCAACAGCCACTGTCGACAGGCATTTCAGAGCCGTTGAGTGAAAGCAAACGGGTGGTCAACTTTGTGGTATGCCAGCAGGTGGATGCATTGGTGATATTCTTCTGGTGCACAGCCAACCCACTGCAGTATAGCCTGCTTCAGGTCCGGTTACTCCAGCATGCTGATGGCTGGGAGCTGCTGAGCTGCATGCTGGGCTTACCCAGCATGCAGCAATAGATGGACAATCCACTGTGAGGTTGGTCATGAGCTTGCTTCTGCAACATACTTGAAAAGGTTGATGAAGGCTTCTGGGACTGCTGGAGTACCTGCAGACTGGATCAGACTCCAGATCACCTGCCATTCCTCTGCTTGGGCCTCAAGCAGACCCTGGAAGCACTGGCCCCTGATCTACAGACAATGCAACAAGGTCTTGATTCTGGCACTGGAGATTGCTGACAAGTGTCTGGAAGAGCTCTCTGACTGGTTTGGACTCCATGGTGGCGTTTGTTCCTCAGTTCCAGGTTTTGGCACCAGTGTACCACTTTTCACATTCAGACAATGAGGAAATGGGAGATAGGCGTGACAGTTCAAGTTGCATTTTACTTTTCACTACTTTTCATTTTTCAGTGACTTAGCTATAACTCGCATGTACACTCACACAGATAACACGCCAGGCAGACATGCAGCTCTCTCTCATGTACTGGCCATCTGAAAGGCACACAGATACACATTAATAGACAGCCAGTAATTAGACACAGGTGTAACATGTCGGCCATTCCCCAGAACAACATCATCAGCATTTCCGGATGGTGACATTGGAGGAGGTCGGCTGGCTGTTTGCATTTGGCCAACAGCTCCTGGACGCCTGCCAATGGTAGCTGAGGGTGGATGACCACGACATTGAGGGAATCATCAATCTGGTGACACTGGAGCAGTTCATCGCACATCTTCCAGAAGGAACGGTGGAGTGGGTCCAGTGTCATCACCTGGCATTGCTGGATCAAGCCATCAAGTTGGCGGAGGACCATCTGGCAGCGGTTCCAGTGGCAGGCGGATGTGTCACCTCTTCTCTTTTTCTCTCTCCTTCCCCCCCTTCTCATCCCCACCTCATTCCCCCACCATTGAGATGGGGGCCAGCTCCCCCCCAGCTGGCCCGCCACACCCGCAGTGTCCTCCCGTCTTCTCCTTCCATGTCTGTGTCTTCTCCCCCCCAGGTGAGTAACGCCCATAACACCAGTGCAGAGATGAAGCCTGGGCCGGTATGCTAGCACTGCGGGGAGCCTAGGCATCTCCAGGGTTCCACAATGGAGGCAGGAGCCATGGTCGGGATCCCTGACATGCCAGAGACCAGCCCTGATCGAGCTGGAGCATATCATATACCGGTGAGTGTCCAAGGGGATATATGTGACACCTCACAGAATCCAGGGACACATGTCGGCCGAAACGAATCTGAGATAATCGCAAAAGAAGCTTTTTTTTTTAATTTGTGATTTTTGTTTTTTTCCATCATGTTCAAGTTGAGATCTTGAAGAATGCAATCAGTATTTCAGATAATAGATTGTTTTGTTGGAAAAGCATACATTTTTTGTTGCAAATTGTCTCGTTTTTGTCAGGACTGTAGCCTGCTGGGGGGTGTGGGTAAATTACCATATGGGCCATTCACATGGTGATTTAAGTCTTTTTTTTTCGTGAATCAGCTGTATGATATGAGCTGAGCTCGTGGCTACTTAGCTGCATACAGGCATGTAATTTCACTATGGAATGAGCAAGCTAAACAGAGCGCAGAGGAGCTGAAACACCACGAAGCAAACAGACACACGGTATTTACATCGGAAATAACCATTTCTAGCAAAAAAAAATGAAACCAAAAGGAAGTGTTCTAGGACTACATTATTCCATCGGAGGCATTGATGTGTGCAAGGCGACGTTTCTCTTTCTGATGGGGTAAGTTTATTAGTCTAAGGCTGTGTGGTTATTTTTGCATGTAACGGAGAGTGTTGTGGTTTGGTTACATGAAACTAGTGTTGTGTTAGTTGTGTTATCATCGTGCTATCTTTCTTTCTTACGGTGTGAGTATTTTGTTATTTTTGCATGTAACGGAGAGTGTTGTGGTTTGGTTAAGCCTAGGTCACAACCGGACGTACGATTTTTTGGCCGTGCAATTTTAGGCGTTTCCCAAATCGCTGCATTTTTTTTATTGTTGTTCATGGAGAAAGACGCGCGTTGGCCGTAAGTTTGTCTTGCAACCTGAAAAAAAAACTTAAGCGCCCGTAGAGTTTGTTTGACATGACAAAGAACCTCTGCGGCCGGTCTGCGGCCAGTCTACGGCTCGAAAATCAGCACATCACACGCGCGCTCTCATGCGTTTCACGCTCGCCCTCCGTGTGTTTCTTGCGGTTTTTGCACGTAGACCGGCCATAGGAGCACGTATGGCCGGTTGTGACCGAGGCTTTACATGAAACTAGCGTTGTGTTAGTTGTGTCATCATCATGCTATCTTTCTTTCTAACAGTGTGAGTAATTTTTCAACCACAAAACGTGAAAGTATACTTTGGGACTTATTTTTGTACTTCATAATTGTTTTGGGCATACTTTGCATGGAAGGAAAATTGACGTGGTGATCTTTGTTTACATGAAAGTAGCATCGTGCTAGCTAGTAGGGGGTAGGGCTTTCCTTAATGTCATGCAAATGAGCACCATTATGTGCCCGTCCTGCACCCAGAGTAGCTGAGATGGAAAACTTTGAGGGCAATTTTCTCCCTTTTCTGTTTTAAGAGGTATACACTTTAAAAGGCCACACATTCTTCAAATATTGTCAGATCTCCACATGGAAGGCATCATTGGAAAGCTTAGAAACTGTACTTTCTGAATCTGTCAATAACTCAAAATGCCCCCAGGCGGACATGTGTCCCTGGATTCCGTTATCTGACACATATATCATGCATTGGTGGATTCTGGCTGTAATCAGACCTCAATCCACCAAAGGCTGGTGCAAGGTGAGGCATTGGGGAGAGCACAAGTGGTGAAGGTTTTGTGTGTGCACGGGGATGTTCATAATTATCCATTAGTGTCCGTCCACATTCTATTTTGGGGAGAAAAACATACACTGCAAAAAATGATATCTTAGCAAGTGAAAATATCTTGAATAGTTGAAATGATCTAGCATTTCCTATTAGAAGAATATAAGACACCAATTCTGAGATTATTAAACCTAGTTCTAGATTGCAACCAAATTATTCTAAGATGTCTTATCAAGTAAAAATATCTGTCCATGCAGCAAGATAATTTCATTAGTATTAAGTAATTTTCTGCTCAAATTCAGTTTTCAATTTTCTGCAGTGTAGTTTAAAGACAGCAGTTAATCCCACCCGCTGATTTTGGGGACTGATTGGCCAGGGTTCAGAGGATTAATGGAGCATATAGTAGGGGGTGGGTCCTGCAATAATGCGTCACGGGGAGATCCTGGTGTGACATTGACTGGGGAAGCTGTCACAGAGCCGTCTATGTCAGCACCACATCAGGGCAATGCGAGGAGTGAGGAGCAGCTCACCTCTCCTCCTGCTCTCAGAGATTCCCTTGAGGATTTCCCGTTAGAGCAGTCGCAAGATGAGACTCTACGTCATGTGTTTGACCAAGTGAGAGTAATCGATGGTCAAACTCCCCAGCCAAATGCAGCACCTACCTTTCCATATTTTGCTATGATTAAGGATAGGTTGTATTGAGTGACGCAGGACACTCAAACCAGTGAACAGTTAACACAGTTGTTAATCCCTAAGAGCCCTTACAGGTCATAGGCAATGGTCGGAGGTGAAACGTAGAATATCAACTTTATTGTCTAAAAGAATGACCCAAAAAGCGAATTCAATCTTTCTAGTGTCTAATTTGCACCCTAAAATTGAATAAAAGGGTTAAAATATACAGTTTAGCCCAATTTCTGAAGGTTTGTTTACATCTCTCTTATGCGCACTTTCACCGCCAGGGGACCATCGTCGTGACGTCATTTAAGCCAAACAGATTGGGAGCAGCTCTGTGTTTACTTGCGAACCGAGCACACATGTACGGACTTTGGTCGTGTGTGTAAAATGTCTGAAAGCGATAGCGATTTTGAAGTAGGAACTCTCCAAATTGAATATCGAGAAGTGAAACCATATATGTATGAACCTATGGCCGTTGCAAAGCAATCAGTGAATGTGGCTCACTGGTTTGACTGTGCAGCCTCAGAATGAAACAGTGACTCGGCCAACTCTGATCGCGGTGACGCCGGACCTCAACAAGACTCGTGCCCAAACAATTTATCCTGGTAGTTATGATAAATTCCTACTTTCATTGTAATACTAAATAAGAGCCCTTTTGAAGAATAATTAAACCGCCCTCCCTAGTGGATATAGGTAATGATTAGTTGACAGTGCGCCGGTAGGCCACATTAGCCTGCCATCCGCGGCATTATACTATTTATAGCCTACTCTAAGCGAGGAAATATCCCTTTGTCTCATTTCCACAATGATTGTACAGGATCCCTCAGGATTCTTGACTTGTCAATTGTAAGCAAAAGTAAAAATGTTTACCTCCAATCTTCTCCTTTTTGCTTGAGCGTTGCTGCTCCATTTCTTCTTTGACTGCTTGATTTTGCTTCACGTGCACAATCCACTCTCTCCGCCTCTTCTCCTCTTCCGGAAAAAGCCAACCCTCTGGCTTCATGCGCACAATCCACTCTCTCCACCTCATCTCCTCTTCCGGAAGAAACAACCCTCTGGCTTCATGCACACAATCCACTTTCTCTGCCTCTTCTCCTTTTTCGGAAAAAGCCAACCCTCTCGCTCCACCTCTTCTCCTCTTCCGGAAAAAGTCAATCCACTCTCTCTGCCTCTTCTCCTCTCTCGGAAAAAGGTAAAAACTTCTTCCTGAACCGGTCCCGTTGTTACAGTTCACTGCACAACAATAAGGCATGTTTTTTCTTTGGAAATTCCTGAACACATGTCTGCACTCAAGCCAAACGGCAATGTAAGTAAACGGAAGTGGACTCAACTCAAGCGGTTTGTTTGGTTTAATGACGTCACGCGCCGAGTGGTCACGAAAATAGCCGAACAGAAATTTGCCACGATCCGCACTAACTTATTTTAATTATTACTTATTAACAATACTTCTTGGGACCAGAAGAAAATTACAGAGGGTTTTTTAACATATAAAGTTTCAAATATGCATAAAATTAAAACCGTTGCCTATGAACTTTAAGGGATTAAGCCCTAATCCCTAAGGGAATTCGTGTTTCATGCGGCTCACTTTAATCCCATGGCCGGACACTTAGGGCAGGATAAAACACTAGCCCAAATAATGGCCCTGTTCTACTGGCCAGGGATTGCGGGAATGTTCATCGATGGTGTGCAGCATACTGCAAATGGCAATTAGTAAATCCCACAGCCACTCCAAAAGCACCTTTGTGCCCTCTCCCTCTAATTGAGACCCCCTTCGAGAGAATTGGTATGGGTCTCGTCAGGCCATTAGATAGGTCAGCATGAGGATATTGTTTTATTTTAGTCCTGGTGGACTATGCAACATGATATCTGGAAGTGGTGCCTCTCCGTAATATCTCGGCATGCAGTATTGCGGAAGCGCTGCTCCGTGTTACCTCCCGGGTTGGGGTTCTGAAAGAAATCCTGATGGACCAAGGCACTTCATTAATGTCATGCACACTGCGCAAACTGTATGCGTTGTTGGGGATTAAATCTATCCGCACCAGTATCTATCACTAACAAGCGGATGGTTTAGTAGAGCACTTTAATCAGACACTGAAAATTTTAATTCAGAAATTTGCAAGTGAAGATACACGTAATTGGGATAAATGGCTCGAGCCCCTGTTATTTGCAGTATGAGAGGTCCTGCAAGCCTCCACGGGATTTTCACCGTTTACTATATGGGCGAAAGCTGCGTGGCATTTTAGACGTGCTGTAGGAAAATTGGGAGGAGGGACCTTCAACTAGTAAGAACAAAATTCAATACGTTCTCGACCTGTGCACAAAGCTCCACACCCTCATATACTTAACCCAGGAGAATTTATGGCAGGCACAAGAACGTCAAGCCCGGCTGTACAACAGGGGCAAGCACCTTACAGAATTCACTCCGGGAGACAAAGTACTTGTGTTACCGCCCACGTTGAGCTCCAAATTAATTGCCAAGTGGCAAGGGCCCTTTGAGGTCACATGGAGAATCGGGGACATCGACTACGAGGTGAGGTGAATGGATGGGGCAGGGCTCTGCAAATATACCACCTCAACCTATTAAAACTTTGGAATGAGGGGGTCTCTGTGGCATTGGTGTTGGTAGTTTCAGAGAAGGCAGAGCTGGGGCCAGAGGTAAAAACAACAAAAGCAACAACTCAAACCATTTTGGTCCCTTGTGAAGACCACTTCTCACCGGCCCAACTCACAGAGGTTGCCAAGTTGCAAGAAGATTTTTCTGACGTGTTCTCGCCCTTTCTGCATCCCATCAGTGCTGAGGAGTGTGCTCCCATCACCCAATCAAGCATCCAGCCAGAGCAGGTCATGATATTTTTTAACCATATTAACATGCCATTGTTGTGTATTATGCCTGATGTCAAGACTCTCGTCTCTGTGAGCCTACCACACAGACTTAATACTTGTATCATTTTTAGGGCATACCTAACAACCTGTGTTTTCTCTTCCCCCCCCCCAATCTGTCCCTCTGAGTTACATGTCGGTCCTAGGATCGAGATGCTGACCTCTTCTGCCCCTCGGACCTGCTTGATCCATCCTGGTGCCCTGTGTCTGGTTGGAGTCTTATCGCATCGCTCCTGTGGAGGATGGCCCCATGAAGACAGTTGAAAGTTACACCTGGAGGACGCTCTGGACTCTTACAGTAATGCTTTTATGGCTGAGGACTACAGTTGACTTGCTAACTTTAGGACTGCAGTTGTCATGAACAGTTTTGCACTCAAGTTTCCATCAATGAAGAGTTACAACATCGATGAAACTGTCTTCATGTTAAAACTGTTAATGTTATAGTCATGCTGTCTGTTGTTGCCCAAATGAGGATGGGTTCCCTTTTGAATCTGGTTCCTCTCGAGGTTTCTTCCTCATGTCGTCTGAGGGAGTTTTTCCTTGCCACCATTGCCGCAGGCTTGCTCATTGGGGATAGATTAAGGATAAAATTACAGTGGTGCTTGAAAGTTTGTGAACCCTTTAGAATTTTCTATATTTCTGCATAAATATGACCTAAAACATCATCAGATTTTCACACAAGTCCTAAAAGTAGATAAAGAGAACCCAGTTAAACAAATGAGACAAAAATACTATATTGGTCATTTATTTATTGAGGAAAAGGATCCAATATTACATATCTGTGAGTGGCAAAAGTACGTGAACCTCTAGGATTAGCAATTCATTTGAAGGTGAAATCAGAGTCAGGTGTTTTCAATCAATGGGATGAGAATCAGGTGTGTGTGGGCACCCTGTTTTATTTAAAGAACATGGATCTATCAAAGTCTGATCTTCACAACACATTTGTGGAAGTGTATCATGGCACGAACAAAGGAGATTTCTGAGGACCTCAGAAAAAGCGTTATTGATGCTCATCAGGCTGGAAAAGGTTACAAAACCATCTCTAAAGAGTTTGGACTCCACCAATCCACAGTCAGACAGATTGTGTACAAATGGAGAAAATTCAAGACCATTGTCCCCATGAGTGGTCAACCAACAAAGATCACTCCAAGAGCAAAGCGTGTAATAGTCGGCAAGGTCACAAAGGACCCCAGGATAACTTCTAAGCAACTGAAGGCCTCTCTCACATTGGCTAATGTTAATGTTCATGAGTCCACCATCAGGAGAACACTGAACAACAATGGTGTGCATGGCAGGATTGCAAGGAGAAACCCACTGCTCTCCAAAAAGAACATTGCTGCTCATCTGCACTTTGCTAAAGATCATTTGGACAAGCCAGAAGGTTATTGGAAAAATGTTTTGTCGAGGGATGAGACCAAAATAGAACTTTTTGGTTGAAATGAGAAACGTTATGTTTGGAGAAAGGAAAACACTGAATTCCAGCATAAGAACTTTATCCCATCTGTGAAACATGGTGGTGGTAGTATCATGGTTTGGGTCTGTTTTGCTGCATCTGGGCCAGGATGGCTTGCCATCATTGATGGAACAATGAATTCTGAATTATACCAGCAAATTCTCAAGGAAAATGTCAGGACATCTGTCCATGAACTGAATCTCAAGAGAAGGTGGGTCACGCAGCAAGACAACGACCCTAAGCAAACAAATCATTCTACCAAAGAATGGTTAAAGAAGAATAAAGTTAATGTTTTGGAATGGCCAAGTCAAAGTCCTGACCTTAATCCAATCGAAATGTTGTGGAAGGACCTGAAGCGAGCAGTTCATGTGAGGAAACCCACCAACATCCCAGATTTGAAGCTGTTCTGTACAGAGGAATGGGCTAAAATTCTTCCAAGCCAGTGTGCAGGACTGATCAACAGTTACCAGAAATGTTTAGTTGCAGTTATTGCTGCACAAGGGGGTCACACCAGATACTGAAAGCAAAGGTTCACACACTTTTGCCACTCACAGATATGCAATATTGGATCATTTTCCTCCATAAATAAATGACCAAGTATAATATTTTTGTCTCATTTGTTTAACTGGGTTCTCTTTATCTACTTTTAGGATTTGTGTGAAAATCTGATGATGTTTTAGGTCATATTTATGCAGAAATATAGAAAATTCTAAAGGGTTCACAAACTTTCAAGCACCACTGTAGCTCATGTTTTAAGTCATTCAAATTCTGTAAAGCTGCTTTGCAACAATGTTTATTGTTAAAAGCGCTATACAAATAAACTTGACTTGACTTGACTTTCCCAGCCGCACCCACCTCATAGAACACCACATTGAAACACCCCCAGGAGTGGTGGTGCGTAGTTGCCCTTACCGCTTACCCAAACCCCCCCAAAAATGTGGTTCGGGATGAACTCAAAGCCATGCTCAACATGGGCATAATCAAGGAGTCACACAGTGACTGAAGCAGCTCGGTTGTTCTGGTACCCAAGACTGAAGGTTTGGTCTGGTTCTGTGTGGACTACAGAAAAGTCAATGTGGTGTTTAAATTCAACACACCCAATGCCTCGCATTGATGAGCTGCTCGATTGGTTAGGTGCTGCTCGCTTTTATTCAACACTGGATTTAATGAAGGGATATTGGCAGACCCCCTTGACGACTCTATCCCGAGAGAAAACAGTCTTTTCCACACCGTTTGGATTACACCAGTTTGTCATGCTTCCTTTTGGGCTGTTTGGGGCTCCCGCTATGTTCCAGCAGCACATGGACAAGATCCTCCATCCCCATGCTGCCTATGTGGTGGCTTACCTTGATGATATTATTGTGTATAGCAACGATTGGCTGCGGCACCTTGAACACCTTAGGGCCGTCCTAGAGTCTCTGAGGTGTGCTGGCCTCACAGCTAACCTGAAAAAGTGTGCAATTGGGTGGGTGGAAGTATGGTATCTGGGTTTCCACTTGGGTAGGTGCATCCCCAAATTGACAAGACTCCAGTGATTGTGGCCTGCCCAAGGCCCAAGACCAATAAGGGGGTGAGACAGTTCCTGGGGCTGGCTGGCTACTATTGAAGGTCCATACCTAATTATTCGGATGTCACCAGCCCGCTGACTGATCTCACTATAAAGGGAGAACCAGATCTGGTCCAGTGGATGGAGCAGTGCCAACAGGCTTTCACCAAGGTAAAAGCTGCACTGTGTGGGGAGCCACTTTTACACTCCCCTGACTTCTCTCTCCCCTTTATTTTGCAGATGGATGCAACAGACAGAGGGCTGGAGGCTGTTTTGGCCCAGGAGGTGGAGGGCAAGGAATGATCCATGCTGTACATCAGCTGCAAGCTCTTGATGCATGAATGTAAATACAGCAACTTCGAAAAGGAGTGCCTGGCCAACAAATGGGTGGTTCTCACCCTCCAATACTATCTGCTGGGGCGTCCTTTCACCCTCTGTTCAGACGAAGCACCCCTCCGGTGGCTCCACTGCATGAAGAATGCCAATACACGGATCACCTGTTGGTGTCTTGCCCTCCAGCTGTTTAAATTCAAGGTGGTTCACAGGCCGGGGGCGCAGATGGTAGTGGCGGACTTCCTGTCCAGTCGGGGGGTCCGCGGCCAAGCATCGGTTTGTGAATGTGAATGGAGGGTGGGGTCAGTGAGTGGCAAAGTCAATGCACCGATTGTCAATTCAAGAGAGTAGAAAGAGTCAGAATCACTGGTATCTCAGGAGTAGTGTGTGTGTGTGGGGGGGGGGGGGGGCGGTGGTTAGAATGAAATATTATTAAGAAGATTATTCGGTGTGTTCTTGTCCTCTAATGATTTAGGAAGATATATACTGTGTGCAAAATGCTAGTAGGGAATCCGGCAACATGAGCTATGACAGCAGAACTAAAAGAAAGAGACAGAAGGTCACACAGACATGAGGGCACCCTGGGACACAAAGCGACCAGCCACTCCATGGTCAACAAACCCAATTGAATGCATAGGGTGGGGGGTGGGGTGGGGTTCTTGGGGTGAATGTGGGTATATGTGACAGCATCCAAACATCCCAGTTTATCAAAACACTCCATGGCCATGAACCTTCCAGAACTGTACATTTCTCTAATAAAAAAACTATTAAAAGTTTGATGAAACAAATAGGTTTTCAGCCAAGATGTAAAGACTGAGACTGCGTCTGAGTCCCGACCACTAACTGGAAGGTTGTTCTACAGTGCTGTCAATAATTATTGGCACCCCTTGTAAAGATTAGTAAAAAGAGTTGGAAAAATCCACCTTTTGATGAAGTAGCTTCATCTCACACTGAAAAATGAGAAAAATCCAACCTTTAATTGAAATAAATGTATTCAGAGAAAAACAAATCCCTCATCAAGAAACAAAAACACATGTGCCACTATTACTGACACTCCTGCATTTAATACTTTGTACAACCTCCCTTCACCAGTGAAACAGCACTGAGTCTTCTACAACATTTTATAAGGTTGAAGAATACAGAGCAGGGCATCTGAGACCATGCCTCTTTATAGAATCTCTCCAAATCATCCAGGGTCCTAGGTCCTCTCTTGTGCAGTCTCCTTTTCAGCTCACCCCACAAGTTTTCAATGCAGTTCAGGACAGGGGACTGAGATGATCATGGCAGAAGCTTGTTTCTCTGGTCAGCTAACCAATTTTGTGTTGATCTGGACATATGCTTTGGATCATTGTCCTGCTGGAAGATCCAATGACAACCCAGTTTTACAGTGCCTTGCAACAGTATTCATCCTTCTTGGTATTTGTCCTGTTTTGTTGCATTACAAACTGGAATTAAAATGGATTTTTGGGGGGTTAGCACCATTTGATTTACACAACATGCCTACCACTTTAAAAGTGCACATTGTTTTTTTTATTGTGACACAAACAATAATTAAGATGAAAAAACAGAAATCTGGAGTGTGCACAAGTATTCACCCCCCTTTCATATGAAACCCCTAAATAAGAGCTTGTCCAAACAATTCACTTCATAAGTCACATACAGTGGTGCTTGAAAGTTTGTGAACCCTTTAGAATTTTCTATATTTCTGCATAAATATGACCTAAAACATCATCAGATTTTCACACAAATCCTAAAAGTAGATAAAGAGAACCCAGTTAAACAAATGAGATAAAAATATTATACTTGGTCTTTTATTTATTGAGGAAAATGATCCAATATTACATATCTGTGAGTGGCAAAAGTATGTGAACCTCTAGGATTAGCAGTTCATTTGAAGGTGAAATTAGAGTCAGGTGTTTTCAATCATTGGGATGACAATCAGGTGTGAGTGGGCACCCTGTTTTATTTAAAGAACAGGGAGCTATTAAAGTCTGATCTTCACAACACATGTTTGTGGAAGTGTATCATGGCACAAACAAAAGAGATTTCTAAGGACCTCAGAAAAAGCGTTGTTGATGCTCATCAGGCTGGAAAAGGATACAAAACCATCTCTAAAGAGTTTGGACTCCACCAATCCACAGTCAGACAGATTGTGTACAAATGGAGGAAATTCAAGACCATTGTTACCCTCCCCAGGAGTGATCGACCAACAAAGATCACTCCAAGAGCAAGGCGTGTAATAGTCAATGAGGTCACAAAGGACCCCAGGGTAACTTCTAAGCAACTGAAGGCCTCTCTCACATTGGCTAATGTTAATGTTCATGAGTTTACCATCAGGAGAACACTGAACAATAATGGTGTGCATGGCAGGGTTGCAAGGAGAAAGCCACTGCTCTCCAAAAAGAACATTGCTGCTTGTCTGCACTTTGCTAAAGATCACGTGGAGAAGCCAGAAGGTTATTGGAAAAAAGTTTTGTGGATGGATGAGACCAAAATATAACTTTTTGGTTTAAATGAGAGGCGTTATGTTTGGAGAAAGGAAAACACTGCATTCCAGCATAAGAACCTTATCCCATCTGTGAAACATGGTGGTGGTAGTATCATGGTTTGGGCCTGTTTTGCTGCATCTGGGCCAGGACGGCTTGCCATCATTGATGGAACAATGAATTCTGAATGATACCAGTGAATTCTAAAGGAAAATGTCAGGACATCTGTCCATGAACTGAATCTCAAGAGAAGGTGTGTCATGCAGCAAGACAATGACCCTAAGCACACAAGTCATTCTACCAAAGAATGGTTAAAGAAGAATAAAGTTAATGTTTTGGAATGGCCAAGTCAAAGTCCTGACCTTAATCCAATCGAAATGTTGTGGAAGGACCTGAAGCGAACAGTTCATGTGAGGAAACCCACCAACATCCCAGAGTTGAAGCTGTTCTGTATGGAGGAATGGGCTAAAATTCCTCCAAGCCAGTGTGCAGGACTGATCAACAGTTACCGGAAACATTTAGCTGCAGTTATTGCTGCACAAGGGGGTCACACCAGATACTGAAAGCAAAGGTTCACATACTTTTGCCACTCAGATATGTAATATTGGATCATTTTCCTCAATAAATAAAAGACCAAGTATAATATTTTTGTCTCATTGGTTTAATTGGGTTCTCTTTATCTACTTTGAGGACTTGTGTGAAAATCTGATGATGTTTTAGGTCATATTTATGCAGAAATATAGAAAATTCTAAAAGGTTCACAAACTTTCAAGCACCACTGTAATTAGTTGATTAAGATCCACCTGTGTGCAATCAAAGTGTCACATGATCTGTCACATGATGTCTGTATAAATGAACCTGTTCTGGAAGGACCCTGACTCTGCTATACTACTAAGCAAGCAACATGAAAACCAAGGAACACTCCAGACAGGTCACAGACAAAGTTGTGGAGAAGTATAGATCAGGGTTGGGTCATAAAAAAATCCCAAACTTTGAATATCCCAGGGAGCACCATTAAATCCATTATAGCAAAATGGAAAGAATATGGCACCACTACAAACCTGACAAGAGAAGGCCGCCCACCAAAACTCACAGACCAGGCAAGGAGGGCATTAATCAGAGATGCAACAAAGACATCAACGATAATGCTGAGGGAGCTGCAAAGATCCACAGTGGAGATTATCTTCCATAGGACCACTTTAAGCCATACACTCCACAGAGTGGGGCTTTATGGAAGAGTGGCCAGAAAAATAGTCATTGCTTAAATTACTTTGCACTTTTGGAGTTTTCTGAACAGCATGTGGCAGACTCCCCAAACACTTAGAAGAAGATTCTCTGGTCAAATGAGACAAAACTTGAACTTTTTGGCCATCATGGGAAATGCCATGTGTGTCGCAAACCCAACACCCTGAGAACACCATCCCTACAATGAAGCATGGTGGTGGCAGCATCATGCTGTGGGGATGTTTTTCATCTGCAGGGACAGAAAAGCTGGTCAGGACTGAAGGAAAGATGGCTGACACTAAATACAGGGCAATTCTGGAGGAAAACCTGTTTGAGTCAGCCAGAGGTTTGAGACCTCGGATGAAGGTTCATGGTCTAGCAGGACAATGACCCTAAACATACTGCTAAAGCTAGACTGAAGTGGTTTAAAGGGAAACATTTAAATGTCTTGGAATGGCCTAGTCAAAGCCCAGACCTCAATCCAATTGAGAATCTGTGGCATAACTTGAAGATTGCTGTACACCGATGCAACCCATCTAACTTGAAGGAGTTGGAACAGTTTTGCCTTGAGGAATGGGCAAAAATGGCAGTGGCTAGATGTGCTAAGCTAATAGAGACATGCCCCAAGAGACTTGCAGCTGTAATTGCAGCAAAAGGTGGTTCTATAAAGTATTGTTTTTTTGTTTTGTTTTTTTTTGGGGGGGGGTGATAATACTTATGCACACTCCAGATTTCTGTTTTTTTTTTCATCTTAATTATTGTTTGTGTCACAATAAAAAAAAAACAATGTGCACCTTTAAAGTGGTAGGCATGTTGTGTAAATCAAATGGTGTTAACCCCCCAAAAATCCATTTTAATTCCAGCTTGTAATGCAACAAAACAGGACAAACACCAAGGAGGATGAATACTTTTGCAAGGCACTGTAGTTTCCTTGCAGAAGCAGCCAGATTTGAATTTAAAATGTCCTGGTATTTTATGGAGTCCATGATGCCATGTACCCGTAACAAGGTTTCCAGGGCCTTTGGAGAAAAAACAGCCCCGAAACATCACAGAACTTCCACCACATATTTTACAGTTGGGATAGGGTTATATTCATTATAGCCATCCTTCTTTTTACACCAAATCCACCTTGAGTGTTTATTGCCAAAAAACTAAAGTATTTTCATTTGTATTTTTTTTACATCAGACCATAGAGCACAGTTCCAATCAGAGTTGTAGTAGCATTTTGCACACTTCAGGCACTTACAGTATGCTTGCAGTTACCTGAGAAAAAAAGCCTTTTTTTCTGTTATAGCTTCCAAATAGGGCGGCACGGTGGTGTAGTGGTTAGCGCTGTCGCCTCACAGCAAGAAGGTCCTGGGTTCGAGCCCCGGGGCCGGCGAGGGCCTTTCTGTGTGGAGTTTGCATGTTCTCCCCGTGTCCGCGTGGGTTTCCTCCGGGTGCTCCGGTTTCCCCCACAGTCCAAAGACATGCAGGTTAGGTTAACTGGTGACTCTAAATTGACCGTAGGTGTGAATGTGAGTGTGAATGGTTGTCTGTGTCTATGTGTCAGCCCTGCGATGACCTGGCGACTTGTCCAGGGTGTACCCCGCCTTTCGCCCGTAGTCAGCTGGGATAGGCTCCAGCTTGCCTGCGACCCTGTAGAAGGATAAAGCGGCTAGAGATAATGAGATGAGATGAGCTTCCAAATAATTTGTTAATAATAATCTCATCTCATTATCTCTAACCGCTTTATCCTGTTCTACAGGGTCGCAGGCAAGCTGGAGCCTATCCCAGCTGACTACGGGCGAAAGGCGGGATACACCCTGGACAAGTCGCCAGGTCATCACAGGGCTGACACATAGACACAGACAACCATTCACACTCACACCTATGGTCAATTTAGAGTCACCAGTTAACCTAACCTGCATGTCTTTGGACTGTGGGGGAAACCGGAGCACCCGGAGGAAACCCACGCGGACACAGGGAGAACATGCAAACTCCGCACAGAAAGGCCCTCACCGGCCATGGGGCTCGAACCCAGACCTTCTTGCTGTGAGGCGACAGCGATAACCACTACACCACCGTGCCGCCCATAATAATAATAATAATAAAAATAATAATAATTTCAATTTATATAGCGCCTTTCTCACACCCAAAGTCACTTTACAATTAGGGAAAGAGAAGAAAAAAGTCCACCAAAAGAGGGTCAGGATGTGATTCCAATGGTGTAGCTACCCACAGTCCCACCAAAAGGTGCACAAAGATAAATCCCATATTGCCTGCACAGCCACTGCACAACATCACTTGGAACACCGGGCCATGGATCCACAAAGCGGTCGCACTGGACCTACTTCTCTGTCCACTCTAGCAGCTGAGCAACAAATTGCTCCAGCACCATTGGGTTGATGACGTCGTCAGCATTTTGCTCCTCTGCTGGCAGCCACCTTCAACAGGCATCTCACCGCTTTCGGGCAAAGGCAAATGGGCAGCCGAACTTGCTGAATATCAGTGAGAAGAAGGATGGACAGTGCTGTCTGTTGGTGCAGCTAACCTGTTGCATGCTTCTATAGCACACTCAAAGAGCATGTTGAAGGCTTGTGGGTCATTCTGCATGACTGCAGTGGCTGCTGAGGCTATGGCTGGAGTATCTGCTGGCTGGACCAAGCTCCAGATCACGTACCAATCCTCTGCCTGGGCCTGGAGATGAGCCTGGAAGTGCTTCTTCTGCTCTGTGGGCAGCATGACGAAAGCCTGATGTTGGATTTGGCAGATGCTGCTGAAGGGCTGGATGATCTCAGCGAAGGGCTATGACTTCATGATGGTGTTTCTTTCTTAAATCCCTGGTTTTGACAGCAGTGTCACATGCTGATGGTTCATGAGAAATGAGATGAGAGACAGGCTTGAGAAAACTCAAAGGTGCATTTTATTTTCATTCACTTTTGCTTTTCAACAAATACAACCCCATACAAAGACAACATATCAAATATTGAAAGTGAGAAATTTTATTGTTTTTTGAAAAATATATGCTCATTTTGAATGTAGTGCCAGCAACATGTTTCAAAAAAGTTGGGATGGGGCAACAAAAGACTGGAAAGGTTGTGTAATATTGTGAAAGGTTGTGTAAAAAAGTAATTAGTTTAATTGGCAACAGGTCAGTTACAGATCAGCAAAAAGAGCATCCCAGAAAGACCGAGTCTCTGGGGGAGGGGTTCACCACTCTGTAAAAGACTGCAAAGGCAAATAGTGCAATAATTTAAGAACAACATTCCTCAATATAAAATTACAAAGAATTTGGACATCAACTTAAAACATCATCTGCAATACTTAATATCATTAAAAGCTTCAGATAATCCAGAGAAATCTCTCCCTGTGTCCGAAATCGCTCACTTGTTCACAACTCCCTGCTCCCTATACAGGGAATTAATAGATACTAGTGCATCTCAAAAAAATTAGAATACCATGAAAAAGTTCCTTTTTTTCATAATTTAATTCAAAAAGGTAAACTTTCATATATTCTATATTCATTACATGTAAAATGAAATATTTAAAGCCTTTTTCGTTTTAATTTTGATGATTATGGCTTATAGCTCATGAAAATCAGAAATCCAGTATCTCAAATTATTAGAATATTCCCTAAGATCAATCAAAAAAAGGATTTACAATACAGAAATGTCCAACTTCTGAAAAGTATATTCATTTATACACTCAGTACTTAGTTGGGGCTCCTTTACCATGAATTACTGTATCAATGCGGCGTAGCATGGAGGTGATCAGTCTGTGGCACTGCTGAGAGGTTATTGAAGCCCAGGTTGCTTTGATAGTGGCCTTCAGCATATCTGTATTTTTGGGTCGGGTGTTTCTCATCTTCCTCTTGACAATACCCCATAGATTCTCTATGGGGTTCAGGTCAGGCAAGTTGGCTGGCCAATCAAACACAGTAATATCATGGTCAGCAAACCATTTGGTAGTAGTTTTGGCACTGTGGGTAGGTGCTAAGTCCTGCTGGAAAAGGAAATCAGCATCTCCAAAAAGCTCGTCAGCAGATGGAAGCATGAAGTGCTCTAAAATCTCCTGGTAGATGGCTGTGTTGACTTTGGACTTGATAAAATACAGTGGACCAACACCAGCAGATGACATGGTACCCCAAATCATCACAGACTGTGGAAACTTCACACAGGGCTTCAAACACCTTGGATTCTGTGCCTCTCCACTCTTCCTCAAGACTCTAGAACCATGATTTCCAAATTAAATGCAAAATGTACTTTCATCTGAAAAGAGGACTTTGGACCACTGAGCAACAGTCCATTTCTTTCTCTCCTTAGCCCAGATAAGACACTTCTGACATTGTCTCTGGCTCAGGAGTAGCTTGATATTAGGAATGCGAAAGTTGTATCCCCTTTCTTGAAGATGTCTGTTCGTGATGGGTCTTGATACACTGACACCAGCCTCAGTCCACTCCTTGTGAAGCTCTCCCAAGTTCTTGAATCAACTTTTCTTGACAATCCTCTCAAGACTGCGGCCATCCCTGTTGCTTGTGCACCTTTTCCAGCCACCCTTTTCAGCAATGACCTTTTGTGGCTTTCCCTCCTTGTGGAGGGCATCAGTGATCATCTTCTGGACAACAGTCAAGTCAGCAGTTTTCCCCATGATTGTGGTTGTGTGTACTGAACTAGCCCGAGAGATAAACTGTATTCATACTGTTTTACTTAAACTCGAAATGAAATATTCTAATATTTTGAGATGGGTTTTTTTATGTTTTTGTACTGTATGCCATACTGATTAAAATTAAAATAGAAAAATGCTTGAAACATTTTAGTTTATGTGTAATGAGTCTATAATATATAACATTTTCACTTTCTTAAATAACTGATGGAAAATATTGAACTTTTTCACAATATTTTAATTTTCTGAGATGCACTAGTAGATTTAGGCACTGCCTAAAAGTGGAGCTCCCATCTGTTTCTGGGTTGTAGAATTTTCTTATACCATAGCCAGCCTCTTTTGTTTTGTTTCCTTACCATTATAGTTACTATACTGTTTCCTTATGTTGTATAAAATGTCAGACAACAACAGTGACAAGTTACTTACTACTATACTGTCCCAACTACTACTCTACTTCACACTTCACTACTCACTTCACTAGTTGTTGGGTTTCCTGTGGTGGCAGGCACGCACGCACAGGACCGAAACCATCAGAAAACAACTCGATGGGTTTCTTTATGTATCCACACTCTATATCCATAGGACTCCGCTCACGCGGGCCTATATAGTGAGCTTATTGATAAAATGAAAAAACGCTTTCGGACACTAGTCTGTCATGCTGGTATTTACGTCATTACTGTTGCACAATTAAAATGTGCCAGATCAGTCAGCTGGTGGGTTTTCAAAATAATAAATACATGCATGTGTTTTTGTGATAAATACATATTATACTGAGCATATTTCCCACATTAATCAATACAAAGTACCTGCATCTTTCAGTTTTTTAAAATCAAGGCTGAATACTTACTTCTTTGCTGCTGCCTTTTATTAAATCAAATTTGAGACTTTTAATTTGATTTCTTTCAACATGACCGCAATGTTTAATGGGATATATTGCTTTAGTTAGTGACCATCGGTTGTACACTACTTTTTGTGATGCATTGTGGGATACTTTGAGTGCACTATATAGGGTCTAAATAATCCTCACTAAGGTTTTGGACAGCACTACAAAATGGCATCCCCACTATATAGTGCCCTATATAATGAGTAGGGAGCGATTTTGGACACAGGGTCTGTACACAAGGGAGGAGGCCAAAAACCAACATTAGATGACTGTGATCTTCGGGCCCTCTGATGACACTGCATTACAAACAGAAATTATTCTGCAGCGGAAGTCACTGCAGGGGCTCAGAAACACTTCCAACAACCATGATCTATGAACACAGTTCATCACTGCATCCACAAATGCAAGCTAAAACCATAAATAAACAATATCCAGAATCACCAGCTTCTCTGGGCCCAAGCTCATGTATGATGGACTGAGGCAAAGTGGAAATCTGTCCTGTGGTCTGACAAATTGAAATTTTAAATTATTTCTGGAAATTATGAATACCACATCCTCTGAACTAAAGAGAAGAGGAACCATCTGGCTTGTTATCAGTGCACAGTTCAAAAGCCAGGATCTGTGATAGTACAGGGTTGCATTAGTGCACATGGCATGGGTAGCTTGCACATCCAAGAAGAACGCACATCATTAATGCTGAGTGATTACATAAAGGTTTTGGAGCAACATGCTGCCATCCAGATGACTTTTTTTTTCAGCAAAGACCTTGCTTATTTCAGGAAGGCAATGCCAAACTGCATTCTGCATGAATTACAACTGCATGGCTCTGTAGGAAAAAAGTTCAGGTGTTAAACTGACTTGCCTAAAGTCCAGACCTTTCTTCCATTGAAACTATTTGGCATATTGTGAAGTGTAAAATACAACAAAGGAGACCGTGAACTGTTGAGCTATGGAAATTGTATATCAGGTATGAATGGGACAAAATTTCAGTTTCAAAACTACAGCAATTGGTCTCATCAGCTCCCAAATATGAAGTGGTGTTAAAAATAGAGGTGATGCAAGAAGGTGGTAAACATGCCCCTGTACTTTTTGAACTTTTTGAAATGTGTTGCTTACATCAAATCCATCCATCCATCCATCCATCCATCCACCGTAACCACTTATCCTGTGCAGGGTCATAGGCAAGCTTGAGCCTATCCCAGCTGACTATGGGCAAAAGGCGGGGTGCACCCTGGACAAGTCACTAAATAATCGCAGGGCTGACACACAGAGACAAAAAACAATTCACACTGATGGTCAATTTAAAGCCACCAATTAACCTAACCTGCATGTCTTTGGACTGCGGGGGAAAACTGGAACACCCAGAGGAAACCTGGGTACAACATGCAAACTCCACACAGAAAGGCCCCCGTCGGCCATTGGGCTCGAACCCAGACGACACTACACCACCATGCCACTCACATCAAATCCAAAGTGAGCATATATATTTTAATAAAACAATAAAAGTTATCAGTTTCAACATTTGATATATTGTCTTTGTACTATTTTAAATAAATATATGGCTTCCATGAGTTACATATCATTGCATTCTCTTTTTATTTACATTTTACACAGTGTCCCAATTTTTTTTTTGGAATTGGAGTTGCAATTGTTGGGGGGGGCACAGTATTGGGGTTAGAGTTATTGTAGTCTTGAAATTTTCATTCATTTTTATTATTGAGCCTTTCAATTTGGCTTTTCATTTCAGTCTAGTTTGAATGCATAAGTAGTTTTTTTTTATTTCTGAAGAATTAAGAGTTAGTTTTAGTTGAGTTTTATTTAGTTTGCATTAAGGGATATTCACATTATGAGGAAAGCCTTTATTTAAAGAAGCCAAAAAAAGGTAGGATGAAAGAATGCATGCTATTAAATATGATCTACAAAACCATTGTTTATTAAAAGGTCCCATATTATACACCTTCAAACCAATCTAAAAACAGGACACTAATGTTGCCTAAGTACTGTCCAGAAACACTGCAGCAGCAGCATACAGAACACATGCAATCCCATTCTACAGCCAACAAGCAGCTAACAGTATGAAAGATGTTAAGAGTAAATGCACAAATTAAAGTAACATAAACAGTGAAGTGTTGATAACATAGTCCAACAACCATGTTATCAACTCAAGTAAATTCTTGCTTGAGTCCTGCTTACTGATCAAAGCAAGTACAAAGAAGCTGCCAGTATTTAGGTTTAGAAACAAGCACTATTTGAACATAAATTTTGCCCTGCTTTCCTTCTGGCCTGCAAATTTCTCAGTGAATTTCTGGTTAAAATCAGTCATCTCAGTCAGGTTATTAATAACATGGCCAATGCATTCAGCCTCTCCTGCATCTAACCGTTCAGCAATGCTAAGCATGCCAAAGAAACTTAGCTTCAAGTTGTCAAGATTCAGAAAGGTGTTTAAAGTCCTGTACCCCCACTGTTGTCCACAACGTTTCGGTGGTGACACTTTGAAAAAGCAAAGCGGGAAAGCAATAAAAGGCATTACTCACACTGCAGGGCGGCACGGTGGTGTAGTGGTTAGCGCTGTCGCCTCACAGCAAGAAGGTCCTGGGTTCGAGCCCCGGGGCTGGCGAGGGCCTTTCTGTGTGGAGTTTGCATGTTCTCCCCGTGTCCGCGTGGGTTTCCTCCGGGTGCTCCGGTTTCCCCCACAGTCCAAAGATATGCAGGTTAGGTTAACTGGTGACTCTAAATTGACCGTAGGTGTGAATGTGAGTGTGAATGGTTGTCTGTGTCTATGTGTCAGCCCTGTGATGACCTGGCGACTTGTCCAGGGTGTACCCCGCCTTTCGCCCGTAGTCAGCTGGGATAGGCTCCAGCTTGCCTGCGACCCTGTAGAAGGATAAAGCGGCTAGAGATAATGAGATGAGATGAGACTCACACTGCATCCAGCTAGCCAACTCCGTTTGTCATAAGAAGACCAGGAGAAGCCTTGAGTGTAAGCGCTCACAGCCCTTGAGCGCCTGCTTCTTACTGTTTAAATTGGGCTGGTCTGATCTAAGCTATTTTATTCTCTTTTTTCTTCCAGTGTACACTGTGTAAAAGGATGTTTCTGTAAAGAAATAACAGAATTTTCTTTCCCCATGGGTCCACTTTAACTTGCCATATTGTGAAAACTCCAGTCTTACAAGTAGCAGTGAGTGACAGTCACAAACATGAAGGTCTGTAGAAAACTGTCCAATCACATGGAAAAACAAACAAACAAGCAAACAAGCAAACAAACAAAAAACTTAAAAGCAATTCCAATTGGCTGCTAATAAAAGAAGGCATGTTTGGGGCACACTTTGCTGTGCCCTACGCCAAATCTTGAATCTGCCAATTAAAATGCACCCTCAAGTCACCTGCTCTCCAAAACTTTGTGTAGCCACATACACACTCATTTGGCTGGCACCCCGGTGGGCAGAAGTATACAGGAAGCATAGGTTTTCACTTAAAATTTAATTAAATACAGTTTAAAAATGGGTTAAAAATAATTAGAAGGATACAGGGTGAAGTAGGATGAGCAAACAAGTTTGACTTAATAAATACTTTTGTTTAATGCTTTTGTTTAATTTATGTTTAATATCACATAGTCTTTCTCATCTGGATAATTGGAAGGGGACGGCACCCAGCACCCCATCTTGACCAGCTGCCACTGGCTAAGAGTCTTTCTGTAACTAAGACTCCAGATGCATGTGGCAGGGCCTGCAACACATCACCAATTTCCAGCAGAAGAACAGCAGGGTCACAGCCAACCACAACACATCACCAGATGAGCTGAACGAGTTCTATGCTCGCTTCGACATCCTCAACACCAACCAACACAGAGGGATTCTACCAACAGAGGCAGCACAGAGCTCTTCACCTATTGTGACCATAACTGAAGTGAGCAAGGTCTTCAGGAGGACTAACCCCCGAAAGGCAGCCGGCCCTGACAACATCCCCGGCCATGCTTTGAGGGCCTGCTCCACACAGTTAGCAGAGGTCTTCACAGACATTTTCAACCTGTCCCTCTCCATGTCTTCTGTGCCCACATGCTTCAAGACCACCACCATAGTGCCCCTCCCAAAGAAAAACAATATAACATGCCTGAATGACTATCGACCAATTGCACTCACTTCAGTTGTAATGAAGTGTTTTGAGAGGATAGTCATGTCATACATCAAAAAGGGCATCCCAGACACAATAGACCCCCTTCAATTCGCATATCGTCAGAACCGTTCAACTGATGATGCCGTCAATGCAGCCATCCACACAGCCTTGTCACACCTGGAACACAGGGACACCTATGTTCGAATGCTGTTTGTGGACTACAGTTCAGCCTTCAACACCGTCATCCTCAGCAGACTAACTGAGAAGCTCTCCACCCTTGGACTGACATCCTCCCTCTGCTGCTGGGTTCTGGACTTTCTCACAAACAGACCCCAGGCTGTGAGAGTCGGTACAAGAACATCCAGCACCAAGACAGTGAGCACAGGGACCCCCCCAAGGCTGTGTGCTCAGTCCACTCCTGTACACCCTCTTCACCTACAACTGCACCCCCACCCAGAGCAACACTTCCATCATTAAGTTCGCTGACGACACCACTGTCATTGGGCTGATCACCGGCAGAGATGAGAGCGCCTACAGGGAGGAGGTGGCTCAGCTGGTCTCCTGGTGCCAGGAAAATAACCTCTCCTTGAATGCTGAGAAGACCAAGGAGATGATTATTGACCCAAGGAAGAGGAGGAGAGACCAGCACGCCTCGCTGCACATCAACGGGACACAGGTGGAGAGGGTGAAAACATTTAAATTCCTTGGAACTCACATCAGTGAGGATCTCACCTGGTCACACAACACACAGCAGACCATCAAGAAGGCTCAACAGAGACTCTTCTTCCTGAGGAAGCTGAGGAAATTTGGACTGTCCACCAAACTCCTCAGCAACTTCTACAAGTGCACAGTGGAGAGCATCCTGACAAATTCCATCACTTTGTGGTACAGGAACTGCACAACTCAGGACAGAAAGGCTCTCCAGCATGTCATTAAAATGGCACAGTTCATCTGTGGAGCTGTCCTCCCCCCACTACAGGACATTTACAACACCCGGGTCACAAAAAGGGCACAGAGCATCATCAGGGACCAAACACACCCACAACACAGACTATTGGTATGAACTATGAACTCCTACCATCTGGCAGACGCTACAGGAGTGTGAAAGCAAGGACTACTAGACTGACAAACAGTTTTTACCCCCAGGCCATCAGGCTTTTGAACCACGGATTATAATCACCATCTACCTCTATATTTCCATCAGGCTTTGAGCCACGGATTATATTAGCAATTTTGCACAAGACATTGCACAGTATATCTACCTCTATGTTTGCACATTGTCTGTTTGCCTCTCCCTTTTTTTAAAAAAAAAGACATTGCACAGTATATCTACCTCTATGTTTGCACATTGTTTGTTTGCCTCTCCGTTGTTTTTAAATGTTATCTTCATTTTTCACTCTACCTTTATATTTTGCATTCCATATGCACTTTATATTTTATATTTCATATGTTATATATATATTTCTTTTTATTTTGGTAAGCGTAGTTTGGTCGGGCAGTTGCAAAATAAGAATTTCATTACCCAATAATAAACTGCTGTGTCTGTTATTGTGTATATGACAAATAAAAATCTTGAATCTTGAATCTAAGAAGTCTCTCCCCTCCATGAAATATGGAATACTACCAAATTATTTTGATGCCATTTACATTCTAATTTCTGAGTGGTCTGTTTTAATTATTACTACACTCATCTCATCTCATTATCTCTAGCCACTTTATCCTGTTCTACAGGGTCGCAGGCAAGCTACAGCCTATCCCAGCTGACTACGGGTGAAAGGCGTGGTACACCCTGGACAAGTCGCCAGGTCATCACAGGGCTGACACATGGACACAGACAACCATTCACACTCACATTCACACCTACGGTCAATTTAGAGTCACCAGTTAACCTAACCTGCATGTCTTTGGACTGTGGGGGAAACCGGAGCACCCGGAGGAAACCCACACGGACACGGGGAGAACATGCAAACTCCGCACAGAAAGGCCCTTGCCAGCCACGGGGCTCGAACCCAGACCTTCTTGCTGTGAGGCAAGGCAAGGCAAGGCAAGTTTATTTATATAGCACATTTCATACACAATGGCAGTTCAATGTGCTTTACAGAAGTAAAAACAAAACAGTAAACAATAGAGAAATAAAATTACATAAAATAATTTTATCTTTATTCTAAAATAATTAATTAAAAGAATTAAAAGAAAATAAGAATTAAACAATAGTAGAAATAAAATATTAAATGCCAAAAAGAAAAAGGAGAAAGAGAAAGAGGAAAAAAAAAAAAACCTAGCAGAATAAAATAGAATAAAGTTAAAATAAATTTAAAACATGCAGAGAAAAAGATTATAAAAAAATGTAAAATATTAATTATTTAACAGAAAGCATCTGAAAACAGCTTGGTCTTTAACCTAGATTTGAAGCTGCCAACAGCAGGAGCATTTTTGATGTCCTCTGGCAGTTGGTTCCATAGCTGTACTGCATAGTAGCTAAAAGCTGCTTCACCACACTTTGTTTTAACAACTGGTTTTAATAGTAAATTTTTCTGTTGCGATCTGGTAGATCTGATTGGGTTAGGCCGCTGCAACATATCAGAGAGGTAATTGGGCCCTGTACCATTTAGAGATTTGTACACCAGCAGCAATGCTTTAAAGTCAATTCTGTAGCTTACTGGAAGCCAGTGAAGGGACCTTAGAATTGGAGTAATGTGCTCTGTTCTTTTTGTTCATGTGAGAACCCTCGCCGCTGCATTTTGAACCAGCTGAAGTCGTTTAATGGTCTTTTTTGGCAGGCCTGTGAAAAGGCCATTGCAGTAATCAACCCTACTAGAGATGAAGGCATGTATTAGTTTTTCCAAATCATGTTTTGACATAAGTCCTCTTAGTTTGGAAATGTTTTTTAGGTGATAAAATGCCGTTTTAGTGATTGCTTTCATGTGACTGTCAAAGTTTAGCTCACTGTCAATGAAAACACCAAGATTTTTAACCATTTCTTTAGTTTTAATCCCTTTTGTGTCAAGAATAGTGGTAATCCTGAGTCTTTCATCTTTTTTTCCAAATAGAATTATTTCTGTTTTATCTGTGTTCAGCTGAAGAAAATTTTGTGACATCCAGCTATTGATTTGATCGATACACTGGTAGAGACATTCAAGGGGGGCATAATCATTTGGTGATAGAGCAAAATAAATCTGGGTATCATCTGCATAGCAGTGATACAAAATTGAATTTTTATTGATAATTTGCCCAAGTGGGAGCATATAAAGGTTGAAAAGTAATGGTCCAAGAATCGACCCCTGGGGGACACCACAGGTCAAGGGCATTGACGTTGAGGAACAATTTCCCTGGGTAACAAAGAAGCTTCTATCTTTTAAGTATGATTTTAACCAATTGATAACTTTACCAGTCAATCCAACCCAGTGTTCAAGTCGATATAGCAGTATGTTGTGATCAACAGTATCAAAAGCTGCACTGAGGTCCAGTAATACCAGGACCGATGTTTTGCCTGCATCAGTATTAAGACGTATGTCATTTATAACTTTAATCAGCGCTGTTTCAGTGCTATGATTGGCACGAAATCCTGACTGAAAATTATCAAAACGGCTGTTTGATATCAAGAAGGCAGTTAATTGATTGAAGACAATTTTTTCCAGGATTTTCCCGATAAATGGTAGATTTGATATTGGCCTGTAATTATTTAACACTGAAGGATCCAGATTATTTTTTTTAAGAAGGGGCTTTACAACAGCTTTTTTTAGGGACACAGGAACAACACCAGTCTCCAAGGATGTATTTATAATTTGAAGCACATCTGTAATTATAAGATGAAGAACAGACTTAAAAAAGTTGGTGGGCAGAATGTCCAGTTCAGATGTTGAGGAACTGAGATTTTGTACAGTTTTTTCAAGAGTCTCATAATCAATTAAACAAAATTCTGACATTGTGTTAAAGTTATCTATCTGTGTCATTGGTGATTGCAGTTTTTCAATTTTTTGCATCTGAGATATATTATGAGAAATATTCTGCCGTATTTTATCAATTTTACCTTTGAAGAAGGATGCAAACTCATTGCATTTATTAACTGAGAGAAGTTCAGGTGCTAATTGTGGTGGGGGATTAGTTAGCTTCTCTACTGTTGAAAATAGCACACGGGCATTGTTCATATTCCTGCTGATGATGTTGGAGAAGAAAGACTGTCTTGCTTTACGAATTTCATAATTATAATTACAAAGCATCTCTTTATGGATTTGATAATGGATGTGAAGTTTAGATTTGCGCCATTTTCTTTCAGTCTTTCTACATTCTCTCTTTAGCAGTTTAACAGCCGGGTACTGCTTCCATGGTGCTTTCTGCTTATCATTGATTCTTTTGATTTTGAATGGAGCAATATCATCCATAATTTGGGTCATATTTAAATTAAAAAATTCCAGTAAATCATCTACAGAGTCTGACATTTTGGTTGAGTTCTGAGAGAGAGCTTGCTTAAAAAGAGCACATGTGTTGTCGTTTATGACTCTCCTGCCTATAGTCGTTGAGCTATTCTGAATGTGAGGAGACATAGAAACTTCAAAGAAAACACAGAAATGGTCAGATAAGGCCAGGTCAACAACAGTATAAGAAACAGTAAGACCCTTTGTGATGACGAGGTCAAGAGTATGACCACGAGAGTGGGTCGGTCCCTGTACATGTTGTACTAGGTTAAAGTTATCAATAATTGCAAATAGTTCTTTGGCATAAATGTTATCAGTATTATCTACATGTAAGTTAAAATCCCCAGATATAATAAGACAATCAAACTCTAAGCAAATGACTGATAACAATTCACCAAACTCTTCAAGAAAGACTTTGGCTGAATGTCTCGGAGGCCTATAAATAGTTAATAATAATATGTTAGGAGAGCATGTAACAAGTGCACATAAGTGTTCAAAGGACATAAAATCACCAAGTGAGGATTGTTTACATTGAAAAGAGACTTTGAAAATATTTGCGATCCCTCCACCTTTCCCTTGTCGGGTAACATTCAAAAAATTTAAATTTGGGGGAGCTGCTTCGATAAGGGTGGTAGCACTATTTGCTTGATCCAGCCAGGTTTCAGTTAGAAGCAAAAAATCAAGATTGTGTTTACAAATAAGATCATTAATTAAAAATGACTTGTTTAAAAGTGATCTAATATTCAAAAGGGCTAGTTTTACAGTAATATTTGATTGTGCACTCTGATGCTGTTTTAAAACAGGAAGGAGATTAGATTGGTTCACCCCCAGGGTTAAATGTGCTCTATGTTTTCTGTTTCTTATCAACACAGGAATAGTGTCAACATCGGATCCCTGCTTTTTTCTACATCCATTTGCAGGGACCCAGAGTACATCAAACAAGACTTTCTAAATGTTCCATTTGGTTTGAGGGTGAAAGGACTGGAGATGACATGTATCTTTTGGATGGTGAAAAAGATTTGTAGCCAGCTGAAAGTCCTGGACGAACACAATTTTGATGAACTGGGTACACTGCTTGTCGCGACAAATTTGGACTAGAAAAAGAGAGCGTAGCCATAGGAAACAGTTTTTTCATGCTATTTGGGAAATCCATCCGAGGAGAAGTGGAGTCGTCTGTCCTTGAATGTTGGGAGGCCTGCAAGTCAGATGTTTGTGTGTCCTTGATGACGACTTGCAAAGATGATTGTTTAGGCTTTGTAACTATGTCAGTCTGCGACATCTTATCAACTGTTTTCCTCGGTGCTGGCTGAGAAAAGATTGCAAGTTTGTAGTGGTCTGCTAAGACTTAGCGACAGCGCTAACCACTACACCACTGTGCCGCCCTGTTTGGAGAAATATGTAGAAAAATTACACAAATTATGTATAGCCCTCTAGTTCACACATTTTGTGTCAATATTAAATAGAAGTTTATTGGGAGAATTCGGCTTTTTTTTTTTTTTTTACACATAGTTACGTGTAGTTTTAAAATTAACACAAACTGTGAATTTGTTCACGACATCTAACCCAATATGCATAGACTGATCTGCTCTACACTTACTCAGTGTCAGTTTTTTTAATGCATGAACTATTTGATTTAGCTGAACAGTAGCCTGATAATATCGACTTGCCATTTCATTTTCATATTGTATACTGTTGTACACATCAGATTTTAGATTATAATCACTTCACTATGTGAATCACTACAAAAAATAAAAATAAAAATAAATCCGCAGCCCAGTGGTCACTGACTGCCTATGAACATACTCTATGTTTCTTAGAGACAATGTAAACAACACTGTTAACGCCAGCCATTTAGAAGCTAATCAGTACTTATTTACTACTTGCAGTATAATAGGCAAGTCAGTTTATTTGTATTATACTTTTAACAATAGACATTGTCACAAAGCAGCTTTGCAAAAAATTATACTTTAAAATAAGATAAAACTTTATTAATCCCGAGAGAAATTCTTGTGCCAGAAGTCACTCTATAACAAAACAGTATAAGTTAAAATACAAGAGTAGTACAAGCTGGGGGGGGGTTAAGAACTGTGCAAGGAATAAATGCCTAAACAACAGTGCCTAACAGAACAACAACAGAAATACTGTAAGTTACATAAGCAGAATAGAAAATGCAAAAACCAGTTCCTTGATGGTTAGCATTCTAATAGTAGAAATAAGATAAGTTATGTAAGAGACTAACCTAATGGTGAAAGTAAATATCGCACATATGTTGGGGAAAAATATTGCACATGGTGTTGTGAAAAAACATTACTGTACATGACCACTCAGAATATTGCACATGATATTGGTATTATTGTCATGATTGATCAGCTGTCCATCTTGCAGAAGGGGGAGGAATTATATAGTTTGATGTCCACCTCCTGTGGCATTCTGTGGTGCTCCTCAGTGGCCTCAGTCCCCCACTGAAGGTGCTGTGTTGTGACACCACTGTGTCATGTAGGGGGTGGGAGGGATTGTCCATAATACTGAGAAGTTTCCTCAGCATCCTCCTCTCTGACACCTCCACTAACGACTCCAGTTCCACCCCAAGGACAGACCCAGCTTTCCTGATGAGCTTATTGAGTCTATTGGCATCAGCTGCATTCACCCTGCTGCCCCAGCACACCACAGCATAGAAAATGACGCTGGCTACCACAGAGTGATAAAATATCTCCAGCATGGGTCTGCAAACATTGAAAGACCTGAGTCTCCTGAGGAAATAGAGGCAGCTCTGTCCTTTCTTGTAAAGTGCATTTGTGCTTTTTGTCCAGTCCAGTTAATTGTCTACGGTATATGGATGCCCAGGTACCTGTATTCCTCCACAATGTCCACCTCCATTCCCTCAATGTTGACTGGGCTCAACATTGAGGGAATGGAGGTGGACATTGTAGAGGAATATGAGCTAATTTCATCCCTAATACATGTATTTATCCCTGATGAGCAAGCCTATGGTGACAGTGGCAAGGAAAAACTCCCTCAGACGACATGAGAGAGAAACCTTTAGAGGAACCAGACTCAAAAGGGAACGTATCCTCATCTGGGTGATAACAGATAGCGTGATTTTCAATAATTTTCTTCTATAACTGTGTCCTATATAGTCACAAAGTACAACTGTGTAACCAAGAAATTCATTATAGTTTTAGCATGAAGTCTATTTTGTTGAAGTTATCAACTGTTCATTGATGGAGAATTGAGTGTAAGACTGTACATGACAACTGCTGTCGTAAAGTTATCATGTCAGTTGTTGTCCTCAGCCATCATAGCAAAAGTGTAAGTGTCCAGAGCCATCTTCTAAGTGTATCTTTCAACTGTCCATATGGGGTCATCCTCCACAGGAGTGATGTGATGAGACTCCAGTCAAACGTAGGGCATCAGGATGGATCAGACAGGAAAGAGAGAGAAAACACAGGTTGTTAGGTATGCCCAGTGTCACCTAATGGTTAAGAACAGTATGCATTTTGTGCTGAGTGTAAGCAGGGACTCTGGCAAGACTAATTATGACAGCAGAAATGAAAGGGAGAGCCAGAAGATAACACAGACATGAGGGAGCCCTGGGACATACAGTAGCCAGCCACTTCACTGTCAACAAACCTGAGTGAATGTGTGAGAGTGGGAGGGGGTCAAGAGCATCTATAGAGATCTTGCAGTCACGTGACCGGAAAGTACACAGCCGCCATCTTGTCGATAAAAAACACAGCTGAATACTGCTGCATTCGTGTACAAAATGGATCAATTTCAACCGACGGACTACACGGCTCATTTTTCTAATGAACAGATAATTAGATATATGTCTAAAATAAACGATCTACAGATTAGTGACCCTTATGGCTTACCGGACGTAGTTTTCACGACCGTGTCAGTGGATATTGAACTGCCAGCGGAATACCCAGACGTGTATAATTACCTCATCAACTTTCCCTTGCTGTTCAGTGGTGAAGCACTGCGTGCTTATAAATCTCTGGACAGTTATCTTTACAGAAATTCAGGATTTGTCAGCGACTCAGATGTGGCATCTTGTAAACAAGAAAATAATCCTCATTGGATGGGTAAGTCACTTAAGTATTGAGTATAGTACTGACCAGCTGATTATAGAATAGAATAAGGTCATTCCAGCTGTAATTCCAAATCGTCCGTCTTGTTTACCATGGATCTGGTGTTGGAGAGTTAGAGGCTTAGCAGTGGAGATTTGAGTGGCTGTTTTCTGAGCTTAGTCAACAGGCCGGCTCTGCAGCCTGGCTTTTGTTTCCGCTCCTGACGCCACCTCCTTCGCTTTGCTTCCGATAACAATCCACGGAGACCCCGCTGGTCTCGCTATCTCGTCCGGAATGTTGTGCATGCGATGGAAATCACTACAAACCATCATTTTCTGCTGGAAACCAATGTCCAGTAAGTCCATACGGTTGTAGTGGATATTGAAGTCCAATACAGACAAACAACACACAAAAATACACACAAAAACCATAAAAAATGTGCACAGGTAGGGAGAGCTTGTAGCCGCAGCTGTTGTAGTAGAATTGCATATAGTAGGGTTTTCCAGAAGAAAAGGTAGAAGTAGAAGCAGAAGTAGAACCAGAAGTAGAAGGCGGAAATATGGCGTTTGACCGACAAGATGGCGTCTGTTACAATCTGGATCGGCTGTGACGTCACATGCAAGTGCTCCATACATCCCAGTTTACCAAAATACTCTATGCCTGATTACCCTCCAGATCTACTCCTTTATCTAATAATTAAAAAAAAACTTTTAACAAAAGGCTTGACTAAAAATATATGTTTTCAGCCTAGACTTAAACACTGAGACTATGTCTGAGTCCCGAACACTACTTTTAAGGCTATTCCATAACTGTGGGGCTTTGTAAGAAAAGGCTCTGCCCCCTGATGTAGCCTTCACTATATGAGGTACCAACAGATAGCCTGCACCTTTTGATCTAAGTAGGCATGACGGGTCAGAACGAACCAGAAGTTCACTCGGGTACTGTGGCACGAGACCATTCACTGCTTTATAGGTCAATAGTAGTACATTATAATCAATGTGAAATTTGATAGGGAGCCAATGCAAAGTGGACAAGACAGGGGTGATGTGGTCATATCTTCTTATTCTGGTAAGGACTCTTGCTGTGCATTTTGAACTACAGTAACTGGAGCTCGTTTATTCACTTACTGGAACATCCAGACAGTAAGGTTTTACAATAATCCAACCTAGAGGTAACAAAAGCATGAACTAGTTGTTCTGCATATTTCTTATCGGAGCAATATTTCTGAGATGAAAGAAAGCTATCCTTCTAATATTATCTACATGAGTTTCAAATAAAGGATGAAAGTCAATGATCATCCCAAGGTCTTTTACTGCTGCATGTGAAGAAACAGAAATGGAGTAGGAGTCATCTTGGATGAGAAATTGAAGGATGAAGTGGTCCAGATTCAACGGGTGAATTATAGGTTGATGATGGTGAAGATTGTGCATGTTGGCAAAGTCATAAATATCATTACAGCATATGCACCTCAGCAGGGCTGTGACCAAACAGAGAAAGACCACTTCTACCAGGCATATGAAAATTTACTGCAGCCACTCATACATGAAGAAATGTGTATCACTGGAGTGGATATGAATGGCCATGTTGGTGCAAAAGCCAATGCATTTGAAGGCACACATGGAGGATGGGGTTATGGAGCCAGAAATGAGGAGGGGAGCAGAGTGTTGGAGGCTGCACAGAGTGTAGACCTGGTATTGGCAAACACACTCTACAAGAAGAGACAAGAACATCTGATAACGTATAAAAGTGCTCAACACCAGTCACAGATTGATTATATTATGGTGAGGAAACAGGATAAAGGGATACTGACTGACTTAAAGTCATCCCGGGAGAGCCAGCCATGAAACAGCATCGCCTCCTGGTTGCTGCCCTAAAATGGAAAGCCAAACTACCCCAAAGACCCCAAGAACAGTCACAAGTGCGTACATGGAAGCTCAAGGGTGATATAGCACATCAATTTAGGCAAGCAGTTGAAGGATGAGCTGGAGAACCATAGTCATCTCATACAGTAGTGCTTGAAAGTTTGTGAACCCTTTAGAATCTTCTATATTTCTGCATAAATATGACCTAAAACATCATCAGATTTTCAAACAAGTCCTAAAAGTAGATAAAGAGAACCCACTTAAACAAATGAGACAAAAATATTATACTTGGTCATTTATTTATTGAGGAAAATTAGCCAATATTACATATCTGTAAGTGGCAAAAGTATGTGAACCTGTGCTTTCAATATCTGGTGTGACCCCCTTGTGCAGCAATAACTGCAACTAAACATTTCAGGTAACTGTTGATCAGTCCTGCACACCAGCTTGGGGAAATTTTAGCCCATTCCTCCGTACAGAACAGCTTCAACTCTGAGATGTTGGTGGGTTTCCTCACATGAACTGCTCGCTTCAGGTCCTTCCACAACATTTCGATTGGATTAAGGTCAGGACTTTGACTTGGCCATTCCAAAACATTAACTTTATTCTTCTTTAACCATTCTTTGGTAGAATGACTTGTGTGCTTAGGGTCATTGTCTTACTGCATGACCCGCCTTCTCTTGAAATTCAGTTCATAGACAGATGTCCTGACATTTTCCTTTAGAACTTGCTGGTATAATTCAGAATTCATTGTTCCCTCAATGATGGCAAGCTGTCCTGGCCCAGATGCAGCAAAACAGGCCCAAACCATGATACTACCACCACCATTTTTCACAGATGGGATAAGGTTCTTATGCTGGAATGCAGTGTTTTCCTTTCTCCAAACATAATGCTTCTCATTTAAACCAAAAAGTTCTATTTTGGTCTCATCCATCCACAAAACATTTTTCCAATAGCCTTCTGGCTTGTCCATGTGATCTTTAGCAAACTGCAGACGAGCAGCAATGTTCTTTTTGGAGAGCAGTGGCTTGCTCCTTACAACCCTGCCATGCACACCATTGTTGTTCAGTGTTCTCCTGATGGTGGACTCATGAACATTAACATTAGCCAATGTGAGAGAGGCCTTCAGTTGCTTAGAAGTTACCCTGGGGTCCTTTGTGACCTTGCCGACTATTACACGCTTTGCTCTTGGAGTGATCTTTGTTGGTCGACCACTCCTGGGGAGGGTAACAATGGTCTTGAATTTCCTCCATTTGTACACAATCTGTCTGTCTGTGGATTGGTGGAGTCCAAACTCTTTAGAGATGGTTTTGTAACCTTTTCCAGCCTGATGAGCATCAACAACGCTTTTTCTGAGGTCCTCAGAAATCTCCTTTATTCGTGCCCTGATACACTTCCACAAGCATGTGTTGTGAAGATCAGACTTTGATAGATCCCTGTTCTTTAAATAAAACAGGGTGCCCACTCACACTTGATTGTCATCCCATTGATTGAAAACACCTGACTCTAATTTCACCTTTAAATTAACTGCTAATCCTAGAGGTTCACATACTTTTGCCACTCACAGATATGTAATATTGGCTAACTTTCCTCAATAAATAAATGACCAAGTATAATATTTTTGTCTCATTTGTTTAACTGGGTTCTCTTTATCTACTTTTAGAACTTGTGTGAAAATCTGATGATGTTTTAGATCATATTTATGCAGAAATATAGAAAATTCTAAAGGGTTCACAAACTTTCAAGCACCACTGTATGGGAGGTCTGTAATAGTGTGGTCCAGAAGTCACTCAGGTCAACATGCAGCGTGACATAAGGAAGACAAAGACAACAAAGAGGAACATGGTGGTGGGATGACACTGTGCAGAAGGCCATTCAGGAAAAGAAGAGAGCGTTCAAAGCATGGCAGACAGCAAGAGACAGTGTGGAACTAAAAATAATATACAAAAGTAAATACAAACACGCCAAAAGGGAAGTAGCCATGGCCAAAGAAAGAGCATTCCAACAATGGTATGAAGAACTAAATACCAAGCAAGGTGCAGAAAAATTTACAAAATTGCAAAGGCCAGACATAGAAGCAGGCAAGACATGAAAGAGGTCTTTATCATTAAATACAGGAATGGCAAAGTTTTGGTTGAAGAGAATGAGATTAAGAACAGATGGAGAGAGTATTACAACGACCTACTCAACATCAAAAATGAAAAGGATGCACTACCAGTTATACAGCCTGTCCAGGGACCAGAACCACTAGTTACAGAGGAATAAGTTAGAAGGCCAATCAGCAGTATGAAAACAACAAGGGAAATGGACCATCTGGAATAACGCTAGATATCATCAAGGCGCTAGGAGATGAAGGTATTAAATGGATAACAATAATCATACAGAATATATGGTATCATAGAAAGCTACCAATAGGCTTAAAGACCAGCACAATTGTGCCTATATATAAACAAAAAGGAGAGTCTATGGACTGTGGTAGCTATCGTGGAATAAAACTCATTGAGCACATACTTAAGATCTTATGGCCCTGTCACACTATAGCATTTTGTTCGACGTTTGGTTGCGTTTTTAAAAATTTGAGAAACGCCGGGGAACGTCGACGTTCTTCAAATTAAGTTTCTAGGTCAACGATGTTGTAACGTTCTTGTAACGCTTGGGTAACGCTCAGCCAACGTTCCCTCAGCGTCAGGCGACGTTTGTGGTCGAAAATAGCAGCAAAACCTAGCGTTCTCATAGCGTCCACAGCGCTTTGATAGCGTTCTCATAGCGTTTGGGTAGCGTCTGCCTTGCGTCCAGGTAACGTTCTCGACGTTTGTCCAGCGTCTAGCTGACGTTCTCGACGTTTCCACAGCGTCTGCCTAGCGTTCCTGTAGCGTTCGAGTAACGCATGGAGCATTTGTGTAACGTTCCTGTTACGTTTCGCCAACCTGCGGCTGGACGCGCAGTATAAAAGGGGCGCTTTTGGCCAGAGTGCATCACTTCCATTTCAACCACCGCGCAGTCAACATCGCAGAAGTATGCCTCCCAAGAGCAAGAGGGCCAGCAGCAGAGGTCGGGGCAGCAGCAGGGGCCAACGAGCAGCATCCTCTCCCAGCCAGGAGGTTGTTTCCATCACTGCAGAGGTCCATCCCCCTCCTGTTGAAAGCGAGGCTGACAGCCAGCCAGCAGGCAGCCAGCAGCAGAAGCAGCCGAAGAACAAGAGGGCAACAATCACCCCCTCCAGGTCCCAGTCGCCATCTCCAGCCTCTCCACGGTCTCCAGGGTCTAGCTCCTCCTCCTCCTCCTCCAGAAGCTTGTCAGCAGCCTCCTCACAGGACAGAGGCAAGAGGAAGAAGAGCGACAGGATAAACTACAGCCTCTCTGAATCTGATGAGGCCATCATGGTCGAGTGGTTACAAGAGAACAGGACACTGTGGGACTCTAAGCTCCAGGCTTACCACAAGATTACCAACAAGGAGAAGTTGTGGGAGGCCCAGGCAGAGAAGATGCATAAGACAGTGAAGCACTTGAAGGGCTGGTTCCGGTCACTGCGGGATAAGAATACCAGACTCATGAAGCACAAGAGCGGTGACGGTGCCCCAAGAAGAACAGAGAGGGACGAGTGGGTGCTCAGCAACTTCAGATTCCTGCAGGAGGTAGTGCGACACAGACTGGAGCCAGCCAAGCCCATCCTACCCAGCAGAGCCTCAGCTGCAGCAACTGTCCAGGAGGAGGATTTACCGGTATCTGGACCTTCTATCACGGAGTCTACTGCCATACCTTCCAGACCTTCCACACCTGCCACAGCAGCCTCCAGCAGCAGCAGTTCCAAGAGGCCCAAAAGATCTGGACAGGATGAGGATACCACCACCGAGGATGACGTGTTGGCTACCCTGCAGGAGAAGGTCAAGGAGTCAGAGGCTATACTTAAGGGTTTGTTCCAGCCTCCAGCAATGACCCCTGAGTCGACCTTTGCCAACTACGTGAGGGACAGCCTTCTCACAATGTCGAGCCGGAAGTTCAAGAAGGCCAGGGCCAGCATCAACATGATCCTCACGCAGCTGATGGATGAAGACACTGAAGAGGAGGACCTGCCTACCTTCTCAGCTAGATGTTGGTCCACCCCCCCTCCTGGCATCACAACCACCAGGCAAGCCCAGAGCGACATGTTTCAGCCAGACCCTAGCCAGTGGCATGACAACCCGCCCACTGGCACTCCTTGGCAGTCACAGAACAGGGAGTGGATGGCCAGATACCACCAGCAGCAGCCTCACTCGTCCTTCCAGCAGCCTCACTCGTCCTTCCAGCAGCCTCACTCGTCCTTCCAGCAGCCTCACTCGTCCTTCCAGCAGCCTCACTCGTCCTTCCAGCAGCCTCACTCATCTTTCCAGCAGCCTCACTCGTCCTTCCAGCAGCCTCAGACGCCCTTCCAGCAGCCACACTCCTACTACCAGCCGCAAAGGTTCTTCCAGCAACAGAGTAGGAACTCTCCCGTCTTCCACATGCTGACAGCACCAGCCACCACCCATGCCTCCGTCTCTACGGCCATCAGCTCTGCAAGACACGCCATGGACCAGAGCAACCAAGGCAGCAGCTCTCCAGCCCTGGTTGTCACTTGTGCCGCCACGGACGTTACCGTGTTCCCCACCGGAGTGTCTACAGCAGCCAGTGTCAGCAACTTGTTCAGCACCCTGGACAGTCCAGTTCCAGTTGCCACCCCGTCCATGGCTACCTCTCTGAATGACACGCTGAACACTCCACAGCCACCAGTGGACCCAGAGACTGACTCTTAGAACTTTTTGTTAGGAATCTGTAAATAAATGTTGTACATATTTTGAACTTTGCTTGCTACTTGCATGAAACTTTCAATTTCTTGTTTTTAATATTGTACCCCCCAAAAAAATAATGAAAAAAAAACTAAATAAAAAATAAAATAAAAAATATAAAATAAAATAAAAAATATAAAATAAAAAAATAAAATAAAATACAAAGTAAAATATAAAATAAAATAAAAAATAAAAAATAAAAAAAATAAAGATAAAAAAATGAAAAAAAAAAACAATACAAAATAAAACTATGACATTTATTAATACTGTTTTATACGTTTGGTTACGTGAAAAGGGGTCGACCGGGAACTCAGTAAAATAAATAATTGAAAAAGAGATCGTGCCTAGAACAGATTGGCTAAAAAAGTAGGGCGATCAGTAAAAATAATTACTTTGAAATGACACACACTATTACTTTTATTATTACTGTTATCTACAAATAAGTCATTGTAAGTAAGTTACACATACAATATTTCAGTTTCTAAAAGTTGTGTCTACCAAAAAGTATAGTCTATATTAAGTCCATTCTGCATTGCAACACTAGGGTCCAGGTCTACACCATCCTGTCCTGCCAGTCCAGTGCCCCAGCTGAGGAGTTGACCCAGTGCTTGATGAGGTTCCTCTGCTTCTTGGCTTCCTTGGTCGCAGTGTTGGGGCCTGCAACAACCTGTGTGTCTTCCATATTGAAGCCATCTCTCCAGGCACCAGGCACAAAGTCTTCTTCTGGACCTTCTGGCTGGTCCAGCAGTGTTGGATATCTGACCCTCATCAAGTTGTGAAGGACCAAGCAGGTCTTCACTATCAGCTTCACAGTCTCTGGCTTGTGCTGCATAGTGCCAAGAATAAACTGGAACCTGTTGGCAAGGATCCCAAAGGCGTTCTCCACGACCCTCCTGGCTCTCGACAGTCTGTAGTTGAAAATGCGCTCCTCCTGTGATAGACCACAGAGACTGTAGGGCTTCATCATGTAGGCTCTCAGGGCAAAGGCGTCATCTCCAATGAAGAAGTATGGAACATCTGTAGTGTCTTGTGGGAGAGGTATAGGCTGTGGAAACCCAAGCAGGTCTTCTTCAGCTCCATGTTTCAGCTCACTGGAGTTGTAGATCTGGGCATCGGATGCTGATCCCAGGCCTCCAAGATCTGCCCACAGGAACTTGTAGTCAGAATCCACAAGGGCCAGCAACACGATGGAATAGAACCCCTTGTAGTTGTAGTACAAGGAGCCACTCTCTGCAGGACACCTAATGGCCACATGCTTGCCATCTAGTGCTCCCAGGATATGGGGGAAGTTCCACCTCTGATAGAATCTGTCAGCAACTTCCTTCCACTCTTCTGGCGTACTGGGGCAGGTCAGCATCTCATCCAGGTACTCGTCCAGTATGGCATGGCAAACCTCTCTGACCACCAGTGACTGTGTGTTGTGAGGTACTCTCCAGGCAAACTTCTGCGAAGCATAGCTGTCACCAGAGGCAAGGTGTTGCAAAGTCAGGGCCAGCTTCATACCAGGGTCGAGGGCCGGTCTAAAGCGAGTGTCCTTCTTGGTGATCCTGGGACCAACTCTCTGTCTCAGCTCATCAAACATCACTGCTGGCATGCGCAGGAAGTTGTGGAAGGAGGCTTGGTCTTCAGCTCTGAGTTCAGCCATCAGCTTGTCATAAACACCAAACTGTGGTCGCCTTCCTATCCAGGGTCTCACTCAGCTCTTTCTCCCTCTCCTCTTCCTTTTCTTCTTTGACTCTGCCTTGGACATCTTAACCTGGTGCAATGCCAACTGCAGGAGGTTGTTGTGATGCATGAGAGCAGCAACAGCATACTGGTGTTTCTCTTGGTCTGTCATTATTCTGAAGTCTTCACTCTGTGAAAGTTCCAACAGGACTGTCGGTGGCCTCTGCAAGCCCCTTTAATATATGGCAAGTGCCTGCCAAATGCTCCTGAACGCTACCAGTAGGTTACAGGCGCGTTACAAGGACGCTACATGGACGTTACACAGACGCTGGAAAAATTCAGAACGCTGACAGTGTTAGGGTTTTGCTGGGATTCGAACCTGGTTCGTTGGTGTGATAATCCAGCAAACCCCCACTAGGCCACCAGGGGGATGACTCAAATGCAGAGGCGTGAGGCGGAAGTAGAAAAAGAATCAAAAGGTTTATTTAAACTATATACACTATATACAGGGCAAAACAAAAGACAAAAAAAAAACCAAAGAGTATAATCCAAAAGAAAAGCAAAGTGCAAAAATACAAAAGCTAAGAAGATCAAAAAAACACAGTACAAAGGAAACTGGAGATAAATATAACAGCACAAAGACTCCGTGACAAGAGGACTGAACTCAGGGGTATAAATAGACAAACTAATTAAGGACACAGGTGAAGATAATTAGGCAATTAACACAAACACAAAACACAGGAACAGTGGCGGCCTCTAGAGGCCAAAATAAACACGACATGAAAAGGAAATAACAGCGGCCTCTAGAGGCCAAAACAGTCCTAGTCCTAACAGGACCCCCCCCTCTAGGAGCGTCTCCTGACGTTCCCAGGGCGATCCGGATGGGCCGAATGGAAGTCCCGACATAGTTCTTTATCAAGGACATCCCGAGCAGGAACCCAGCAGCGCTCCTCAGGACCATAGCCCTCCCAGTCCACCAGATATTGCAACCCGCCGCGGACCCGGCGGGAGTCAAGCAGGCGATTCACAGTGAACACAGTCTGCCCCTGGAAGATGCGGGGGGGTGGGGGGTTCCTAGGGGCAGGGGCATACGTAGACGTCAGTACGGGCCGTAACAGGGAAACATGGAAAGTGGGGTTGATCCTCAGAGTCCGGGGCAACTGGAGCCGGTAGGAGACAGGGTTCACCCTGCGCACCACCTTGAAGGGGCCAATGTAGCGAGGAGCAAGCTTGCGGTTCTCCACCCGCAGTGGAAGGTCCTTAGTGGACAGCCAAACACGCTGCCCAGGGCGGAAAGCGTGTGCAGGTCTTCTATGGCGGTTGGCCTGAGTCTGGTTGGTTCTGGAGGTCTGTATGAGGGTCTTCCTGACCTTGCTCCAGGTCTTGCGACACCGTCTCACATATTGGTTGACCGAGGGCACCCCCGCGTCCTCCTCCTGGTCCGGGAACAGAGGTGGCTGGAACCCGAATTGGCACTGGAATGGCGACAGCTTGGTGGCCGATGACTGCAGGGTGTTGTGGGCGTACTCCGCCCATGGCAGCCAGGTGCTCCACGATGTCGGGTTATCCATAGCCAGGCCTCGCAGGGTGGTTTCCAGGTCCTGGTTGAGCCTCTCCGTCTGACCATTGGACTGTGGGTGAAACCCAGAGGAGAGGCTGGCAGTGGCTCCGATGACCTTGCAGAACCCGTGCCACACTCGGGAGGAGAACTGGGGCCCTCGGTCTGAGACGATGTCCTGTGGAAGACCAAAGACTCGGAAGACATGATTAAACAAAAGTTTCGCAGTTTCAAGAGCAGAGGGGAGTTTGCACAGTGGTATGAAGCGGCAGGCCTTGGAGAATCTGTCAACTAAGACCAAAATGACCGTGTTACCTTGTGACTCAGGGAGACCCGTGATAAAGTCGACTGCCACGTGGGACCAGGGACGCCGGGGAATGGTCAGAGGATGCAGGAGACCCTGGGGACGCTGTCGTGGGTTCTTGGTTCTGGTGCAAACCTCACAGGACAGGACAAATGACCTTACTTCCTTCTCCATGTTAGGCCACCAGAAGCGTCTTTTCAGGAAGTCCAGGGTCCTCCGAGCTCCCGGGTGGGCGGTGAGAGGGGAAGAGTGACCCCACTGGAGAACCTTGGCCCGGGCTTGATGTGGGACGTACAAGAGGCCTGGTGGCCCCGTCCCAGGACCGGGGTCCTGGCGTTGGGCTCGTCGGACAGCCTCCTCAATACCCCAGCGGACAGGGGCCACAATCCGGGACACAGGGATAATAGGCCCGACTTCATTCTCCCTGTTAGTGGCAGAGAACAGTCTGGACAGTGCGTCAGGTTTGGTGTTCTTGGAGCCGGGGCGGTATGAGAGGGTGAAGTCAAACCGACTGAAAAACAGGGCCCACCTAGCCTGTCGAGGGTTCAGTCTCTTGGCTTGCTGGAGGTACTCCAGGTTCTTGTGGTCAGTCCAAACCAGGAATGGATGTTGTGCTCCCTCCAGCCAGTGCCTCCACTCCTCAAGGGCCAGTTTGACCGCTAGCAGTTCTCGATCCCCCACATCGTACCGGGACTCAGCAGGACTCAGGCGGTGGGAGAAGTAAGCGCAGGGGTGCAGCTTTCCTTCCGAACGTTGAGAGAGCACCGCGCCGACACCACTGTCCGAGGCGTCCACCTCCACGATGAATGGTTGGGAGGTGTCCGGGAGAACCAGAATGGGTGCCGTGCAGAAGCGGTCCTTGAGGTCTTTGAACGCCTTTTCTGCCTGAGGAGACCAGCCATAAGATCCACCTGTCCCTTTGGTGAGGTCTGACATGGGTGCTGCCACAGAACTGAAGTTCCTGATGAACTTGCGGTAGAAGTTAGCGAATCCTAAGAACCGCTGAACCTCCTTAACGGACTTGGGAGTAGGCCAATCCCGGACGGCCAGGGTCTTGGCAGGGTCCATTTGGAGTTGGCCTGTCCGTACAATAAATCCCAGAAAGGAGACCTCGGGAACATGAAATTCGCATTTCTGGGCCTTGGTGAACAGATTGTTCTGTAGCAGCCTCTGGAGAACCTGGCGGACATGGTGGCGGTGCTCCTGCACGGTCTTGGAAAAGATAAGGATGTCGTCGAGGTAGACAAAAACGTATAGGTTAATCATGTCCCTTAAGACGTCGTTGATTAGGGCCTGAAAAACAGCTGGTGCGTTGGTGAGTCCGAAGGGCATCACCTGGTATTCGTAGTGCCCAGACGGGGTGTTAAAGGCAGTCTTCCACTCGTCTCCCTGTCGGATACGGATGAGGTGGTATGCGTTCCGTAGGTCCAACTTGGTGAAGACGGTGGCACCTTGGAGCAGGTCGAAAGCTGTGGACATCAGCGGAAGGGGATATCGGTTGCGCACAGTGATCTTATTCAGGCCCCTGTAATCAATACATGGTCGGAGCCCCCCATCCTTCTTGCCGACAAAGAAGAAGCCGGCTCCAGCAGGTGAAGTGGAGGGTCGAATAAACCCAGAGACCAGGGCATCTTTGAGGTATTCCTCCATGGCCTTGCGTTCTGGCTGAGAGAGTGAAAACAGTCTGCCATGAGGAGGGGTAGTCCCAGGGAGCAAGTCGATGGCACAGTCGTAGGCCCGGTGCGGAGGAAGAACGGCGGCCCTGCTCTTGCTGAATACCTCCTTGAGATCCCAGTACTCTGTGGGAACTTGAGATAACTCGGTGAGATCAGGGGGCTCGGCAGGAGACACAGGAGAGCTAGAGAGCAGACAAGAGGCATGGCATGCAGGGCCCCATTCCACAACCTGGCTTGTTACCCAGTCTATGCGAGGGTTGTGGCGAGTAAGCCAAGGAAGGCCTAGAATAACTGGGAACTCAGGTGAAGGAATCAGGTGCAGGGATATTTCTTCCTTGTGACCTTGAGACTGGAGGAAAACTGGAGAAGTAACTTGGGTGACTCTTCCATCACCTAACGCTTGGCCATCGAGGGCAGACACAGACAGTGGGACTTCAAGAGGTGCAGTCGGAATATTGATGCTTTGGGCGAAGTGAATATCCATAAAGTTCCCAGCCGCCCCTGAGTCTATCAAAGCTTGACAAGAGTGGACAGACTCACCCCAGGAGATGGAGACCGGGATGTAGATTCCTTGGCCAGGGAGTCCGGGAGAGAGGGTAGGCCCCGTCACAACCCTCCCTCGGCTGGACGGGGCGGTCCTTTTCCCAAGAGTTCGGGACATGATGCTCGGAAGTGACCAGGCTTGCCACAGTAGATGCAGCACTTGTCCCTCCTTCTGCGCTCCCTCTCAGATGCGGAGAGGCGAGTACGACCCACTTGCATGGGTTCTGGACAGTCACTGAAGGAGGTAGACGGTCTCCAGGTAGAGGTAGGGAGGCTGGGGGGGGCTCAAGGCTTGGTGGCGTTCTCTCATCCTGTTGTCCAGACGAATAGCATGTGAGATGAGGGTTTCGAGGTCACTTGGGCATCCAATAGAGGCCAGACCGTCCTTGATGGGGTCAGACAGACCATGGTGGAAGGCTGACACCAGGGCAGTCTCGTTCCATCCACTTACTGCTGCGAGTGTTCGGAACGAGATGGCGTAATCTGCGACGCTTCCTCCTTGCCGGATGGACATGAGCTTTCGGGCTGCGTCGGTACTGATGTCTGCCTGATCGAAGACCCGAAGCATCTCTTCAGAAAACAGCTGGAAATCAAAGCACTCAGGTCCCTGTCTTTGCCAGATAGCAGTAGCCCAGGCTCGCGCCTTACCAGCTAATAAGGTGATCACAAAGGCAATCTTGCGGCGATCCGTAGTGTAGGTGGTAGGCTGAAGCTCAAAGGTGAGTTGACACTGGGTAAGGAACTCTCGGCACTCACTGTGCTTGCCGTCATACCTCTGTGGTGCAGGAAGGCTGGGTTCGCGAGGTGAAGAAGGCAGCATTGCAGGAGGCACTGGAGCAGGAGTGGGAGCTGGAGCAGGAGTGGGAGCTGGATCAGGAGCAGGAACTGGATCAGGAGCAGGAGATGCAGGCAGAGATGTCAGCTGTGCCAGGGTTTTCCCAATTTGCTGAAGCAGTTCCTCGTGGCGAGCGAGGGCCTCACGTTGGCTGGTGAGCGTACGTCCATGAGCGTCCATGGTCGCTCCGAAGCGTGTCAAAGCTGCCATAATTCCCTGAAGGTTGGCCGGGTAGACAGTTGAAGCAGCCTCTGCTGAGTCGGTCATGACGGAGTCTTTCTGTTAGGGTTTTGCTGGGATTCGAACCTGGTTCGTTGGTGTGATAATCCAGCAAACCCCCACTAGGCCACCAGGGGGATGACTCAAATGCAGAGGCGTGAGGCGGAAGTAGAAAAAGAATCAAAAGGTTTATTTAAACTATATACACTATATACAGGGCAAAACAAAAGACAAAAAAAAAACCAAAGAGTATAATCCAAAAGAAAAGCAAAGTGCAAAAATACAAAAGCTAAGAAGATCAAAAAAACACAGTACAAAGGAAACTGGAGATAAACATAACAGCACAAAGACTCCGTGACAAGAGGACTGAACTCAGGGGTATAAATAGACAAACTAATTAAGGACACAGGTGAAGATAATTAGGCAATTAACACAAACACAAAACACAGGAACAGTGGCGGCCTCTAGAGGCCAAAATAAACACGACATGAAAAGGAAATAACAGCGGCCTCTAGAGGCCAAAACAGTCCTAGTCCTAACAGACAGACGTTAGAAAGACATTGAAAGAGCGTTACATGAGCGTTAAGAACGCTCGGCGAACGCTGACGAACGCTGAAAAACGTTGGCGACACGCTGGACAGACGTTCGATGGACGTTACACAGGCGTTACGCAAGCATTACCCAAGCGCTAGGCACTCGCTGGACACTCGACCCTGATGGGCCGGCGTCCGCCTAGCGTCCAGGGAACGTCCTGACTTTCGAGTAACGTTCGAGTAACGCCCGCAAACTTTCGTGTAACGTTCCTCTAACGTGTAAGTAGCATTTTGATAGAACGTCCTGAATTTTTGTGCACACCCAAAACTATTTTTCACCCTCAGCTTTCACCGACGTCCCTTGACGTTCCCCAATGTTTGCCGACGCTCGTCTAACTTTCTTGTAACTTTTTTCTAATGTTCTCAACGTTCCTCTGCGTTTCGCAACACGTTACTCGAACGCTGGTGAGAACGTCATAGTGTGACACAGGACCAGATTAACACTTTTTGAGGCCCGGGGCTAATTACCAGGATGAGGCCCTTCATATCGTGTCCTAATGCATGACCTCACACAAACCCACGACAGGTGCACTGACACATCAGCGCACACAGTACCAATCTATGACACACTACCGTTTAAAGCGAACTGGCAATATGAATTCAATTCAATTCAATTCAAGGGTAGATTTATTGCCATGACTCATTGCAGTAGTGTTGACAGCTGACAGAATAATGATGGAAAACAAAACATATGTCTAAATAGACCTATACTTAAAAATGCAGGAAGAAAGAAACTAAGAAATTAAACTTATGGTGACTTGTATTAGGCTAATCATCCCAGAAAAGGTAATAAAATGTATTTGTGGTAGATAGAAGAAAACTTATCTTAAGGTATGATTTAGATTTTAAAAAAGGGAAGTTTTGCAATACTTGTAGCTTAGTCAGATAGAATGAAAGGAAACATTATCGTGTATAGTAGTAATAATAATATTTTTAAATGAATAAATGCATAAATCAATATGTATAGCCTGTAGGTACTGTAGACCAGTGTTTCACAAACTTTTTTTCATGGTGACCCACATTTTAAAAGCCACAAACCTTTTTCGTGAAACAAGTCAATAGAGATTATATGTAATTCACAAAGCTGTAATTGACCAGTATTTAAAAACATTTTTAAAAAGCTCAATGAATACATGTTCAAAATACACACATGTCCAGGTTACTCACAAACCCAAGCAAGAAGGCAGACAGGCAAATTTATGGTGCAACATATTCGGGGTAGGCTATTTGAAATGTGCACACAAACACGCTAAAAACTATTTTACAATTAATGGAACATATTGAGTAGGCAGCGGCGGCCCGTCAGTAAAAAAACATGACTCACCAAGTGATTTCAAAAGGCCCATTTTCTGCTCTTCCTCAATGCAAAATCATCAATGAGCTCCTCAAAGTCCAGTTGGCCCAGTATGTCATGCTCTATTGACATTAAAGTCAGATTGTTCAGTCTCTCCTCCAACATTGATGTTCTCAGTCTATGCTTGATAATGCCCAGTTTGGAAAATGACCTCTCCCCGCTGGCATTGCTGACAGGCAATGTAAGGTAAATCCTGAGTGCTATGTCGACATTTGGGAAAACATTTTGTAGATGCCTCTCTCGAATGAATGCCAGTAAGTTCCTCGGCTTTCTGTTTTCAGTGGAAACTTTTGCGAAATGCACAAACTGCCCCAGTTCGTCAGGGAAATCATCCGCCAGGTCTTCATGGTATTTTGCCTGCAGGTTGACACTTTTCTCGCGTATTTCACTGAGGGACAATTTGTCTAGTTGCATTAGAAATCCAAAGTATGTGCAGGTTTCTTTGTACACTGCGTGTCTCTGCTGTAATGCACTAATCAGTTTGTCTATTATGACAAAGAATGTCTCCCGAAATTGGTCTTCTCCTGCATTGTGCACATGGTCAGGTTCGTCAGTGTCATCGGCTCGGGTGGTGCGCTTCACTGGTCGAGTCACTGTGTACTGCTGTGACAATGACAGTGATTTGGCCTGGGATTCCAAGTGTTTGAACTGGGAGCGTAAATTGGACACAAAGTCTATGAGGGACTGGAGTAATTCCACAGCAGTAACTGGGTCCAAATCCACTGTCTGCAGGGCCGTGCTTGTGATTTCAAATCTTTGCAGCACAGTATCCCATATGATGGTGAGGAATGCTGTCTCGAATCTATTCATTTTATTTGCCAGGGATTTCGCCTCCTCGCGTGTGGCTGATTTCTGATTGTCATCTTCCGCTATCTCCTTTAAAGTGTCGTGGACATTTCTGAAATTTAAACGGAGAGATTTTGTAGCCTGTGCATGTGCCGCCCATCGCGTAGATGAAAGTCCCTTCACCGTCTCCATGCGTTTGTTCTCGTTAGACTCAAGTCCATCCATTAATATTTTCCAGTGGCTAGGCAAAGCTGCGAAAAAAGTGAAAATGGATTGAATCAGCCTAAAAAAAGAACTGGCGTCACGGCAACAATCCACACTACAGACCCCAACAAGGTTCAGGGAGTGGGCCGCACATGGAATCCAATCAGCAAGGGGGTTTCTTTCCCGAATTCGAGCACGCAATCCCTTGTACGCACCTGACATGTTGGACGCATTGTCAAAGCACTGTCCCCTGCAATTTCTGATGTCGATGTGCATGTCCTGCAGCACACTTGTGACAGAGTCAAAAAGGGACTCGCCTGTATGGCTAAATATGGGCAGAAATTTCAAAAATCTCTCAAAGATTTTGCCCTCCTCAGACACATAACGCACCACAAACGTTAACTGGTCAATGTGACTCAAATCCGGTGTAGAATCCACTATCAGAGAAAAATACTTCGCGTTTTGCAGCTGCATAATGATCTCTGCTTGAACTCGCTGACCCATGAGACCAATAAACTCCTCGCATATAGTAGATGACAAATATGAGGGTGTCCCTCGCCCCTTATTTCTGTATTTTTTCAAGTGTTCATCCAGAAAGGGGTCAAACTTGCCCAGCAACTCTAAAATTCCCAAATAGTTGCCATTGTGCACTGAGCCCAGTGTTTCGTTGTCTCCGCGGAATGCGAGTCCACGCTCTGACAAAAATTTAATTACTGCCACAATTCTCCGCAGTACTTCTCTCCAGTAATTAGCCTCATCTTTGAGTTGATCCTGCAGCTCCGCGTCTATCCCACGTACCTGCATGCGTGCAAGCCAAGTGAGCACTGCATTTCGGTGAGGCTGGCCCACTTCATGCATCTCCACCTGGTCAACGGAATGCTTCCAATCTGAAAATCCATGTGTGAAAGTGGATGATTCATGACCGAATAGTTTGCAAAAAAAGCAAAACACGTTTCCAGTGGATGGGGAGTAAGAAAGCCATTCTCTTGCTACCTTTTCTCTGTTTCTGAGCGAGCGGCTGAACAATGTTTTGCTCAGACATCGTTTCTGACTTTTATAAGTCCTTTCAGAAGCTGAAAAATTGTCATCTTTATGTTGACAAAGTGTGGGTGCCGTAATTCCCTTTCTGACCCAGTAGGTACGCATCTCCTCATTAACTTCTCCCCAACATGCAACATCGGTCGATATATCTGTTTTTGCCCCTGCCTCAGAATCAACAGGCTCCTCCGCTACATTACCCGCCGCTGGTTCTTCTCCATCACTTGTTTCTTCAGAGGAGATTGTATTGCTAGCAGACTGGCTAGTTGTGTTGGTTAGTTGGCTAGTGGCCGTTGGTTGCTGTCCATCGCTGACAGTTGCATCTTCGCTGGTAGCCGCTACAGCAGGCTGACTAGTACTCCACATATTGGTTAGTTTGGGTGTTTTCTTAAGTAATTCTGTCACTCTTTCATGTTTTATTGCTTGTACTTTTCTTTTTTTGGCCCCGCTCTCATGTTTCCTTTGACCCGACATTTTCGCTTGTTTTTTACTCTACTTCTACTAACTTTAGTCACTTGACATCAGCAACCGGAGGCCCCCCTTGGTGGTGAGGCCCGGGGCTGCAGCCCTTTGAGCCCATTCTTTTAATCCGGCCGTGGTGTGACAGGGCAGTTAGAAGGCATTGTGGAAGAGAGACTGAGAAAGATCATCACCATAAATAATTACCAGTTTGGATTTATGCCTGGAAAAGGGACAGTTGATACCATACTCATCATGAAGCAGATGCAGGAAAAGACCTTGGAAGGCAACCAGATGAAGTACAGGGCATTTTTAGACTTGGAGAAGGCCTTCGATAGAGTTCTGCGTGATGTGATCTATTCAAGCTTGAGGAGAAAAGGTGTCACTGAGGAACTCATAGACATAGTCAGAGCGATGTACACTGAAACAAGGACTTCTGTGAGGTGTAAATCAGGAGTGTCAGATCAGTTTGAGGTGAGAGTCAGAGTACACCAAAGATCACGTCTCAACCCACTGTTTTTCATCACTGTGCTGGATGCCTTCACGCAGGACATCAGAAGAGAGCTGCCTTGGGATATCTTTTATGTGGATGACCTAGTCATAATGGCGACATCCGTGGTTGAACTCCAGCAGAGGTTGCTAGACTATCAGAACAGCCTCGAAAGCATAGGTCTGAGAGTGAATGCAGAGAAAACTGAAGTTATGATGTGTGCCAAAGAAACAAAAGAACTACGCATCACTGATAAAAGAGGACACCAGCTGAAACAAGTGACTGAGTTCAAGTACCTGGGCTCAACAATAGAGGACACAGGTTCCATCTCCAGGGAAGTTCAACTCCAAGTACAAGCAGCTTGGGCCAAGTGGAGAACGATCACACCAATCATCTGTGATAAGAAGATACCTCTCTACCTAAAAGTAAAACTATACAAGACAGATCAGACCTGTGATGATGTATGGAGCTGAGACTTGGGCTCTTAAGAAGAGTGAAGAGATGTTGCTGGAAAGAACAGAGATGAGAATGCTCCATTGGATTTTGGGTGTAAGCCTACAAGACCAGCTGAGAAGTGAACAGATATGAAAACAGCTTGGAGTAGCATGCATCAATGAGAAAATTAAAGAATCAAGACTTAGGTGGTATGGGCATGTCAAGGGGAGCAAGGATTATATCAGGACTGCCTTAGAGATGCCAGTAGTGGATAGACGAAGTCGAGGAAGGCAGAAGCTTAGGTGGAGTGACTGTGTGAAGAGGGACATGCAAGAAAAAGGGATTTCTGCACAAGACACACATGACAGAAAGAGGTGGCGTACACTGAGCAGAGTGGTTGACCCCCCACGAGAACCAACAGCCTGAAGGAGAGGATGTTGGTGGGCAGCCATTGAGAGACTGTCTAACCCCTGTATCAAGGGAAAAATGACATGACACGATGATGATGTTGATGATGATGATGATGATGTGAAGAAACAGAAAGGCCATCCAGAGTTACAATGTAATCAGAAAACCTAATTGTAGCTGCATGTGGTCCAAGTACTTCTGTCTCGTCAGAGTTAAATAGAAGGAAGTTAATAAGCATCCAATGTCTAATGTCCTTTACACATTCCTCAATTTTATTAAGCTGTTGTCTCTCATCTGGCTTTGCAAAAACATATAACTGTGCATCATCAGCATAACAGTGGAAGCTAATACTGTGCTTATGAATAATATTACCCAGAGGCAACATATATATAAATATAAAAGCAGTGGGCCAAAGACAGAACCTTGTGGAACACCAAACTTTACCTTAGTATATATAGAAAAATCATAATTTACATCAAGAAGCTGATAATGATCAGTTAAATAAGACCTGGGCCAGGAAAGGGCAGTTCTCTTGACTCCCACAACATTTTCTATTCTATCCAGGACAATGGTATGATCAATGGTATCAAAGGCTGCACTAAGGCCAAGCAATACAGGCAGGGAGACAGAGCCCTGATCAGATGCCAACTGTAGGTCATTTACTACATTAACCAGTGCTGTCTCTGTGCTATGATTAGGTCTAAATCCTGATTGATACATTTCATGGATGTTATTCCTATATAGTTATGAGCATAACTGCTGTTCCACACCATTTTCTAAGATCTTGTAGATAAAGGGGAGGTTTGATATTGGCCTATAGTTGGACAGCTGACAGGGTTGAGGTCAGGTTTTTTAAATCAAGTGTTTGATAACTGCTAGTGTAAAGGATTTGAGTACATATTAATACTTCCTTTAGAACTGGCTTATTTTTAGAAGTGATTCAATTGCTTCTGGTATTATCTGTTTGAAGAGTCATGTAGTTAAGGGATCCAGTACACAAGTTGAAGATTTTGATGCAGAAATTAATAAATTAGTTCAATTTCTCTAAGGGGAGTAAAACATTCTAATTGCTGGCCTTAAATTAGTTATTTGAATTTTTTGTCAGATATTTTCAAATTTGTCTCATCTTCTTCCGCTTTATCCGGGGCCGGGTTGCGGAGGCAGCAGTCTGAGCATGGAAGCCCAAACTTCCCTTTCCCCAGACACCTCGGCCAGCTCCTCAGGAAGAACACCGAGGCGTTCCCAGGCCAGCCGAGAGACATAGTCCCTCCAGTGTGTCCTGGGTCTTCCCCGGGGCCTCCTCCCGGGGGGACGTGCCTGGAACACCTCCCCAGGGAGGCATCCAGGAGGCATCCGAAAAAGATGCCCGAGCCACCTCAGCTGATTCCTCTCAATGTGGAGGAGAAGCGGCTCTACTCCGAGCTCCTCCCGAGTGACTGTGCTTCTTCCTGCAAAGGAAACTCATTTCAGCCGCTTGTATCCATGATCTTGTTCTTTCGGTCATTACCCAAAGCTCATGACCATAGGTGAGAGTTGGAACGTAGATCAACTGGTAAATTGAGAGCTTCGCCTTTTGGCTCAGCTCCTTCTTCACCACGACGGACCAGTAAAGCGACCGCATCACTGCGGAGGCTGCACCAATCTGCCTGTTGATCTCACGCTCCATCCTTCCCTCACTCATGAACAAGATCCCGAGATACTTAAACTCCTCCACTTGAGGCAGGACTTCTCCACCAACCTGGAGAGGGCAAGCCACCCTTTTCCGGTCGAGAACTATGGCCTCGGACTTGGAGGTGCTGATTCTCATCCCAGCCGCTTCACACTCGACCGCAAACCACCCCAGTGCATGCTGAAGGTCCTGGTTTGAAGAAGCCAACAGGACAACATCATCCGCAAAAAGTAGAGATGAAATCCTGTGGTTCCCAAACAGGATTCCTTCCAGCCCCTGGCTGCGCCTAGAAATTCTGTCCATAAAAATTATGAACAGACCCGGTGACAAAGGGCAGCCCTGCCGGAGTCCAACATGCACTGGGAACAGGTTTGATTTACTGCCGGCAATCTGAACCAGACTCCTGCTCCATTCGTACAGGGACCGGACAGCCCTTAGCAAAGAGCCCCGAACCCCATACTCCCGAAGCACCCCCCCCAGAATACCACGAGGGACATGGTCGAATGCCTTCTCCAGATCCACAAAGCACATGTGGACTGGTTGGGCAAACTCCCATGAACCCTCGAGCACCCTATGAAGGGTATAGAGCTGGTCCAGTGTTCAGCGACCAGGACGAAAACCGCATTGTTCCTCCTGGATCCGAGGTTCGACTATTGGTCGAATTCTCCTCTCCAGTACCCTGGAGTAAACCTTCCCTGGGAGGCTGAGAAGTGTGATTGGAGCACACTATCCGGTCCCCTTTCTTAAAAAGAGGGCCCACCACCCCAGTCTGCCACTCCAGAGGCACTGTCCCTGACCGCCACGCGATGTTGCAGAGGTGTGTCAACCAAGACAGCCCCACAACATCCAGAGACTTGAGATACTCTGGGCGGATCTCATCCACCCCCGGTGCCTTGCCACCGAGGAGCTTGCAAACCACCTCAGTGACTTCGGCTTGGGTAATGGACGAGTCCACCTCTGAGTCATCAGCCTCAGTCTCCTCAGTGGAAGACATGATGGTGGGATTGAGGAGATCCTCAAAGTATTCCTTCCACCGCCCGACAATGTCCCCAGTCGAGGTCAGCAGCTCCCCACCCGCACTGTAAACAGTGTTGGCAGAGTACTGCTTCCCCCTCCTGAGGCGCTGGATGGTTTGCCAGAATTTCGTTGAGGCCGACCGACAGTCCTTCTCCATGGCCTCCCCGAACTCCTCCCAGTTCCAAGTTTTTGCCTCCGCAACTGCCCGAGCTGCGGCACGCCTGGCCTGCCGATACCCATCAGCTGCCTCAGGAGTCCTGAAGGTCAACATGGCCCGATAGGACTCCTTCTTCAGCTTGACGGCATCCCTTACTTCTGGTGTCCACCACCGGGTTCAAGGATTGCCGCCACGACAGGCACCGGAGACCTTGCGGCCACAGCTCCGAACAGCTGCGTCTACAATGGAGGTAGAGAACATGGTCCACTTAGACTCAATGTCCCCCACCTCCCTCGGAAGCTGGGAAAAGCTCTCCCGGAGGTGGGAGTTAAAGACCCCCCCGACAGAGTGCTCAGCCAGACGTTCCCAGCAGACCCTCACCATGCGTTTGGGCCTGCCAGGTCTGTCAGGCTTCCTCCTCTGCCAGCGGATCCAACTCACTACCAGGTGGTGATCAGTTAACAGCTCAGCCCCTCTCTTCACCTGAGTGTCCAAGATATAGGGCCGGAGATCAGATGAAACGACAACAAAGTCTATCATTGACCTCCGACCTAAGGTGTCCTGGTGCCATGTGCACTTATGGACACCCCTATGCTCGAACATGGTGTTCGTTATGGACAAACCATGACTAGCACAGAAGTCCAATAACAAAACACCACTCGGGTTCAGATCGGGGAGGCCGTTCCTCCCAACCACGCCCCTCCAGGTGTCACTGTTGTTGCCCACGTGAGCATTGAAGTCCCCCAGTAGCACAATGGAGTCCCCAGTCTGAGCACTTCTCAGTACCTCTCCCAGGGACTCCAAGAAGGCCGGATACTCTATACTGCTATTCAGCCCGTAGGCACAAACAACAGCAAGAGCCCTCTCCCCAATCCGAAGGCGCAGAGAGGCGACCCTCTCGTTCACTGGGGTAAACTCCAACACATGGTGGCTGAGCTGGGGAGCTATAAGCAAGCCCACACCAGTCCGCCGCCACTCACCATGGGCGACTCCAGAGAAGTGGAGAGTCCAGCCCCTCTCGAGGAGCTGGGTTCCAGAGCCCAAGCTGTGCGTGGAGGTGAGCCCGACTATCTCTAGCCGGTACCTCTCAACCTCCCGCACAGGCTCTTCCCCCCCAGCGAAGTGACATTCCATGTCCCAACAGCTAGCTGCTGTGTCCGGGGATCAGGTCGTCGAGGCCCCTGCCTTCGACTGCCGCCCAATCCACACTGCACCAGCCCCCTACGGCTATCTCTGTGGGTGGTGAGCCCACAGGAGTTCGGGCCCATGTCACCTCTTCGGGCTGAGCCCGGCCGGGCCCCATGGGCAAAGGCCCGGCCACCAAGCGCTTGCATACGAGCCCCAACCCCAGGCCTGGTGCCAGGGTGGGGCCCCGGCTGCTCCATACCAGGCGACGTCACGGTCCTTGATTGATTCTCCATAAGGGTTTTGGTGAATTGCTTTTGGTCTGGCCTGTCACCTAGGACCTGTCTGCCTTGGGAGACCCTGACAGGGGCGTAATGCCCCCGACAACATAGCTCCTAGGATCATTCAAGCACACAAACCCCTCCACCACAATAAAGTGGCAGTTCTTTTTTTTTTTCAAATGTATTTATTTGATTTTTCTTCAAAGAACCACAACAATACAAACATGGATAGAAAAAAAAAACAAAACACTCGCACTCTCACACACATAAAGAAAATAAAAAAAATGAAAATAAAATAAATGAAAAGTACAGACAGTGGTACAGGTAGTAGGTGGTATGAGAGTTTCTTACACGTTTCAGTTCAAATATCTGTTTACAGATTCAAGTTCAGTTCAAAATATATTGGATATCAGTCCAGGGCTAGAAGAAATTGAGGGCCTCCTACAAATTCCAGAAAGGATGATCACATATCCTCAAACACAGAGTATTTTTCTTTCATTGAGTAGGTAATTTTTTCCATTGATAAAACTTGTACAATGTTCTCAAGCCAACATTTCACACTCGGACTCAATATAGATTTCCAGCCTTGTGATATAGTCCGTCTGGCTTCCAGTAAACAGAGGGTGACCATCTTCCTGTCGGCTGAATTGAGCTTAATGTCCTTAGGAAAAAATCCTAGTATGCATAGTTTAGGACATATAGGGAGGTCCGTCTCAATTATAGAGGAAAGAACAAGGATAACCTCTTTCCAGAATCCTTGTACCTTTGAGCATGACCAAAGACAATGGATGAGTGTACCTTTACATATTTCACACTTAACACATACATCAGGAGTGTTTACATTAAATTTGTGTAGAATTTCAGGTGTTATATAAAGCCTCATGATCCACTAGGAGGGGTTTTCAAATTTGTCACTGAAAAAAAATCATGAAGTCATTGCTACTATATATTGCAGGTGTGCATTTGTCGATGGTAGTCTTTTTCCTAGTTAATTTTGCTACAGTATTAAATAAGAATCCAGGATTGCTTTTGTTATCTTCTATTAGGGTTGAGAGATAAGTTGATCAAGCAGCACTAAGGGCTTTTCTATACTTCAAGAGGCTCTCTTTCCATGCTAATTGGAATACTACCAATTTTGTTTGACGCCATTTACGTTCGAATTTTCAAGTGGTCTGTTTTAAGGTGATCGTTATACCAGGGTGCTAATTTTTTCTCTATAATCATTTTTCTTTTCAGTGGAGCTACATTATCTAAAGTATAGACCCTTTTCAGTCACGTGACCTTCGTAAACGTGACCACCATTTTGGACATGTAGCGGACTTTGGCTCGAATTGGTTTGAATGCGAGGAAGGCGACAAACGGAGAACATACAAGAAAAAGGAGCGAGATGCAGAAAACACCTTCGCTATCCAGCGACGTAGGGCATTTACAGGGCGAGCAAAGGGAGAGGTATTTTCAAAAATTGAGGTTAGCAGGCTTAGAGAGCGACGTTTATCTGCTTCCGCCTGGATTGTTTACAGACGTACAGAAATAATGGTTTACGGCACAGACCCTTTCGGTTCTTGCTCATCTAGCTGCTACAATGACTGCTTAGACTGCAACAATAATACCTAACACACATTTAAGTATCCGTCATAAAGACGTGAAACTCATCGAGTGACGAGTGTGTTCATTGATAAGCTAACACAATCTAAAAGTAGACATACCATCACACTGCCCTGGCGCTGTGTACAGTTTACCTTCTATGGTTTGTGCACTCACTATTTGCCATTACTTTCTCCAACCGTTGTTACAGATTACAGGGAACGGCCTGGATTTAAGAGACCAATACATGTTACTCTTGTTTTGAACACTTATTTGTAGGCAGTGCTTAATTTGTAAAGTGGGAGGTCCCGGAGCGCAGAGGATGAGCGGCTCCGGTGCGGAAAAAAAGAGGGGGGGAGGGGGGCGCGGCGCTGCGCTTCTGGGCATGTTTTGTAATAACACTGCAAATTAAGTTCATCTGCAGATATTTTGTGGATGTCGTTTCATGAGAGAAATCACCAACAAGACAGATATCAAAATCAGACATTAACACTAAATAAACTTGCATTTTTTTATTTAATTATTTGGGTTTTTTTTTTTTTTGTTACATAGTCAAAAGAGGTGTCGGATCACCGGATCCAGTGTAAATAGCTGCCGGAGCCAACGCCCGAGGTTCCGGAGCACGCTCCGGCTTGCTCCCCCTCAAATTAAGCGCTGTTTGTAGGACACTGCCTCTGATCTGTCCTACAGTCTACCAACAGCAAAGGAACACAACGCTAGCTAATGTCGTTACCTAATAGATACTACAGAAGAACAAAGAGGTTACAATGGGTTATTTTAGCCTATTTGGTTACACACTCGCCGCCACAGAATGTTAACAGCAATGTAATGCCTTTTCTGGCTAATTTTATTCGTCTTACCTCCAACAAAGTGGTCACTACACAAGCGTTGGTATGCCGAGGGCTGCCAATCTTTCCTGTTAATGGCCGCTATCCATCTTCTCCGTCGGGATCCGATAAAATGATAAACCTTGCCTTGTTTGTTGATGGTTACTACATCCAGGTGCACAACAATATAGTGGCATGATGGAAGTCTTGCTGAAAATAAACACTTTCTTTGCTGCCATTCCTCAATGCTGGCTGTGGTAAACTACTGGTACTACATGTCCAAAATGGCGGCCGCGTTTGTCGTGACGTCACGTGAAAAGGGTCCATAGTGGAACGTTGACGCTAAGCATTCAGTTGCCTGATCAAGTTCTGTGGGGTCTGACAATTCAGTCAAAGTTGATAAATCTGGCAGCCTATTTATAAAACTTAGTGAAGTAGTTGATATGAATGTATGTTTGACACAGTCATGTGGCTAGATGCATATATTATTGCTCAGACATATTTTGAATGAGATGAGATCATGATCTGTGGTAGCTTCAGACTTTGGAAGTGACTATATTTTCTCTATTTAATCTGAATGTTAGGATTTGATTGAGAGGATTTGGTTAACATCTACTGAATCTAGAATGGACATGAATGCTGTTTTCATAGGGTCTTCCAAGTTATTGAATTGAATATTAAAGTCTCCAACAACTAAGGCTTTGTCTAAGGAAATAACCAGGTCTGAGATAAAATCTGCAAATTCAGAAAGAAATTCAGAATATGGCCCCGGGGGCCTGTAAATAACAAGTAACAGAATTGACTGAGTGGCCTTATTTTTTGTGGCTACATATGTCCTGTTAGTATGAAGAACTTCACATGTATTGAATTTATGTCCAGGTTTTTGTGTTCCACCTCGATAATCCTTGTAAATAACCACAACGCCTCCTCTGCCAGTTAGACAAGGCTGGTGTCTATAATTGTATCCAGGAGGACTAGCTTCATTTAAATGTTACATACTCATTTGTTTTAATCCATGTCTCTGTAAAACACAGAACATTAAACTCCTGATCAGTAATAATTAGTGCTTAAGACATAAGAGAACTGATATTTAATAGTCCTACCTTTAGATCAAAAGTGCTGACAGTGGCTGTACAGTCAGTATGATCCAATTTTATATTAATTAGATTGCTAGAACAAACTGAGTATTTCTACTTTTTTTGTTTAGCTTGGGGAACAGATACAGTTTCAAAATAGTGGAACCTGAGTGACGACTCTGTACAGCTAGCAGACAGTCAGTTTAGCCTGTTCATCTGCTCCCTGGCCTTGGCTCTGGATTGTCACAAGTTCACTAGGCCTGTTCTGAGATTATGAGCTATGCTGCAAGAAATGAGGCAGCACCTTCCTGAGTGGGATGGATACTGTGCTGCCCTAACAGGCCAGCCTAGCCCTCAAAACTACTCCAATAGAGATCTTGCAGTCACGTGACCGAAAAGTACACAACCCCCATCTTGTCGGTCAAAAACACCGCTGATTACTGCTGCACTCGTGTACAGAATGGATCAATTTCAACCGACGGACTACACGGCTCATTTTTCTAATGAACAGATAACTAGATATATGTCTAAAATAAACTATCTAAAGATTTGTGACCCTTATGGCTTTCCGGACGGAGTTTTCACGACCGGATTTTGAACTGCCAGCGGAATACCCGGACGTGTATGATTACCTCATTAACTTTCCCTCGCTGTTCAGTGGTGAAGCACTGCGTGCTTATAAATCTCTGGACAGTTTTCTTTACAGAAATTCAGGATTTGTCAGCGACTCAGATGTGGCATCTTGTAAACAAGAAAATAACTATCCTCATTGGATGGGTAAGTCACTTAAGTATTGAGTATAGCACTGACCAGCCGATTATAGAATAGAATAAGGTAATTCCAAATCGTCCGTCTTGTTTACATGGATCTGGCGTTGGAGAGGTAGAGGCTTGGCAGTGGAGGTTTGAGTAGCTGTTTTCTGAGCTTAGTCAACAGGCCGGCTCTGCCTGTAGCCTCGCTTCTGCTCCCGGCGCCGCCTCCTTCGCTTTGCTTCCAATAACAATCCACGGAGACCCCGCTGGTCTCGTCCGGAATGTTATTTATTTATTTTTTTCTCGTCCGGAATGTTGTGCATGCAATGGAAATCGCTACAAACCGTTATTTTCTGCTGGAAACCAATGTCCAGCAAGTCCATACGGTTGTAGTGGATATTGAAGTCCGGTACAGACGAACAACATGCAAAAATACACACAAAAAACATAAAAAACGTGCACAGGTAGGGAGAGCTTGTAGCCGCAGCCATTGTAGTAGAATTGTATATAGTAGGGTTTTCCAGAAGAAAAGGTAGAAGTAAAAGCAGAAGTAGAACCAGAAGTAGAAGGCGGAATATGGCGTTTGACCGACATGATGGCGTCTGTCACAATCTGGATCGGCTGTGACGTCACATGCAAGATCTCTATTATCTCTAAAGCCCACATTATTTTCAATGTGTTTTTCAATTGTCTACTCCAGCCCTTTGTGGAAAAGATTGAAGACCCTTGCTTACAACCCCCTGAAAATCAGCAGAATGATCATAAGCAAGTGAAGGATTTCAGTGGATGAATTTAAATTCACGAGGTTACTCAAGTAGTTTTACATTAATGCTTACTCTCTCTTAAATAATGGTTAGCTTGCTACTTATTATTACTTAACAACTATATTTTATGTGCTTTTGAAGCAGGTAAAGACTGGTGTTATAGTTACAGCAGTAGTTAATTGGTTTTGGTTGGCTAGTGTGTATTTCATGCATGGTGTCACTGATTAATGCTAACTTCCAGTGACTTTGGTCAGAGTGTGCGATAAGCATTATGGGAGTTGTATGACGTTGAACCCGTCATTTTAACGGGGAAAAGATTCTCACCAGTGACAGCTAACAAAATTCTTGAGGTAAAGTTATGCTTGAAATCGTTTAACATATTTACATGCAAAAACAACATCTGTTGCTGCTGTTATTTTTAATACTAATTGTGGCAGCGGGGGTGTGGTCAAGCGCCGGTCTGTGACAGGAGGGCGGAGCCAGGGAAGGTGAGTGGCAGAATCACTACACCTGACGGTAATTAACCTGTGTTTTGTGTGTTTTCCCAGTAACCGCGCCCTATTTAAGGAGGCAGAGGGAGAGCAGAGGAGAGCTCATCCCGGGACAAGAACACAGTGTGTGTGTGTGTGTTATGCTAGCAGATTAAAAACTGGCTATTATACTGAAAAGTCTGGGAATAAAAAGCCTTTTTGCATCTGAAGCGTTGTCCTGCCGTCCTCTGTGCTCCACCCACACTTCAAAGAGCGCTACACTAATTTAGTTTGGTTTCAAACAGAACTGTTAGACCATGTATTTTACTTTATATTAACTTTAGATGTTTTGACAAATTTGCTAACTTTAATGTCAAAATGGCACAGGCAGCTAATTTACATGACACAAATATGACAATGAGTTTATATATATATATATATATATATATATATATATATATATATACAACCCCGATTCCAAAAAAGTTGGGACAAAGTACGAATTGTAAATAAAAATGGAATGCAGTGATGTGGAAGTTTCAAAATTCCATATTTTATTCAGAATAGAACATAGATGACATATCAAATGTTTAAACTGAGAAAATGTATCATTTAAAGAGAAAAATTAGGTGATTTTAAATTTCATGACAACAACACATCTCAAAAAAGTCGGGACAAGGCCATGTTTACCACTGTGAGACATCCCCTTTTCTCTTTACAACAGTCTGTAAACGTCTGGAGACTGAGGAGACAAGATGCTCAAGTTTAGGGATAGGAATGTTAACCCATTCTTGTCTAATGTCGGATTCTAGTTGCTCAACTGTCTTAGGTCTTTTTTGTCGTATCTTCCGTTTTATGATGCGCCAAATGTTTTCTATGGGTGAAAGATCTGGACTGCAGGCTGGCCAGTTCAGTACCCGGACCCTCCTTCTACGCAGCCATGATGCTGTAATTGATGCAGTATGTGGTTTGGCATTGTCATGTTGGAAAATGCAAAGTCTTCCCTGAAAGAGACGTCGTCTGGATGGGAGCATATGTTGCTCTAGAACCTGGATATACCTTTCAGCATTGATGGTGTCTTTCCAGATGTGTAAGCTGCCCATGCCGCACGCACTAATGCAACCCCATACCATCAGAGATGCAGGCTTCTGAACTGAGCGCTGATAACAACTTGGGTTGTCCTTCTCCTCTTTAGTCTGAATGACACAGCGTCCCTGATTTCCATAAAGAACTTCAAATTTTGATTCGTCTGACCACAGAACAGTTTTCCACTTTGCCACAGTCCATTTTAAATGAGCCTTGGCCCACAGAAGACATCTGCGCTTCTGGATCGTGTTTAGATACGGCTTCTTCTTTGAACTATAGAGTTTTAGCTGGCAATGGCGGATGGCACGGTGAATTGTGTTCACAGATAATGTTCTCTGGAAATATTCCTGAGCCCATTTTGTGATTTCCAATACAGAAGCATGCCTGTATGTGATGCAGTGCCGTCTAAGGGCCCGAAGATCACGGGCACCCAGTATGGTTTTCCGGCCTTGACCCTTACACACAGATTCTTCCAGATTCTCTGAATCTTTTGATGATATTATGCATTGTAGATGATGATATGTTCAAACTCTTTGCAATTTTACACTGTCGAACTCCTTTCTGATATTGCTCCACTATTTGTCGGCGCGGAATTAGGGGGATTGGTGATCCTCTTCCCATCTTTACTTCTGAAAGCCGCTGCCACTCCAAGATGCTCTTTTAATACCAAGTCATGTTAATGACCTATTGCCAATTGACCTAATGAGTTGCAATTTGGTCCTCCAGCTGTTCCTTTTTTGTACCTTTAACTTTTCCAGCCTCTTATTGCCCCTGTCCCAACTTTTTTGAGATGTGTTGCTGTCATGAAATTTCAAATGAGCCAATATTTGGCATGAAATTTCAAAATGTCTCACTTTCGACAATTGATATGTTGTCTATGTTCTACTGTGAATACAATATCAGTTTTTGAGATTTGTAAATTATTGCATTCCGTTTTTATTTACAATTTGTACTTTGTCCCAACTTTTTTGGAATCGGGGTTGTGTGTGTATATATATATATATATATATATATATATATATATATATATATATATATATTTGCTGAATCTTCCTTTACCTGCTTCAAAAGCACATAAAATATAGTTAAGTAATAATAAGTAGCAATATATATATATTTACATTTTATATAATATATTTATTTGCTCAGCTTGCAAGCTGAAAATTTAACTTGTGCGATATTTTATCTAATTGTGTGCCTTTTTTTTTATTGGCGTTTAGTTTGTACTTGGTGTTCTTAAAGAGCTTGGCTAGAACTCCAAGTTCTACTAATTAATCAGCATCATGAGGCAGGAATTTATTTATTTTTTTGCGAACTCCCACTTTGCTCTATAGCTAACTACAATGTACCTCATATAGCCAGGGCTAGACTAATACAATTATTTCTTATGGCAATCCTTTTAATACAAATACATTAAAATAAATAAATAAATGTGTGTATATATATATATATATATATATATATATATATAGGGGCGGCACGGTGGTGTAGTGGTTAGCGCTGTCGCCTCACAGCAAGAAGGTCCTGGGTTCGAGCCCCATGGCCGGCGAGGGCCTTTCTGTGTGGAGTTTGCATGTTCTCCCCGTGTCCGCGTGGGTTTCCTCCGGGTGCTCCGGTTTCCCCCACAGTCCAAAGACATGCAGGTTAGGTTAACTGGTGACTCTAAATTGACCGTAGGTGTGAATGTGAGTGTGAATGGTTGTCTGTGTCTATGTGTCAGCCCTGTGATGACCTGGTGACTTGTCCAGGGTGTACCCTGCCTTTCGCCCGTAGTCAGCTGGGATAGGCTCCAGCTTGCCTGCAACCCTGTAGAACAGGATAAAGCAGCTAGAGATGATGATATATATATATATATATATATATATATATATATATATATATATATATATATATATATATTCTAATTCCAATGGTTGTTCTTTATTTTTATTAACTAAAAGACACTTCATGTCTTAAAGCAATAGTCTCTCATTTCTCTTCACTTAGTTGAGCAGGTCTTGACATAATATAGATTACTACAGTTGTCAAAAAGGGGCTATTTACTGTATTTTAATTTCCTATTTACTGTTTGATGATCTTAAATGCATTAAGAAGGCAAGAAATTTCACTAACTTTTGACAAGTTAACTGAAAAACATTCCAGGTAACTATTTCATGAAACTGGTTAAGATAATGCCAGTTGTGTGCAAAGCTGTCAATGTAAACTATGGCTACTTTGAAGAATCTGAAATATGAAACATTGTTTTTAAACTTTTTTGTTTATCACATAATTCCATATATGTGATTTCATCTTTTTTGAGGTCTTCAGTATTATTCTACAAAGTAGAAAATACTCAAAATACAGAAAAAAAAACCTATGAATGAGTAGGTGTCCAAACTTTTGACTGCTACTGAATATTCTAAGATACATTTAAAAGGAGGCAATTATCTGAGATTAAAAAAAAAAGCCCAGATAGATTGGGGAGAGTTGCATCAGGAAGGGCATCTGGTGTAAAACCTATGCCAAATCCAATATGTGGAACAGATCCACTGTGGCGACCCCTAATGGGAGCAGCCAAAAGAAGAAGAATGCTGCCAATGGAGCGAGCGAGCGAGTGAACGTAAATAGAAAAACATACACACACGCAGCCAGCTGCGAAGAAGCAGAGACAGAAGTCCGAAGAAGTGAGTCAGGGAAACAGACATGGCATGCTCTAAAATGAAAAGAAAATAGACAGAGAAAACAGAGCTTTTAATCCAGAATGGACAGATTCATATATGTTCATACTTCCTACAGAGAGTTCAAAACCACTTTGCCTCATATGCTATAATTAAAAGCGGCAATGTGAAGCATCACTATGAGACAAAACACAAATCTTTTGAGCAATCATACCCACTCAAATCCAAACTGAGGGCACAGAAAATACATGATCTAAGAGCCCAATATGAGCCATCCACCAGAATCCTAACACAATCGTTCACTGCCCAACACCATGCCAATGACTATTCCCTTAAAGTTGCATGGATATTGGGACAACATAAAAAACCTTTTACTGACTCAGGAGATGTCAAGGAGTGCATGAGTGCAATGGCTGAAACCTTACTGGAGGGAAAACAAAAAGAAGTGTGATGTGAAATGATCAATCAAACCCTCATGTCAGTATCAACAGATACAAGAAAAACAGAAATATTAACCCAGGATGTGCTAGAACAGCTGGATGAAACAATTCACAAGGCACCATGTCTAGGATTAGCTGTCGATGAGCCAACTGATGCGACCTTGGACACATATAGTTTATAGTAGCTTTCTCTACTATAAACATTATTAAAACTAAAGATCACTCCCCGCGTGGGTTTCCTCCGGGTGCTCCGGTTTCCCCCACAGTCCAAAGACATGCAGGTTAGGTTAACTGGTGACTCTAAATTGACCGTAGGTGTGAATGTGAGTGTGAATGGTTGTCTGTGTCTATGTGTCAGCCCTATGATGACCTGGCGGCTTGTCCAGGGTGTACCCCGCCTTTCGCCCGTAGTCAGCTGGGATAGGCTCCAGCTTGCCTGCGACCCTGTAGAACAGGATAAAGCGGCTAGAGATAATGAGATGAGATGAGAAATATCACTCCAGGATCACTGATGAGCACCTACACATGTGTATGAGAATGCCACTGACATCATTCCAGCCCAGATTTAAAAGCCTGGCAGCACAAGGTAGTGCTTACTCTCACTGAACAAGAGAAAGTGGGGTGGGGAAAGTGGGGAACAAAGAGAAAAGGAGGTGTTAAAGCTGTTAATATTTGTTGAGATTGTTTATATGTGAAATGTAGTTAAGAAAAAATAAGAAAAGGGTAAACTCAAATTACACCTTATTATTTTTTTTAAATTAAGCACTTTATTTTAAGATGCCTTTTTCAAAAACTCTTTATTCTATTTTTAAATGCGAACCTTATTTTACTTGAAACGAGAAAAGAACATCCATCCATTATCTGCTTATCCTGTGCAGGGTTGCAGGCAAGTTGGAGCCTATCCCAGCTGACTATGGGCAAGAGCCAGGATTCACCCTGGACAAGTCACCAGATCATCGCAGGGCTGATGCATATAGACAAACAAAAATTCACACCTATGGTCAATTTAGAGCCACCAATTAACCTAACCTGCATGTTTGGACTGGGGGGGAAACCGGAGCAAGCCCATGCAGACACGGGGAGAACATGCAAACTCCACACAGAAAGGCCCCTGTCAGCCACTGGGCTCGAACCCAGAACCTTCTTGCTGTGAGGCAACAGTGCTAACCACTACACCACCTAAAAGAGTGTTTATTTTATTATTAAAGTACCCTCCAGGTCAGTGTGAAAATTAATAATAAACATTATTGAAATACTACTGAATTGTACTTTATTTTGACAGTCAGTTGTTGACTACATACAGACATTGATATAACTACTAGGCAACTTAAAAAATATATGGCACCGAATCCTAACGCATATTAAACATTATGCAATATTGTTAAACAATAGTGTATCTTAAAATATTGAAATATTGTGAAAAAGTTCTTTTTTTTTTCCATAGTTTAATTCAAAAAGGTCCATTTTCATATATTCTTTGCATGTAAAGTGAAATATTTCAAGGCTATTTTTTGTTACAATTTTGATGATTATGGCTAATAGCTCATGAAAATCAGAAATCCAGTATCTCAAAATATTAAAATATTTCATTTCCAGTTTGAGTAAAATTGTATAAATACAGTGTATCTCAGTCTAATTCAGTACATGCAATCACAATCATGAGGAAGACTGCTGACTTGACAGTTGTCCAGAAGACGAGCATAAACACTAGGGTGGAGCTTAAATGACATAAAATTGTTTTTCATTAATTTTATTTGGTCTTACCCCCAAACATGTTCCATTTGTACTAAAACCATATAGACAAAGTTTGTGCATTATATCTTAAATTTTAATGGTAGCTCAATCAACTTGAAGATTACAAAAGTAATTTACAGGTAGTCGTCGACTTACGACCTATGCGACTTAACGACCGTTTGGTTATGACTGGCAAGTGTTTTCCAGCTGAGCTAGCTGAGTGTACGACAGTTTCCACCCCAGCCCCCGGCAGCGCCTCTCGCCGCGTACAACAGTTTCCGCCCCAGCTCCAGGCACATGCGCAGTCTCTCTCGCGCTCCCTCCGTCATACAGTTTCTGTCCCAGCTCCTGGTTTATGAAACAAGCAAATGCTCCCGCCAGCCCGAGCGCTGCAACAGCTGATGATGACGTAGACGACCCACAGCCAAGCACCAGTGATGCCAGCGGTCACTAAATTTTGTATTTTGCTATGTTTTACATTTGTATTTTGGTATGTTTCAAACTAAAATGTTTTCTATTTTTCACACCTGTATTTCATATTTTTTTTATTTTGCACATATTAAACGAATTGTACTGTACGCAGTGTAGTATGCAGTGTTTGACTTAAACCAAATAATGAGCCAAGGTAATGAAAAAAGAAAATGTTGATAAAATAAGACTTTAAGATGATTACAATATTACACATCACAATATACTTACGTTCATTTAACATAGGCCGACTTACGACCAGATCGGTTTACGACCGGTCAGTCGTAACCAAACGCAGTCGTAAGTCGATGACTACCTGTATTTATTTTCTTTTTACAATTGTCCATTTTATGTATATTCTAGTCAATACTATATAATCAGTTGTTCATCTCATCTCATCTCATCATCTCTAGCCGCTTTATCCTTCTACAGGGTCGCAGGCAAGCTGGAGCCCATCCCAGCTGACCACGGGCGAAAGGCGGGGTACACCCTGGACAAGTCGCCAGGTCATCACAGGGCTGACACATAGACACAGACAACCATTCACACTCACATTCACACCTATGGTCAATTTAGAGTCACCAGTTAACCTAACCTGCATGTCTTTGGACTGTGGGGGAAACCGGAGCACCCGGAGAAAATCCACGCGGACACGGGGAGAACATGCAAACTCCACACAGAAAGGCCCTCGCCGGCCCCGGGGCTCGAACCCAGGACCTTCTTGCTGTGAGGCGACAGCACTAACCACTACACCACCGTGCCGCCCCCCCAGTTGTTCATTTATATGTATTTATTTTATTTACATTTGTTGCCATGTGTACAAATTGTAAACTATATTATATAGTTCGTAGACAATTCTAGTCCTTTGCATTTCTGTGATAAAGCTCACTGTGATGGCTTCTTGTTTAATGTATGATTTATATAATTTTATTTTACATATGTGTATAGCAAGTTTTAGAAAAATTACACATGTTCTTGGGCAGCTCTGTATTTGTATATATTGTACAGAACCACAGATTCAGAACATATTCGTTTAATTGCACACAGACATGTATTCAAAAGACGTACCCATTCTACAGGCTTTTTTTTTAGCCTATTGGTACTTTCTTTTTGATATATTTTATCAATAAAGTAAATTAAAAAAATATTGTTCAACAAAATAGTTTATACATTAACAATAATAGCAATGTGGCATACTTACCATGCACTAGTTCTGTATCCAGACTTCAGAGATACTCAAAAAAGTATTTTCAATATGGGTATAGGTAGACCTAGGGCCAGTAGAGACTTTTTCTCTAAGCATATTTTCAGCTTATGTTGTCACAGGCACTGTGGGATGGGATCAGCTAGATCAGTTTTTAAAATGATTAACACTAACAATTGCACAGTGTACATTTCACGGTATACATTGCAATAAACACTTAATAAACTGATAATATTTAATGCTACCCCAATCCATTTCAGTGTAATATTATTGTAGGCCCTATATTGAATAATGCCTCTAATGACAGCAGTACTTAATTGTGGCGGACTTTGTGGCTTGGCTGCCAAACTTCATGCTGATTGAGCTAACAGTTAGATTTCTTCATTTTTGTTAATATTTTATCAGATTTTTATATTATATATAATCAGATTGGGTGGTAAGATGGTTATATTTAATAACTTTAAAAATTAGCTCTACCCTAATAAACACCCTCCACAAGGAGGGTAAGCCACAGAAGGTCAGTGCTGAAAAGGCTAGCTGGAAAAGGTGCACAAGCAACAGGGATGGCCGAAGCCTTGAGAGGACTGCCAAGAAAAGTTGATTCAAGAACTTGGGAGAGCTTCACAAGGAGTGGACTGAGGTTCATGTTAGTCCATCAAGAGCCGACACGCACAGATGTCTTCAGGTAAGAGGCTACAACAGTGGCATTTCCAATATAAAGCCTCTCCTGAAACAGACAAAGTTAGTCTTACCTCTGCTAAAGACAGAAAGAACTGGACTGTTGCTCAGTGGTCCAAAATCCTCTTTTCAGATGAAAGCAAATGTTCCATTTCATTTGAAAATCAAGGTCCTAGAGTCTTAAGAGTGGAGAAGCCCAGAATCCAAGGTGTGTGAAATTTCTGCAGTCTGTGATGGTTTAGAGTGCCATGGCATCTGCTGGTTTTGGTCCACTTTGTTTCATCAAGTCTACTTAACAGTCCAGTTCTGTCTGTCCTTAGCCCAGGTAAAACACTTCTGACCTTGTCTGTGGTTCAGGAGTGGCTTGAGATTAGGAATGCAAAAGTTGTAGCCCCTTTCCTGAAGACGTCTGTGCATGGTGGCTCTTGATGGACCGATTCTAAACTTGGTCCACTCCTTGTAAAGCTCTCCCAAGTTCTTAAATTGACTTTGCTCAACAATCCTCTCAAGGCTCTGGTCATCTCTGTTGCTTGTGCACCTTTTCCAGCCAGCCTTTTCAGCAATGACATTCTGTAGCTTACCCTCCTTCAGGAGGGAGTCAATGATTGTCTTCTGGACAACTGTCAAGTCAGCAGTCTTTCCCCTGATTGCGATTGCGTGTACTGAATTAGACCAAGAGATACACAGTATTTATCCCATTTTCCTCAAACTCAAAATGAAATATTCTAATATTTTAAGATACTGGATTTCCGATTTTCATGAGCTACAGTATAAGCCATAACCATCAAAATAATAATAAAAAAAGCCTTGAAATATTTCACTTTAAATGTTATAAATGAAGACTATATGAAAGTTTACCTTTCTGAATTAAATTACCAAAAAAACCAAACAACAACAAAAAAAACTTTTTCATGATATTCCAATATTTTGAGATGCACTAGTAGTATGGCAACAGGGGCGTGATCGAGCTTCAAATGTGGGCAGCCAGGAGTCAGATTGAACTGGCAGGTAACACATGATGTGTTTCACCTGTGTTTGATTACGGGCAATTTATTTAAGAGTGTGTCTTGTGTTCTTACAGAGAAGCCAGTAACCAGAGAGAGAGAGAGAGAGAGAGCTGAGCAATCTAACGTCATGTGCTGACATGCATGCAAACAAACAGCAGAGTGAGGTCACTGCAAAGAGAAGTTTAAGAAAAGCACCTTGAGTTGGCAAGCCCATCTCTTATTTCCCAAGAACCTTAGAGTTACAGATAGCTAGAGTGGGGTTGTGACACTACATAATATTTTCTGGATTTCATTCAAATTTTGTATAAAATCAAGAACGTGTTCACCATTATGAGTGAGTCCTGTCATGTTCCGATTCAACAATACTGAAGATAGAAAAATGCAAATTCATGAAGAAATTCAGAATACTGCCCTGGTGGTCTGTAAATAATAATTGCTCAGTGTTATCCACGTACCACCACCTGAACTACCTTCTCCCCAACATTCTGGTACAAGTTGATCTTTGTCTCATTTGTCCATAGTATATTATTCCAGATATATACACATACAAAATCCATAGCTGAAAAAATTGTATTGTAGAAGTTTACACACAGGAAGGACATAAAAGACTTGGCACTGGAAGGCAGATAAAACACTTGTCAAGGCTTTCTTATATGATTAAAAAAATTTGCATGTCATTTCATTTCCATGCATGAATTTAATTAATAAAATCAGATCAAACTGAATACATAGCCAGCACCTTTGATCTGAAGCTGATATTTAAATATTAGATCTAAAGATCTATTACATCTAAAGGGCTTATTATAAATGAATACTTAAAATGTTTGAGGCTTACAAAAATGGTTTACATCTTGTAAACCCTCTGCATTTACTCTGGTGAAATTTTCTGTTGATTGCTGACTGACACAGATATGCCCACTTCCTGAGCAACCACTTCTCCAATCACTTTTGCTCCTTTAAGTTTGCACTTTGAGCTCATATTATTTAATTTCAACTCCAATATACTGTTGTAGACAGCTAAAATAAGTTTGTCAATGTCCAAATATTTACTGACCTGACTAGATGGCCTGTCGACGCTCTCAACGATGTACAGTAAACTCGTTTTTCTTCCATGCCTTAAGCATGATCGAAAAATATCCTTGTATCAAGAAAACAGTGCATCAGGGGACATACTGCAGTAGATATTTTAGGCTGTAACTAAAAGGCATCATTTCTTCTGCTTGTACTTTTCAATTTACTCATTTGATTCTTCAGTGTCATGCAAATATTTCCATATCTTTATAAAATTTAGCCATTTCATCATATTAAATCAATTTCAATATTTTTAGTAAAAGAACATTTCCCATGTAGAGAGCTGCAAAATGTCCCAATAAATCTAAAGCTTTGTCATGTCACAGCTTATGCAGGTTCTCAAAAAGTCCAAAGATTAAGGGGGAGCAGTTTCTAAAAAGAATTTTATTTCAGTTTTTCATTATAAAGACTATGACCCTATGTACAATTCTGATTTGTACTTTCATTTAAGATAATTACAGAAACAGAAAAAGGAATCATTAATGATAGTCTGCCTTAGACTTTAAACAGCTACACACAAATCTGAGAGTGCAGGAGACAAATCAGAAAGCAGCAATCAGTAGTAATCCTCGACATCAGCCTTTTCTCCTTGATTCTGAATCTGCTGCTGCTTTCTGTAGAGGTCAGCGATCTGAGAGAGAGAGAGAGAGAGAGAGAGAGAGAGAGAGAAAGCATGGCATTTTTGTTATGTATTACTGACTGTTGGATACGAATACAAATTTTATATTATAAAAAAAAATTCTAATCACTTATGAAGCTGAAAATGCACGACAATCGTCTTGATAATTTAAAGGAGCTGTTTGCAGTTTTTTTGGAGTCTGCTGCTCAATGCAGTTGCAAGGTAAACAACTGTGGATGGGTTCAACTGAACCCATCCACAGTGTGTTGCTTTTCAGAGAAAAGGGGCTGGGGTGAAACAGAAGCCTGAATTTAAACCAGAAACACAGCATGTTCTGCAAATTACCACCATTAAAATATTACAGATTCTCACTGGGCTTTACACATAGAACCAAGCCTTTCAATCATGTAATGAAAAGGAAAGTGTATGCTGAGGGGTTTGCTGAAGTCTGAGGAAAAATGTATTGCTGAAGATTGAAGCAAATGGTATTGTTTGTTTTTCTCCTATTTTCTGAAAATTATATTTCATGTGAGATATTTTCTTTGTAAAAGCAATTGTAATATAACATTACTTTAAAAAAAATCACAGTAAGTTTTTTTTTCCCAATTTAAATGAAATAGAAATTTCATATATTCTGTTTTGTTCTGGTGCACTTCATCCCTGACTACAATGCTCAGAGTTCAAGAGCAAAATTGCATAAAGTAGGAGAAAACAGGATCCATAAAAACAAACATTCAATGTGTGACGAAGCAGACAGAGACACAGATGCACTCACTCTCACTGAACGTGCTTAACAGTTTGATCAGTGTTCAATAACAGAGCACAGGATAAAGTTGCATTTTTAACCTGAAAACAAAGCGTTAACTGTAGTTTGGCAGGGTCTTAAGGACAAATTTTTAAGCCATGGTATGCTGCCCAATGGGCTCATTACACCAAATAATTCTGTATCAGAAATTCAAATTGTGTTCCAATATATTTTCTATTACCTGCACTCCTGTAGTAGCATCCTCTGGTTTCTTGTCATCTCTGATGCGAAGGAATCGAGGAAAGCGAAGGGAAATCCCTTTGTCTGGGTCCACCTAGTGGACAAAAGGAGCAATTCATGTTGAGTCTTCTTACTAATTCTTGTAATACAAAGGACACATTGTTAATTTGCTTTGCAAAGATGAAATTGGAAACTCCATTTTCCTCTGGCAAAGTAAAAAGATTTGGACAAAAGTACAGACTTTCTAATATAGAACAGAAAATATGGAAATAATACCACAATATAATGTCTTGCAATATATTAAAGACACATGGGTCAACCCTCTAAATGACAAGGTTAAAGACAGACTTTCATAATATTCAATAAACATTCATGTAGAACATTTAGCACAGTGTAGGATTCTTTATGCAAATGAGAATGTACATACTGTAGCTAATGGTCATAATTAATTGTGTAGCCTTGCTAAATCTTTAAAGTCTATACTACCAGAGGCCAAAACACCCCTATAAGGAGTAGATACAGACTAATTACAAGAATATAACTTCTGATACAGTTGAATCAGAAGTGACACTGACCAATCCTATTGCTGCCTTGTAAACCGGAGACAGTGACAGATCTGCACATTTCACTTCCCACACTTGCACAGCATCCAGCCAAACATCTGGCTCTGCTGACTGATCCACTCTGTAGTAGGGACGGGGTTTAGGAAGGATGTGCTCCTGAGAAATACATTACTTTATAAAAGTTTGTACATTTTGCAGAAATTTACATCAACTAACTGGCATTAATCACTGATGATTAGTAGCAAATCTGAGAAATATATGAAATTTATTGTTATGATGTTAAACAGTCTGGAATTCATGTATAAGAATACATTTGGTTAAACAGAAACTAAAAAATACTACTGTACCTTTAAGAAATTGTAAAGCTGCTCCAGATCTTCATCTTTGAAGCCTGTTCCTATCTACAACACCAAAAGTTGTTTAAGATCCCTTAAATTCACACACAACTATAGGAACAGCTTTATCTGGATAACTGGGACAGAAAGGATAAAACTTAGGAAAAGTTTATTAAAGCACCTATTTGCCAGTATGGACATTAAGGTGCAAAAGACTGGAGGTTTAGGTTCAACAGAATGAAGGCAAGATGTCATACCAGATTTACAATCTTGGTTCTAATTTGTTATAAATGCGCTTGAAAACTTGACTAGTATAGTTAGATTGAGCTGCCAGAGATAACCGACAGCCCATGTTAACAGAAAAGGGAAGATACACTGAGACTTTGAAACTATCATCCATTAATTATGAGGACAGAATTTTTTCAGAGATTTCTCAGCCCTGTGCACAACAAAAGTAAATCGCGCAACATTTAGCATAGTTAATGTGGGTACAAGATACCAAATCTGTGTTTCGCAACCAGAGATCCATGGACCCCTTGTGGTCTGGGACATAATTACAGGGGGTCTGTGGGACTGTTTCTAAAAATATTTTTTTTAAATATGTGCATCGTTTTTGTTAAACATTTCAAAATGTACTGTAAATGCATTTTTAGGTCCATAATCATAACGCTTGAGCCTTAACATTAATTCAGGGCTGTAAAGTGCAACATGTTGCACATACTAAGGGGAGAGGGGATAAATAAATAAATAAATAAATAAATAAATAACCGACCAAGTATAATATTTTTGTCTCATTTGTTTAACTGGGTTCTCTTTATCAACTTTTAGGACTTGTGTGAAAATCTGATGTTTTAGATCATATTTATGCAGAAACATACGGTAGAACACTCTAAAGGGTTCACAAACTTTCAAGCACCACTGTAAGATTTTAACTGCCATTTGTGGATGCAGTCACAAACTGTGTTTACAGATGATGAGTTTCAGAGGTGTTCCTGAGCCCATGCAGTGATTTCCACAAGAGAATCAGGCATGTTTCTAATGCAGTGTCACAGGCCTGAAGATTACAGGCATCCAGTGGTGGTATTTGGCCTTGTGTACAGAGATTTCTCCAGATTCTCTGAATCTTTTAATTATATTATGTACCAGGGCTTTACACTAACTTTTTTGCTCACTGGCCACTGGTTTTCCCGAGTCACTAGCCATTCAGCCTTTTCACTAGCCACAATTTTGTTGCCAGGAAATTAAAGTTTTTTCTTCACCATGATACGTTAAAGTTCGGAAGATCTAGATTTAATTATGAATGGCAGCATATAATGTATCTCTACAGTAGCACTCAAGTATTCAGTGCTGTTAAGGTAGCTCCCTATATGAAAACATGCAACCAATTCAGAAAATATAACAAAAATATAAACAGAGTATTCTGTTTATTGAACTCAAATTCAAGCCCCTTACAATATGAAATATCGTATAATATGAAAAATAACATTCAGTACAACTGAACTGATTCTAATATTAAAAGTCCAATTCAAAACATTTATCAATGGAAAACATTTGATGTTTATAATATCAATATTAATATTAATAAAAATTAATATTAATAAAAAATGTTTATTAATAGTGTGTGTATGTGAACATGTGTAGAGATAGACATTAAATGTCCTCATTACATTCATTATCAGATGAGTCTGAATGGTCCATGAAAAATGGTCTTCTTTATAGTTTCGAGTTTAAAATTACTGGTGCCTGTCTTTGCCATACTTTCTACAGTCTTTGCAGTACATGGTATTTTCAGTTTTGCTATGAACTAGCCAATCTCGCCCTAACTTCCATTTGTCATTGAACTGTCTTATCTTCCTATTAGCGTCTTGTTCATCTCCATGGCTATAGCCAGCTATGAGGCCCCCGAGGTCTGGACCTCGGTCATTTTTAAGAGCTGAAAATACATTTGTACGCTAAATATTCAACTGGATAAAAAAATAAAGAATAACATTAAAACGTCTCTGTAAAAAGTGCATTGTTAATTATGTTAAATGTTGATTCTGTCTTCTGTGTCTGTTTCGTGCATGAGGCTCTGAGACTAAGAACACAAAAACGAATGAGCGCGCGACTCGGGAGAGGAACGCAGTGCAGGAGACACGGTTTTTCATGGTAATCATCAGCACACTTTCATCAAGCTGTTAAATTGACATTTTCGAAGCAGCGCAGTTGTAGCCTACCTTGTTTGTGATTTTAAAAATAAATAATTTGATAAGCCAAAGCAATAGAGTGGAAAGTTTCAACTTATGTTTGCCTTGGATAACTTTGCCTAAAGCATAGTGGTGTATACTGATTTTTTTTTTTTTGTGTGTAGGTTGTGACATCCCGAGAGGCTGCATTGGGGCAGCTATATTCCACGTAGATGGCTCCAACCAAGCCCTGTGATGACCTGGCGACTTGTCCAGGGTGTATCCCGCCTTTCGCCCGTAGTCAGCTGGGATAGGCTCCAGCTTGCCTGCGACCCTGTAGAACAGGATAAAGCGGCTAGAGATAATGAGATGAGATGGCTCCAACCACAAGCAGCTATAACTCCATCTGGTGGTGGAGTTGGGAACTTCACCCCTCAGCACACAACACAGCAACACACCTGTGGCCAATGAGGGCCTAATGAGCAAGAGGGCTTTGTGAGAGCTAGAAACTCTCAGTGTGAATGGGGAGCTTGGGGGAGAGAGGTTCATGCACTCTCTTTTCTGAGTGGATCCTGCTGGGCGGAGTATTCATTGAAATGCTTATCTAGAATTCTTACCTGTGGAATTGTTTACTGAGATACTTACCCGTGTTACGAATGCCTGCTACTGGATTGCCACCGGGCTGAAGACTACATGGATTGTTGACTGGACTCAAAGTAAGGCAGAAGATTTTGTTTGTTCTGTGAAAAGGATATTGGACTGAAGGAAACCTGCCTATAATTTTGTTATTCTAAAGCCAGAGACATTGTTTGAGTTTGACTTTTGGGAATCAATCCTCATTTGAACATTGCAATTTGAGATACCTTTTCTGTTTAATCTCCTGGCATAACATTAAAAATCTTGATTTATTCTAACCCTTGTGTCCTTGCACTAATTGAAGGGTCCCGCTGAGAGCCAGTCAACCTCTCGTGATCTCACATATGGTGGAGGATGCGGGCACTTCAATCATCAATAATAGTGCATGTACGAGGAGGACACTGAACATTTGATTACTCAATTCTCCCAGTTAGCCATAGTCCCTCCACATAACAAGATGGAGGAAGTTTTGAAGGCCCTTATTGCAGGCCAGCAAGCCCAAATACAGGCAAGTGCGGCCCTCCTGGAGGAACAAAGGAAAGCCAACCAACTGAAGGCAGAGGAGTTGCAGCTACAGAAGAAGATGGCTGTTCAGAGTGTTGGCCCAATAAAGGCAAGTAACTTTATCTCCAAAATGGGGGCCACAGATGATGTTGAGGCATACTTGCACACCTTTGAAGCCACGGCCACTAGGGAAGGATGGCCCAAGGCACAGTGGGTTGGACTGTTAGCCCCATTCTTAACAGGAGAATCATTAAACGCTGTCCGAGACCTACCCCCTGACGACTACAAACTATGGTGCTCTGAAGGCTGAGATCCTCAGCAGACATGGGCTCACCAAGTTCGGTATGGCCCAACACTTCCACAGCTGGACCTTTCAAGCAGACCAGGCTCCCCGTGTGCAGATGCACAAACTTGCCAGAATCTCGAGGAAATGGCTGGAACCTGAAAAAACCACAGCTGCTGCAGTAGTAGAGGCCATTGTCGTGGATCACTACATATGAGCCCTGCCATATGAGGCGAAGCGCTTCATCAGCCAACAAGCCTTAACCACAGCTGAACTGACTGTCGAAGCTGTGGAAAAGTACCAGGCCACAACAGAAATGCTCCGTGCTTCCAGGAAGGACCCCAGGACTGCACCCCACTGCCGACAGGGGGAGGCTGCTCCAAAAACCCCAAGGTGTCCAGCCCAGCCACAGCAGGACCTGGCTATGCTCCAGGGGGAGCCAGAAGCCAGCCAGGTATGGTTAGAATTTCCCGTGATAGTGACACCTGACAATGCTTCCGGTGTGGGGATATGGGACACGTCTTGGCAGTGTGGGAAACCGGTGGACAAGCCTATGCCCACTGCAGGGTCCTCCAGCTCGCCATCCGCCCAGATGTTTGCATCACTCGTCGGGGTTGCAGATGGGCCCCCAGATCGGAACCCCCCCCCACCTGCCCAGTAACTGTGAATTGCCGTGACGTCGAAGCACTGTTAGATTCGGGTAGTTGGGTCACCTTGGTGCATAAGGACCTGGTGGATCCATCGTGTCTGACCACTGACGAAGTTCTCCCAGTTTCCTGCGTCCATGGAGACACCAAAGATTACCCCACCACTGAACTAAAAGTGACCACCACCAGGGGGACTATACACACGAGAGTGGGAGTGGTTGATTCCCTCCCTGTTCTGGTTCTGATTGGGTGAGATTGCCCAGCCTTCCACCTGCTGTGGAGAGAGACCCAGCAGAGGCCAGCCTGGGTACCCCGCAGTCGGAGAGGTAAGACTCATCCTGCAAACACACAAGTGCAACCCGCGCAACCGCTCAGCCCTGCTTTTGCCCTCGCAGGGATGACAGGCACCCAGGCCGACACAGAGACTGGCCTGGACACTGGAGAAGAGAACGTGGCCCCGGAAAGCTCTCCGAGCTCCAACGAGGAAGACGCCCCAGGCATCGAGGAGCTTCCCCCTCTCACAGGTCAGTATGGTACTGCCCAGTTGCAGGATCCCACGCTTGCAAATGCCTTAAGAAATGTGCAGGTGCTAGAGGGTGTACTGATAGGGGATAGAGCGAGCCCTACATACCCCCATTCTGCAGTTATACGTGGCCTAATGCATCAGGTTGTGAAGAAAAATGACAAAGTGCATGAACAGCTCCTTGTATCACAGCCCCACCGGGCGACTGTGCTCAATCTGGCACACACACATCCACTGGGGGCCCACCTAGGTGTAGAGAAGACAAAAGAAAGGATCTTACAACGTTTCTTCTGGCCTGGAGTGCACAAGGAAACAGAGAATTACTGTCGTAGTTGCCCAGAATGCCAGAAGGTGGTGCCTAAGCCCCCATACCGTAACCCGCTCATCCCCTTACCAATTATTGAAACTCCTTTTGAGAGGATTGGCCTGGATATAGTTGGTCCTTTGCCAAAAAGCCCCAGGGGGCATCAGTACATTCTGGTCATCCTGGACTATGCAACCCGTTACCCTGAGGCCATCCCCCTGAGGAAGGCTACCTCCAGACAAATAGCCAAGGAGCTGTTCCTCCTCGCCACCAGTCTGGGAATTCCAAAGGAAATATTGACGGACCAAGGCAGTCCATTCATGTCCAGGGTGATGAAAGAACTGTGTGCCCTGTTGAAGATCAAACAGTTGCGAACATCTGTCTACCACCCCCAGACAGATGGATTGGTCGAACGTTTAAACAAGACTCTGAAGTCAATGCTGGGGAAGGCAATTGAAGAGGATGGGCAGAACTGGGACCAGCTGCTGCCATACCTCCTGTTTGCAATGAGAGAGGTACCCCAATCTTTTACTGGCTTTTCGCCTTCTGAACTTTTGCTTTCTTACAGACCCAGAGGGCTGCTGGACATTGCCAAGGAGGCTTGGGAGGAGCAACCCTGCAGACAGCGGACCCTGATCGAGCATGTCGGGCCATGAAGGAGAGAATGAGGGCCATCTACCCGATAGTGCGTGAACACATGGAGACTGCTCAACGGCAACAGCAGGCCTCCTACAACCGACCTGCCCAGCCGAGAGAGTTTAAGCCGGGGGACAGAGTGCTGGTTCTGCTGCCGACCGTGGAATGTAAGTTCCTGGCAACCTGGCAAGGACCGTATGAGGTCATCGAGCGGGTAGGAAAGGTGAATTATAAGGTGAGACAGCCTGATGAAAGAAAACCTGAGCAGGTGTATCACGTTAACCTCTTGAAAAAATGGCACGCCAGGGAGGCGTTGTTCAGCTGTTTGCCCCCGACAGAGTCCAAAGAACCCGCCACAGAGGAGGTTCAGGTGGGGCCAGGCCTATCCCCACATCAGCGGCAGATGACCCTAGAGCTGGTGGACCACAACAGAGACATCTCCTCACTCCCCGGGCACACAGAGGTGGTCCAACATGAGATCCGCACCATCCCTGGCCGAACGGTGACCCAGCGTCCCTATCGTGTGCTGGAGGCTCGCAAGGTAGCTATCCAGGAGGAGGTGAGGAAGATGCTAGAGCTGGGAGTCATCGAAGAGTTCAAAAGTGCCTGGGCAAGCCCCATCGTCCTGGTTCCCAAACCAGACGGATCGGTGAGATTCTGCAATGATTATCACAAATTGAATGAGGTGTCAGTTTGATTCATACCCTATGCCCCGTGTTGATGACTTAGTAGACTCCTTAGGACATGCCCACTTCCTCAACACTCTGGACCTTACAAAAGGCTACTGGCAGGTGCCCCTGACCCCAGCGTCAAAGGAGAAGACAGCCTTTGCCACACCAGAAGGTCTCTACCAATACACACGGCTCCCATTTGGTCTGCATGGAGCACCTGCCACGTTCCAGCGCTTAATGGATCAGGTCCTTGCTCCCCACGAGGTATGCAGCTGCATTTTTAGATGATGTCATTCAAAGTCCGGGTTGGGAAAGTCATTTACCCCATGTACAAGCTGTGCTTGATTCCCTCAGAGATGCAGGTCTCACGGCAAACCCCCAAAAAAATGCAGGCTGGCCTTCAGTGAAACTAATTACCTGGGGTACACCGTTGGCCAGGGACTGGTCAAGCCACAGGAAGCGAAGCTGCGGGCCATCCAGGACTGGCTGCAACCCCTCACAAAGAAGCAGGTGAGGTCATTTTTGGGCCTAGCCGGCTACTACCAGCGTTTTATTGCCAATTTTGCCTCCATTGCTGCACCCCTGACAGATCTGACAACCAAACGGCACTCAAGAATGGTGAAGTGACCTCAAGAATGGTGAAGTGCTAATGTAAAGCCCTGTTAAGTACCATAGATGCGATCCCCAAATTCTTTGCAGTTTTACATTGAGGAACAGTATTCTGAAACTGTTGCACGATTTGCACATGCAATCTTTCATACAGTGGTGATCCCTCCCCTTCTTTACTTCTGAGAGACTCAGCCTTTCTGGGATGCTGTTTTCACACCCAAATCATGTGACTGACCTGTTGCCAATTAATCCAATTAGTGTTTTTTTTTTCTTTTCTTTTCTTGCCCTTGTGCCAACTTCTTTAAAACCTGTTGCTGACATTGAATTCAAAATGCACGTTTTTTCAAAAAATAAGATCTCATTTTCAACATTTGATACGTTGTCTTTATACCATTTTCGATGAAATATAGCGTTTCCATGATTTTGCTAATCATCACATTTTGCTTTTATTTATGTTTTACACAACATTCCAACTTTTTTGGAATTGGGGTTGTACGTGGAACACGTTTTTATTTATTTGTTCATTTTTGTTGTCCTAACCCTAGATTTTGGAGCAGTGAGAGTAATGATCATGGGTTATTGTTCAATAAACTGAACCTTTTTATTTCTAAAAACCTGCTTGTGTTTGACTAGCATGTGACGCAGTAAACTACTTTTGTCATGTTGGTGAAGCTTGTTAGATTTCTCTGGGGGGTTTAATTTCTCTGATTAAATGATTCAACAAATTCTTTAGTGTAAGTGAAGCTTCATTTAATGTAGAGTAACTGGTACCTTAGCTCACTACTCTTTCCAAGTAGCTTGCTCAACACTGCTAACTAGCTAGATGACAAGAAAATGAAGCGGTATTCTCAAGTGCTCTACCAAAACTCCAAACGAGCCCATGAAAAAAAAACTAAAAAAGAGCCAGTGGCAAATGAAATTAGAGGCAAAACAAAAGGATAGTTTACAGATATGCCTGAAAACTTTTCTTGTTAAAATCTGGAGTTTGTGTGCTCTGTATACAACATTCATGTCCTTTGCCAGCCACATAGCTGTTTAACTGATGAATTGCATTACTTGTTTTTGGAGATGGTAACTGACATTTTTATACTTGTGCTACAATTTTGTGGCCTGTGCTACAAAACTGTCAACCCCCGTAGCACCAGTGATGTGTACCAAATAAATAAATAAAAGTTACTGTACAGCCCTGATTAATTGATTCAACAAATTCATCATCCAGTATACTAGCCAGCCGGAATGCAGCACTGTGGAGTTCTCCTACCTTACAGACAGACTGAAACTCCTCATTCTCCTCATCATAGCAGCTAAGCAGGAAACCCCCATAGCTACCGGCTCTCTTGCCCTTTCCAAGATATGCACCAATCACACACAGATCCACTGTGTCCCCCACACCTTCCAGATAATCCTTCTTCAGCTGTGGAAAGAGAATAAAGGAGAAAACAAGTATGAAAGAAGTTAGACACTAGGTTACTAATGTGTGGTATCTTGGGAAAACTCTTAAAATACTCATAGTATAAAATGCAAATATAATGATTTCTAATAATCTACAAAAATGTTTGAAGTGATAAAATAATATTGCTAATAAACATGGAATGCCACCAAGGTGGACTTTGGAGTAGCCTCATAACCTCTGGATTATGAATAAAGACTACTTGGGTCCATTAATACTTGGACACTGACGGTTATCATTTTAGCTGCCAACCACAGTATAATGTACTGGAGTTGAAATTAAGGTATTTACATTAAAGGGTATTTACATTCATATTGTGTGAACAGTTTAGGAATTACAGCACTTTTTTTTAAATTACTGTTTAATACACTAGTATGCTAGTAAGGAGGGAGTGTGAACTTTAATTCAGATGTTTATGACAACTCACATTACATACATTTTTTTATGAACAGCCTGCTTTACTCATACACGTGCATCTCAAACAATTAGAATATCGTGAAAAAGTTAATTTTTTCGTTATTTAATTCAAAAAGTTAAACCTAATGTATTCAATATTCATGACAAAGTGAACAATTTCAAATTTTTTTTTAAATTTTGATGATTATAGCTTATAGCTCATGAAAATCAGAAATCCAGTATCTCAAATTATTAGAATAGTTCCTAAGATGAAATAAAAAAAAAGGATTTACAATACAGAAATGTCCAGTTTCTGAAAAGTACGGTATGTTCATTTATGCACTCAATACTTGGTTGGGGCTCCTTTACTACAAATTACTACATCAAATGTGGCACGGCATGGAGGTGATCAGCCTGTGGCACTGCTGAGGTGTTACTGAAGCCCAGGTTGCTTTGAATAGTGGCCTTCAGCTCATTTCTATTTTTGGGTTGGGTGTTTCTCATCTTCCTCTTGACAATACCCCAAAGATTCTCTGTGGGGTTCAGGTCAGGCGAGTTGACTGGCCAATCAAGCACAGTAATATCATGGTCAGCAAACCATTTGGTAGTACCTTTGGTACTGTGGGCAGGTGCCAAGTCCTGCTGGAAAAGGAAATTGGTGTCTCCATAAAGCTTGTCAGCGGATGGAAGCATGAAGTGCTCTAAAATCTACTAGTAGATGGCTGTGTTGACTTTGGACTTGATAAAAACACAGTGGACCAACACCAGCAGATGACATGGTACCTCTAATCATCACAGAATCTGGAAACTTCACATTGGACGTCAAACACCTTGGATTCTGTGCCTTTCCACTCTTCCTCCAGACTCTAGGACCTTGATTTCTGAATGAAATGCAAAATTTACTTTTATCTGAAAAGAGGATTTTCGATCACTGAGCAACAGTCCAGTTCTTTTCGTCCTTAACCCAGGTAAGATGCTTCTGACGTCTCTGGTTCAGGAGAGGTTCGCTATTAGGGATGCAGCAGTTGTAGCCCCTTTCCTGAAGACGTGTGTGTATGGTGGCTCTTGATGCAATGACATCAGCCTCAGTCCACTCCTTGTGAAGCTCTCCCAAGTTCCTGAAATTTACTTTTCTGGACACTCCTCACTTGCGCCCCTTTTCTGGCAAACCTTTTCAGAAGTGGCCTTCTGTGGCCTACCCTCCTTGTGGAGGGTGTCGATGATGGTCTTCTGGACAACTGTCAAGTCAGAAGTCTTCCCCATAATTGCGGCTGCGTGTACTGAACTAGACCGAAAGATACAGTATTTATACCATTTTACTCAAACATGAAATGAAATATTCCGGTATTCTGAATTTTTTTTTTTGCACTGTAGGCCAGAATGATCAAAATAGGTACCCCAAAGGCTGCTGCAGCATGCATGGACAAGTGCTGACCAGCACTGTGAAGAGATTTTTCAAGTCATTTTACACACACAAGTTGTATTATTTTAATTTTGTATGAACGCAAAGACCAAGTTTTTTCCATTACAAATGTCCACTTTTTATGCATATTAAATGTAATATTTTATCAATTAAACAACTAAAAACAGGCTGTTCCAGCCTTTGCACAGCACATTGGACAGGTGGCTGACAGCCTGTTCACAGAGCATGTTTTCTGATGGCTCGCTCAATTTCCCATTGGTCGGAATTGCTCGGAAACACTGAGAGACTAATAGATTGTCTCTTCAGCTGCATTTTCATATAAAAATTATGCATGTCACCCTACTATAAGTGGTTGAAATATTCAATTAAACCTTTAGTTCTGATTACAAAATGGCTTTTTTTTTTTTTTACATAAATAGAAAGCTTAGACGGTCCATTTAAAAAAAAAAAAGTGAGCTCAAATAATTTGATGCGAAACTGCCTCACAAATTTATTAGCCCAAATCTACTCACTGCCAACTCTACGCAAGAAACACGGCGGATCCGGCGCATGCGCGGAATGTCAACAAGTGACACAAATGCTTAAAGAAACTGATGTTACCTTTCAAATATACAAAGAATTGTGTTAGTCATCACTTTCTAAAGCCATATTTCCTTTGCATGAATCTTGGCACTTAAATTTGCATGGATATTATGGAATCGTTGCCGACGTTTCTGCGCATCTCAATGGCTGATTCATGGTTTAAAATCCTGATTTGGGCAATTCCAGCGTTATGGACGTGACACTTGAACTCAAAATGGCAACAAATGACCCAGTGCATGTTTTATTGTCTCCCAGTATTTAAACAGGTGTTGCATATTTTAAGGCTGTACCATACTGGAGAAGTGATAGAACAAGAACAATTCCCAGAGTACATCTAGGGCATGCCAGAAAATGCCAATAAAAGATGCGTTATGGATGTGACAGAAAAAGTATCACTTTTCTTGGGTGACTGTACATTTTTATCAAACTCTGTGAAATCGTAAACCTAATGTCGAAATGGAGATATCCGTTTGATAGAGGGGTCCAAGGTGAATATTAAAAAATCTTTGTTTAAAATATTTTGTATTTCATGCAGAGTTTCGGAAGGAAAAGTCAGCGTTATGGATGTGACGAAATTCCGTTATGGATGTGACGCGTCTGAAATAGACCTGGCATATGTTTAGAAAATCAGCAATTTAACCACCATAACCCTTTGAAAAACTCTCTATCAGCTAAAACTATCAAAGTTCTTAAATAATATTTAGGATGGCTATTGTTTTGCTGTTTTGTGGATTTTAGCATTCATTTCTGTGGCTTGTGGCAATAATATAGAATTGTACATGATCAAAGTTGATTTTAGCTTGGGTTTTACATTATAAGAAAGAAAGACTGACAGTGACATATTAGGTTGGTTACAAATTGGTTCAGCTTGTTCACATCTGTAAAATACAGGCCTAGGTGATATCTCTGGGAGTGGTTTTGATGTATTACATGTTGCTTTATTTTTGCATGGTGAGGTTGACATTTACATGGAATTGCCCATATATAGCCAATGTCAGTAGTTGCAACCACCAACAGGAGATAATAGAAGGTAAACATCGCATGTTAAGCATGCTACTTTGCCAAGTTGAAAAGAATATTAATTTCTCTATGCATAAACGATTAAATACAACAAAAATAATTATATTTCTGACCACAACAGCAGCTTTCATGAAACATAATAAATAAATCCCAAAACACCACATTTTTAAATTCAGAAATTTAAAATTATGTAGGCCCAGAGGCATTAAAAATAAAGGACATTATAGGGATTAAATAACCCATTTAAATACGTTGTACATACATTATATATATTAGCAGATTATGATATTGCTTCTTTTTTAATTTCATTGATCACAATTGTTTTGATATAAACTAACACTTCATTAGTAATGTCATGACAATATTCAACTGAAAGAGAAAGGACTTACCCAGTAAATTTGTCAGCAGTAACTAGTGAATGGTGATGTAAAAGAAATAGATTTCGTTAACTTATAAGTTTTAGATTCAATCATTGTAAGAACTTTATGGAGACATGGTTAAACCCAATGATTCCAGAGGAGGCTATCAAGCTAGCAGGCCGTGCTACACACCAAGCCGATAGGATGCTAGACTCCAGTAAGAACAGAGGAGGCGGACTTCGTGTTTACACAAACAACAACTAGTGTACAAATGCTAAGATCACTGACTCCCACTGCTCTGCAGACCTGGAGTATTTAACATTTAAGTGCCGTCCCTTCTATTCACAGTAGGGAATTTACAGTAGTCATAAATCACTACTGTATACATACCTCCTGATGCTAACACTGCAGCTGCATTAGGCTATCTACTAGATGTGATTAACAAACAACAGAATGTGCATCTGAAAGGAGTGTTTGTAATAGCACACGATTTTAACCATGCAAACCTAAAGACTGTCCTCCCAAAATTCCATCAACATGTCCAGTGCTCCACAAGAGGAAAAAACACACTAGACCATGTTTATATCAACATTAGGCATATGTTTAAGGCATCTCCTCTTCCACATCTGGGCCAGTCTGACCACATCTCCCTGTTCCTAACTCCGGGACACAGACCCATTATCAACACAGTTAAACCAACAACGAGAGTTATACAAGTGTGGCAAAGTGGAGCTTTTGAACAGCTTCAGGACTGCTTCAGTCACACTGACTGGACCATGTTTGAGTATGAGGACCTTAACACCAACACTTCCACTATCCTCTTTTACATGAACTGCATGGATACTGTGACTACCACAAAACAAATCCATATCTTCCCCAATGACAAGCCATGGATCACAAAAGACGTCTGAGTACTGCTAAAGGCCTGCAACAAGGCTTTCAAGGCTGGGGGGACACAGCAGTACAGTGTTGCCAGGTCGGAACAGCAAAGAGGTATCAGAGAGACCAAAACAGCCTACAGAAGGAGGATTGAGGGCCACTCTAACAACACGGACCCCCGTCGGGCATGACAAGGTATACATCACATCACAACTCAAAACACCAACATGACCTCCAGGAGCAACAGTGCCTTACTGGCAGAGCAACTCAACCACTTCTTCAGTAGTCATGAGAGGGACAGCACAAGGACCATCATGACCACTGTTCCAGCCACAGACACGAGCTGCCTCATCATACAATCTGCAGATGTTACATGCACACTCCGTAACAAATATATGGAAAGCAGCTGGCCCGGATGGTGTCCCAGGACGGGTCCTCAAAGACTGTTATGGAATTAACTGAGGTATTTACAAATATCTTAAGCCTATCACAGTGCACTGTCCCCACCTGTCTGAAGACATCTACCATAGTGCCATTTCCAAAGCAGTCCATAACAACATACCTCAACAACTACCGGCCAGTAGCTCTGACACCTACAGTATACTCATGAAGTGCATGGAGAGACTGGTACCCAAATGCATCAAGGACGCTCTCCCACTTACTCTGGACACTCATTAGTTCATATACAGAATCAACAGATGACACCATCTCCATTGCCCTCCACACTGGACTGCACCATTTGGAACAACAAAGAGCATATACACGATCGTTGTTTGTGGATTACAGCTGTGCATTTAACACAATCATCCCCAATAGACTGTTCCACAAGATGTTTGACCTAGGCCTCCATCACAACATATGCCTGTGGATACTGGACTTTTTAAGTAACTGGCCACAGTCAGGATGGGCCCTCACTGCTCCTCCCCTCTCTCGCTAAGCACAAGAACCCCACAGGACTGTGTTTTGAGCCTTTTCCTGTACTCTCTGTACACGCATAACTGCATACCATCGCACAGCACAAACACCATCTTAAAATTTGCAGATGACACAACAGTGGTGGGACTGATCACTGGAGAGGAGTCTGCCTACAGAGAGGAGGTTCAGAGGCTGACGGGCTGATATGCTGAGAACAGCTTTGCTCTGAATACCAAAAAGACCAAGGAGCTGACAGTTGATTTCAGAAGACATCAGGATATTCATCTGCCATTGAATATAAATGGAGAAGAGGTGGAGAGCATCTCTAGTTTCAGGTTCTTGGGTTCACACATATCAGAGGACTTGATGTAGACATACAACACACACACTGCCTTGTTAAAAAAAAAAGCACAAAGACACTATTCCCTGAGAACTCAGGAAAATCAACCTGTCCCAACAGCTGCTGATGTCCTCCTACCGCTGTACCATTGAGTGTCCTCACAAATAGCATCTTGATATGGTAACAGCTCTGCAGCAGATGACAAGGCACTACAGAGTCATAAAAACTGCAGAAAAAAAAATCAACAAGCAACTGCCTGCTCTTGAGGATATATACACATCCTGCTGCGTGCGGGGGGGACACCACACTGCATCCTAAAGGACTAATCCCACCCCACCCATCAGCTCTTCAAATGTCTGCCCTCAGGCAAGCACTACAGAACAATCAAAGCACTCACCACAAGATTCAGAAACATTTTTGATATCAACTCTACCACCACACTGAACTCTGAAGTCACAAACACATACAGCAACCAATTATGTGTCAAGCTACCCACATTTAGTGCAATATTTTTTCTTATCATTATCTATTATCAAGTGCATTACCCTCTATTGTGCAATATCCATTAGCACAATACCTAGTACCAGTGCAATACTTATGACCAAGTGCTCAGTGTATGTTATGTGAATGTCTGTAGATTGTACATCTTTCTTGTTTGTAAATCCTTATGTCTGTATATATCTTTTTTGTAAATATTGCATCTTTTATGTATGTATACATTGAGGACCGTTTCGTAAGGCAGTGCACTGAATTTCGTTGTGTATCTTACACAATGACAAAGCAGTCTTAAATCTTTGAGAGTGGGAAATGAGGAACTGGGAACAGATGCTGGAATTCAAATGGGTGCTTTTTATTTACTCTACCCTTTTCAGTGACTTTCCTGTTCTCACACAGACATGCACATGGGAGAGATACAGCGCTCTCTTTTGGTACTGGCTATGTAAAAGACACACGTTAATAGACAGCCAGTAATTAGACACAGCTGTACCTTGTCACACATGACCTGCTGGTTCAACCTGACTCCTCACCGTTCACAGACCACGCTCAACCACACCCTTGCTGCCACATACCCCCCACTGCCTGACTCAGGCCGGGGAGCCGTCCAGCCTGCAGCTGACCCCCCCGGCGGCAGAAGTAATCCGCTACTACCATCTGTGCCCCCAGCCTGTGGACCACATTGAATGTAAAGGGTTGAAGGGCCAGGTACCAATGAGTGATCCACATGTTGGTGTCTATGCAGTGGAGCCACTAGAGTGGGGCATGGTCATAATAGAGGCTGAATGGGCGTCCAAGCAGGTAGTACTAGAGAGAGAGAGAACCGCCCACTTGATTGCCAGACACTCCTTTTCCATGGTGCTGTACTTTGACTCTCGCATGGAGAGCTTGTGGCTGACGTACAACATCGGGCGCTCCTCCCTCTCCACCACCTGGGACAAAATGGCCCCCAGCACTTTGTCCGATGCGATGGTCTGTAAAATAAAAGGGAGAGAAAAGTCGGGAGAATGCAACAGTAGGCCCCCACACAAAACCACTTTTACCTGAGCAAAAGCCCATTCACACGGCTCCGTCCACTGGACCAGATCTGGTGCCCCCCATTTTAGTGAGGTCAGTCAGGAGGCTGGTGACGTCTGAATAGTTAGGCACAAACCAGCTATTACAGCCAGTCAGCCCCAGGAACTGCCTCACCCCCTTTTTGGTCTTAGGCCTTGGGCAGGTCGCAATCACTGTAGTCTTATTAATTTTGGGAGACGCACCTAGCCATGACACAAGTGGAAACCCAGATTTTGTACTTCCACCTGTCCAATTACACACTTTTTTTGGGTTTGCTATGAGTCCAGCACACCTAGTGACCTCAGGACAGCTTGGAGATGTTGTAAATGCTGCTCCCAATCATTACTATAAATAATTAGGTCATCTAAATAGGCCGTAGCATATGCATTGGGGGTGACAGAGAATTCGGCCCATGAGACACTGAAATGTCGCTGGGACTCCAGAAAACTCAAAAGAAAGGGAGACAAATTGGTGTAAACCAAACAGAGTGGAAAAGGCTGTTTTCTCACTGGATAGTGGAGTCAAGGGGATCTGCCAAGATCCCTTTGTTAAATCCAGTGTTGAATAAAAGCAAGCTGCGCCTAACCAATCAAGCAGTTCATCAATGTAAGGTACTGGATGTGTGTCAAATTTAGACACTGCATTGACTTGCCTATAGTCCACACAGAACCGGACCAACCCGGTGGTCTTGGGAACTAAGACCACTGGACCGCTCCAGTCACTGTGCAACCCCTCAATTACTCCCATCTTAAGCATCGCCTGGAGTTCATCCTGAACTACATTTTTCTTGTGCTCAGGAAGTTGATACAGGATGCTGTGAACCACCACCCCTGGGGGAGTCTCGATGTGGTGTTCTATGAGGTCAGTACAACCAGGGAGGGGTGAGAACACATCGCAGAACTTCTTGTGCAATCTGATCACCTGTACTCTCTGGGATGGTGGCAGGTGGTCTCCACAGAGAACTGGGATGAATTGGGCCACACTTTTTGGACTTACCCCCAGTCCCAGCTCTGCCCTCTCCAGAACTACCATGACCATATTTTTTTTTTTGTGTGTGTTTACACACACACACACACACACACACACACACAGAGCTCGAAAAACCTCATGTCCAATCGTCCCAGACTACTAAAGTCTGTGCAAGGATGAGTAAAACTTTAACAGTAATCATCCGATCGGACGACAAAAGTTAGTGCTGGCAACCTAAGCAACAGGCACACAGGTGCTACGAGAGCAGGGAACCAGTCTAAAGTAGCTCGTCTTATTTCACGGGAAATGCATTAAAAAGTTTTATTCAACAACACGACAATATATACAAGTACAAAAATATTTTGAGGAAATAATTCAAATTTCCTTGTTTCTGGTTATAATTCGTTGAAGTATGCGTGTTCGAGTGTACTAGAAAAGCTAGGCTCAGAGGGGTCCACGTAATGACGTAATTATACCAACTGGCTAAGGGTGACAAGGGTCAAGGACATTGTGTGTCAGCAGCATGGTTGAAGTGGGCAGGTGTCAAACTTGGAACTTTTATATCACAATTGGAGTTAATAATAAACAATATCACTGAATAATGTCCCTTACCTCTGTGTGTGTGTGTGTGTGTGTGTGTGTGTGTGTGTGTGTGTAATATAGTGGGGCAAAAAAGTATTTAGTCAGTCACCAATTGTGCAAGTTCTCCCACTTAAAAAGATGAGAGAGGCTTGTAATTTTCACCACAGGTATACCCTCAACTATGAGAGACAAAATGAGAAAAAAAAAATCCCGAAAATCACATTGTCTGATTTTTAAAGAATTTATTTGCAAATTATGGTGGAAAATAAGGCTACGTTCACACTGCAGGCTGAAGTGACTCAAATCCGATCTTTTCGCCCATATGTGACCTGTATCTGATCTTTTATTGACAATATGAACAACACAGATCCGATTTTTTCAAATCCGACCCAGGCCGTTTGGATATGTGGTCCTAATTCCGATTCCTATCCGCTCTTTTCATATGCGACTTCAGTCTGAACCGCCAGGTCGCATTCATCCGACTTGCACGTCATCAACAAGCCACAAACGTCACTATTCTGCGCTGAAGTAGGCGGCGGGTCTCTCAAAAAAAGTTACAACAACATGGCGCATGACCACGGGCGCAGATAGAGGGTGGGACTCGTCCCACCCAGATTTAAATTTTCACCTCGTTCGGTCCCCCCCACTTATAGGGAGGAAAAAACGTCTATGCTGTCTTTCTTTGCATAAGGCAAACCTCACGGAAAAATCAAAAGACTAATTACCATTCGGTTTATTGAGGTGCACAGCAGTGTATACATAGTTGCAACAACTCACATAAAACAAAACAAAGACTGATATTCGGTTGGTTGAGCTGCGCAGACTGCACAGGTTGCGAGCTCGAGCTTGGTTGCTATGGTTACTAACAACAAGTTTGACAGGCATATCGGGGTTGGGGTTGGTTTGCTGGCAGCTTTGTCCCCCCCAGTTTTTTGTCCCCCCCCCCCAAGTTCAAAAAAACGTATCTGCACCCCTGCGCATGACATCAATGCGAGGGACGCTTCGGGCTGTGAAGGTTCTGAATCTTCTCAATGGAAGGACGCAGAGGTTAGGAAGCTGATTTCCATTTGGGGGGATACAGCTATTCAAGCTAGATTGGATGGGTCATACCGCAACCGGGCGGTTTTACTTCCGTAAACACTGGCCATGCTCACTGCGTGTGACGTCGTCGTATCCTGCAATGCGCATGCGGAACACTTTTAGGTCGCTTTTCGTTCATACTGAGGTTCACATACAAGTCGCATATATTTGTTAATGTGAACGACCTCACAAAAAAATCGGATTTCACAAAAAAATCGGAATTGAGCATTAAGCCTTGCAGTGTGAACGTAGCATAAGTATTTGGTCAATAACAAAAGTTCATCTCAATACTTTTATATACCCTTTGTTGGCAATGACAGAGGTCAAATGTTTTCTGTAAGTCTTCACAAGGTTTTCACACACTGTTGCTGGTATTTTGGCCCATTCCTCCATGCAGATCTCCTCTAGAGCAGTGATGTTTTGGGGCTGTCGCTGGGCAACACGGACTTTCAACTCCCTCCAAAGATTTTCTATGGGGTTGAGATCTGGAGACTGGCTAGGCCACTCCAGGACCTTGAAATGCTTCTTACAAAGCCACTCCTTCGTTGCCCGGGCAGTGTGTTTGGGATCATTGTCATGCTGAAAGACCCAGCCACGTTTCATCTTCAATGCCCTTGCTGATGGAAGGAGGTTTTCACTCAAAATCTCACGATACATGGCCCCATTCATTCTTTCCCTTACACGGATCAGTCGTCCTGGTCCCTTTGCAGAAAAACAGCCCCAAAGCATGATGTTTCCACCCCCATGCTTCACAGTAGGTATGGTGTTCTTTGGATGCAACTCAGCATTCTTTCTCCTCCAAACACGACAAGTTGAGTTTTTACCAAAAAGTTCTATTTTGGTTTCATCTGACCATATGACATTCTCCCAATCCTCTTCTGGATCATCCAAATGCTCTCTAGCAAACTTCAGATGGGCCTGGACATGTACTGGCTTAAGCAGGGGGACACATCTGGCACTGCAGGATTTGAGTCCCTGGCGGCGTAGTGTGTTACTGATGGTAGCCTTTGTTACTTTGATCCCAGCTCTCTGCAGGTCATTCACTACGTCCCCCCGTGTGGTTCTGGGATTTTTGCTCACCGTTCTTGTGATCATTGTGACCCCAAGGGGTGAGATCTTGCATGGAGCCCCAGATCGAGGGAGATTATCAGTGGTCTTGTATGTCTTCCATTTTCTAATAATTGCTCCCACAGTTGATTTCTTCACACCAAGCTGCTTACCTATTGCAGATTCAGTCTTCCCAGCCTGGTGCAGGTCTACAATTTTGTTTCTGGTGTCCTTTGACAGCTCTTTGGTCTTGGCCATAGTGGAGTTTGGAGTGTGACTGTTTGAGGTTGTGGACAGGTGTCTTTTATACTGATAACGAGTTCAAACAGGTGCCATTAATACAGGTAACGCGTGGAGGACAGAGAAGCCTCTTAAAGAAGTAGTTACAGGTCTGTGAGAGCCAGAAATCTTGCTTGTTTGTAGGTGACCAAATACTTATTTTACCGAGGAATTTACCAATTAATTCATTAAAAATCCTATAATGTGATTTCCTGGATTCTTTCCCCCCATTCTGTCTCTCATAGTTGAAGTGTACCTATGATGAAAATTACAGGCCTCTCTCATCTTTTTAAGTGGGAGAACTTGCACAATTGGTGGCTGACTAAACACTTTTTTGCCCCACTGTATATAAAAACACACATACCATGACCAGCCCAACGCAAATGAATTTTCATAAGGATGACTTCAATGCCAGTGGTATTACACCTTCTGAAAACTTCACTGCTTTTAACCTTATCAGACCACTTTATGTGACAGAGTTCACACAAACACCTCATGAAAAGACTTTAGTTGCTAGATGTGTTTACAGTATAAGGCCATTATTAAAAAATGTTCTGTTTCCGGTCCACCGGCCGGGTGAGTGCCGTTTGTGCGGTTGAATTTTTTTTTTTAACGCCGGTTTTTCGACATTTTTTTCGGGTTCCTAAATCTAAAATCGAACTTGACATTTACGCATTCCCAGGGCTTTCCACTAAGGCTCATACTAGCCAGCCATGACAAATAAGTAGCCAGCCAGGGGGGAGGGAGTAACCACAAAAACTCCTGTGCACGCAGTTCCCAGGATTAAATGTATTTTCCACAGACCATTTATTTATTCACTTTACTCAAATACAAAGTAAAATGGCAGTAAATCTTCTTTCTTTTCTTGTGCATTGCATCATGAGGCGTTCCTGGCTTGTAAATCTCTTATTTTCGGTGCATGACACATTCACGCAGCTGAGCATGCTATGAATTAACAACGACAACGGTCTGCAGTGGTGGCTACACAAAAACTCGGCGAACATTTCTCCATTTGTGTATGAAAATACACTCCAACGACTCAGTTTGGTTTCATTTACAACCAACGGTGTCTTTTGATGCCAGCACGTAATTGAACGAGAGAAGACTGGTTTACCGGAGACAAAATAAGCGTTATCTCTGCTTCTGTTCCCTCCGATGGCCCCGACACACTACTGCCTCCGCTGGGTGCGCGCGCACACACACACACACACACACACACACACACACACCGCATGTCGGGGCCGCGGATGAGTTACTCTCCCTTGATCAACGAAGTCGGCGGGGAATTTGTGGTTATTATCGGTACAAACAGCGCGAATCACAACTTAAATGAGTGCGGTTCAGTTTGACATTGTCAGTCCGTTAGATAAACATTTAATTTTATTAAAATCGAAAATTAATATTTAGAGCCTGTGGGCTACAATAATAAGTGTCATTAAAGTAGCCGGCTGGACTTAATTGAGTAGCCGGCGGCCGGCGCTTGTGGAAAGCCCTGCATTCCGCGCAGAATATAGAATTGAATCAGCTCTGCGCATGCGCCGTGCGGCACAAAAAAATGGCAGCCACCATGAAGGAAGAAGATCCGGAGTTTTCAAACATTTGCTTAAGTGTGAAATCGCAAAATGGTATTCTAGCGAACAACAAAATAGTAAAGATTCAGAAAAACAAATCATTCAGTGATAATTTTAATAGTGTAATTTCATCCGAACTAGGCCTAACAGTCGATTTAGAACTACAAAAAGTTCGTGTGTCGGACATTTTAAGTACCTTTGTAAAAGTTTTGCAAATGTTGCAGTCAGCATTTAAAATGCTAACTTAAAGTTTTTGTACAAGTTTCAGTTGATTAAACTGTCATATTTTATTAAATGTGTCTGCTTTTGTAATAAAAAAGTACTGAAAGAAAAAGCAAACAGCATTGCGATTTCTTATCCATCCATAAAAAAAAAAATCCCTCCCTCCTGACTGAAAATTTTTTTGCTCACCCGGTGGACAGGAAACTGATTTTTTTTTAAGGATGGCCTAAGGTCCATGTTTCAGCACCATACAAGAGAGATGTAAGGACAACTGCGTTATAGACTGCAACCATCACTCTTAAAAGATACATCATGAGAGTCCCAAAACCTGTGATATAAATTACCAAATGCTGAGCTAGCTTTGGAAATTCTATTTTCAATCTCTTTGTCTATTTTGACATCACTGGTGACAACAGACCCAAGGTAGGTGAAAGCATCAACCGTTTTAAGAGGTTTTCCATCAACAGAAACAGTAGGCAGGACTGAGGGACAGTTTTGTGGAATAGGTTGATAGAGCAGCTCTGGTTTTTTAATGCTTACAGTGAGGCCAAAATCTTTAGCACTTTCAGAAAAAGCATGTATGCACTGCATACCAACAAGATTGTGTGAGAATAAGGCACAGTCATCAGCAAACAAACACTCTAGCTGTCTGGAGGATTGTACGAGTTCTAGCTTTAAAACGCTGTTGGTTATAGACGCCACCACTAGTACAGAATTCAAAATCCACGCCTTCTCGCAAGTCCTTGAAGGCTCTTTCCAACATCACAGCAAAAGTGAACAAGAGGGGAGTAAGAACACATCCTTGCTTGGTACCATTGCTTACATTGAATGGTTCTGATACCTGACCACTCAAGTATAATATTTTTGTCTCATTTGTTTGACTGTGTTCTCTTTATCTACTTTTAGGACTTGTGTGAAAATCGAATGATGTTTTAGGTCATATTTATGCAGAAATATAGAAAATTCTAAAGGGTTCACAAACTTTCAAGCGCCACTGTATATGCGTAGAACATAATTACAACTGATATATGGTAATATTTATGAAAGTTGCATTGTCATATAATGCATTACCACATGAGACACTACAGCACAGTACACTGACCACAAAACAACTCATCAATAAACTACTATTTTAGCAACTGCTATCTGAACTCCTGCTCAGTATAGTCAGCCAATGTACATACAAGACCATAAATATCCCCAGGTAAACTGAGGTAATGTAGGTGGCCACTTAAGACAGAGTTTAATACCTAGATAACTGAGACAAACAAAGACTGCAAGCATTGCATGTCTACAATACAAAGGCAGTAAATACAATCTGAGCTCCTAAGTCTAATAGACTGAGATAACTATATAATGATTGTGTGGGTTGCATGTGAACAAGTCTTAGTTCCCAAGACTCAAGGGATTTCAAGCAGATTTTCTTCAGAGCCATTGCAAAAAATCAACATCTCTCACAGACCGATCCAGCTGCTGACATAAAAATCAAAGTGAAGCTGACTCCCAAAACGGCACATGTACCATGTACATACACAATGTATAGTAAGTACAGGGATACCCTATTCTATCAAACTTTAAATCAGGAAAAAAGTCGTTTTTTTCCCCCCATGTGAATTCAAAGAATTGACTGAGGTTATCTGACTTCAAAAACAAATATAGCACCTGGTTACCCCCCAAGGCGCAAAGCATTGTGGGTATGTGAAAGTAGTCAATAGAGGCTGCAAAGAGGACCTCTTGATGGATCTGGATAAAAAGGTCTAAAATGTGGTCTAATGCTGCTGGGACACAAGCCAGGGTCTGATCATCCCTGGCTGGGTCACCTGAGAGAGGGTGTCTGATGTTTAAAAAAAAAAAAAATCACTAATGATGTGCCCCAGTGCATCTACGGATGCATTTATACACCACTACACTGTGTGTGTGTGTGCAGGCATGTGCATGCATATATTATCTATCTACCTGTGTGTGTGTGTGTGATTTTATATATATCTCACATATCACTCACTCACACACACACACACACACACACACACACACACAAAAAAAAGTATTCATCCCCCTTAGTGTTTGTCCTGTTTTGTCGCATTACAAGCTGGTCTTAAAATGGATTTTTAAGGGGTTAGCACCATTTGATTTACACAACATGCCTACCACTTTAAAGGTGCACATTGTTTTTGTATTGTGACAAACAATAATTAAGATGAGAAAACAAATCTGGAGTATGCATAGTTATTCACCGCCCTCAAAGTCAATACTTTGTAGAGCCACCTTTTGCGACAATTACAGCTGCAAGTCTCTTGGGGTATGTCTCTACTAGCTTAGCACATCTAGCCAATGGGATTTTTGCCCATTCCGCAAGGCAAAACTGCTCCAACTCCTTCAAATTAGATGGGTTGCGTTGGTGTACAGCAATCTTCAAGTTATGCCACAGATTCTCAATTGGATTGAGGTCTTGGCCTTGATTAGGTCATTCCAAGACATTTAAATGTTTCCCTTTAAACCACTCCAGTCTAGCTTTAGCAGTATGTTTAGGCTCATTGTCCTGCTGGACTGTGAACCTTCATCCCAGTCTGAAACCTCTGGCTGACTCAAACAGGTTTTCCTCCAGAATTGCCCTGCATTTAGTGCCATCCATCTTTCCTTCAGTACGGACCAGCTTTCCTGTCCCTGCAGATGACACACATCCCACAGATGAAACACAACATGCTTCTGCCACCACCATGCTTCATTGTAGGGATGGTGTTCTCAGGGTGTTGGGTTTGCGCCACACATGGCATTTCCCCTGATGGCCAAAAAGTTCAAGTTTTGTCTCATTTGACCAGATAATTTTCTTCCATGTGTTTGGGGAGTCTACCACATGCTGTTGGGCAAACTCTAAACGTATTTTCTTCAGCAATGGCTTTTTTCTGGCTATACTTCCATAAAGCCCTGCTCTGTGGGGTGTGCAGCTTAAAGTGGTCCTATGGACAGATACTCCCATCTCCACTGTGGATCTTTGCAGCTCCTTCAGTGTTCTCTTTGGTGTCTTTTTTGCATCTCTAACACCCTCCTTGCCCGGTCTGTGAGTTTTGGTGGGCGGCCTTCTCTTGTCAGGTTTGTAGTGGTGCCATGTTCTTTCCATTTTGCTATAATGGATTTAATGGTACTCCCTGGGATATTCAAAGTTTGGGATATTTTTTATAGCCCAACCCTGATCTAGATTTCTCCACAATTTTGTCTCTGACCTGTTTGGAGTGCTCTGTGGTTCTCATGTTGCTTGCTTAGTAGTATTGCAGAGTCAGGGTCCTTCCAGAACAGGTTGATTTATACAGACATCATGTGACAGATCATGTGACACTTTGATTGCACACAAGTGGATCTTAATAAACTAATTATGTGACTTATCAAGTGAATTGGTTGGACCAGCTCTTATTTAGGGGTTTCATATGGAAAGGGGTGAATTCCTATGCACACTCCAGATTTCTGTTTTTTCATCTTAATTATTGTTTGTCACAATAAAAAAATAAAGTGCATTTTTAAAGTGGTAGGCATATTGTGTAAATCAAATGGTGCTAGCCCCCCAAAAATCTATTTTAATTCCAGCTTGTAATGTGACAAAACAGGACAAACACCAAGGGAGATGAATACTTTTGCAAGGCACTGTATGTATGCATGTATGTGAAAAAGAAAAAAATTTATACACTCTAATATTATATATAATAATATATATCAACTCAAATCTTTTGTTAATTTAAAAAAAAATTTCAAAAAAAAATATCTACTTTATTTTCTGAATAACCAACAATAATTATTTACCCTCATTTGTAATGGTTGGAACAAAATAAGCCTGTTAACTAAAAACAAAAAACAAACAAAAAACATTCCTTTTATTAAAAAAGGAAAAACATTAAATCAGAAATGGCCCTTGTTTTAACAACAGTTTATCAACATTTGTGAAAGCTGTAGTCAGGCTTAAACAGAAAACCAGTGCCTCCATTTCTCCCCTTTTCTTTAGCTTTCTGCAGTCTGTACAAAGAAATCTCCAATTTCTTGTTGAATCCATTTGCAGTGTCAAAAGTACAACAGGTCTTAACTATTTTAGAAACCCCCCCCCCCAGCATTATGTAGAGTTGTTATTTCCACGTATGGTGAAGTCATATGCATTCCTGCTATTTTCCATTATTGCACACCCCTGCTGTCTAAACAATATGATTACAGGTAGGAAAAACTAAGATTACATAGCCTAATAATTGCGAATCATTTATTTTATTGATTCAAATCAAATTTATATTGCATCAGTTGGATTTTCTTTCATTGGCCCCATACATCAAGAAGGTAAGTGTGCAGCAGAAATACCTTAAGCCAGTTATGAGAGCGTTTGGCAATTTCATAAGTGGCATCTTTCTCCAGGGTCTTCACCATCAATCCTTCGCAAGAGTCTATGCATAAAATTAAATCAAAGTCAGTACTTGCAACACTAGTTCTAGCATCAAAAATGGCTGTAGGTTAATGAGCAAACTCAGTTCATAATGCATAAATCTTTCAGTATAATATTTAAGTATGAACAATATATGAATACCGTTTCAATGTTATCAATACTGGGCTCTGATCCTAATTTGGTTGGTATATGCAAAGACAAAAACAGGAGAATGTCTGAAAACACACCAGATCCAAAGGGATTTGTTTTTCATCACTATTTTTTTTTAACTATCCACAGATAAGACCAGTGGGAATTAGCCATTGCTTCATCTCGACCTAAAGGTACAGGAGCAGCAGCCTTTGCATCCTCTAATCTGCCCAGCTCTCTCACTTTTTCCTGAATACTCTGGCTTCCAAAGCTTTAATGTTATTGCTAAAACTGCAGTCCTTGACCAATACCACTGTGCTCATCAACTTACAAAGGACTAACTAAGTTGGTTGCCTCAGTCATAGAGCTGCATTACATAGTACCAGGGTTCCCGCTGGCACTCGTCACAGACAAATATAATCCATCAGCGATGAAGAGAAAATTACTAGCAGTCATCATAGTGACAAATGTATGTCATCATTATCATCAGTCATTTTTTTTTATAGAAATCCCTCTACAAATCCCTCTGTTTGCCAAAATCTAACCCCAGTGAAGAGACGGCAGAAAGCCAGAGTGTAAACAATGAGCATGTGCTTGTGACCAATCGCAGTGAGTCTTAATTGGCCTGATGTGGTGGTTTAATTATCTCTGCATGAACCAAACAATGACGCAGTCTAAGCTGGCGATTTTTTTTTTTTGAGCAAGCTTCAAGCACTGAAGATGATTTAAGGACCAAAACAGCCACGGGAGAGGCACACTCGGAGCCCATACCATCCCTGAGCACGTCGGACAGTGTCAGTAATACAGGGGTCAATTATATTTAAAAAAATAATAATAAAAAATAAATAAAGTGAAAGTGCTGTCAGCTGGCAAGCAACCCAAGGAAGCTATGTTCCCTGGGTATTTTCACCCTCCCTCAAAAAAAGGGGGGGGGGGGGGGGGGGGGTAAAAGAAAACAACTGACTTGGATGTCATCTGCAATTTTGAATGTTGTAATATAATAATGTAGGTTAGAATTGGTGTCTTTGTTGTCCTAGAGGAGAGATATGTGAGTGAAAAATGATGATTTTTATTAAACTGTTTAATTTTACTTGCGATATTAAGTCAATTGACACATGCCTCAGTAAACGGATAATAATGAGACAGAAACTGAAGTGAACAACAAATTTAAAAAGAGCAGTGCCAAAATCAGTAATAAAGAGGTCATAATCTTTGAATGTGTGTGGGTGATAATATTACCTTGTAAAGTTAGATATAACCTCGCCAACCAAGGGATGCTAATCTCCCTTAAAAAACACAAGCCTCAGGAAAACTGGACTGAGCCCCCTGGTCTGTTCAATAGCTAGAACAGAGATGGCCCTGCGGCTAACTAATGCATGATGTAAACCGCTGTGTCATTCTGTATTCGGTTTGTAAATCGACGGGAAAATCAGATTCCTTCAGTGGTGTTTGTTCCCAGATTCTTCTCGAATCTGTTCAATTGTAAATCAAAAGTTTTGTGTTGAAGTAAAGGCTAAAGGGAGTCCTAATACCTCTTTTGAATAATTCCATGCTAAAATAACCTGAAGTAAGCTCAAACTAAAGAGGTTATTTTTAGCCTGATGGTGCACAGGGTGCCCAAAATCAAGTCTTTCTTAGATGCTGGAATGGAACCAAAATTGTATATGTAATGGAGAGACCTAGCTGTATCTGTACAAATATTTGAATTATGCCAGTTTGGTTGGTATAAACCTGTATCAAGTCCACTGTGATAAGTCCGTAACTAAGAAAAAAATACAGACTAAGAAAAAGTGAAGAACACTTCTTTCACTTTATTTTTCAAGGGAAAAAAGTGGAGAATATTTTTCAGAACTCGGGGGAACCCTGCATAGTGCTGTATGTATGTAGTAAGGGATTTCTTATTAATCGGACATGTCAACAGAAAATGGTCAGTGGGAAAATAAGCTTTTGCTCTTTGGTTTATGGTGCCAACAGCAGAATCTGACGACATATACTTTGGTTGAAAATTTTTCTCCTAGGCCAGCATAGTGGTGCAGTTGTTCGCACTGTTGCCTCACAACAAGAAGGTTCTGCATTCAAACCTCACAGCTGACCAGTTCTTTCCATGTGGACTTTGAATTTTCTCCCTGTGGGTTTCCTCCAAGTGCTCTGGTTTCTTCCCACAGTCCAAAAACATACAGATTAGGTCAACTGACTGCTCCAAACTGCCCATAGCTGTGAATGCGAATGGTTGTTTGTCTCTGTGTTGCCCTGCAGTAGACTGGCAACCTGCCCAGGGTGTACCCTGCCTCTCAGCTCAAGTCCGCTGGAATTGGCTCCAGCTTTCCCTGCAACCCTGATGGACAAGCGGTATCAATAATGGATGGATCCTTCTTCTACTTAAATCCACTCTAACTGTGCTAGCAATATCAAGATGTTAACCCAGCATAACCACTAATTTCTCAGAATGATGGCAAGCCCTTAACAATAAATTTGGGGGGAGATTTTAATACTGAATACACTGCCCAGCAAAAAATAAATATATATTTAAAAAAAAAAAGCACACACTTTTGTTGCACTGCCTTTAGCTTTGATTCTGGCATTCATTCACCATGGCATTGTTTCCAACAACCTTATGCGATGCCAGAACATTTACTTCCATCCAGAGTTTTATTAATTTATCAATGGAATCTCATGTTGATGATGGAAGAGTCAGGCCACTTTGTAAAGTCTTCTCCAGTACATCCCAAACATTTTCAGTGGGATTAAGATCAGGACTCTGGGGCAGCCATTTCACATGTTAAAATGATACCTCATGCTACCTGAACCAGCAGTGTGGGAAATAAGGTTGGACCAGCAGACACTGACCGCTTGTTTTCGCATTTGTCTGTCAGTATTTCAAAAGCATCGGACTGGATGGCTGATAATAAAATTTATTCAAATGTGTTCATCTGTATTTCAAAAGCATCAACCCGGTTGACCCATGAAAAAAATTGCCAAGATATGGGTCTAATCTACTTCTAATTTTCTTCACAATGTTACATTGGACGAATACATTATGTCACAACATTGCCTGTGAAATGGGGGCCCCCGCGGGCACAACTTTAAAAAATTCATAAGTTGGCCACCGAAGGTCCAAGGCACCTCCCTCTCCCCAAGTGGCACACTAAATAAGACAATAATACACTCAGTATTCACTATTGTTTTTAATGCACGATGTAGTTGAACTAGTTTTAGGGTTGACAGTATCTGATTGATCCAGTCCGTTGATTAAGAGTTCAGTTTTCATGAAACTTTGCAGTACAGTCTTACGTTAACTGCCAATCAATTGTTGTTATTATTATGTGCATTTTTTCCATTCATAATAAGAATGACAGGTCATAGTCATATGCTTTGGAGGATGTAGATTAAAATTTTAATAGACTTTTTATTTTCTTCTATTTTCTAAGTTGTAGTCCAGCAGATTTTAGTCTGAATAATATTACCATGTCTAGTTTTGAGTCATTTTAAAAGTTTTGTTACAAAGTTGCTCGGAATCGTGTACTCAAAATTTTAACTCTATTATGGAAGAATAGTTGTCTTGTTAATTACTAAATTTCTTATGGACTTATTATAAACATGGTCTAAAAACAAGTTACTGTTGACATAATGTTTCATGAGTGTTATTATAATACCTATATATGAGTACCAGCAAGTTGCAACCACCTGGAACATCCTTGCCCCCATACTTTTTTCTAGACATAAAACTGACCTGTGTGTACTACTGTTTTTTTGGGTATAACTTTAAGCATGTTTTTCTTGAATAATCTGACATTTTCCTGTAAAGTATATTCAATTTGTAGTGTAATTAGCAACTAATGTCTAGTGTAATTTGGCCTTTGAAAATCTCAAATGTGCCTGGAAAGAGCTGAGAAGCCATCTCCAGGCATCTAAAACCCTTCAGCTTCCGGGGCCCTAAGGTGGGCCCTGGACCCCTGGCCGTATTGTTCCGGGCCTTTGGCCTGTCATTCAGACAGGCTGAAATTTGGACGGACAGACATTTCAGAGATGTCTCCCCAGTGACAATCTGCTTAAAATTTGTTATTTCCCACACTAACCAGTCTAACAATTTGCGCTCGAATTTTACACCTGTGCCATCAGAGAAGGAAAATAAAAAATAAATTCCACTGATGGGATTTGTTTTTTTGCCATAGAACAGTGCTGAGGCTAGACCTGACCAATTGAAGCAAGCCTCCTGCTGCTTGTACAGTGGCCACTATGCATAATGGGTGCAGAGCTTCATGAGTAAATCTGGACTCATCAGACCCCATGACCTTTTTCCACTGCTCCAGAGTCCAGAGCGATTAACCTCACTAACACGGGGCGGCACAGTGGTGTAGTGGTTAGCACGGTCGCCTCACAGCAAGAAGGTTCTGGGTTCGAACCCAGCGGCCGGCGAGGGCCTTTCTGTGTGGAGTTTGCATGTTCTCCCCGTGTCTATGTGGGTTTCCTCCGGGTGCTCCGGTTTCCCCCACAGTCTAAAGACATGCGGTTAGGTTAATATGGGACGGCCTTGGGCTGAGGTGCCCTTGAGCGAGGCACCTAACTCCCAACTGCTCCCCGGGCGCTGTTAGCATGGCTGCCCACTGCTCTGGGTGTGTGCGCGCATGTGCATGTTCACTGCTTCAGATGGGTTAAATGCAGAGAGGAAATTTCACAAGTGTGTGATGAATAAAGTTGTGCTTTCTTTTCTTTAACAAGTGGGTTTACAGACACAGCTGTCTAATTTAAATTCTGAGTTCTCGTCGCATTGTGCAAAAGCATTTACTTTCACTATTAAACATAGTCAAGTTCTACTGTTGATTTTTTTCATAATTCAAAGACACAAAGTGTTTACGTGATCTCTGATCACAGTCAACCAACATTTTTTCTTACCACAGTTCGTCCAAAACTTCCAGGTTTTAAGAATGCATTAGACAGTTCTTAACCCAATTCCATTAATTTCAGCAAATCTTGTTTTCTTTGCTTGATGCAGGCCAATAATTTGACCCTTCTGAAACACAGTAACATCTGTTCCACAACCACAGGATACGTTTTCCGACATGGTTATTAAAGAAATGAGAAGCTACTCACTGTATCAGATAGGGTTAAAAGATCTGTTGCCAGCTGAAACATCAATCACTGCAGTAATTATCCAATCAAAGCATCTTAAAGCTAGATGGCCTTTCGATTTCATAAAATAGGTGAAATTTGGTCATTGTGATATGTTTATTTCTGTAATAGCTCACAAAATATCAGGCCATTCTGTGGCTGGGAAGTTATTTAATTTGAGGAGATTCCCTAGCTAATAACGTGCATGAAATCACTCGCTTCGCGCAGTGAAGCACACACAGGAAGTCTATGTGCACATGTGCAGGTTTAACACCTTCTTTTGTGTTTTATGGCAGGTGGCATCCACAGTGTTGCATGACTGCCATCTACAGGTTTACCTTGTCACATCATTCTGTCGCTAAATGAACAGCTGATCACATCGGCGGTCAGCAAACACCTCGGTATTTGTTAATTTGGTCTTGCATTTCCTTTCCTTCGCAACATAATGTCTTTGCTTCTCACTTTCTGTTACTGTAATCGGTCTTTCAGGTTTCATTTGCACATTCATGCCCTCCATTTTTCTCCTGTTTCAAATTTGTATCCCACAATGCCTTGCGTGAACAAGGAAAGTCCACCATGTGATGCATGATGTAGTATCTCGAATTGGGTCACGCTGAAGCAGGAAAAAATAGAGAATTTAGGGTCACATGGCCCTAAATCCATTAATTATTCTATTTAGAAAATAATAATAATAATAATAAAATTGGAAGTCTGTGATTCAAATTCAGTAGCTTTCGGTTCACTAAAAAAAAATAATTGGGTGTCAGGGAAAATTCTTTTTATGACCTACACTTGAAAAACCTGAAAGGCAGTCTAGCTTTAAGTATTTGTTTATTTAAATCCAAATGGTGACTTTTTTGGGCAAGTAGTTCATGTTACGTGTGTTTTCAGATTTGATGGATTTTTTTTTTTTGGTGAATGCTGGATTCAATAGAAGTTGCTAGTAAGATTTTTTTTTCTAGTTACCATAACCCTTTGTTTGAATCCAGAGTCTCTCTCTTGCACATACATACCTCGTATGGACTGCTCCAGGAACTCTGCGATAGTTTCAGTGTTATCAGAATCAAGAGAACGAGCAAAGACAAACTCTCCCTCCTTCTCCATGAAACTCTGCCTTAACAAAGCTCGACGCTTACTCAGTGGCTCCCGTACCAGAGACTGAAGAAAAAAAGGGGGGGTGGGACCACAAAGAAATGGGGTAAACACAATGATATATATATACACACACACACACACACACACACACACACACACACACACATATATATATATATATATATATATATATATATATATATATATATATATATATATATATATATATATGCTTAATGTATGTATGGTATGTATGCATGCATACACAACCCCAATTCCAAAAAGGTTGGGGCTGTTTGTAAAACAAATAAAACAAATTATGTGATTTGCAAATTATGTAAACCATATAGTTATATCAAATGTTGAAACTGAGAAATATTTTATTATACAAAATGTATTTATTTAAAATATGTTCATCTTGAATTTAGTGCCAGCAACAGGTCTCAATAAAGTTAGGACAGGGCAACAAAAGATCGGAAAAGTTATGTTAAAAAACTAAATAGGTTAATTGGCAACAGGTCAGTGACATGACTGCGTATAAAAAGAGCATCCCAGAGAAGTGGAATCTCTTGGAAGTAAAGATGGGGAGGGGTTCACCACTCTGTGAAAGACTGCAAGGGCAAATAGTGCAACAATTTAAGAATAACCTTCCTCAATGTAAAACTGTAAAGAATTTGGGGGTCACGTTGTCTACGGTACATATCATTAAAAGATTCAGAGAATCTGGAGAAATCTTTGTCCACAAAGGACAAGGCCTAAACCGATGGAAACTGCTGCATGGACTCAGGAACACTTCCAAAAAACATCATCTGTGACCATAGTTCATCACTGCATCCAGAAATGCAAGTTAAAACCATATATAAACAAGTGTTGCCAGGCAAAACAAACTTCGCCCGGTAGCACTTATGATGAATATGAAGGAAGAGATCACGAAAAAACAATTTTGACCTTTTTGGTGACCTTCAGTGTGAATATACTTGGCCAATAAACATGGTTCTGATTCTCTGCTGCTCTTAGCCAATTAGAACACACCGTACTGCGCAATTACACTCTTACACTATGATGACATAGTGGCTACCGCCTTTTATATGAGGCGGTAGCCACAAAAATCTTGACCGGATGACTGCCAAAATTTTGGAGGTTCTCTTTGAGACCAATGCCCATCTATCCTGAAAGTTTCATGAAGATTGGTCCAGCTGTTTTCCCATAACATCATTAACAAAAAACAAACAAACAAACCCCACCGAAATAAAATACCTCACCCTCTGGTGGAGTCCGTCCCGGGCGAGGTAACAATTTTCAGCAACCCTGCCACCTTCCCTGGGCCCAAGCTAATTTACAATGGACCAAGGAAAAGTAGAAAACTCTTCTTTGGTCTGATGAACTGAAATTTGAAATTCTTTTTGAAAATCATAGAACCACGTCCTCCAGACAAAAGAGGAAAAAGAGACCATAGGGCTTAACAGCACACAGTTCAAAAATGTGTTACAGTATGGGGGGAATTAGTGCACATGGCATGGGAAGCTTGCACATCTAGGAAGCCATCATTGATGCTGAACAACAGGTTTTGGACCAACATGCTACCAAATTACTCAAAATATAACAAAGGAGACCCTGAATTTGAGCAAGTGAAATTGTATATCAGGCAAGAATGGGACAACATTTAACTTTCAAAGCTACAGCAATTGGTCTCCTCAGCTCCAAAACATTTACAGTGTGTTGATAAAAGTAGAGGTGATGCAACATAGTGATAAACATGCAAATGTCCAAACATTTTTGGAATTTATTTCTGGCATCAGCTTACAAAAATGAGCCCATCTTTTTCCAAATAACAAAATTTCTCAGTTTCAACATTTAACGTGCTGTCTTTGAACTATTCTCAATGAAACATAGGACTGACACAATTTGCAAATCATAACACTTTGTTTTTATTTACGTTTTACACAGATTCCCAGCTTTTTTTGGAATTGGGTTTGTACAAGTCTGGATATCTAAACCCTGGGTGGCCAAGCTTATGCATAAAGGGTTGATGTGGCTGCAGGAGCCACACATGATGGTCAATTGGAGGTCAAGATACACTGATTAAACAGATGGAACGAGGTGTGGCTCCTGAGTAGAATGAAACAACGCCTACCCTTTGCAGATAAGATTGGACACCCCGGTGTATAGTATTAACCTTTTGTACAGAACACCACACATTCAATTTTTTTTTACAGCAATGTGCCTACATATACTTTTCTAGGTACTATTTAATTATACACAAACTACTAAGCATTTTTCTCACCTCTCCATTTAAGTACAGCAGGTCGAAGGCATACACACAAACCTGCACCTTAATCTCAGATGCATCCACATCCTGAAACACAGACATAAATATATTAAACAAAACAAAACAAAACAAAACAAAACAAAACAAAGGGGCATCGTGGCTCAGGTGGATAAGGCGCCATACCATAAATCTGGGGACCCGGGTTCAATTCCGGCCCGAGGTCATTTCCCGATCCCTCCCCGTCTCTCTCTCCCGTTCATTTCCTGTCTCTACACTGTCCTATACAATAATAAAAAGGTGAAACCCCCCCCAAAAAAAACAAACAAACACACCACTCCCTCTCTCCACCACGCAATCGGTCAAACTTTCCAAGAGGTGAGGAAAGCCGTGCTTTCTCACCTCTTCCATACCCATCTGCCTATTTCCGCTCTCATTTATACTTTCACTCGTTTAATAACTCAGCTTCTCAACCTTTTTGATCTCCGTCGATTAAGTGACTGTCCTTACTGACTAAAAATTTCAGCCCTTAATTATCAACCATAAAAAGTTTTTTTTTTCTCTTTTTGAATTATATCAAGGTATTTCTGCACTACTCTTCAAATTTACCCAACAGGGTGAGTTTAAAACAATGGTGGAAAGTATACCAGTATAAAGGAGACAACAAACGAGACCACGATAGAAAGTGATGTAGATGATACAGTTTTACTTATCCTGATACCATTTACATTGTGGATGAGCAAACTACACGCCTAACTGACGTATTACCCACAAAATGCTACTTGTTTGCCTTCATTTCATGAAACATGGTAGCAGATTGTGCCTTAAATTGTTTATACAGACTTACTGGGTTTTACACAACAGCTGTTTGCAAAATGTGCAAAGGAAAGATTGGCACATTGAGGAAACATCGTTTTACCACTAAGAAAGCACCCCACAATAGTACAATAAAAATGGTGCATGTGACCAGCATAGAGATCTAAAACTGCACTGAAACAAACAACTGCATTTGATAAGGCATTTCTTTTTTCTTTTTTTTTGGGGGGAGGGGGCAAAACACCACAAACAAACTCTCAAAAGACATGATAGCATGATTTTTTTGGGGGGGCTGTAGAGGATGAAATATCAAAATTCTTTCCTATCTTTCTTTGAGGAACATCGTTTTGAAACATTTCAACAATTTTTTCACACACTTGTTGACAAACTGGAGCTCCTCAAAGCTGAGGCCTTTCCTGGATACTCATTTTATACCAAATCATAATTACAATCACCTGCTGACATCACCCGTTTCAAATCACATCATTATTTAATTGTTTTACCTTACAAACTGCCCCATCCCAACTTTTATTTTTGGAATGTGTTGCAGGCCTAACAAATGAAATTGACCAGACATAACATGAAATATCTTGGGTTCATACCGTCTGCACCAGAATAAATGTCAAAGTAAATTTAGAAATCACTGCTTTCTTTTTTATTTACATTTTGCCTACCATCCCAACTTTTTCTGATTTGAGGTTTTAGAAGGAGTATAGCAAAGACAGATGAAAAAGCCATTCTTTCTGTTGCCAAATGGGGACGCTATACCAGGGTGTCACTCTGGGCATGTGGAGGAGATCATAATAACCAACATAACCAATAACCTATGAAATCTGAGGCATATCAAGCAATGCATGGAGAATTTATGAGGCACTTCCTGCTTACCTGGCAAGATATTCAACGCGAGGCCATTTTAATACCTTGCAAGACAGCAAAAATCCCTTCACAAATTAATATCAGCAACATTGACATCATGTATACCACATTTAACAATCCGATAAACTGCCTAGGAGTATTTCAAAATGTAACATGTCAAAATCTGAAACAACTCACTTCTTGTTGGGCGTGGCTAATGCAACATATTACAGATGTGTTCACCACACGTGTACCATATTTGGTGCATGTACGTGAAACTATATGCCGGGCACAAGACCAAATTTCAAATGGTGGCACTATCGAGTCACTGGGCTACACCCAGGGCCAAAGCTCTATCGCTGAGTGTCACAAGACGACACCTTATGAATCCAACAGAGTTCTTGCACCTTCGGTACTTGAGTCCTAATTGAAACACATTTCAACTTAAATGTGCAAGTCTTTAGATTAGATAATGAGTTATCTGGACTGATTGAGTTTGTGTATGTTAATACAGAAATTCTATTAATACTAATTAATATAATATTATAGAAACTTTACTGGTACAAAAACTGGCCTTTGTACATGGTCCAGATGCCAGGCTTTTAAAAAGTACATAAATCTCTACAATGACATATTCTAAATCATTAAGAGGTAAAGAATCACCACTATTTCACCTTTCTTTTGCGTGTGGTAAGAACTTGAAATGGCTGAATCTGCTTTTTCTCTCTGTCCCATGCAACCACCTCAGAGTCCAACACGCAGCTAAGCACAGATTCCTTCTTTATCTGAGAAGTAAACAAATTTCAATACATAAGCTTCAGTTATGAATGTGTATAGACTGACAAGATATGTGCAAGCTGCTCCTGGATGTGTGCAAGCGTGTATATGATATGAAGGGATAGACTGATGGGGTGAAAAGGGGGAGAGGGAGGCAGATGCAAGTGGAAAAATTTAAATAAAATACAAGAACAAAGGAGACAGACAGCACATTAGACTGAATTCAGCACACAGAGTTGAATGTGTGCAGATTCGCTGATAAGGGAAAAAGCAGTACTGTGTGAGCTACTACTACTACTACTACTGTGTGTAAGGGAAAAATAACAGAGACCACAAGGACCTTGTCCGTGCTGAAGACTAGAAATTGTGGGCTCTAGAAATGTATTGCTTTAACAGCTGTGTGCGTATATGGTTGTGAGACCTGTGGGATCCGCAAAATGACATCAGGGTATTTGCTGGTGTTGTCCTCCTGGTTTCGGCTGAAGATACGAACCTCACCACTCTCAAGAATGTGAATCTATCCAACAGAAGCCAAAAAAATTAAACTGAGTGAAACGTAATTTATTATATCTTATTTAAAGCATACATATAGCAACGAGCACAACAAGCAGAACAAAACTTTTGGCTCACAGTTGGGGAATGTTTTCAAAACAAATCCGACCAGATGCAGGCATTTGAATTTCATTTTGAAATGGATTTCCAAAAAAGGCAAGTCTGCAAGCCCCAGCAACAGAGACTGGGCAACAATGAAATACAACAATCTGTTTTCATTTTATATACTAGCTGCATATTTTAAATGCTTGACAGAATATGGCTGCCCTCTGACCTGCATTCTAAATCATTTTTAATCTATAATTCTTATTTGTCATTTTTTTCCTGATTGTAAAGGTGGCAAATTGCTCATCTGCTACAGATGTGATAGATTGCGCACCCCCCAATACAATAATCCCTACAATTTTTCTTATGTTTAAAGTTAGAAGTTTCATTAAAAAGTAGACTGAAATCTCACTATGTACACCCACAAGCACACACACCTGCGCTCGCTCTCCATCATATTTGTATTCGCAGGTGAAAGCAGCTTCATCAAATCTTTTCATCACTTCCCCTACTCCCTTAGTTGGGTGGGCCAGCATGGGGCGCAGGGGCACACCTAGAATGCGCGTGCGCGCACACACACACACACACACACACACACACACACACACACAGTAAAATTCAATGGAAGTCACTGTGGCTGAACTCTTGCAAATAGATGAAAAATCATGTATTTCACCAAAAATGATGTGGAAGTGCATATGTCCATTTTTGTTTGTTTATTTCTAGGCTTTCTGCATGCATTGTTTTTAGTAAGGAGCTAGTTTAACAAATGCTGCACTAAAAACTCAGCCTGATGTCTAATGTCTAAAACCTTGCTAATTAAGTGTCTCTTCCCCCCACACACACACTTTTAAAGTTTTTGACCACAGCAGAACAAATGGACACGTTACCAGTTAAATTTACAGTCAGATTCCAACTGTCAAAATTTCCATGATGCACCTGTGCAATTGCATTACCATGAAAACAGATTTATTTATAAGCTGTACATAAAACAGCAGGCAAAATTTTAGTGTTTAAATGAAAAAACCTGATTAAAAAAAATAAGGAAACTTTAGCCAACAGTAAATTAATTCATGGAATTAATACACGATTATTTTAGCACTTTAAAAAAAAAAAGCATTGAAAGTGAAGAGATGCAAGGAGGGCAATGAAGATGTTTCAATGCTACAGGGGCGATGAGATGAGACTGATGTGGATGCTAATGATCAAAGTGATTATATATGTTTACGATGGGGAAATGTGTAATCTTTCATAAAGGGTAACATTTTTCCAATCTCCAACTCGATCTGCTTACAAATATAGAGGTAGAAGGCACTTGTGACAGCCTGACAACTCAGGAAAATTGTGAAACAGGTAACAATAATTCCTACGGACAATGTACAGATGTAGTCTTAAGGACTCAAAATCATTTATGTTGTAAATATGTTTCTAATATGGTTCAAACATTGTCCTTTTTATCTAAAAAATATTATGCAAGGAATAAAACCTGAGGCATGCTGTTCTAAAAAAAATAATCCAAACCAAAATCCTTTTTTTTTTAATTAGTAACATCATGCCATTTCAACAACAGCTAGTTCCAGTCTACTAATTTGATTAGATGAGCAGCGTTCTAAGAGTGCTTACATTTAGAACAACTGCACTGGGCTGTTTCACTGTTGGTATCTCTCCATTTGTCTGTGTTTGAGTTCGGAATGATTACTACAAATGTGTTGGTGGCAGCATCACAGGTCACAGCAAGCAATACTTTTAAGGATTTTTTTTTTTTACTTAAAATAGCAAAGCTTGTCAGATGAAGATAAAAAGGAAGACAGGATGCCAACTTCAGCAGAAGCACCTTCAACAGGAATGTCCAAATCAATGTGAGCTAACTAGCAAGCAAGACTAACATTACAGAATGTAATGTAACAAGCCAGGCAAAGAGAGAAAAAAGGAAGCAGCCCTGAGTCCCACTGAACTCTGTTGCCTGCAACGTCTGTGGCCGACTGTGCGCCTCAAGACTAGGTCTTCATTCCCACATGAGGACTCATCCTGGCAAATTATCTGACTGCCTACTCATCATATATATATATATTTTTTCCCTCCACACAAGTCCTAAATGTAGATAAAGAGAACCCACTTAAATGAGACAAAAATATTATACTTGGTCATTTATTTATTTATTTATTGAGGAAAATGATCCAATATTACATATCTGGGAGTGGCAAAAGTATGTGAACCTCTAGGATTAGCAGTTAATTTGAAGGTGAAATTAGAGTCAGGTGTTTTCAATCAATGGGATGACAATCAGGTGTGAGTGGTCACCCTGTTTTATTTAAAGAACAGGGATCTATCAAAGTCTGCTCTTCACAACACATGTTTGTGGAAGTGTATCACGGCACGAACAAAGGAGATTTCTGAGGACCTCAGAAAAAGCGTTGTTGATGCTCATCAGGCTGGAAAAGGTTACAAAACCATCTCTAAAGAGTTTGGACTCCACCAATCCACAGTCAGACAGATTGTGTACAAATGGAGAAAATTCAAGACTGGATGGAAGCAACCTGATGCTCGCTGTATCCCTCTGCCAGCAGGGATGGTGCTAGGATTTTTCATTTAGTGTCCAGGGACCCACATAACTGCCCAAATTGGAGTCCCTGACATTTTTGTGGGTCCCATACACATATATATATATATACACACACACACACACACACACACACACACACACACACACACACTGGTGGGGGGCGGGGGAACGAAGTCCCCCTGAAGCTGACGGACTTTGGGCTTTTTTGACAGTGAAACTGGCCAATAAATGGATAGGAAATGCTAAATCATTGTTAAAATCATTTTACAAAAAATTAACACATTCTTACTGTACATATCATCTTTGTCAATCTGAGACTCATTTGATATTTCAATTGACACTGATGCGCCTGTTGTGCATCCCTGAATTAATTATATTTTTTTCTGTGTGTGAAAAATAAATGAACTTACATGCATAAACAAAATACCCAATGACAATAAATGCATACATTTTTTACAATACACATAATGTTAATTGGGTGAAACCACTCCAATCCATGCACAAGCTAGTGCGCATGCCCGACACTGGCACTACAAAGCCACCCCGGCCTCCGTAGTTCGGGCCCTTTGACCCAGGAACGCAGAGGTCCTGCAGTAAACAAACAGTGAAGCAACGGGAAAATATCTCTCTCACCTACACGATCACAGATACATAAAATAAAAGACCTGAACTTAATTAATGTGTGTGTGTGTGTGTGTGCTGTCATATGATTACTGTAACGGTGTATGGTCAGAAAAGACGATTGAGAAGCGCAACCGTTGCACTATAACGCTACAAACACCCGGAAAGTTATTTAGCTACTGGCTAGCTGCAGCTTGTAGCCTCCAGCGTTACTATGTGTCAGTATAGCGTAATGTGGTGTGGTGTAGTGTAACGCAGGGATAGCCCCGTATGCATTTGTTTAATGGTCTTCTGTGCGTTAAATAGTTACAAAATTATAATAAAGCGAATACTTTACAATTTATTTGGTGTATACTGATGAAGTTACGTTTTTTGTTTTTGGCCAAGGGAAGGGTGGCAGGCCAGAATTATAATGTGGTGGTGCACCACTTTAAAAGCGCCTGTGGAGAACACTGATTTTATATATATCTGCCATACAGTCGCAGTATGCTGCCATGATCTTGCCTTCTAAATACACTGGAGATGCTAAAGGCTTCCAAAAGTACAGATGCCTACCAATATTTCAAGTCAGGTTTTGTGCTTGCCAGAATATTATTGGAAATTCCCGATAAAGATAGATACCTTATCATGACAAAGGTAAGCTCAAACGTAGACTTTTAATCGTAATAAACAAGCCAGGGCACATATCTAGCATAATTTATGGTCTTTAGCCTCGTCTACATTATCAGTACATAAACATGCTGCTAGTCTAACCAAACATTAAGTCTAATAAAATATATCGTGTCCAAAGCCCACATCCAGATATACATTTGAACGTTGCACAGAGCTTTTCACACCAACTATAAAATGTTCTCCATACACACGGGAATGTTTTGCTGGCATCCAGTTTAACTGCAGCTTGCCATTTTTCTTGTCTTTCTGGGTTCACCGGGAAGCACTGAAAAGTTAAACCAGGCTCATCTCCACATCTGTTATTACATCCAAAAAGCACTACAGGTCTCTGGCATTGTCCTTTTAGATGTAATTTCTACAAGTTTATCTGCAAATGTTTTCTGAATTGGGCTTACAACTGCTTGCATACACCTGTGCCGGTTGGTGGCAAACACAAAGCTCACCATGCAACATGGCCAGATAAACAAATCCACAGTTGCGATGACATGTAAATGCAACCACGATGTTGTGATCTTTTTGTTCTCTTCACTTTTGCTTTGTTTGTTAAACAACATAATCTAACAGATTTGCCAAAGCAATCGGGAAAAATTCTTCAAGTAGGAGTCCTGCATCCCAGAACGCATTAAAAGAAAAGAAAACCCATTTTTAAAATACAGTTATGAAAACAAATTATGATAGAAACTAACAATTCATGTGAATAATTGAAAATAAGAAGCTCACACAACTAAAATATCCATCTCCAAAAGTCAAGTTTCTATGCAGAATGGAAGATTTCATGGAGGCTGCCATTGCAAATATTTTAACCAATCAGAAAAATCGCCCTGATCGTTTCCGGCAGTGCTCTGACATCATTTGAGTGCAAGACACAGAAGCTCCGCAGAGCAAGTAAGGCTTGAAGCTGCCCTTGGCTGGAAATTTTTTCATTAAAAGTTTATATGAAAAAAATTTAAATTCCATTTCTTTAACAAAAAAATGGAGGGGGAAAGATAATACTGAGATCACTGATAAACAGCGAGGGAATCGTGAACAGCTGATGTATTCCTATGTGACTGAATGCAGGGAGATAACTTTTCATATTTATATCCCTGGTACAAGTAGTGCTGCCGTGACAGCCTCATTCTGTGGACTTGTAACCTTGCTAGACAACCTACAAACAGATCTGCATACAATCTGACTTACCTAAATCTGTCCAAGAGGCAAGTGCACGAGTTTTTACACGTTCCTGGCAGCATAAGCATTCGTTAGCACGCTTAGCATGCTTTCCACTCATTCATGAAAAACTTCCTCGTGAAGATGTCACCAGGCTACCCTACCGTAATTACCGTAGTAGTGTGCCCAACCCCCGCAGCAACGCAGAAAGAGGGTAAACAAACACTGCTTCACGCAGCTCGTGTGCTCAGAACATTTTAAAGAAAATTGTTTCACTCAAAAAACTCAGATGCACCAGCATTAGGAATACTGTACAAGCGAGCGCTGAATCCAGATGCGGTTCCTACAATCTTCAGCCAAAAAGCGGACAAGACGGTCAGTAGTCCGCAAAAGAGAAGTTCAAAGGATAAGAGCACACATTTATGGCTTCCCTAAGTTTTTATTAAGCATGATATGTTATTTTGAGTTCCTTTGGGCAGAAACATAATTGCTGATGCAGCTAAGCAGCTTGATGTTTGTTGGGTGTCTTGCATTGATTCGGTATTGTCAGAAAAGCCTCGGTAATGACTAACTAAAACAACTCTATAAATATTGTTCACTTGTGTGTAACTAATTGATATGATAATGCTTGTTTTTCACAATCATCATTATTCGTGTCATTGTCCGAAATACTTGAGGAAATCAGTGAAGAAATGTCACTGGCGCTATAGTCCATTCTGTAGAATATGGCTGTGTATTGTAAGTGACATCACACTTTAAGGAAACTATTCGGAGTTCTTTTAGGTATACAGGAATTTGTTTGTGGAATAGCCGACCTCAATCACTGCAATCTAGTCAAACACATGATAATTTTAAGAAACAGGTAAAACAGTTTTTATGGAGTAAATTCCAAACCCAATTTTAGGATGTACATATAACTAATTTTTAATCATTTTGGTGCCATTTCCGTAATGTAGTTGTACTCTGTGATAATTACAGTTAGCATATATTTTTTTGTTTATGACTTACATGTATCATTGTTTATACAATTTTGTCAATTTATTATTGTCTCTTAAATTTTATTGTTTTCTGCTGTCATCAAGAGGACCACATTGGAAATAAGTGTATTTTATACTTTGTGTTGTCCTCAGTGCTATTTATACTGTATCTTTTAACATGTATGAATTTTAGCAAATAAATCCATACCATACCAGCAGCTCGGGTGTTTCTGGCAATATTTCCGCCTTTTTCAAACAAGTGCATCTTCCTGTAATGGTCACATGAATCCTGTATAGTAAAGCAGTGTTTGTTTACCCTCTTTCCGCATTGCCGCGGGGGTTGGACTGCCTACTACGGTAATTACAGTAGGCTAGCCTGGGGATGTCTTGATGCTTTTCATGAATGAGTCGAGAGCATGCTAATGAGTAGTATAACACACAGTTTCAGCCTCGTTTTACAGGTAAAGAGTTCAGGTTTGTCCATAAGTCAGGGCTGCAGCTCATTAATACACTATTTCAGATGTATAGTGAAGAGAAAAAAAAAAAAAAAACACACCACACGACTAGACCTTTCGCTTTGCCCCTTCAGTGCTGAAGTATACACTCAGCCTTGCACCCAAATGACGTCACGCATCGCCCTTCCAACAGGCAACATGGCAGCCTCCTGGTGGCATTAGAGCAGCGATACAAAAATGCTCACAACTTTCTTATACAGTAAATGGTCAAACATGCCTGAAGCTTTTCTTAAGAGCTCTCAGTATTACAAGCTAACAACCCATGTATGTATTTACTTTGCATTTTGTATTCCTTTAAAATTCTGAACATGCATTTTTTTTTGGTATATTTGTGCATAAAAATACACATTTCTGTGTTAACATGATCCCTGGCCAGTAAAGCCAGAACTGAACTCTTCTTTTTCTCACTCAAACCTTTTCTTTTTAAATCTTTTGTATTCCAATTAAATTTAAGGTACTACTAGCATAATTTTTGCCTTCCATCATATTGGTCCTACTGCAAGAGAATAGTGATGACCACAGCAGTGGTTTATTATTATTTTCCTCGTTAAATAAGATTTTGTTCAGGTGATCACCTAATCAGTACGTAATTAAGTAAAATAATTTGTGCTTGTGCTGGAATTCCAGCACAAACACTGGAATTAAATGGCTGCCATTCCAGAGCTGTCTACACACACACACACGTGTATATCCAATGGCACCACGAATGTTGACAACCACATACGATTAAGGCACAAAGAGCACGAGTGATTAACAGCAGAGCAATATTAAATGGGGTTGATTACCTGGAGTAAGTTTGCAGTGATTGGGCAGTTCATCTATGCCCAACTTCAACACAACAGGGATGATGACATCATAATTTGGCATTTCACTAGATAGAACACAGCAAAAGCTGGTAAATTATCAAGCAAGATATAAATGGTTTTAGTTAATAACCCAGTTTATTACAAAGCTTCTATGCTAGGTTTGTGCTAACATATTTGAAATTTGTGCAGTGACAATTATCCAACAGCCAAAACTCTAAGCCACTCAAAAGCAATGTCTCAGAATTGTTTGTTGAACCTTTTAAATAAAGTGCACATGAAGTGCACATTTTCCCCCGTTTTTACCTACTTTGCAATAGGTCAATAAAAAACACTTGTACATGGAAAAATCTGTAAAGACAAAAAAAAACCCTCTTAAAAAATTTAGTTGACATCCCCAACTACAGTATATCTCCCCCCAAAAAAAATAATAATAAAGGAGTGGCGTGAATCACAAGCCTCTTACGCTCAAGGTCGTTCAAATGAAACAGAAACAGACTATGAAGTTTTTAAACAGCCAGTATGCACTATAGGGAAACAAACCGCTTGCTGATGTCGAAGACAATGAGTGCGTTTACATGCACATAGAGAAAATCGAATTTCTGCCGTTGCGCGACTGAAATCGAAGTTCTAAATGGCATGGAAACACCTTAGCTAGGCTGAAATTGAACCGAACTTGATTTCTCGTAATCGAGCTACACGACCTAGATTATGCGATTTTTGCCGAGCTACTTAGTGCATGTAAACCCTATCGAGATACGTAGTCGAGCTACTTACTTCAGCACTGCCCCTTCCGGAAGTGACGAGACCACAAGCGGGAAACACAGCCTCGGTCGGCATGACACTTCACCTTAGCCGCCACTTTATTAGGAACACTTGTGTCTGGGCATGTACGCACCCATTTCCAATTAGTTGGTAAGTTATTAGCATGTTAGCAGGCTAACAGTTAATATGTTCACCATTACAGATCAACTTCAACTTAGTGGCCATTTTATTAGGAACACTTCTGTTTGTACATACAAACTACACTCTTCTTGTGAACACGGAACTGACAACTTTGTTTATACTCTTGAATAGCTCTTCTTCATGACGACAACCGGAAGTGTACCAACACGATGGGGCGTGTAGCGCCACCTGTGGCTCAGGTGCACAATGTACCTCACACAATAGCTCGATTTCCTTGTGTGCATGTAGGATTGGATTTCTCTGGCACCCCTGCTGGGACCCTTTGCTCGATTACCGACGGTAGCTCGATTTGGATGTGCATGTAAACGTACTGAATGATGAGCAAGACCAACACAATGAACAAGCTGATGCCGATGATCTTATTCAAACAGTATTAGAAGCACATGATGAAAGAACAGTAGCAGTTGAGGCTTGTTAAGTTTTAAACTACATCATTTGAATAAAATAATTCCCTGAAGGGCGGGCGGCACAGTGGTGTAGTGGTTAGCACTGTTGCCTCACAGCAAGAAGGTTCTGGGTTTGAGCCCAGTGGCCGGCGAGGGCCTTTCTATGTGGAGTTTGCATGTTCTCCCCATGTCTGTGTGGGTTTCCTTCAGGTGCTCCGGTTTCCCCAACAGTCCAAAGACATGCAGGTTAGGCTAATTAACGGCTCTAAATTGACCGCAGGTGTGAATGGTTGTTTGTCTCTATGTGTCAGCCTTGTGATGATCTGCTGACTTGTCCTCTCGCCCATAGTCAGCTGGAATAGGCTCCAGCTTGCCCACGACCCTGCACAGGATAAGCGGTTACGGACAAGGGATGGATGGATTGACTCCTTGAAGGAAAGGAAAAGCAAAACAAATTGTGTGTCGTATATAGCACTGTTTGTATGACTGTGATAGACTGATCTCTATATAGAGCTCAGTGCTGTGATATCACAGAGCTATACCACTAGCATAACAGCATGAAATACAAAATGAAACCTAGCTTTTCGTTTTCATTTTCCCTTTAGTGGTGTTGATGAGGCTCTTTATGAAGCAATACCTTGTTTTCTTGCATAATGAAAAACAGGGGTTGCTTGTGTCTAAGTGTCAGCCCTGTGATGACCTGGCGACTTGTCCAGGGTGTACCCCGCCTTTCACCCATAGTCAGCTGGGATAGGCTCCAGCTTGCCTGCGACCCTGTAGAACAGGATAAAGCGGCTAGAGATAATGAGATGAGATCAGATGAAAAACAGGCAAGCCTGAATGTTTTTTCATTTTTTACATCTCTACAAGAAGTCTTGAGTGGCTTAGAGTTTTTAGAGGATGAAGGTCCATAAAACGAACACTAAGAACAAATCATGCAATGCAGATTGTTCACTTGCTACTGACATAAAATATAACGTTTTGTTGTATAAACTTACTTGTCTTTTTTTGGCATTCACTGATGATTTCTTGTGGGGGTTCCCCCCGAGAGAGTTTCTGGTTGGAATAGAATACCTTCTTTCATAACAGCCATTTTTGAAACACGCTGAATATTTGCTCAGCAGTTTGCGAAAGTCCGGATAATGCCGCTACACAAATTTGACCCAGTTTCATCTTAAGCCGGACTGAATAGGAACTGATGCATCCTTATACCGGGGTCAAAAGTTGTGTTCATACAACTAACATTATTTGGTGCTCCAGCGACACAATATCGACCTCTTTTTTTTTTTTTGCATTTACTATCCGTCATAGTGAAATGCTGTATGTTATAGTGCTTTTGCAACCAACGTCACATCACAGCGGTGTTGTATGATGTGTTTTGGCTGCGAGTTACGAACGAACAACGTTTACGTAAACCCACTAAAACGTCAGTTATTATTATTATTGCTGTCTCAAACTTCACAGTTGTATGTTTCCACAGTATATTTATTGAAATATTAAAAAATTGCTTTACATGCAGTTTAAAAATGCAACTTGCAGTGAAAGAAAACACACTGTCACTGTCAGCTTTTCTGTTTGATAGACACATTGAGAGAATGTTTGGGTGTGTACCAGTAAGTCTGTTTAAGGATGAGTCCTTTTTCCTCGAACCATGCTCTCCTGCTCTCCGCACTCATCCCCTTTCCTGCATCAATCACAGCTGGTGGGAATTCTGGACATGCACACAGATCACCACCAATCATGTGACAGCAGTTCAATGCAAAAAAATCATGCAGGTAATGTTAATATCAAACATGATAATGAAGAAAGTCTGATCAGATTGGGGGGGGGGGGGGGGGGGGGCAATTCACAACAGTTGGCCATATCAAGAACTCCATCCAGGAGGTAAGCATATCTGTGTTAAAGTCAACAATTCAGAGAGGATTTCACCAGAGTAAATACAGAGGGTTTAACCACAAGATGTAAACCTCAAAAGACAGGAAAGACCAGATTAGAGTTGACCAAAAACTTTTTTTAAAGCCTGTACAGTTCTGGAACAACATTCCTGTGGACAGAGGACACAAGAATCAACTTGTACCAGAACGACAGGAAGAGAGGAGTGTGGAGAAGGGAAGGAACTGCTCATGATCTGAAGCATACCACTACCATATGATATATGAGATTGTATGGCTGCCAGTGGAACTGGATCCTTTGTATTTATTGATGGGACTGCTGACAAAAGCAGCAGGATGAATTCTGAAGTATATTAGGGCTATATTATTTGCTCAGATTCAGTCAAATGCTTCAAAACTTGTTGGAAGGTACTTCACAGTGCAGTGGACAAATGACCCGAAGCATATTTTAAAGGCAATCCAAGCCTTTTTTTTTAATGGCAAAGAAGTGGATAGTTCTACAATGGCCAAGTCAATTTTGTTAATTATACGTGATGTTTACCTTGACCTGGTGGACTCAGACATACTGCTTGACTCAGAGCAGCTAAAACACTCTGCTCAGCCAATCCAATCCTCAGTTTGCCTGTCAATGACCTACCAACCAAAACCAAGCACTCAATCACAATATACACAAGGTTAGCAACACTGCTATGCCTAATTACTTGTCCCAAGCACACACATTTAGCAAGACATTATGATTAATCCACAAGCAAAATCATTTTGGTTATTAAAATAACCAATGAATGTAAATATCAGGATGTGTATCTATATATACAATAAACATGCAAGGTGCAAGCAATGCAGCCTCACATACTGGCATGCAAAATTATGGTTACACTGCAAAAAATGATATTTTAGCAAGTGAAGATATCTTGAAAATAGTTGAAACAATCTAACATTTCCTATAAGAAGAATACAAGACACCAATTCTGAGATTATTAAACTTAGTTCTAGATTCCAACCAACTTATTCTAAGATGTCTTATCAAGTAAAAATATCTGTCCATGCAGCAAGATAATTTCACTAGTATTAAGGAATTTTCTCTTGAAACTCAGTTTTCAATTTTTTGCAGTGTAGACTGTCAAAGTTAAGTAGCATATTTTATGAGAACAATTATAAAGATGATCCACATATAAAGTTCAAAGGGGTCACTGACCGTACAATGTATCTGGCCTCTGAGAAACGACAAGCTACAAACAGACCCTTGATGATGTCAATTTTCTTATTCATTGCCTGTAGAAAGACGACAAGCAGATGGAATTAGAAGATAAATGAAAGCAGGGATGGCCAGAAAAATACAGTTTGTTGCAGTGGTTGCCAAATCTTTTCAGTAGAGCACACCCATGCTACTCAGGAACTTTAAAGGAGATACGCAGAACCATGGCCTCACTTTTTGTTTATAAATGCCTTGAGACCTTAAGAATGGCATATGAATAGTTTTAAGCGTTAACAATAAATCTAATATAGTAATTTTTATGATTAAAATGATTCATATAGGTAGCGGTCTGAGTGAATGCCCTTGACATCTGTGACGTCACAGTGGGAAGGTTCTCTGTCTCATCGTCATTTTCACTATACTAAAACACAGAGCTAACTGCAACTTCGATCCTCCATTTTGAGCTAATTTATCGCCATGCCATGTAGATGTGTTGCTGGCGGGTGCAGCAACATGACAGAAGGTGGATTTATGTTGCATTCATGGCTCAAGAATGATCAAACCGCAAAGATTTGGACGTGTTTTGCAAGAAATTCACGGGCACATTTTACTGAGGACTCATATGAAACCTCTGATCTGTTGAGAAGCGTTGGCTATAAGCCCACATTGAAAGAGGGTGCAGTACCAGCAATGAAAGGAAAAGAAAACTACAAGAAAAGGAAAGTAAGTTCATTTGCACTAGTTCTCCCGGAGTGTAAGCTGAGCAGTAATGGCGGAGTACTCAGTATGGAGAAAATGGAGAATGAGTGGACCAGTCGTCAGATTTCTCCGCTGGATATGCTTGCCTCAGCAGCAATATCTCGCCCTTACGTGGAAGAAGCGAATGAATGAAGAACTGAACGAGGAACTGATAGTCCGATTGTTTTGAAAGCATCTGCCATAAGATCGAACTTCAAGAAGTGAGAACACAGACAGGTAAGATGCGACTCTCATTTGGTTACATCACAACAACACTTGTTTACCTGCATTTAGATTAATACATATAACTTGTATTGTGTATTTAAGTTACCGGTATAATATTATTTAATTTGCTTCAGAATGTAATTGTCTCAGTTCATCTGATTATTTAATTAGCCTTTTACGTTTTATTAGTGAAAATGCATGCATGTACATGTATGTTGCATAAGTTATAACACCTATCCTGTTTTAATGAGAGTCACATGAGACTTTCAGTTCAATTCCATCCAATTCTCTAGACGGCTTTGTTCTCTGGCTTTATTTTGTCAGGTGGGGGCCTCCATGGCCGACGTGTTACTATCGGATTCACTTGCCGACGGTTCTAATTGATACGGTTCTACGTGTATAGCAGTAGCATGTACACACACTTCAATTTCAGGACTATCACAGTCAGATGTATTACTATCTGAGGAATCCGAAGAATCTCCAATAAATTCGAATGAAGAGGCCATTGCAACCACTCTCGCCTGCCGAGTCTGGCTTTGGTCTATAGCTGTCAAAGGCCTCGGCCTTAAAACAGGTTACCGCTGTGACGTCACACACTCAGGGCTGGCTGGCTCAGCGGGGCAGCTCAAATGCCCACTTTGCAGTCAATTTTAACTCTCAAAAAGATATGTTTTTATCCCCATTTATGCAGCATACAAGGAGTCAAGGATGGAGATACTATTCACTCAGAAATGTATTTAAAAATAAAGGTTCTGCATATCTCCTTCAAAGTCAGTTATGGGGGGGGGACACACCACTTTCAGCCTTTTTTCTGTTTAAACTAGTGTATTTTTTTAACCATTTTCAGCCTCCTAATAAATATAGTTAATTGTTGTTAACTATACACATGCCCAAATATCAACCAAGAACACATTGATTTTTCTTCACATTAACAAACTTGAAACATTCTCCATTTACCTGCATAGAAAGTGAAGGCTCTGCATCTATGTACATCTTTCAAGCACCAGAAATTACTAAATGTGAGATGGAGGAATGGGGCAGGGCTTCCAGAGTATGAGAGTTAATATTATGGAGTTCAAAACACCGACACAAGTGTCAGTCATTCCAGATTCATGTGTTGTTTGGCTCACCTGCTATGTTTATTATAGAGGGAGGGAGGAGGAAATGGTCTCTTTTTTTTTTTTTTTTTGTTTAAAGTGACAGTTTGTTCCAGTGTACTCAGATGTTAAAATGTCAAGCCAAAATGCAAGGCTGGTAGATGTGATTAAAATTTAAATATATATATATTTTTAGTATTTTCCATTTCACCCCCTTACATCTCACTAGGAGGTCACACCAAACAGTTTGAATAACTCCGCTCTAAATCATGACTGTACTCACAGAATTTCCACTCATGTTGCCAATCTCCTTTAGTTTGCTGAACACGCCCACTGCAGTCAGATTTGCTGGTGTAAACATCATTCTCTGGTTGCTACGGGAACTCTCAGCTACCAATCCTAGGTCACCTTTTTCCTGGGCCTCCATCTTGATTTTGTCCAGCTGACGCCCTGGTAAAAATAATAAACAAGATGTGAAGTGAAATTGGGTTTGGGCAGTTAAGCAATCATAGCATCAAAAAGGCTGAAAGAGCAATTAGCTTGTCAAAATAACAATGCTTCTTAGCCTTGATCCAAGATGGCCTTGTACATGTTCCTTCTGCTCACCAGTTGCCTGGGCAACAGCCTTCATCAGTACTGTTTCCCCTATGCCTAGCTCTAGCCCCTGATAGGCAGGGCCAAGCTGATTCAGACACAGGTACAGGCAGCACAAGAGGTCATCTGCAAACAAATGAAACACAAATCTCAAGGAGATAAATCAACGAAGTAGACCAATATGAAAGCTGATTTGAAACTGCCTCACTTTAAACTACCCAAGCAGGTGATTCCATGTTCAATGCACTCACAAACAAACTGCTGCAATCTTTTCCCACTGGCTGTTGAAATCCAACAAATGTGAAGTGTAAGCATCCCCAACAACTAGTTGGGGCAGCAGATGTTCAAATGTGTTACAGACAAAAACTAATAAAAGCTAATTAAAGCAACATAAATAATACTTGTTGTGGCAGCGGGGGCGTGGTCAAGCGCCGGTCTGCGACAGGAGGGCGGAGTCAGGGAAGGTAAGTGGCAGAATCACTACACCTGACGGCAATTAACCTGTTTGTGTGTGTGTCTTCCCAGTGACCGCGCCCTATTTAAGGAGGGAGAGCGAGAGCAGAGGAGCTCTTCCCGGAACCAGACGCCGAGTGTGTGTGTGTGTCTGTACACTTTAAACCCTAGTTGTTACACTGAAAAGCGTGACAATAAAAACAGTGTATCAACCTGATCTCTGTCCTGCCGTCCTCTGTGCGCCACTCATACCTGTCGAACTGCTACAGTGGTGCTGAAACCCGGAAGAAAGTGGAGCACCAGCCGATCAGCCCCATGGAGTCCTCCCCATTCGCCGACCTGGTCCACGCCCTCGCCACGGCCCAGCAAAGCCAGCACCAGGCGCTCGTCACCCTCCGAAAGGAACAAGAGCGACGCTTCGAGGCCCTGGTGCTGGCCCAGCAAGAAGACCGAGAGGCGTTCCGGCACCTCCTTGGGTCGGCGGAGTCCACCAGCGCTCCTACCGTGGGCCCGTCTCCCCTCACCAAGATGGGCCCGCAGGACGACCCCGAGGTGTTCATCACGCTCTTCGAGCAAGTCGCAGAAGCCTCGGGGTGGCTGATGGAGCAGTGCGCGGCGCGCCTCCTCCCCCTGCTAACGGGAGAGGCACAGCTGGCTGCACTACAGCTCCCCGCCGACCGCCGGCTGGCCTACGCGGACCTCCGCCGGGCCGTCCTCCAGCGCATGGGGCGCACCCCAGAACAGCAGCGCCAGCGCTTCCACGCGTTGTGCTTGGAGGAAGTCGGCCGGCCGTTCGCGTTTGGCCAGCAGCTCCGGGACGCCTGCTGGCGGTGGTTGAGGGCCGACAACCGCGACGCCGAGGGAATCATCGACCAGGTGGTGCTGGAACAATTCATCGCTCGCTTGCCAGCGGGAACCGCGGAGTGGGTCCATTGCCACCGCCCGGCGTCGCTGGATCAGTCAGTCGAGCTGGCGGAGGACCATTTGGCGGCTGTCCCGCTGGCAGGACAGCAGACGGCATCTTCTCTTCTCTCTCTCCCCCTCCTCCTGTGTCCCGTCCTTGCCCCATTCCCCCACCGCGGAGGCGGGGGCCAGCACCACCCCAGCCGGCCCGCCGCACCCGCAGTGCCCTCCCGTTTCTCCCTTCTGTGTCTGTCTCTCCCCCCCTCAGGTGAGTGAGCCCCAGAACACCGGTGCAGAGGGAAAGCCCGGGCCGGTTTGCTGGCGCTGCGGGGAGCTGGGCCACCTTCAACAGCAGTGCACGGCGATGGAAGTGGGCGTGGTGGTTCGGATCCCCGACGCGTCAGAGGCCACCCTCGATCGAGCCGGAGCGTATCGCATACCGGTGAGTATCCAAGGGGATACATATCAGGCGTTGGTGGATTCTGGCTGTAATCAGACCTCAATTCACCAAAGCCTGGTACAAAACGAGGCATTGGGGGGAGCACAGGCGGTGAAGGTGTTGTGTGTGCACAGGGACGTTCACAGCTACCTTTTGGTGTCGGTCCACATTTTTTTCAGAGGGGAAAAAGTTATAGTGAAGGCGGCAGTTAATCCTCGCCTTACCCACTCTTTAATTTTGGGGACTGATTGGCCGGGATTTCGGGATTTGATGACGCACTTAGTCAAGAGTGGGTCCTGCCACTTAACGGGGGGAGGTCCCGGGGTCGCTTTGGCGGTAGCAGCTGTCACAGAGCCGTCTACATCATCTCCGCGTCAGAGTGAGGAGCCGCCGGCCCCTCCTCTCTCTCTTGGGGAATCCCTCGCAGATTTCCCATTAGAGCAGTCGCGAGACGAGACTCTGCGACATGCGTTTGACCAAGTGAGAGTAATCGATGGTCAAACGCTCCAGCCGAACGCCACCCCGCCCTTCCCCAACTTCGCGATTATGAAGGATAGGTTATACCGAGTGACGCAGGACACTCAAACTAAAGAGCGAGTCATGCAGCTTTTGATTCCGAAGAGCCGCTGGGAATTGGTATTCCAGGCGGCTCACTTTAATCCCATGGCTGGACACTTAGGGCAGGATAAGACACTAGCCCGAATAATGGCCCGATTCTATTGGCCGGGGATTCGCGGCGATGTCCGTAGGTGGTGTACGGCATGCCGCGAATGCCAGTTAGTAAATCCAGCGGCCATTCCAAAAGCGCCTTTGCACCTTCTTCCATTGATCGAGACCCTGTTTGAGAGAATTGGGATGGATCTCGTTGGGCCATTAGATCGGTCAGCACGGGGGTACCGCTTTATATTAGTTCTGGTGGACTATGCAACGAGATACCCAGAAGCAGTGCCTCTGCGCAATATCTCAGCACGCAGTATTGCAGAGGCACTCTTCAGCGTCATCTCCCGAGTCAGAATCCCGAAAGAGATTCTGAATGATCAAGGCATTACGTTTATGTCACGGACACTGCGCGAACTGTATGGGTTATTGGGGATTAAGCCGATCCGCACCAGTGTGTATCACCCACAAACGGACGGTTTAGTGGAACGGTTCAATTGCATCCTCAAAAATATCATTAAAAAATTTGTAAGTGAGGACGCACGTAATTGGGATAAGTGGCTCGAGCCCTTGTTGTTCTCAGTGCGAGAGGTTCCCCAAGCCTCCACGGGGTTCTCCCTGTTCGAATTATTATATGGGCGTAAGCCACGCAGCATCCTAGACGTGCTGCGGGAAAATTGGGAGGAGGGACTTTCACAAAGCAAGAACGAAATTCAATACGTTATGGACCTGCGCGCAAAACTCCACACGCTCACCCACCTAACCCAGGAGAATTTGCGGCAGGCCCAGGAACGGCAAGCCCGCCTGTACAACAAGGATACGCGCCTTAGGGAGTTCACACAGGGAGATAAAGTACTCGTACTGTTGCCCACTTCAAGCTCCAAATTGATCGCCAAGTGGCAAGGACCCTTTGAGGTCACACGGCGAGTTGGGGACGTCGACTACGAGGTGAGGCGAACAGACAGGGGTGGGGCGCTACAAATTTACCACCTCAATCTGCTTAAACTCTGGAAGGAGGAGGTCCCCGTGGCGTTGGTGTCGGTGGTTCCGGAGAAGGCGGAGCTGGGGCCGGAGATTCAAAAAGGGGCATTGACATCATGTACCCCTCCGGTCCCCTGTGGAGATCACCTCTCTCCGACCCAGCTCACGGAGGTCGCCCAGTTGCAGACCGAGTTTTCGGATGTGTTCTCGCCCCTGCCCGGTCGCACTAACCTCATAGAGCACCACATAGAGACGCCCCCGGCGTTAGTAGTGCGTAGCCGCCCTTACAGACTACCCGAACACAAAAAAAAAGGTGGTTCGGGAAGAACTTGAGACCATGCTCGAAATGGGCATCGTCGAGGAGTCCCACAGTGACTGGAGCAGCCCGGTGGTCTTGGTACCCAAGGCCGACGGGTCGGTCCGGTTCTGTGTGGACTACAGAAAAGTCAACGCGGTGTCTAAATTCGATGCGTACCCAATGCCTCGTATTGATGAGTTGCTCGATCGACTTGCCACTGCTCGCTTTTATTCGACACTGGATTTGACGAAGGGATATTGGCAGATCCCCTTGACTCCCCTATCCCGAGAAAAAACGGCCTTTTCCACACCATTTGGTTTACATCAATTCGTCACCCTTCCGTTTGGGCTGTTTGGGGTGCCCGCTACGTTTCAGCGGCTGATGGACAGAGTCCTCCGGCCTCCACGCAACTTATGTGGCTGCTTATCTAGACGATATGATCTATAGTAATGACTGGCCGAGGCACCTTGAACATCTGAGGGCCGTCCTTAGGTCGCTGAGGCGAGCGGGGCTCACAGCCAACCCAAAGAAGTGTGCGATTGGGCGGGTGGAAGTACAGTATCTGGGCTTCCACTTGGGCAACGGGCAGGTGCGTCCCCAAATTAATAAGACGGCAGCGATTGCGGCCTGCCCGAGGCCCAAGACCAAAAAAGGGGGTGAGACAGTTCCTGGGGCTGGCTGGCTATTACCGTAGGTTTGTACCTAATTATTCGGACGTCACCAGCCTGCTGACTGATCTCACTAAAAAGGGGGCCCCAGATCCGGTCCAGTGGACGGAGCAATGCCAGCGGGCTTTTTCCGAGGTAAAGGCTGCACTGTGTGGGGGGTCACTTTTACACTCCCCTGACTTTTCTCTCCCCTTTGTGTTGCAGACCGAGGTGTCGGACAGAGGGCTGGGGGCAGTTTTGTCCCAGGAGGGGGAGGACCGCCCGGTCCTCTACATCAGTAGGAAGCTGTCAGTGCGCGAGGGGCGCTACAGCACCATTGAAAAGGAGTGTCTGGTGATCAAGTGGGCGGTCCTCGCCCTCCATTACTACCTGCTGGGATGCCCTTTCACCCTCTGTTCGGACCACGCGCCCCTCCAGTGACTCCACCGCATGAAAGATGCCAACGTGTGGCTCACCCGTTGGTATCTGGCACTCCAGCCCTTCAATTTTAAGGTGGTCCACAGGCCGGGGGCGCAGATGGTCGTGGCGGACTTCCTCTCCCGTCAAGGGGGGTGAGTCGGCTGCGGGCCGGACGGCCGCCCAGCCTGAGTCGGTCGGTGGGGGTATGTGGCAGCGGGGGCGTGGTCAAGCGCCGGTCTGCGACAGGAGGGCGGAGTCAGGGAAGGTAGGTGGCAGAATCACTACACCTGACGGCAATTAACCTGTTTGTGTGTGTGTCTTCCCAGTGACCGCGCCCTATTTAAGGAGGGAGAGCGAGAGCAGAGGAGCTCTTCCCGGAACCAGACGCCGAGTGTGTGTGTGTGTGTGTCTGTACACTTTAAACCCTAGTTGTTACACTGAAAAGTGTGACAATAAAAACAGTGTATCAACCTGATCTCTGTCCTGCCGTCCTCTGTGCTCCACTCATACCTGTCGAACTGCTAGACTTGTATTTAAAAATCCTGCTTTTTGTTGGCATAATACACAATCCATTTTAACTAGGCTATGGCTAGTTATACAACAGAGGAACTTTATAATGGATATAAAATGTCGACAGATTCCTTTTTTTAAAATTCCAGGTTTTTGTGATACAAAAAATAAAACCAAGATAAATGATGTCAGATCTTTTTTCATGTTTAAATGTGACACAAACAACCAATAAAATTCAAGTAAAAATAAATAAATAAATAGTTTAGGAGAAAAGGGGGGGGGGGACAACATGGATCCTCATTGCATAAGTGTGCACACCACTTATAATTAATACTTTGATAAAGGTCCTTTTTCTTGTAATACAGCATGCTTTTTTTTTCTTTTTAAATAAGTCTATCAACTTGGCACATCTTGAATTAACAATCCGATTCCACAGTTCCTTGCAAAAATGCAAGACCTATCAAATTGTGACAGGATCTCCTGTGCACAGTCCTCCAAGTCAGACCAAAGGTTTTTGAAAGGATTTGGCTCTGATGGACCATTCTAAAATGCTGGCATTCTTCTGAAGCTATTCCTTTTCTGACTTTGATTTACGCTTTGGGTTGTTGTGCTGGAAGGTGAATTTTTTTTTTCCCCATATCTTCAGCTGTCTATCAGAGACCTGCTGGTTTTGTGCCAAAACAGACTGGTCTTTGGAGTTATTCATGATTCGTACCATCTTGACCAAAACCCCAGACCTAACAGAATCAAACAGCCCTGTAGCATGATGCCGTCACTATTATGCTTCACTGTGGGTATGGTGTTTGTTGGGGGATAAGGTATCTTGTTTTTGCGCCAAACACAGCTTTTAGAATTGTGCTCAAAAAGGTTCTACCTTGGTCCCATAAGACACTAACAGATTTCAGTTTAGGATGATTGTATGTTTGTTTTGGCAAAATTCAGGTGGGCTTTTTTTTTTTTGTATGAGAAGGCTTTTGTCCAGCCATCCTACCCCATAGCCCTGACATGGGAATAAAAGAGATCATTGTCACATGCAGGGAATGATCAGTCAATGGCAGATATTCCTGCAGCTCATTTAATGTTGTTAAAGGTCTCGTGGCAGTCTCCTTGACAAGTTTTCATCTTGTCCTTTCATCAATTTTGGAGACGGTCCGTCCTTAGTAATTTTAATTTGGTGCCCAATTTTCTCCATTTGTTGACAGCCTTCACAGAGTTCCATGGTATATCTACATAAATGTTTTAGAAATTCTTTTGAACCCTTATCCGATCAATACCTTTCGACAGTAAGATCCTGTACATGATCTGTAAACTCGATGCAGACCACAGCTTCAACAATCGGATGAAAAATCAACAAGCCGTCAAGAAAAATCACACTTATGCAACTAGGTTATTAGGGCCTGAGCACCATAAGCCCAAAGACCCTATTTAACTTCTAAGGATTTTCCCCCCTCAAGACTTGACCATATCCTAGGTGGTTCCCATGGGCAAAAACTCATGAAATTCCAACAGTACTTGTGATAGTTAATCAGGGACAGAGCTCTGGCCCTGAGTGTAGCCCAGTGACTCAATAGCACCACCATTTGTAATTCAGTCTTGTGCCTGGCATACATTTTCATGTACACATACTACATTTGGTACACCTCTGGGTGCCCCTAAGATGAACACATTTGTAATATACGTTGCTTTAGCCACACCCAAAAAATAGTGAGTTATTTTGGATTTTATGCATTTTGACAAGTGTTACATTTTGAAATATTCGTCCTAGGCAGTTTATTGGATTCATGTCAGATTTGGTAGGCAGGATGTCAAGATGTTCCATCCATTTTCTTTCGCTTGTCCAAAGTCAGGCCGCGGTGGCAGCAGGCTAAGCAGGGTCTTCCAGGTGTCCCTCTCCCCAGCAACGCATTCCAGTTCCTCCTGGGGAGGATCCCAAGGTACTCCCAGACCAGATAAGATATATAATCTCTCCAGCGTGTTCTGGGTCTACCCTGAGGTCTCCTCCCAGTTGGACATGCCAGGAAATTCTCCAAAGGAAGGTGTCCAGGGAGGTATCCTAATCAGATGCCCAAACCACCTCAGCTGATTCCTTTCGACATGAAGGAGCAACAGCTCTAATCCGAGATCCCTCTGGATGTCTGAGCTCCTCACCCTAAGGGTGAGCCCAGCCACTCTCTGCAGAAAGCTCATTTCAGCTGCCTCTATCCACGATCTCATCCTTTTGGTCACTACCCAAAGCTCATTACCATAGGTGAGGGTTGGAACGTAGACTGACTGGTAAATCGAAAGCTTTGCCTTCCGGCTCAGCTCCCTCTTCACCACGATGGACCAGTACAATGCCCGCATTACTGCTGACGCCACCCCAATCCGCCTGTCCATCTCAGACTCCATTTTACCATCACTCACGAACAAGACCCCAAGATACTTGAGCTCCTTCAATTGGAGCAGCAACTCACTCCCAACCTGGAGGGAGCGCTCCACCGTTTTCTGACAGAGAACCATGGCCTCAGACTTGGAGGTGCTGACTCTCATTCCAGCCACTTCAATCTCGGCTGCAAACCGTCCCAGTGCTTGTTGAAGGTCACGCTCTGAAGAAGCCAACAGAATCACATCATCTGCAAAAAGCAGAGATGCAATTCTGAGGTTCCCAAACCAGACACCCTCCTCATCCCGGCTGCGCCTTGAGATCCCATCCATGAATATCACAAAACAGGATCGACGACAAGGGGCAGCCTTGGTGGAGTCCAACACCCACTGGAAACATGTTTGACTTTGTGCTGAGAATTCTGACACAGCTCACACTCTGGTTGTACAAGGACAGGATAGTGCGTAGCAACGGCCCCAATACCCTATACTCCCACAGTGCCCCCCCCACAAGACCCCCCGGGGGACACAGTTGTAAGCCTTTTCCAAAATCTACAAAAACACATGTAGACTGGCTGGTCATACTCCCATGAACCCCCAACAACCCTGCCAGGGTCCAGTGTTCCACAGCTAGGACGGAATCCATATTGCTCCTCCTGAATCTGAGGTTCGGCAAATCAGTCGGAGCTTCCTTTCCAGCACCACGGAATAAACTTTCCAAGGGAAGGCTGAGCAGTGTAATACCCCTATAATTGGAGCACACACTCTGGTCTCCCTTTATGAAAAGAGGAACCACCACCCCAGTCTGCCACTCCACAGGCACTATACCCGACCTCCACGCGACACTGAAGAGGTGTGTCAGCCAAGACAGCCCAACAATGTCCAGAGCCTTCAGCATCTCAGGGCAAATCTCATCCATCCCTGGCGCCTTGCAATCAAGGAATTTCTTGACCGCCTCAGCGACCTTGGTCAGGGATATGGGTGAAGCTCCTACCAGCCGCCTCTACAATGAAGGCTTTGAACATGGTCCATTCGGATTCCATGTCCCCAACCTCACCTGAGGTGCACAAAAAGCTCTTCCAGAGGTAGGAATTGAAGACCTCTCAAACAGGGGGCCAGATGTTCCCAGTTCACCCTCACTACACGCTTGGGTTTGCCAGGTCTGTCCGGCAGCCTCCCCTGCCATCTGATCCAACTCACCACCAGGTGGTGATCAGTTGACAGCTCTGCTCCTCTCTTCAATGCATATAGCCGCAGAACTAACCACAAAGTCAATCATCAATCTTTGGCCTAAGGTGTTCTGGGACCAGGCACACTTATAAACCACTTTATGCTCGAACATGGTGTTTGTTATGGCCAATCCATGATGAGGACAGAAGTCAAACAACAAAACACCACTCTGGTTTAGATCAGGCAGGCCATTCCTCCCAAACCACTCCCCTCCAGCTTTTGCCATCATTGCCCACGTGAGCGTTGAAGTCCTCCAAGAGAATTATGGAGACCCCAGTTGGCACCCCTTCCAGGACATCACCCAGAAACTCCAAGGCGGCTGAATCTTCTGCACTCCTGTTTGGTGCATAAGCACAAAACAGTCACAGTTTTCATCTCAGCAACTTGCAGTTGCATAGAGGTGACCCTCTCGTTCTCGCAGGAGAACTTCAACACAGCGGCACTCAGCCGGGGGCTTGTGAGTATCCCCACACCAGCCTGGCACCTCTCACCCCGGGCAACTCTGGAAAAGGAGAGAGTCCACCCCCTCTCCAGGAGTTTGGTTCCAGAACCAGTGCTATATGTGGAGGCAAGTCAAACTATATCTAGTTGGTAGCTATAGCTCCCACGTCAGCTCTGGTTCCTTCCCCGCCAGAAAGGCAACATTCCACATCCTAATCACTAGTCAGCACTGCTGAGGATCAGCACACCCAAGCTCCCACCTTTGCCTGCCACCCAGCTCACAATGCACCTGACCCTAGTGCCTGTCCTTGCGGGTGGTGAGCCCGCATGGCGGCAGCTCCACGTAATTTCTTTTGGCTGTGCCCAGTTGGGCTCCATGGGCCAAGGCCTGGCCACCAGACACTCACCAACAAGCTCCCCTCCCAGGTCTGGCTCCAGGAGGAGGCCCCAGTTTCCCACTCCTGGGCGAGGTGCTGCAGCTCCTTTTTTGCCGTTTCATCAGGGTCTTGAATCGCTCTTAGTCTGGCCCCTCCCCTGGAATCAGTTTGCCTTGGGAGACCCTACCAGGGGCTAATGCCCCTGACAACTCAACTACCAGGATCACCAGGAAACCCAAACCCCTCCACCACGGTGGTGATTCTTCAGAGGGTGTCAAGATGTTGCTGATGTTAAATTGAGAAAAGATTTTTGATATCCTATAAGGTGCTGAAATGGTGACAATGAATTTATATGCTTCACCAGGCAAACAGGAAGTGCCTCAAGTTTTCCATGCATTGCTTGCTATGGCCCAAATTTCACAAGTTTTTGGTTATGATGCTTAGGATGATGTCTTATGCCCAGCATGACATCCTGGTATAAGTGCCACCATTTGGCAACAGAAAGAGTTGCTTTTTCACTATTTCTGCTCCTAGACACTTCATCAGATTCACATCAGACTTGCTGTAAATTAAGTCATGGCGCTCCTGATTTTACACTGTGAAGGGATTTTTTTGCTATGTTGAGCAGTGTTGCCATGGAGACGGGATGAATTTGGGTACCTTTCAAAAGATTCTTTAGATCATTTCATCAGCTTCACGACTGACAGGAATTCAATCAACCAATCAATGAATGAACATGGAATTTGGTCTAGACATGCTTACATCATGGCATTGCCCTCTTCCTTCATGTAAGCAGCTACAGGAAACGTTTGGTGAAGGTTTGCCTGTGAAGATTCTCAGTCATCCAGGTCATAGCAAACTGTGGGTAGTAAAAGAGAGCAACTGGACTTGCTTGAAGATTCTTGAAGACGTTTCACCTTTCATCCAAAAGGCTTCTTCAGTTCTGTCTGACTAATAGGGAGTATCAGGTATTTATCCTCTCATGGATGAAAAGCAATCCTAAGGTGTCATTGAGTCATCCTGTTGGTGTGGGTCACTGGGGGCTGGGTGTGAACGGCCTAGAGAGTCATTGGGATGATCAGTGGATTGTTGGTTCTCTCTGTCCTCCTGTGAGTCACTGAAAACAGCTGGGTTTTGGTGTGCATTCAGTTGTCTGGGAAGTGTGCCAAGGACTGCATTGTAGGTGGCTGATAAATGATGTCTTAGACCACCACCTCTGTTCAGTGATGGCCATCACTGAAGAATCTTCAAGCAAGTCCAGTTGCTCTCTTTTACCACCCACAGTTTTGTGGAGGTTGCTGCTGCACAAGAAGGATCTACTAAATTAAAAAGTAGTTACTAAATTCAAGAGTTACCTTACAAACTTTTTCTGGTAACTGTAAAAAAAAAATTATATAAAAATTGCAATAACTGAAGTATGTTGACCACTCAGAAGAATCAGCGCTCCCCACCATGTTCAAATGTAGAGTTGATGCAACTTGTAAATGGCAGTGATGGTCTTGTCCTGAAACTACTCTGAACCCCGAATCCTCTAGGCACTAGCTAATAAACTAGTGCACCAACACTAACTAGCAGTCACTATAAAACTTTTTATTGTCTATATTTGGACAAATTCAGATGACCTGTATGCAATTACAGTTTACAGTGGTATGCAAAAGTTTGGGCACACCTGGTCAAAATTGCTGTTACTGTGAACAGTTAAGCAAGTTGAAGATGAAATGGTCTCCAAAAGGCATAAAGTTAAAGATGACTCCTTCCCTTTACGTATATTTTAAGCAAAAACAATTTATTTTCATCTTTTACATTTTCAAAATGACAAAAAAGGAAAAAGGCCTGAAGCAAAAGTTTGGGCACCCTGCATGGTTAGTACCTAGTAACACCCCCTTTGGCAAGTATCACAGCTTGTAAACACTTTTTGTAGCCAGCTAATAATCTTTCAGTTCTTACCTGGGGGATTTTCACACATTCATCCTTGCAAAAGGCTTCCAGTTCTACAAGTTTCTTGGGCTGTCTTGCATGCACTGCTCTTTTGAGATCTATCCACAGATTTTCAATGATGTTTAGGTCAGGGGACTGTGAGGGCCAGGGCAAAACCTTCAGCTTGTGCCTCTTGAGGTATTCCATTGTAGATTTTGAGGTGTGTTTTGGATCATCGTCTTATTGTAGGACCTATCCTCTTTTTAACTTCAACTTTTTTACAGATGGTGTGATGTTTGCTTCCAGAATTTGCTGGTATTTATTCAAATCCATGCTTCCCTCGACCAATGAAATGTGCCCTGTGCCACTGGCTGCAACACAACCCCAAAGCATGATCGATCCACACCCATGCTTCAGAGTTGGAGAGGTGTTCTTTTCCTGGAACCTGGCCCCCTTTTTTCTCCACACATACCTTTGCACATTGTGGCCAAAAAGTTCTATTTTGATTTCATCAGTCCACAGGACTTGTTTCCAAAATGCATCAGGCTTATTTAGATGTTCATTTGCAAACTTCAGACGCTGAATTTTTTGGCTAGGACGCAGGAATGGTTTTCTTCTGATGATTCTTCCATGAAGGTCATATTTGTTCAGGTGTCGCTGCATAGTAGAACAGTGCACCACCACTCCAGGGTCTGCTAAATCTTTCTGAAGGTTTTTTGCAGTCAAACAGGGGGTTTTATTTGCCTTTCTAGCAATCCAACAAGTAGTTCTTTCAGAAAGTTTTCTTCATCTTCCAGACCTCACCTTGAGCTCCACTGTTTCTGTTAACTGCCATTTCTTGATAACATTACAATCTGAGGAAACAGCTACCTGAAAACACTCTGCTACATTCTTGTAGCCTTCTCCTGTTTTGCAAGCATCAATTATTTTATTCTTCAGAATGCGAGGGAGTTGCTTAGAGGAGCCCATGGCTGTTGATTTTAGGGACAAGTTTGAGGAGTCAGAGAATTTATACAGCTTTGAAATGTGCATCATCTGACCTTTCCTAGCAAAGAATTTGAACAAGCCACAGCTCAATTAGCTAATTACGGTCTGGAACCTTGGTAAAAGTTACCTGAGAACTCAAATGTATTGGGGTGCCCAAACTTTCGCATTGTGTTCCTTTTCTTTTTTCACTCTCCAACTGTACAAAACAAAAATACACATATCTTGCAGAAAACGCTGAAATGTGTCATCTTTACCTTTATGCCTTTTGGCGATCAGTTCATCTTCTGCTCACTTAACTATTCACAGTAACAGACATTTTCAGTAAGGGTGCCCAAACTTTTGCATGCCACTGTAAATCTAATAGCTTTTAAATATTCTCAATATTCATCTGTGAAGGCTCTCAGTCATCCAGGTCATCGTAAATCATAGGTGCTAAAGAAGGCAACTGGACTTGCTTGAAATGCTTGAAGACGTTTCACTGCTCATCTGAAAGGCTTCTTCAGTTCTGTCTGACTAGTGGGGAGTTCCAGGTATTTATCCTCTAGAGGACCAAAAGCAAACCTAAGGAGAGTCATTAACAGTCTCAGCCCATGTTTACATTAGACCGTATCAGCGGATCATCAGATTAACGTTTTTAAAATGATTAGTGTGCACACAGCAACACCAATACACGATTTGCGTGCACACAGCAACACCAATACACGGATACGCTCGGCTCCGCAGGCATCCTGCGCTCCAAATCACTCCGCCCTGAACAGCGAGTGCCCTCTGGAGGGTGCGCACTCCGGCCCTGCGCAGCTCACACAGCGCGCGAGTGAAGTGCACAAGCAGTGTTTTCGGGACTGAGCCACTGTGTGTGTGATCCCAGCGCACATCACTTACCACTTGCAAGTGGAAGGATGGCAAGCCTAAAGACAATCATAACTACACAATGGGCAGTATTTGCATCAGTATTTTCATACTTTTATACTCTTTAATGAAAGGTGATACAAGGCGGAAGTCCACGCCGTTTTTCAGCAGTCGCATCACATGACCAACGCCAGCGAATCAGGAAGGTGGCTGTCACAGTGACGTTGTCCAATGACGACGCCAGCTAGAGCTCAGCTCAGCGTATCCGCATATCTCAATGTTTACACAGCACCGGACCAGACACAATCTAGATTGAATACGTGGACCCTGGCGGATTCCCATTTCCCGGCGTTTCCAGGCGGTTTAATGTAAACGGACAGTGCATCCGCGAAGAAAACGAGACAGATACGGTCTAATGTAAACTTGGCCTCAGTCATCCTGTAGACATTTGGTTCCCTGGAGGCCGGGTGTGAGCGATATTAGCAGCCTAGAGGGTTGTTAGGGTGATCTGTGGGTCGTTGGCTCTCTCTGCCACAGATCCACGACCCACAGATCACCCGAACAACCCTCTAGGCTGCTAACACAGTTCACACCCAGCCTCCAGGCTCCCTAACACCTACAGGATGACAGTGTGTCAACAACCCAATGGGACCTCAACAACTCTACTTAGGTTTGCTTTTGGTTCACTAGAGGATAAATACCTGGAACTCCCCACTAGTCAGACAGAACTGAAGAAGCCTTTCGGATGAGAGGTGAAACGTCTTTAAGAATTTCAAGCAAATCCGCATTCTTTAGCACCTAGGGCTTTTCAATATTCAGGTATTTAAAAATGGGTTGTAAACCTGTAGTATGTGGGTTACTTTATTGTAAAAAAATAAATTATATATAAAGATTTATTTTATAGTAAATTGCTAGGTTGGCAGCAATTTACTGGATATCATGGCAGGCGGCTATTTTAGCCTGGTGGAACTATATCACCATGTGGCTTGAACTGATCAAGCTAAGCCATGCCTCAACTTAAGCTTGACATGGGACCATTTTGTCCATGCTGATTTCTTAAACTGCCCCCTTTTAAAAGACTCCTCCACCTCATGTTGGTGTCCTGCATCACCCTGTCAGGGTTCATTTTGCAATAACGACTGGCTTGCTGTACATTATCCCTTACATAAATATTTGGTAATGACAACCAGACAATTACACAAATATACACACCTGGAGAGAGTAGGATAACAGAGCGCAGAAGGTTGGACAGAGTTTCAATGTTTCTCAACCTGATAAAACACAAAATTATTAAAACGATATCAATCTGCCTGAAACACACAAATTCACATAACTAATGAGGCACTCATTCACACCCACTTATAATTCCTGTTCCCTATATACATCATTTTTCTCTCTCTAATATACAAACAATTGAGGAAAAAAATTGTGCACATCACAGAGTAGCTCTGCAGTTAACAGGACTGAGTGCATACAGTTTAACTTAAAGCTGTTATGCAGTAATTGGGTTCACTTTGCAAGAGAATTGTGTCTCTAGCTTGTAGCTTTAAGCTTCAGAATGTGTTGGGATTCCCATAGACTTTCTCTGGAGGCACCAAAAGGTGTGAGGATCTCCGTCTCTGTAGTCACGGTTATTTATCCATTGTTGACTAGATTAAAAAGACTGCTCTCCCATTTCAATATTTTATGGGCTTCACCCCTCCAGTCTCTCTCTCTCTCACACACACACAAACTGTTTTAGCTTGTGACAACTTTTTTTGAGAGCATGGTGAAATTGTATTATTGAGCATTAATTAATCATTAATATACTTTGGAAGAATTTTAATAAGCTCCTTAAGCTGAGCCTAAGTACACCACGTTTAAATGTTTAGAGGATCTCATATATATGTGATCATCTTATATTCTCCACCATTGATTATCATCTCATCTCATTATCTCTAGCCGCTTTATCCTATTCTACAGGGTCGCAGGCAAGCTGGAGCCTATCCCAGCTGACTACGGGCGAAAGGCGGGGTACACCCTGGACAAGTCGCCAGGTCATCACAGGGCTGACACACAGACAACCATTCACACTCACATTCACACCTACGGTCAATTTTAGAGTCACCAATCAAGGCATTTCATGTGACAAACACAGACTCGTCATTAAAGTAATAAAACCCTTAGACAGCCATTATGGTAAATGCTAAATAGATAGGTAAATTATTTTTTTATTATTATTACCCTTTATTTAACCAGAAAAGACTCACTGAGATTATAAATCTCTGACAAGAGCGTCGTGGCCAAGACAGGCAGCAGCACAGTTAATAAAACATAGAGCCAATACATACATTCATACACAACATTAAATAATTTACAGAATAAATTACACAAAGAGAATTTAAACGTAAAATCAACAAAAGTTCATTAAAATAGTATTCCAAAAAGTCAGGCAAAACATATACAGCTGGATGTTTGTCTGCAACTCATTTAAAATCACTTTAAATACGTGTAATGGGAACAATTCCTTAAATTTCAAGTCAATTTGTAACTGGTTCCAAGCAGAGGGCGCAAAAAACTTAAATGCCTTTTTCCCCCCCAATTCAGTACAGACCACTGGAACAGAAAGTAAAAACAGATCCTGCAAATGAAGACTGTAACTGCCCACACTTTGACAAATGTACAATGTTTGACAAATGTATACAGTGGGGCAAAAAAGTATTTAGTCAGCCACCAATTGTGCAAGTTCTCCCACTTAAAAAGATGAGAGAGGCATGTAATTTTCATCATAGGCACACTTCAACTATGAGAGACAGAATGGGGGGAAAGAATCCACGAAATCACATTGTAGGATTTTTCATGAATTAATTGGTACATTCCTCAGTAAAATAAGTATTTGGTCACCTACAAACAAGCAAGATTTCTGGCTCTCACAGACCTGTAACAACTTCTTTAAGAGGCTCCTCTGTCCTTCACTCGTTACCTGTATTAATGGCACCTGTTTGAACTCGTTATCAGTATAAAAGACACCTGTCCACAACCTCAAACAGTCACACTTCAAACTCCACTATGGCCAAGGCCAAAGAGCTATCAAAGGACACCAGAAACAAAACTGTAGACCTGCACCAGGCTGGGAAGACTGAATCTGCAATAGGTAAGCAGCTTGGTGTGAAGAAATCAACTGTGGGAGCAATTATTAGAAAATGGAAGACATACAAGACCACTGATAATCTCCCTCGATCTGGGGCTCCACGCAAGATCTCACCCTGTGGGGTCAAAATGATCAGAAGAACGGTGAGCAAAAATCCCAGAACCACATGGGGGGACCTAGTGAATGACCAGCAGAGAGCTGGGACCAAAGTAACAAAGGCTACCATCAATAACACACTACACCGCCAGGGACTCAAATCCTGCAGTGCCAGATGTGTCCCCCTGCTTAAGCCAGTACATGTCCAGGCCTGTCTGAAGTTTGCTAGAGAGCATTTGGATGATCCAGAAGAGGATTGGGTCAGATGAAACCAAAATAGAACTTTTTGGTAAAAACTCAACTTGTCGTGTTTGGAGGAGAAAGAATGCTGAGTTGCATCCAAAGAACACCATACCTACTGTGAAGCATGGGGGTGGAAACATCATGCTTTGGGGCTGTTTTTCTGCAAAGGGACCAGGACGACTGATCCGTGTAAAGGAAAGAATGAATGGGGCCATGTATCGTGAGATTTTGAGGGAAAACCTCCTTCCATCAGCAAGGGCATTGAAGATGAAACGTGGCTGGGTCTTTCAGCATGACAATGATCCCAAACACACCGCCTGGGCAACGAAGGAGTGGCTTCGTAAGAAGCATTTCAAGGTCCTGGAGTGGCCTAGCCAGTCTCCAGATCTCAACCCCATAGAAAATCTTTGAAGGGAGTTGAAAGTCCGTGTTGCCCAGCGACAGCCCCAAAACATCACTGCTCTAGAGGAGATCTGCATGGAGGAATGGGCCAAAATACCAGCAACAGTGTGTGAAAACCTTGTGAAGACTTACAGAAAACATTTGACCTCTGTCATTGCCAACAAAGGGTATATAACAAAGTATTGAGATGAACTTTTGTTATTGACCAAATACTTATTTTCCACCATAATTTGCAAATAAATTCTTTAAAAATCAGACAATGTGATTTTCTGGATTTTTTTTCTCATTTTGTTTCTCATAGTTGAGCTATACCTATGATGAAAATTGCAGGCCTCTCTCATCTTTTTAAGTGGGAGAACTTGCACAACTGGTGACTGACTAAATACTTTTTTGCCTGTATGTATGTAGGTGGGTAGGTAGGTAGGTTTATTAAACACAAGATCCACTCAGCTGACGCTGGTTTCCATTGGAGATGTGTATAAACTTATGCTAATAATCTATGTCTACGTTATTAAATTCATAAAATATACACTATAAAATAAGCAATATACAATATAGTGAGAAACATTATGATTATTAATAATGAATAAAATTTGTATTTAAATACCAGAAGTGTTTCCAATAGTTAATTCTAAATTTCTTAGTAGTCTCAGAGATTTTAACATAGTCAGGCAGAGAATAATATAACATGGCAGCTGAAAAAGCAAAAGTCCTGTGCCCTGATTTTGACTTTATTTTCATGATATGAATATTGTTCTTTACTTTTGTATTATAATTATGGACATCAGAGTTTTTAACAAAAACTCTCGTACGTGTATCCTCCTTTGAAAAATAGTGGGAAATGTTTTAGCCAATCAGAAATCTGTGTTTCAAACAAAGTCCTTTTACAATGATTTTAATAGGAGTAGCCATTTTGGTTTGGGGCAGGTCTCCCAAAAAGGAACCCAACTTTAAAACTAATGGAAGAAACTTAGAGCTCAGTGTTCTCCTAGGAAATCACTCACACTTGTACTGGGTCTGTACAATAAAAGTGTTTAAGGCAACTTCTTTCGTGTAAGTATATCTTTTGGCTACTTTTGAGTTACAGCCTTCCATGACAACTTCTAAGCCATTTTAGATAAATGCATCTGTGAAACTGTAAATGAAAATCACACCTGCCCGAATCTTCCTCAATCTTCTCAAAGGTCCGAGCAACAGCCAGATATGGAACTCTGCAGAGAGAGAGAGAGCACAATAGATAAAAAGAAACAGATGCAAAACTCTAAAATATTGTCCATGAAACAATGGCTATACTTTACCTCTGTCTCTTCCTCCAGCAAGCATCATCTATGGGATGGTAGTGAGCTTTCGAAGGATCATATTGGCTCTGGCTGGCAGGTTCCATATCCTTCTCACTGCCACATAGGAAATCTAAAGTTTATAATCTTATAACAGAGAAGATGGCTTAACTGCTGGGGGGGGGGACCCAGCACAAAATTTTCAATTTCATGACCAACAGGAATTAAATTTAACATCTTGGCACTGCACACTATCAAATAAAGAAATATTAATGTCAGGTTATTTTGAATCTAGAAATTTAGTGTTAATATATAATTGGGGGGGGGGGGGGGGAACTCAAGTATCCTTATCAAATAGCATTTGGCTTATTGTTACTTTTCTTGTTCAGCTCTACATACTCCAGGTTATTGTGATTATTCATTTTTGGCTCTATACTCATACCCTTGCATTTCTCTCTCATCGGAAGCAGTAGCAGCCGCAGGCTTCTCACCATCCTTTTTCTCAACATCACTTTTCTCGTCTGATTTTTCCAACTTCACTGCAGCTTTTCTGGGTGCTTAAGATGATATAGGCATTGAATCATTTTATCAAGCCATAAATGCTGCCGATAAACAGATATGTGAAGATCTTAAAAAGTGCTCACCAAAGAAACTGTTAATGGTTTTTTTCTTGGCAGATCCCTCTCTCTTCTCCTCCTCTGCATCCTTCTCTGTCTTCATCACTCTTTCAGGACTGCATTTTTCCTCCTTTGTTACCTTTTTCATTTCTTTATTATTCCCATTCAGTAAATCATTCTCTCCTTCCTGTTCAGTTTCCATTTCATCATTTTGTTTTTTATACTCTTTTTCAGCATTAGTCACATTCATGTTTCCCTCATCCTTTGCCATCAGTAGTTCTTTCTTGACCGTACTTCTGTTCTTTTGCTTCACCTCCATAGACTCCTCATTCCCTGTTTTCAAGAAAACAAAAGAGGGAAGGTAAAAGTTAAAGAGTAGGGGTCTCAAGTATCAAGACATGCATAGAATAATTCTGTGTGTATAATGGGGGTGTAACATCCTTCAGTTCATACTCTCTGCAACATGTTAATTAATTGCATTAACTGCTCTATTTGGGTTTTGTCCCAACCTGAAACACTACTGGATATCCCATATAGGCTCCTTAATGAGCTATGCCTATTCAGAAACCATATTTACTGTCCTGGCACAATTTTGTTTACAAGTATACTTGCCCGTTTCCATTGGATACATTTTATATTATTAGCGCCACTGCTTCAGAATTTTCTGAATTGCAAATTCATGATATTTGCATGACTCTGCAGAGGGCTTTAAATTTGAAATGAGGCATACAGGAAGTGGAGACACGCACATCAGCCAAGACAAGAGGGAGAGAGAGAAAGAGAGAAGAGAAAGGTAGATTTAAAAAGCTTAAATTAGATACGAGGTGCAATGAAAAAGGCAAGATGCTGCTCCTTTTGCAAACAAGTGGAGTGCGACACAGTCAGGCACACACAGCAGGAGCAAACAGTAACTTCAGTGAGTCAGTATGCTGTGTGTGTGCATTAAAATAATCCTGATTGCATTTTCAGAAATGTTTGTTAAAATAAGAGAAAGATGGATGACATCGATGAGAAAGATAGTTTGATAGCATTGCTTTAGCTAGGGAGGGGCTCAAATTTGTTAGCTCTGCCTCAATATTTTGAGAGGAAAAAAAATGGCTTTATAGTGCCAAATTATGCAATGTTAGTAGTGGTGACTAGAATATTTTTATGTCCTTACTGGTTACATGATCAAATATTTGTGCTGCAAGAGAATAAACATTACTAATTCTCAACTGTAACCCGCATAGACAAGTACACAGGCAGAAGTAGTGGAAGTGAGTGGAGCAGGAAATGGGGCAGAAAGAGAGAGAAGAGTGGAGCAGGAGAGCAGAAAAAGGAAAGAGTAGAGTAGAAGGTAGAAAGAAAGGAGAACGGAGGAAGAGAGACTAGAACAAGAGAGCAAAATGGAACATGAGAGAGGGCAGAAAGGTAAGAGTGCAGCAGGAAAGAGCAGAAAGAGAAAAGTGGAGCAGGAAGAGGGGAGAAGGAGAGCAGGGTGGAACACGAGAGAGAGGAGAAAGGGAGCAGAGTGGAGCAAGAGAGCAGACTGGAAAAGGAGACATCAGAAGGAGAGTGGAGGAGGAGGGAAGTGAGGGAAGAAAGAGAGGAGAGTGGGGAGGAGGAGGAGAGAGGACAAACAGAGGATACTGGAGCAGAAGAGCAGAGTAGCACAGGAGAGAGGGTAGAACAAGGGGGGAATGGAGAAGGAGAGGAGAGTGGAGCAAGAGAAGGCAGAAAGAGGAGAGCAGAGTGATTCAACACAATCATTCCTCAGCAGCTAATTGGAAAGCTGAGCCTGCTGGGCTTGAACACTTCCCTCTGCAACTGGATCCTGGCTTTCCTGACAGAAACCTCAGTCAGTCCGGACTGGGAGCAGAACTTCCAGCACCACCATACTGAGTACTGCCCCCTGGCTGTGTGCCCAGTCCACTGCTGTTCACTCTGCTAACTAATGACTGTGCAGCAATTCACAGTTCAAATCATATCAAGTTTGCTGATGACGCGACTGTAGTGGGTCACATCAGTAAGAACGATGAGTCAGCATACAGAAAGGAGGTGCAATGGCTATCGGACTGGTGCAGTGTCAACAGCCTGTCTCTAAACATGGAAAAAATTAGAGATGGTTGCTGACTTCAGAATAACATGGAGTTACCACTCCCCGCTGTACATTGACAACTCACTCACAGAGAACATCAAGAGCACCAAATTCCTTGGTGTTCATCTGGCAGAGAACCTCACCTAGTCCCTCAACACCAGCTCCATAGCCAAGAAAGCCCAGTAGCATCTCTACTTTCTACGTAGGCTGAGGAAAACGTGTCTCCCATCACCCATCCTCACAATTTTCTACAAAGGGATTATTGATAGGTATATCAGGTGAAAATTCAAATTCAATCCAAATTGCTTGAAACTGCTCTCACTGAATTCAGACTTGAATGCAGAACACACTTTTTACATTAAAATATGTTTATCCATTCTTGAGATATTACAAATCAAAGACTGAAAAACGGCTTAATTTTTAGAAAACTGACATAATATGTATTAGGATGACATGGTCCAATGGGCCTAATTAACACACAAGATCAAATGTTTTTCTTAACACTTTTACTTTTCAAGATATTTACATGGAAAGTGGTAAGCACATAGATGGTTGCATACCGAACACAAAGTTTGAAAAACTTAGTAAAAAAATTATGCAAATTAGTATTTAATTAGTATTATGCTAATTAGGTAAACCGTTAAATCGGTACACGCAATTAAAAAAACAATTCTAAATATCCTCTTTGTGCTCTGTAGGCCTTTGTATTTCTCAAAAGTAAGGCCTACTTGTGTTTATATTAAAGAACATAAATGATAGTATTCACATGTTTCAAAGCTAACCTCGAAAAAACTGTGAGCCAAATCCAATAAACAATTTCAGTTAACTGAATTGAAATTGACACTCGCATTTCTGACTTCCGGTTTTTGAAAAGATCATTCCGACCACTAAGATCTCAATATTTTTCATCAGAACAACTACACCTATTCTGAAATAATTATTTATTTACATTAAATCAGTTTTATTTGAAAATATAAGTAGGTAAAGCTATGAAAACTCACTTCAAAATCTCCCATGAATCTCATCTCATCTCATTATCTCTAGCCGCTTTATCCTGTTCTACAGGGTCGCAGGCGAGCTGGAGCCTATCCCAGCTGACTACGGGCGAAAGGCGTGGTACACCCTGGACAAGTCGCCAGGTCATCACAGGGCTGACACATAGACACAGACAACCATTCACACTCACATTCACACCTACGGTCAATTTAGAGTCACCAGTTAACCTAACCTGCATGTCTTTGGACTGTGGGGGAAACCGGAGCACCCGGAGGAAACCCACGCGGACACGGGGAGAACATGCAAACTCCGCACAGAAAGGCCCTCGCCGGCCACAGGGCTCGAACCCGAACCTTCTTGCTGTGAGGCGACAGTGCTAACCACTACACCACCGTGCCGCCCTCCCATGAATCATAACGCCAAAACTAGCTGATGAAAAATTTTGCCGAATACCTCATCAGAAACAGTGAGAGCTAGAGAACATCGCTATAAAAGTTATGATTGATATTCATGAATAATCCAGTCAGAAACCGATCAGAAGAGAGGCAGACCACTTTCCTGTAACTCAGAAAGCACCGTCAGTTTCTTGACATCACGCGAGCAGTGTGTGTAATCTATTGCACCAATTTCAACCTGCCATTACTCCCAAAGTACCGAACAGATCTTAATGAAATACATTTCTTTGGAAAGCAGAAATAAACTTTTTAATGATGGTATTCGCGATCGAAAATATTCAAGAGTTAAGCAACGACAGTGTAATATGTCCCTGATGTGGGTGGAGTACAGAAGCACGGCAGGTGGGAGCTGATGTTCACACGCACTTTATTTTTACTATTTTCATTGCTTTTCAGCTTCATTTCACTCACTCGCTGCACACACACACACACACGTTCTTGGTCGGGAGAGCTCTCCTCTCTTCACTCTCTCCCTCCTTTTCTAACCTTCACTGTCACTGCAACACACACACATTAAAGGAGATACGCAGAACCTTTATTTTTAAATAAATTTCTGAGTGGATAGTATCTCCATCCTTGACTCTTGTATGCTGCATAAATGGGAATAATAAAATATATATATATTTTTGAGAGTTAAAATCGACCGCAAAGTTGGCATTCAAGCTGCCCTGCTGAGCCAGCCAGCCCTGGGTGGGTGACATCACAGCAGGAACCGGTTTTAAGGCCGAGGCCTTCGACAGCTATAAACCAAAGTCATATATAAATAAAAATTTTGGGTGAAAGTAAGAAATGCTGTTACCAACTTGCTCAACTAAGACTGATTTGACTTCATTGATTGTGGGTTGACTCTCATTAAAACAGGATAGGTGTTCTAACTTATGCGACATACATGTACATGCATGCATTTTCACTGATAAAACGTAAAAGGCTAATTAAATAATCAGATGAACTGAGACAATCACATTCTGAAGCAAATTAAATAATCTTAGGGGGGCACTGCTGAGCAGGCTTGATGTAAGACGGGTTTTGCAGTTGTTCCGCCGAAATGTGACTTAATTTTTACTTTTTTTTTTCCGCACTATCTTGCACTTTTGTTCCCTTTCGAGCTTTACTTTTGTAGCTCGTTGCTTCAAGGGACTTCTTTTTCAATTGGGGACGATTTATGATGGCAAATAGAGGGAAATCTGACGCCCCCAAAGCAGGTCGCAGTAATAGGCCTCAGCCTTCTCCCGTCCAAACTCCAGCAGCAGCCAGATGCTAATAAAGCTTTGTTGGCGAGTATGAGGCAGATGATGGACGAAATGCGCTCTGATATTCGTAATTTTGATTCCATTGTCTCAGGTGCTGTCAAAAGAGAGATTACGGTGGCTCTGGAGTCCATCGAAGCTAAACTTGCTTCACAGTCTGAGACTATTGAGGACCTCGAGTGCTCAGCTAATGACCACGATATCAGGCTAACCGGTCTCCAAACTAATGTCAGCACGCTTACCTCCCTGGTTGACTCTCTCTCTAAAAGATGCGAGGACCTGGAAGGGCGGTCACGATAGAATAATGTTCGCCTGGTGGGCCCGCCAGAGGCCCACTGAGTTTATTGCCCAACTCTCACAAGACCTCTTGGGACTTGAAGATAAACCGGTGCTGGATCGGGCTCATTGTACCCTCCATGCAAGGCCCAAAGGTGGAGAACCTCCACGTCTGCTGGTTATACGGGTTAACCTGTTTCCAGTTCGGAACCAGATTCTGCGACGTGTCAGGGAAGCCTCTCCTCTCTCCTACAGGGGCAGGAGAATCTCGATTTTCCTTGATTTTACTCTAGCGGTGGCTAGGAAACAGGCCACCTTTGCCAAAGTAAAGGAGGCCCTCCACTCTTGTCCAACCATTAAGTTTGGTCTTCTCTACCTGGCAACGCTACGCATTACCTTACCCAGCGGACAAACTCACAGGTTTGATGGCCCTGCTTTGGCATTGGATTTGTTGAGAAAAACATTAAAAAAAAAAAGTTGTCAATCCGGATGCTGTTTAGCTAGCATGTTAGCCGGCTAGTTAGCTGCTACTGCTTGCTGATCAGACTACATTCCCCAGAGTGCCTTGCTTCAGTGAAGTTGGATTTCCTACAGACAGGGACTGATATTACCACTGTTTTCTGTTCACTCTTGTCATTTTGTAATCTTAAATGGTTTACTATTATAACTTGAATACACGTTTGTCGTTTAATTTTATATGAATACCTCAACTTCAAAGTCTTAAACATAGGAGTCTTTATTTATTTATTTAAATGTTCAAGCTAGTTGTTTGACGCTGCAAATTTATGCTGCTTGTTTATTTTCTCTACAGTGCAATACTAAAGGTTACATGTAGCAGCTTAAATCTAAATGTTTACATTATATCCAGCTATAAGCCAGTTCATTATTATGCAGTTTTTATTGTTTTCTTAAAATGTCACATTTCCCTAGTGGACGCTGAGTAGTTCTCGGTAGTTTTTATTTTATCAGAATTATTAGGAGGCGTGAGTGTGTTTTTTTCGGGGGTCAAATTGCACACATCCCATTTGGGGGGATGCTTCTGCCAGTGAGTGGGTGGAAGGGGTTTTTGGTTCTCTTTCCCTTTTTTTTTTTGTTGTTTTGCTTTTGTGTGCGTGTTTTTTCTTTTTTTAATTTATTTTCCCTTCCCCATCAGTCAGGCATTTGTTTTGAATGTTGTTATAGTCTATTGTTGTCAGACGACTACTTTTCTTTTTGATAGCACTGCATACGCTCAGTCATGACTCAGACTAATTTAAAAGCATTTTCAAATGGGAGGGACATTAAACTCATTAGTTTTAACTGTAAAAGACTCAATAACCCCATAAAACATAGCAAGGTATTGCATCATCTTCATACTCTTAGTGCTCAGATAATCTTTTTACAAGAAACCCATCTTAAAGTGCACATCACAGGTAAATTCAGGAGTAAGATCAATGTAATTCTCCTATTTTATATTAAACTTTGGTCAAATATCTGTCACATTTTGCGTAATTTTTTTACCTTGCACAATACCAGAAAAATTCAGTTTAAATCAAGCCATTTGAGGCGAATTGGTCCGCCTCTGAAAAAACTTGGCATTTGGATTTCCCGGCAAACATTGATTTTCGTGATGTCACGTGCGGGACGCCTCCCTCTGAATCCTACGTCAGCGCTGGTTTGTTTATGAGAAAACGACCTGGTGGTTTTCTGCAAATTTCTTGAATGTTATCACGTAATTATTAAAATGGTTAACAGATGTATCGTAGGAGGGTGTAGCAACACCAATCTTGATGGGATTAGTACTCCTCATTTTCCAAAAGACCAGACAATGAAAGAGAAATGGGAGCGTTTCGTGCGAAGCACCTGGAAAAATTGGCTACATGCTACAAACTACAGCATTATTTGCGGGGCTCACTTCACAAGGCCCGACGACTTTGAGAACTATTTGCAGTGGGAAATGGGCTTCGCGAGGCAACTTGATCTGAAAAAAGACGCAGTTCCATTTGTCAGAATGCCCAAAGCAACACCGTCTCCATCTGTGTCAGCATCACCAAAGGAGCCAACCGTGTTCGTCTCCCCTGACAGAAGGCGAAGTGCCGCATCCACTGAGGCCCTCGGAGCCGAGGACCAAGCAGAGCTGAGAAAAAGACCAAGAAAATCGGCAATTCACAAGTTGACTGTTGCCAGGGTAAGAAATAAGAGAGACTATACTCTAAATTAGGTGTTCCTGTGTTTGTGTGGTACACGGATAGTGTTATTTATTGACACACAAAAGTAAACAAACACAAAAGCGCTGGGCGATAATACACTTACTTCACATGTATCAAGGGATGTGTGTGTAAGGGCTTGAGATCTTGGGACCTGTCAAACACATTAAATGTATATACACAACCCTGCTTAGCCGATTCTGTGTGTGTAGCTTATGAAATCTCTCCCCTACAGTAGCCAGTACTCTTCTAAATGAAGAAATATATCAATGCATAATAGTAATTAGACGAAATATGATCTCATTATATTCTTCATCCAAAGATGAAGTAACATTGCGCTCAGGTGACAATTCCATATTTCAATGCAAAATCACTAGCTGCTAAACTTGGTTTACACAGGCTGTGCACTGAAACTATGCAAGTCTCGCAGCCTGTTGGCGCTTCCGCACATGACGTCACAAATCTGGCTCCAGACTCCCTTGGGATTTTTCCAGGCACGTTTTGTTATTTTATTTTTTTCTGCTATAGACAGATGGCCTTGTGTAAAATTACCCTTCTGGATGAGTGTGTAAAGGGGCATACTTTCATATTTAAAAAAAAAAAATCGAAACTGGTCCAGGATATGCACTTTAAGGCTTCGGATCACGCCAGATTGAAAAGGGGATGGGTGGGTCAGATTTACCATTCTTCATTCCAGGGCAAATCAAGGGGTGTAAAGCGTGTAATAGTCAGCAAGGTCACAAAGGACCCCAGGGTAACTTCTAAGCAACTGAAGGCCTCTCTCACATTGGCTAATGTTAAATATTCATGAGTCCACCACCAGGAGACCACTGAACAACAATGGTGTGCATGGCAGGGTTGCAAGGAGAAAGCCACTGCTCTCCAAAAAGAACATTGCTGCTCGTCTGCAGTTTGCTAAAGATCACGTGGACAAGCCAGAAGGCTATTGGAAAAATGTTATGTGGACGGATGAGACCAAAATAGAACTTTTTGGTTTAAAAGAAAAGCGTTATGTTTGGAGAAAGGAAAACACTGCATTCGAACATAAGAATCTTACCCCATCTGTGAAACATGGTCGTGGTAGTATCATGGTTTGGGCCTGTTTTGCTGCATCTGGGCCAGGACGGCTTGCCATCATTGATGGTAGGGCTGAACGATATATCGTTATCGTATCTATATCTAGATATGAACATTCAAGATATTACCGTAATATCGAAAAAGCAACGATATAGATTTCCCCTCCCCGCGCTCGCCCTACATGTACAGCTCTGGTAATCACAACAAACATAATTTTTACGATTGCCCTTGAATGCACCGCTAAGGCCAGCCAACCACAAACCTTATTTCATGCTTGCTGTGGATCGACAGCTGAAGCCAACCAATGACAAACATATGAGGGCGGGAGTGAGGGAGACGGAGACCGACACGCGCACACACTACAGACACGGCGGGGAAATTAAAAAGAAAGAAAGAAAATGAGTGCGGAAGATAATGCGGCCGGTGGCGGTGCAGAATCTGACTCGGTGCCAAAACATAAATCATCCTCCATTATTTGGAGGTATTTTGGATTCAAAAAGGACGATGTTAACCAGAGTGAGGTGTTGTGTAGGTCATGCTTAGCAAAAATTGCGACGAAGCAAGGTAGCACAACAAACATGTTTCACCACCTGAAACAACACCATCGCGTGCTGCACGAAGAGTGTATGACAACTGCCCCTTTTCCACCAAAGCAGTTCCAGGGCTGGTTCGGGGCCAGTGCTTAGTTTGGAACCGGGTTTTCTGTTTCCACTGACAAAGAACTGGCTCTAGGGCCAGAAAAACCGGTTCCAGGCTAGCACCAACTCTCTGCTGGGCCAGAGGAAAGAACCGTTTACGTCAGCTGGGGGGGGGGGGGGGGGGGGGGGAGTTGTTAAGACCAACAACAATAAGACCGTGAAAGATCGCCATTTTTAAGCGACGAGGAGCAGCAGCTGTACAAACGCGAAGTCATCCATTATTATTATTGTTGTTGTTGCTGCTGCTGCTTCTTCCGTGTTGTTTTTGCTTCAATATTCGCGCCAAGGTTTAAGCAAACGTAGCGACGTAACTGACGTATACAGCAACGTAATGATTTATACAGCGACGTAATGACGTGGCACCGCGAACTATGGAAAAGCAAACTGGTTCTCAGCTGGCTCGCAAGTTGAACGAGTTGTGAACCAGCACCGGCCCCGAACCAGCCCTGGAACTGATTTGGTGGAAAAGGGGTAAATATGAGAGAAACACCGGGGACTTCTCAGTCATCCCAAAATAAGCCAAAGCAAAGTTTGATTGCTGATGCGCTCAGTAGTGTTACACCGTACGAGTCGACGCCCACCAGACATGAAATTACAGATGCTATAACATACCACATTGCAAAAGACATGGTACCTGTGTACACAGTCTCGAAAAAAGGCTTTAAAAAAAATGGTTCGGACGCTGGACAAGCGTTATAAAATACCATCCCGAACACATTTTAATCAAGTGGCCATTCCGAAACTCTATAATGAGTGTAAAATGAATGTTGAATCCGAGCTCCGTGAAATCGATCATTTCGCCACAACCACGGACCTATTTTTAAAGCAGAGCTGCAGTAAAATGTTTTATTTGTAATTTATGTTAATGTTGATGACTGGCAGTGAGTTCTTAAAAATAAAACTGCATTTTCCACATTTTTTTGTATTATGAGGTTTTTATTTTTCTGAAAAATGCTTGGTTTTCACCGAACCCGTAGTCATATCGTATCGAGATATCTGGCATGAATATCGAGAAATGAAATTTTGTCCATATTGTTCGGCCCTGACTGATGGAACAATGAATTCTGAATTATACCAGCAAATTCTAAAGGAAAAATGTCAGGACATCTGGCCATGAACTGAATCTCAAGAGAAGGTGGGTCATGCAGCAAGACAACGACCCTAAGCACACAAGTCGTTCTACCAAAGAATGGTTAAAGAATAATAAAGTTAATGTTTTGGAATGGCCAAGTCAATGTCCTGACCTTAATCCAATCGAAATGTTGTTGAAGGACCTGAAGCGAGCAGTTCATGTGAGGAAACCCACCAACATTCCAGAGTTGAAGCTGTTCTGTACGGAGGAATGGGCTAAAATTCCTCCAAGCTGGTGTGCAGGACTGATCAACAGTTACCGGAAATGTTTAGTTGCAGTTATTGCTGCACAAGGGGGTCACACCAGATACTGAAAGCAAAGGTTCACATACTTTTGCCACTCACAGATATGTAACATTGGATCATTTTCCTCAATAAATAAATGACCAAGTATAATATTTTTTGTCTCATTTGTTTAACTGGGTTCTCTTTATCTACTTTTAGGACTTGTGTGAAAATCTGACGTTTTAGGTCATATTTATGCAGAAATACAGAAAATTCTAAAGGGTTCACAAACTTTCAAGCACCATGCGTGCGCGTATATATATATATATATATATATATATATATATATATATATATATATATATATATATATATATAAATAAAATGACAGAGAGACACACATTCAGTGTGCAGCCACGATCTTGACAGTCCACTGAGTTAAAGGTTTTTCGGTCATTCTTTGCAAGTGGACTTTCACTGACGTCACAGATTTTTGTTTTTCCACACAGCACCTGCCCGCTGGGCAAACAAAGAAACAGCCACAACAGTTAATAATGAAAATCGAGACGACTGCAGTCAGTACAATCACTCTGAAACAATTAAAAATTTACATTATACTAGCAGATCACATTACATTGAAAAGCTGAAACACACAGGCATCACAAATCCATATAATTTACCCACAAATGTATTTATTATTTATTCTGCACACTGCGCTCTCTCTCTCTCTCAGTAATGACAATGGTGTGTGTGTGTGTTCACTGTTTCAGATAGATTAAATGAAGAGGAGGAATTTCACTGTGCTTGAGTGGACGTGTGACAAAAAGGCTGCTTTTCTTAATTTATAAATACCCCCCAGTGTGACAGGCGGGTGCATGACCAGCGCCATTTTGGCTGCAGGAGCGGACGGCTGCTTGCGGCGCTGGGTTACCTCTACCTCCTCCCCAACCCCCCCCCCCCCCCCCTTCGCCCCCCTCCCCCCAAGTTTTCATGTTGTAAAGTGTACTTGTGTTATTTTTGTGCTTATGTGCTGAGGTTTTTTAATGTTCCCACACTGTACTCCTTACAGGAGCATAATGTGGGGGTTGCTTTTTTCTCCTCTTCTCTCCTCATGCTACTACTGTGTTTCCTTTTCTTTTATCCCTGTCTTCCTGTCCTATTCCCCCTCTGTAAGGACAGGTTGATGGCCAATTTCACTGGTACAGTGATAATAAAGGGTTCATTCATTCAATTTATAAATACAAATGTATTTATTTCACTTGAAGTGTTCAGCAAACCAGCTACTGGATTTGGGACACTACAACATCCTGAACAATTTAGTATTTGGACTTCTAAATACACTGGAGATGCTAAAGGCTTACAAAAGTACAGATGCCTAATAATAATATTATGAGGCAGGTTTCATGTCAGAATGTTATGGGAAACTCCCGATAAAGATAAATACCTTATTATGAGAAAGTTAAACTCACATGTGGACTTCCAATAGTAATAAACAAGCCAGGGCATAAATCTAGCATATTTTATGGTGTTTAGCCTCATCTACATTGTCAGTACATAAACATGCTGCTAGTCCAGCCAAGCATTAGGGCTAATAAAATGTATCCAATTCAAAGCCCACATCTAGATATACATTTTCATGTTGCACAGAGCTTTTCACACCAACTATAAAACATTCTCCATACACACTAGAATGTTTTGCTGGCATCCAGTTTAACTGCAGCTTGCCATTTTTCTTTCTGGGTTCACTGGGAAGCGCTGAAAAGTTAAACCAGGCTCCATGTCTGTTATTACATCCAAAAGCACTACAGGTCTCTGGCATTGTTCTTTTAGATGCAACTTCTCCAAGTTTACCTGTAGATGTTTGCTGAATTGGGCTTACAATCACGCGCGTACATTTGTGCTGGTCAGTGGCAAACACAAAGCTCACCACGCAACATAGCCGGATAAACAAATTCACAGTTGCGATGACGTCACATGAAAGCGACCATGATGTTATGACCTTTCTGTTCGCTTCACTTTCGCTTTGTTTCTTAAACAACATAACCTAACAGATTTGCCAAGGTAATCAGGAAAAATTCATCAAGTAGGAGCCCTGTGTCCTGGGACACATTAAAATTCTGAACATGCATTTTTTTTGGCATTTTTGTGCGTAAAAATGCACGATTTCTGCATTAACATGATCCTAGGAACTACCAAGGAATCAGAGGAAAAAAAATAATTTATTGTTATTACCCACATGGTTCCTGAGATGTGAGCAAAAACAAACACTTATTCTGTCCCTAGAGTCATATGGAGGTAATTACACTTTTGAGAGCTCTCCTAGTTCATGAACCTATGTACAAAGTTTGATGTCTGTATGACTTAGTTTTTGCTGCCCACATAATTTTACAAAAGAAAAAGGAAACAATAATCCTTACAGAGCAGGAAACATTCCCTAAAGGGTTCCAGTAGCCTCTGCTTGGACCCCTAATTACTTATTAATGTGTCCAAGAATAATGCATTTATACTAGAGCTGGACAATATGATACAATATCCGTATCATGATAAATTGTTACAATCCACTTGTCCAGGGCTTTTCAAAGTGTGGGGCGCGCCTCCCCTAGGGGGCGCCAGAGTTCTTCACGGGGGGCGCAACATGAGGAAAAATAAACCAGAATAAGTTACTATTGCGGACATTTAGCGAATTTCAGCTAGCCTTTGCCAGAGACAAAATGGATCGAGTTTTAGTACCTAAAGCTACAGTGAGTGAGGAGACAGAGTCTGGGCCAAGCAAAAAAAGAAGGAAGTATGACCACAATGATTTAAAGTTTGGATTTTCATGGACTGGATCTGAAGATGCTCCACTGCCACAGTGTGTTGTCTGCCAAGAGGTGCTAGCTAACGATGCTATGAGATGTTTAAAACGTGTAAAACGATGTTTAAAAAAAAAAAAAGCACAGATGTTTGAAATGTGTAAAAAAAGGTTTTAAAAAAAGCACATGTTTAAAATGTGTAAAACAAGATGTTTTAAAAAAAGCACATGTTTAAAATGTATTAAAAAAGATCTTTGAAAAAGCACAGATGTTTAAAATGTGTAAAAAATATGTTTTAAAAAGAACAGATGTTTAAAATGTGTAAAAAAGATGTTTTAAAAAGCACAGATGTTTAAAATGTGTAAAAGAGGTTTTAAAAAGCACAGATGTTTAAAATGTGTAAAAGAGGTTTTAAAAAGCACAGATGTTTAAAATGTGTAAAAAAAAGTTTTAAAAAAGCAGATGTTTAACATGTGTAAAACAAGATCTTTTAAAAAAGCACAGATGTTTAAAATGTGTTAAACGAGATGTTTTTAAAAAAGCACAGATGTTTAAAATGTGTTAAACGAGATGTTTTTAAAAAAGCACAGATGTTTAAACTGTGTAAAAAAGTTTTTAAAAAGCACAGATGTTTAAAATGTGTAAAAGAAAAAAATACAAATGTGTACAACAACCATTTTTTTAAATACAAATGGAACATTAAGTATAGCAACAACAAAAATTGTAGTGGGGGGGGGGGGGGGGGGCGCTGTTGTTTATTTGCTCTCTGAGGGGGGGCTGACTCTCCCACACTTTGAAAACCCCTGCACTTGTCTGTACCACAATGATACTGTTATATTATTGAAAACATTTTTATAAATGTAAAAATATTTTGATTGTTTACCAATCTTTAAAAGTATGAAATGCTTTTAAAAATTACAGGATTTAATTTTTCCCCTCCTGCTTTCAAGTGTTAATTTATTTTTGTAGATATTAAATAAATCCACTTCCACTGTCTTCAGGCATCATGAGGATACCTGATTTTTCTGAATATCAATACATACTTAAATTGGTGAATAATTACAGTGGCAAGAAAAAGTAAGTGGAATTACCTGCATTTACAGTATGTATATACATTTATATTAAAATATGGTCAATTATCTAAATTACAATAACGAACAAATACAATGTTTTAACCAAGAACGAATTATTGCTTGGGTTTTGTCCATATTAAATACATCATTCAAATATTCAGTGTTTGTTGGAAAAGAATAGAACCCCGAGGCTAATCACTTCAACTAAAGCCACTTGGAATAAGGCATCAGCAAACCTGGGGTCCAATTAATCAAACAAGTTTGGAGACGTGGGGATAGAGCTACATTGACAAACATTTTGAATATGCTATTCACAAGAAGCATCTGCCGACGTGAACCATGTCTTGCAAACAAACAAGCTCAGAAAACCCAAGATCAAGAATTGTTGATTTGCATAAAGGGTTACAGTTTCAATTAGTTTAGATATTTATCAGTCCATAGTTAGACAAAGGAGATGATTTAGTATTGTGATTAGTCTCCCTGGTCACTAGTCCCTTGGCACCCAGCCAAGATTAAAGAAAGAAGAACTTTAGCGTAACAGCTAAAGGTTTGAAGGTGTCATTGGAACTGGCTAATACCAGCGTTCATGAGTCTACCATACACATTGAACAGTCAGGATATCCCTGGTAGGACACCATGAAGGAAACTGCTACTCTCTCTCTCTCTCTCATATATATATATATATATATATATATATATATATATATATATATATATATATATATATCAAAAAGCACTCCTGACACTCCACGCAAATGGCTGCACCAAGGTAAGCCCATTTTTAACAATTCCATAACTTATATAATGGATAAATTGTTAAATTTTATTTTCTATTTAAATGTGCAGCGGGGCACATCAGGGAACTTGCCGTGATTAGCAAACATGTATTTTTGGGTTTTGTTTGACTTTAACTCAATAAAAAAAAGTTGTTCACACCAAACATCCTATGAATATGGCTGAGCCAAAGCAGTTCTGCAAGGAAGAATGGTCCAAAATTCCTTTTGAACAGTGTGCAGGTCTGATCCACAGCTACCATACTGGTTTGAAATTATTACTGCCAAAAAAAGGATTGATCAGCTATTAAATTGAAGGGTTCACTTCCTTTTTCTACCAGCACTGTGAATATTGAACATACCCATTAAATAAAGACATAAAAGATTATAATTGTGCTACGAGTTAAAAGAGGTGGTGTTTGTTCGTAGTTGTAATTTAGAGGAACAGGCTATATTTTAAGATAAATGTATACATAAATGCAGGTAATTCCAAAGGGTTCACTTACTTTTTCTTGCAACTGTAACTGACAGTTACTTTCATATTTTTTAATTTCCCAATGATATTTACTCCAACTGCCAGCATAGTACATGCACGCACGACCCAGGTACAACAAAACCCTTTACCCTGCTGCTGAAAAAAATCCTTGAAGAAACACTGTTTGCACAAGTATACACCAACTCCAACTCTTACTCTCAAATTCTTCCTAAATTGCAAAATCTATGTCCGGAAAAACATGCTTTTTAGAGTCTGACGTGAAAAGCCACAAAACATTTTTGATCAGTCTCACCCATCTTTTCAGGAAATCCTTCTATTTTTGCTCGTTTACTCTCCTGTCCTCCCCTTGTCTCTTTTTGTTCCTCCTCTTTTTCTCCCTCTCCATCTCTCCTGCTGTCCAATTTCCTCTTGGGAAACTGCTTACGGGCTAGAAAGAAAGAGAAGGGAAAAAAGTAAAAAGACAGAGACCAAATAAATAAACTGATAGCAGGTACGTTGCACAGTTGAAGGATGAATGTGCAGAATTCATGAATAAACAAAAGAACTGATCTAGTACACAGACATTTGACTAGTTACAGGGTGCATAAATACTAACCAGTCTTGCGTTTTGGGATGCTGGAGGGTGAAGTGGAATTTGGGGTAACAGGCATTTCAGGGGTGCCAGAAGTTACTGAAACAGCAGGGGTTGGCAGGGTAACAACAGGATTTGGTGAATGCGGACTGGTCGTATCCTTAACAAGGCCAACCTGTGAGAAAGAACTATAGTTATATCTTCTTTAAAATTAAACATAATAGCAAAATACAATGCTTATCACACATGTGAAATGAGGCATACAAGACAGTCTGTACCGTCTCTTTGTCTGGTGTGGCTGTTTGCTTTCCATTTTGTTGGGAAACCTCTTTTACCATCTGCTGCTCTTCATCATCACTGTCTATGATTGCTCGGCTCCGCTTACTTCTCTTCACTGGTGAATCATATTCCTTATCAATGTTCTGAGGTTTGAGGGGGCTTTTAACTGACCTGGAGTGAAGATATAATCAGGAGCACTAACGAATGATGACTACCCATTCAATTACAACAGTTGAAAATAAATAAATTACACACACACACACACACACACACCACCCATAATCGCCCAACCTCATTCTCATTTGATAATATAGTCCATGTTCTTTCCATTAGCCTTAAATATGTGAAATGGCTTTCACTCACTCAGATGCTCCCTTGGGCATGCCATCCTTCTCCTTACACCTCACTGGCTGAAAGAAGGACCTGTTAAAAATGTCAAGTTAAAATACAAGGGCGTTTTTAAAGCTTGTAATAACTTTCTTAGTCAGTTGGCTGGCCATCCAACAATATGTTACTGCTAACACAACGATGAAAGTCAGACATTGCATGTCACTCCATGCACAAAGATGAAGCTGGTTTCTAATTTGGAGCCTCTCCTTCAATTTCACTGTTCCACCTTAAATCAACATAGGTAAGACCTTGTGCCTGTACTGGGTCTTTTCTAACCCATGTGGAGTATTAAACTGCAGTGCTTTCGCCAATTCTAGCAACTGCACAAATGTATTGTACCTGCTTTCATTTTTTGTCGTTAACACAACTGGGGAATTTTTACTTCCCATTTGAGCCAAAGATCATATGTTGTATAAAATGCAGAATTTTTCTATTAGGTGGGAGGGATGGTACACTCCCTTCCCCCTGTTAATCAGAGGCAACACTACCCAATTATGAGTATCTAAACTCCTTTATGTAGAACAGGATAGACAGCACTTTCCTATGTGTTATGCTGCCCTGTTACACAGCATGAGCAGCAGCTCCACAAGATGCAGTTGGCTAGCTTCACAGGTTTTGGAAAAAGCATTGTGTTAGCCTTCACCCTCCCGGTTATTATGTACTGTATGATGGGGGAGAGCTGGCTGATAGATGCAAAATGAAAAAAGTAACCAAATGGTGGAAATGAAAGACAAAAAAAGTATAAAAATCTGGGACTACCAAAACCTCAACAGTCTTAAAGGAATACGCCACCCCCAGATGAAATTGAGTCAGTCCCTAGAGTTGGATGAGTGAGCCAAAGCGTTTTGTAGCCGACCCAGCCATTGTCCTGATCTATAAACGCCCCGGTTAGCTTAGCGTAGTCGCTGTAATCCGGTGTGTCCAGCTAGCATTGTCGTTGCAAAAGTGAATTAAATAACTCAACATTTTTTATAATTATTTCTCATGACCTGTACATTCACATCGAGTACACATATCAATGCAAATTAACACGAAGGGATTTACTAGACCGATTTATATCTGGAACTATTTTCAGCCACAGCACAGGCAAAGCACCGCTGCAGGCGCAAAGACACCGCGCAGCGCCTGAAAACCCGGAAGTTGGGGGTTTAAAGCGCTGCGCGGTGTCTTTGCGCCTGCAGCAGTGCTTTGCCTGTGCTGTGGCTGAAAATAGTTCCAGATATAAATACGGTCTAGTAAATCCCTTTGTGTTAATTTGCATTGATATGTGTACTCGATGTGAATGTACAGGTCATGAGAAATAATTATAAAAAATCTTGAGTTATTTAATTCACTTTTGCAACGACAATGCTAGCTGGACACACCGGATTACAGCGACTACGCTAAGCTAAGCTAACCGGGGCGTTTATAGATCAGGACAATGGCTGGGTCGGCTACAAAACGCTTTGGCTCACTCATCCAACTCTAGGGACTGCAGGGACTGACTCAATTTCATCTGGGGGTGGTGTATTCCTTTAAAGCATATACACAGAGCCATGGCCTCACTTTCGTTTATAAATACCTTGAGACCTCAAGAATGGCACAGGAATAGTTTTAAGCATTAAGAATAAATCTAATGCAGTAATTTTTACGATTAAAGTGATTCATATAGGTAGCGGTCCAAGTGAATAACCTTGACGTCCGTAACTTTACAGCAGGAAGTCTATTGGTCTCATCGCCATTTCCGCTACACTAAAACACAGAGCTGACTGCAACTCCGATCCTCCATTTTGAGCTAACTTATTGCCATGCCACATAGATGTGTTGCTGGCTGGTGCAGCAACATGACAGAAGGTGGATTTATGTTGCATTCATGGCCCAAGAATGTTTAAATTGCAAAGATTTGAATGCGTTTCGCGAGAAGTTCACGGGCACTTCGGGCGCCTACGAAGTGGTCTCTCCTCTGCTCTGCACATTTTACTGAAGACTTGTACGAGACCTCTGATCTGTTGAGGAATGTTGGCTATAAGCCCGTATTGAAAGAGGGTGCAGTACCAATAATTAAAGAAAAACAAGTATTTATTTATTTTTAAAGGAACAAGTGAGTTCAGTTGCACCAGTTCTTCCGGAGTGAGCCGAGGGTTGTTGGTAAAAACTGGGATGGAACAGGACAGGACATATCACTCGGGCAGTGACCTCCCCGCGGTTGTTGCTAAAACTGATGGCATCCGGTTCCGTCCCGAGTTTTAGTAATTGCCTGAGCCGAGCAGTAATGGCAGAGTACTCAGTAATGGAAAATGAGTGGACCAGCTGTCTGATTTCTTCGCTGGATATTGCTGCCATCTTGCCCTTACGTGGAAGAAGCGAATGAATGGAGAACTGAATGAACAACTGAAAGTCACATTGTTTCAAAACAATCGGCCACAAGATCAGCCTTCAAGAAGTGAGAACACAGACGGGTAAGCTCCAACTCATTTGGATACAAAACAACAAAAACGACACACGTTGTTTACCTGCATTTAGATTAATACATGTAACTTGTATTGTGTGTTTAAGGCCCCAGTCACACCGCCCGAACTTTGCTGGAGCGTTCCTTGAACGGTAGGGAGGGGGGGCCGAATTTCGACAACGCTCGTCACCGCGCACAAAATGGGAAAAAAATTGAAAACACGGGCGTTGGCTTAGCGGTGCACCGCTGAAGCCGGCGTTGCTTTAGCGTTGCTTTAGCATTGCTTTAGCGGTAGCGAGCGTTAGTTTAGCGGTGACGCGAGCGTTGGTATAGCGGCGTTCTGCGCATGCGGGCTTTGGCTCGTTGGGGGTATAAAGTTGGTTTAGCGGCATACCGCTTGTGACTACGGAGCTGAACGGATCGTTTTGATACAAGTTCTGATAGATTTTTGATAGAAGCTCCACCATCAGCTTGTCATACAGTCCATGTTCAGGCCTTCTCAGTATCCACTGTCTGACCCACACAACTCTGTCTCTCCTTCTTCTCTCTCTTCTCCTTTTTTTTCTAGTTAAAATTCTTATTACTGTTCTGTTGTCTGTATAGCTTTTCCCCTTTTTTCACTGTTGTTTAGTTGATCTTATTATCATATTTTTATCTATAAAAACGTTTGTTATTAATATTATTATTTATATTACTTTATACTAGGGCGGCACGGTGGTGTAGTGGTTAGCACTGTCGCCTCACAGCAAGAAGGTCCTGGGTTCGAGCCCCGGGGCCGGCGAGGGCCTTTCTGTGTGGAGTTTGCATGTTGTCCGCGTGGGTTTCCTCCGGGTGCTCCGGTTTCCCCCACAGTCCAAAGACATGCAGGTTAGGTTAACTGGTGACTCTAAATTGACCGTAGGTGTGAATGTGAGTGTGAATGGTTGTCTGTGTCTATGTGTCAGCCCTGTGATGACCTGGCGACTTGTCCAGGGTGTACCCTGCCTTTCGCCCGTAGTCAGCTGGGATAGGCTCCAGCTTGCCTGCGACCCTGTAGAAGGATAAAGCGGCTAGAGATGATGAGATGAGATTACTTTATACTTTTTTATTATCATTCATATTACTTTATTTTTTGTTTATTGTTTGCTGTCAGTCAGATTATTTCTATTTTCATTATGTTTTTGCTGTCTTTTCCTTAATGTTATTATTTGCTATTATATTTTCTTTATCATTATTTAATCATCATCATTTAATATTTACTATTAATATATACAACATTTTACTTTATAATTGTTATCCATAGGTACTAGTCATACTTTTTGAAATCAAATTTTATAATCAAATTCCAGTCTAGTCTATACAATGCATTTTCATTGTCTACTAGTCTAGTCAATTTAAGTCAATTTATTATTATTATTATTATTATTATTATTATTATTTTATTATTGTGGTTGTTATTATTATTATTATTATTATTTTCACCATTTACATAGTACAGTGAATCAATATTAAGTCAAATCATAACGTTGCCATTGCTGTTTTACGTGTTTTAATGGGACCACAATGGAAATAAGTGCTTGCGCTTTCTTGTGTAATCCTGATTTTAATGTATTTTGTACTTCATTTTACATAATGATCGAATAAAATCAAATCAAATAAAAAAATCTGTCAACAGCTTGTTGCAATCTGAGGAGGTTCTGATTCTGCTGCTGGACTAGTGCACCAATCATAGCAAGTCTCTCAGCATCCATGGTGATACAGTTTTACTGTAACTTTGAGCAAATTCGATATAGATGAGGTCTGAACTCAACGGCAGCTCGATTCCAAATGAGCTCCTGGTCCATTTCTCCCCGTATTTATAGCCAAATTCTGGTCCCGCTCCGACACCTCTATACCAACGCCAAACCAAACTTCATCGCCGCCATGGATAGCTGCTTCAACGCCCGACACCGTTCCAGCAACCCCGCGTCCGCTCGTAAAACGCTTACAACCGCTCCACCGAAGTTTGTGCAACGTTTAAATCGCCGCCCGGGCAACGCTGGCGAAGCAGCGGTGGTCCAGCGTTCAAGATTTCCGCGTTGGCCTAGCGGACCCAAGCGTCCACGAACTTGCGTCTAACGGTGCCAAACTTTGACTGGGCGTTGGTGGAGCGGGGGTGAACTTTGCCGGGGCGGAAAATTGCCCCCTCCTCACCGCTCGCAATATTTTGTGCAGCTCAAAACTTTCGGAGCGGTAGGAGGGCCCCTCGAGAAACATCAGCAGTGGCCGAGCGTATACGGCATTGCTTTAACGGGGGCCAACTTTTGTTAAACGGTGGTGAACGGTTACGAGCGGTGCTCCAGCAAAGTTCAGGCGGTGTGACCGGGGGCTAAGTTACCGATATAAGATTATTTAATTTGCTTCAGAATGTGATTGTTTCAGTTCATCTGATTATTTAAATCAGCCTTTTACGTTTTATCAGTGAAAATGCATGCATGTACAGTACATGTATGTTGCATAAGTTATAACACCTATCCTGTTTTAATGAGAGTCAAACCACAATCAATGAAGTCAAACCAGTCTTAGTTGAGCAAGTCGGTAACGGTATTTCTTACTTTCACCATAAATTTTTATTTATATATGACTTTGGTCTATAGCTGTCAAAGGCCTCGGCCTTAAAACCAGTTACCGCAGTGACGTCACGCACCCAGGGCTGGCTGGCTCAGCTCAAATGCCAACTTTGCGGTCGATTTTAACTCTCAAAAATATATATATTTTTAATTCCAATTTATCCAGCATACAAGAGTCAAGGATGGAGATACTATCCACTCAGAAACGTATTTAAAAATAAAGGCTCTGCATACAGTATCTGCTTTAAGAAAAACACTTCTTAAAATAGACAAGTGTGTATCTAGCCTGGCCTTGAGAATACTTTTGAGGACCAAGTCTTCATCCTCAGCAGTATTCTAATGAATTAAAAATGCTTAATTTTACTATCTAAATAATTAGATACTCATGTTTTCATCCCATATATTCAAACATTTGTCACTCAGTGGCCCTAATGCATTAAAGTGCATATCCTGAACCAATTTCATTTTTTTTTTATATGAAAGTAAGCCCCTTTACACACTCATCCAGAAGGGTAATTTTGCACAAGGCAATCTGTCTACAGCAGAAAAAAATAAAATAAAACGCGTCTGGAAAAATCCCAAGGGAGTCTGGAGCCAGATTTGTGACGTCACCTGAGGAACTGCCAGCAGGCTGCGAGAGCTTTGCACGGTTTAAGTGCACAGCCTGTGTAGACCAAGCACTCCCATTTCTCTCTCATTGTCTGGTCTTTTGGAAAACGATGAGTACTAATCCCATCAAGATTGGTGTTGCTACACCCTCGTACAATACATCTGTTAACCATTTTAATAATTACGTGATAATTTTTCAACGTTTGCAGAAAACCACCAGGTCATCTCATCTCATCTCATTATCTCTAGCCGCTTTATCCTTCTACAGGGTCGCAGGCAAGCTGGAGCCTATCCCAGCTGACTATGGGCGAAAGGCGGGGTACACCCTGGACAAGTCGCCAGGTCATCACAGGGCACCACCAGGTCATATTCTCATAAATAAACCAGCGCTGACGTAGGATTCAGAGGGAGGCGTCCCGCACGCAACGTCACGAAAAGCAACGTTTGCCGGGAAATCCAAATGCCAAGTTTTTTCCGAGGCGGACCAATTTGCCTCGAAAGGCTTGATTCCAACTGAAATTTCTGGTATTGCGCAAGGTAAAAAAAAAATTGCATAAAATGCAAAATGTGACATATTTGACCAAAGTTTAATATAAAATAGGAGAATTACATTGATCTTGCTCCTGAATTTACCCGTGATGTACCCTTTAAAGCTAGTTACAATCAAATCTGGTCAAGGAATGAACATACACAACTACCGCCGACAATTTCATCTTTGTCTTGTTTGTACAATAAAACCCATATCTGGTAGGAGTCCAACATAGCATTTTAACAACCTGAAGAATACTTGCAGTTAAATAATTAAAAATCATTTGTAAGTAGAATAATATAAGCCCGTCCTCATGGTTATCTGGGACACTCAAGTATGAGATTTACTGTAAGATGTCCTAACCCTGACCTACATAAATTTGGCAGATTTTTCTTAACAAATACCATATTTCATTTCATCTTATAGTTTAATTTGCCTTACTTCATACAGGCTATTGATTTTTCCTTTTAAATTAAGTTCACTTGTTATTCATGAATCTTGGAACTATTTAAGACAACTAAAATATATTCAAGCACACAGCAGCCTGAATGAACTACACTGTCATGGATTAATTTAGATAAGAAAACAAAGCAAACAGAATGCAAAAGGAATATTTTAATATCAGATGCCTTTTCACTTGGCTAAATGATTTAGGCCAAGTTTACATTAGACCGTATCTGTCTCGTTTTCTTCGCGGATGCACTGTCCGTTTACATTAAACCGTCTGGAAACGCCGGGAAACGGGAATCCGCCAGGGTCCACGTATTCAATCCAGATCATGTCTGGTCCGGTGCTGTGTAAACATTGAGATACGCGGATACGCTGTGCTGAGCTCTAGCTGGCGTCGTCATTGGACAACGTCACTGTGACATCCACCTCCCTGATTCACTGGCGTTGGTCATGTGACGCGACTGCTGAAAAACGGCGTGGACTTCCGCCTTGTATCACCTTTCATTAAAGAGTATAAAAGTATGAAAATACTGCAAATACTGATGCAAATACTGCCAATTGTGTAGTTATGATTGTCTTTAGGCTTGCCATCCTTCCACTTGCAAGTGGTAAGTGATATGCGCTGGGATCACACACACAGCGGCTCAGTCCCGAAAACACTGCTAGTGTGCTTCACTCGCGCGCTGTGTGAGCTGCGCAGGGCCGGAGTGCGCACCCTCCAGAGGGCACTCGCTGTTCACGGCGGAGTGATTTGGAGCGCAGGATGCCTGCGGAGCCGAGCGTATCCGTGTATTGGTGTTGCTGTGTGCACGCAAATCGTGTATTGGTGTTGCTGTGTGCACACTAATCGTTTTAAAAACGTTAATCTGATGATCCGCTGATACGGTCTAATGTAAACATGGGCTTAGACCAGGGGTTTTCAAAGTGTGGGAGAGTCAGCCCCCCCTCAGAGAGCAAATAAACAACAGCGCCCCTCCCCCCCTACAATGTTCCATTCGTATTTTAAAAAAATGGTTGTTGTACACATTTTTATTTTTTTCTTTTACACATTTTAAACATCTCATAGCATCGTTAGCTAGCACCTCTTGGCAGACAACACACTGTGGCAGTGGAGCATCTTCAGATCCAGTCCATGAAAATCCAAACTTTAAATAATCGTGGTCATACTTCCTTCTTTTTTCAGTCTCCCCAGGATTCCGCGGGCCTTTTTTGTAATTGCTGCAGGCTAAAATGTCTGATGTTGCGGGGGGTTTTCCAAAAAATTGCGATGAAAGTTGCGGTTGTTTTTTAGGTTTTTGTTGCGATTACATTGCGGGAGGAAGTGAAAGTTGCAAGAAATTGTTGCGATTTTCTCTTTTTGTGATTAAAATTGAGTGATATGTTAAATATTAAAAAGTTATTACTGAAAAACTACTGATTAAAAAAACAAAGACACTGAGAAATGGTGCTATAAACAACTTTACCAATATAAAAGATTACCAGGACTACAAAAATGCAGAAAAATAGGCTTTACTGATCCAAATGCACCTGTTGGTTCAGAAGTTAAAGTGCATAGAAGCTCACAGCACAACATGAAGTTACCTTAAAATATAATATAAATGCCTCAGCTTTCATGTAAGAAAGTCAAGTAAGACTCGCACATGCAGTGTTGCCAGATACTGCTGACGTTTTCCATCCCAAAATATGTTCAAAACCTGCCAAAATGCACTTGAAACCGCCCAATCTGGCAACACTGCGCGCATGCTGCTTCTCTTGAACGTATACACAGAAGTAAGGCGGAAGGTAGTTTGTCGATGTCACCTCAAGACAACGCCAACGATTGGTCAAATTTGCGGGAAGGTTGCGGTGATTGGATATAATTGCAACACCGCCCTGAATTCGCGGGGATTGGTTGAATTTGCGTTGAAGTTGCAAACATCGCGAAATCCTGGAGGGTCTGTTTTTTTTGCTTGGCCCAGACTCTGTCTCCTCACTCACTGTAGCTTTAGGTACTAAAAATCGGTCTATTTTGTCTCTGGCAAAGGCTAGCTGAAGTTCGCTAAATGTCCGCAATAGTAACTTATTCTGGTTTATTTTTCCTCATGTTGCGCCCCCCCTGAAGAACTCTGGCGCCCCCCAGGGGAGGCACGCCACACACTTCGAAAAGCCCTGATTTAGACCAACTCCAACAGTGATTATGAACGTTGGTTTGTACAAATTTTTTTTTGAATGCAGTGTATTAGGGGTTGTTATACAATCAGGGTACAAAGTTTGTGTCACAGGGGTCCAAAATTCAAATTGATTCAAACTGGTTCTTGTACCAGTTTTTTAAGTGAAGGACAAGTTAAAGAACAGATTTCAGGTAATTTTTTGACATACACTACCGTTCAAAAGTTTGGGGTCACCCAGACAATTTTGTGTTTTCCATGAAAAGTCACACTTTTATTTACCACCATAAGTTGTAAAATGAATAGAAAATATAGTCAAGACATTTTTCTGGCCATTTTGAGCATTTAATCGACCCCACAAATGTGATGCTCCAGAAACTCAGGTGGGATTTACATTAGACCATATCAGTGGATCATCAGATTAACGTTTTTAAAACGATTAGCGTGCACACAGCAACGCCAATACACGATTCGCGTGCACACAGCAACGCCAATACACGGATACGCTCGGCTCCGCAGGCATCCTGCGCTCCAAATCACTCCGCCCTGAACAGCGAGTGCCCTCTGGAGGGTGCGCACTCCGGCCCTGCGCAGCTCACAGAGCGCGTGAGTGAAGCACACGAGCAGTGATTCGGGACTGAGCCGCTGTGTGTGTGATCCTAGTGCATATCGGGCATGCGCGTCACTTACCACTTGCAAGTGGAAGGATGGCAAGCCTAAAGACAATCATAACTACACAATGGGCAGTATTTGCATCAGTATTTGCAGTATTTTCATACTTTTATACTTTTTAATGAAAGGTGATACAAGGCGGAAGTCCGCGCCGTTTTTCAGCAGTCGCGTCACATGACCAACGCCAGCGAATCAGGAAGGTGGATGTCACAGTGACGGTGTCCACTGACGACGCCAGCTAGAGCTCAGCACAGCGTATCCGCGTATTCTCAATGTTTACACAGCACCGGACCAGACACGATCTGGATTGAATACGTGGACTCTGACGGATTCCCGTTTCCCGGCGTTTTAATGTAAACGGACAGTGCATCCACGAAGAAAACGAGACAGATACGGTCTAATGTAAACTTGGCCTGAGGCAATGAGCAAACACACTGTACCATTAGAACAGTGGAGCGATGGTTGCTGGAAATGGGCCTCTATACACCTATGGAGATATTGCACCAAAAACCAGACATTTAGTAGAATTTAGCTAGAATAGTCATTTACCACATTAGCAATGTATAGAGTGTATTTCTGATTAGTTTAAAGTGATCTTCATTGAAAAGAACAGTGCTTTTCTTTCAAAAATAAGGACATTTCAAAGTGACCCCAAACTTTTGAACGGTAGTGTATGTGTATGGTAGTTTTGTGTAATCTGCTATAAGATAAAGAAAATTAAGTGTAGCTTTAAGCAGGGCTGGGAGAAACAAATGAAGTGATTCTCGGAGAGGAAATTTTTTTTGACAATTCAGAATCCACTACTTCCATAGTGCTTTTAAATATAAGGCTGTAAGCTTTGTGTTAGTTGTCTCTAATATTTATGTCCCAATATCTTGACCACATTTTAGGATGAAAATAATCAATTTAGATACGTGTTATTTTATATTGAAAAATTAGCTGTCTCGGAGAGGACATTTTTTTCACACAATTACATACTAATTTGATCAAAATAGTCTGAAAACTTACTGGCATTCAACATTAAAACTTAACTATGTTTCCAATGATATGGAACCAAATATGTGTTTTATGGTATAAAGAATGATTTAAGTGCATCCCTTTTGGAGCTACCTGTGGTCAAAAAAGCACTTTTTCTAAATGACGAGTAATTTTGCTAAATATGACATATATTGTCATACATTCACCAAAAATAACGTTATGACCAATTTTTTTTTTTTGCATGGTAAATAGGCTACAATAACAGGGCTACAATAAACAACCAAGTTTATTTAGTCAAGCCTTTTGATATTGAAGATAAGTGTTAAATGTGATTTTTAGCTTGCGTACCCTGATTGTAAAACAACCCTTAGGACAGTGAAGAGTGAAGAATGTTTAATGCCAGGCTCGGTGGGCTCTTTCTTTCAGACAGCTGCGAGTTTTTGGTGAGCCAATTTGTATTTACAACCAATACGACAGCAGGTAAAATAAATTTATGCAAAATTGACCGACTCAAATGTAGTTTGACACGCCACACTGATTTAAAATAAGACTGTACACGTGCAATGCTGTATCTGTATATAATACAGTAATCAGATCATTGGGCGAAACAGCGACTTCGAATACAAATTCGCTTCGATTTACTAGCTTTCTAAGTAGATAGTTTAATTGTGAGGTCTTTTATAAAATATTTAATGTCTTGTGGAGGAAATATAAACCACATGAATAATTAAACGATGCATAGCGGGTATTTAAAAAAAGATAAAGAGACGTAGCTCTTGACAACGGCTCAAAACTTACTGCTACTAGTACATTATACTGAGCATTCAAACAGAAACCTAACAATTAAGAAAAAATAATGTGTAACACTTACGATATACTTCGCTGCATATTTAATGAAAAGTAAAATCTCTTCAGAATATTAAGCTTTCAATAAATTCTCACTCTAGAATACTTTCATAAATGGAAGTGGATAAATATGCGCGAATAATTCGGCGCCAAAGTTACATCACACGCAAGGGCGCGCGTACACCAGCAAAGAGTGAGGAGCGCCACCTGCTGGACTGGGGGAATCTTCTGCTCCTTTGGGGTTTTATGGCAGCTGGCATCCACAGTGTTGCACCTAAAGTCAAAGAGACTCACTTTAAAGTAATCAATAAGAGAAGATTTAAATTTGTCGTTGATTTGTGCATCTTTTGTAATTCTGATGACGAAACCCTGGAGCATTTGTTCTTTTCATGTCATTGGACTCAACTTTTTTTTGGTTGAATATCAGCAACTGGTTCTCTCTCTAGCCGCTTTATCCTGTTCTACAGGGTCGCAGGCAAGCTGGAGCCTATCCCAGCTGACTACGGGCGAAAGGCAGGGTACACCCTGGACAAGTCACCAGGTCATCACAGGGCTCAGACCAAGGCCGGATTAACTATATGGGCCTGCGGCACAGTGCCCAGGGGCACCAACCACTCACAGCCAGTGGGGGGGGCACCACATGACAGAAAATTTTAAAATATTTTTCGTGAATGTTTGTACATTTAAAATGGTTATACACTTGACATTGTTAAATTGCATGTCATACTTCACTGTAAGAAATATGAACATGAAAGAAATGAGCTCTATAAATCTCTCAGAATGGTTAATCATCACAATTTCACTTTACCTGGTTTATTAGGGAGAGCATCAAGTCACATGTATTGTTACATTATCAAATTTCTGAAAGAGTCAGAATTAGCTAAAAGAATATGAGGTTCCCCCCTTTATATCGTCTGTTCCACACTCCAGCCCAGCAGGCGGCGGTAATGCACCTTTAAGTTGGTTTGCCAACCGCCATAAAACCTTAAAGAAGAAGAAGTAACGCAACACTGTAGATTTTTTTTGAAAGTGGGTTTTTTTTGTATTTTATTTATACAAGAACACAACAATACAATACAACCTCTCGTAGAGGAAAAAAACCCATATTTCACAGACTTGTTTTAAATAGTACAAACAGCAAAAAACAAAACAAAAACTAGGGGGCATAATAATATTTATTTTATTAAAAAGGGGGGGGGGCTACACCATACAACTGGAAATAGGTTAAAACAGCAATGACTTAGAAATCTGATAAGAAATACTTCCAGCCACTTTCCAGTCTTTTAAACTAAGTAATACAGAATAGTACAATTTGAATTCGTTCATAAAACAGGAAAATGAGGGTTTCTTTCCTCTCCATTTGTTACAATGGATGTGATATTTGGCTAAAAGTAAGACTATGTTAACAATATTGGAGTTAGATAGGCTTAAATTATCCATATAAAATAAAATGTGAGTAATACTTAATGAAGGAATATTATGTTTAAGAGAGAACCAGTTGCTGGTGACTCTAAATTGACCGTAGGTGTGAATGTGAGTGTGAATGGTTGTCTGTGTCTATGTGTCAGCCCTGTGATGACCTGGCGACTTGTCCAGGGTGTACCCCGCCTTCCACCTGTAGTCAGCTGGGATAGGCTCTAGCTTGCCTGCGACCCTGTAGAAAAGGATAAAGCGGCTAGAGATAATGAGATGAGATGAGACATTATAAGGCCTATTTTAAAAGGCGGCACGGTGGTGTAGTGGTTAGCGCTGTCGCCTCACAGCAAAAAGGTCCAGGTTCGAGCCCCGTGGACGGCAAGGGCCTTTCTGTGTGGAGTTTGCATGTTCTCCCCGTGTCCGCGTGGGTTTCCTCCGGGTGCTCCGGTTTCCCCCACAGTCCAAAGACATGCAGGTTAGGTTAACTGGAGACTCTAAATTGACCGTAGGTGTGAATGTGAATGGTTGTCTGTGTCTATGTGTCAGCCCCATGATGACCTGGCGACTTGTCCAGGGTGTACCCCGCCTTCCGCCCGTAGTCAGCTGGGATAGGCTCCAGCTTGCCTGTGACCCTGTAGAACAGGATAAAGTGGCTAGAGATAATGAGATGAGATATATATGTGTGTGTGTGTGTGTGTGTGTGTGTGTGTGCATGCATATATATATATACACACATATAAAAGTTTCTGTTATCAAATTCTATTCAGAATGTTTTAATTGGTTAGCGCTGTCGCCTCACAGCAAGAAGGTCCGGGTTCGAGCCCCGTGGCCGGCGAGGGCCTTTCTGTGCGGAGTTTGCATGTTCTCTGCGTGGGTTTCCTCCGGGTGCTCCGGTTTCCCCCACAGTCCAAAGACATGCAGGTTAGGTTAACTGGTGACTCTAAATTGACCGTAGGTGTGAATGTGAGTGTGAATGGTTGTCTGTGTCTGCTCTGCTGATTCCAGATGGCCACAGTATTCACAGTTTCCGGTTGTGTTGCATTACTGCCATCTTCAGGTTTTTACTATATTCTTGTCATGGTATGTAGTATATACTTATTTTTGTAATTAAATATTTATATAGATATTTATGAAGTATATATATATATATATATATATATATATATATATATATATATATGGTATGTAGTATATATTTATTTTTGTAATTATATATTTATATAGATATTCATGAAGTGTATATATGGTATATATTTTTATAGGTGTATTAATGTAGTTTGGATTTCGGGGTAGTTAAAAAGGGGTGGGAAATTAAAAAAGTATTGTACTTCTTCCCACTCCTTTTTCGAACAATGTGCGGTGTTTTGTAACGTCTTAGCTCTTTATGTTATTTTATTTATTTTTTTAATTTCTCGTTTTCTTTCTTTTGTATGTACAAATAGTTACATACATTTTTTATACATGTTCGAAATAAAAATAAATTCATTCATTCATTCATTTCATGTCGTTTTTCCAGTCCAGTTGTTCTTAAAAATGTAGTCATTTCCTCCCTTCGGCAGTATCTCCATACTTTAGTATACTTTTAATGTTGCTCTCTACCCATCCTATTTTCTGTAGCTCTGTCATCATTGCTTGCCTCTCAGATCTAAATTTCTTGCATGATGTAAAAATATGCTCAACTGTCTCAGCTTCATGGTATTAATCACAGAGACCTATTGGATGTTTTCTCATGATGTTAAGTGTACTGTTAAGATTACTGTGTCCAATCCTCAATCTGCTTATTATTATTTGCTCTTTCCGGTTTGACCCCCTACTTGTCAAAATACCTACTTTATTTTTGATTGAGTGCAAATGTTTCCCTTTTGTTTTGTTATCCCATAACTGTTGCCACTGTTGATTTACCTTTCTCCACACTATGCTCCCCCCCCCCCCCCGATTAATTTTGATAATTTGATGCTCACTTCAACAGTTTCTTTTTTGATTGCTTCTTTTGCAAGTTTGTCCACTTTCTCGTTCCCCTGGATGCCTATATAAGCTGGGACCCAAATGAATGTAATATTTTCCCTTGATTAACCAATCTTCAATTGGTAAACAAGATTTCTTACAGCAAATCTTGATGATTTCTGGTTGAACCTGTCTTAATGCTCATAAGTGCTGACATAGAATCACTACATATTACAGTTTATCTCCATTGGTTTGGCTCATTTCTTGAAACAGAAATTACATTCTCAAAATAACATGGACAAACCTCCAAAGCACTTGGCAATTGTTCATAACAGAATTGAATTTCTCATTCCTTTCATGGCGGCGCGTTGGTGTAGTGGTTAGCGCTGTTGCCTCACAGCAAGAAGGCCCGGGTTCGAGCCCCGTGGCCGACGAGGGCCTTTCTGTGCGGAGTTTGCATGTTCTCCCTGTGTCTGTGTGTGTTTTCTCCAGGTGCTCCGGTTTCCCCCACAGTCCAAAGACACGCAGGTTAGATTAACTGGTGACTCTAAATTGACCGTAGGTGTGAATGGTTGTCTGTGTCTATGTGTCAGCCCTGTGATGACCTGGCGACTTGTCCAGGGTGTACCCCGCCTTTCGCCCGTAGTCAGCTGGGATAGATTCCAGCTTGCCTGCGACCTGTAGAAGGATAAAGCGGCTAGAGATAATGAGATGAGATGAGATTCATTTCATCAAATTGCAAATGTCTTAGTACATGTCTCACTGTCTCAGTACATCTTTGCAAATGATTAAGTACAGGTACCCTACAGTTAGCACAATTTCCAAGTGAATAGATCTTGTTGATCTAAACTGATGTTGATTCTCAGTCTAATGGTTGTTCTCTCCAAAACATATCAGGATCATTTCATTGTATAAATTATCACATGCACAATAGTCTCTTCAATTGTCAAAATAAGTCAAGAACATAATACCATGAATACCATATATGAATCTATTGGAACATTTGATGAATTGATTACAGTAATTGACAGTCAGGTCAATTACTACAACCCCGATTCCAAAAAAGTTGGGACAAAGTACAAATTGTAAATAAAAACGGAATGCAATAATTTACAAATCTCAAAAACTGATCTTGTATTCGCAATAGAACATAGACAACATATCAAATGTCAAAAGTGAGATATTCTGAAATTTCATGCCAAATATTGGCTCATTTGAAATTTCATGACAGCAACACATCTCAAAAAAGTTGGGACAGGGGCAATAAGAGGCTGGAAAAGTTAAAGGTACAAAAAAGGAACAGCTGGAGGACCAAATTGCAACTCATTAGGTCAATGGCAATAGGTCATTAACATGACTGGGTATAAAAAGAGCATCTTGGAGTGGCAGTGGCTCTCAGAAGTACCGTAAAGATGGGAAGAGGATCACCAATCCCCCTAATTCTGTGCCAACAAATAGTGGAGCAATATCAGAAAGGAATTCGACAATGTAAAATTGCAAAGAGTTTGAACATATCATCATCTACAGTGCATAATATCATCAAAAGATTCAGAGAATCTGGAAGAATCTCTGTGCGTAAGGGTCAAGGCTGGAAAACCATACTGGGTGCCTGTGATCTTCGGGCCCTTAGACGGCAATGCATCACATACAGGCATGCTTCTGTATTGGAAATCACAAAATGGGCTCAGGAATATTTCCAGAGAAGATTTTCTGTGAACACAATTCACTGTGCCATCCGCCGTTGCCAGGTAAAACTCTATAGTTCAAAGAAGAAGCCGTATCTAAACATGATCCAGAAGTGCAGACATCTTCTCTGAGCCAAGGCTCATTTAAAATGGACTGTGGCAAAGTGGAAAACTGTTCTGTGGTCAGACGAATCAAAATTTGAAGTTCTTTATGGAAATCAGGGACGCAGTGTCATTCAGACTAAAGAGGAGAAGGATGACCCAAGTTGTTATCAGCGTTCAGTTCAGAAGCCTGCATCTCTGATGGTACGGGGTTGCATTAGTGTGTGTGGCATGGGCAGCTTACACGTCTGGAAAGACACCATCAATGCTGAAAGGTATATCCAGGTTAAGGGTGTGTGGTGGTGGAATAGGGGGAAGAGGCCGAGGAGCACGAAGACACCATGCTGTCCCGAATGAAATCCGGGCCACAATTATAGACCATGTTATCAAACATTGCCTCACAATGGCAGAGGCAGGTCACCGAGTACAGCCTAATGTGCCTCGCTCTACAGTCTCCTCCATCATTCAAACCTTTCGCAGGGAAAACAGGTACGTACTCAGTCAATGATGGAATTATATGTTGTATAGGACAGGACACTGCATAAAGCAAGAAATTTATTTACTCATTTACCTATTCATTTTGTGTGTGTGTGTGTGTGTGTGTGTGTGTGTGTGTGTGTGTGTGTGTGTGCGTGTGTGTTATAAGCCTACAGTAATATCTTACCTCAATGGGATGTTATGATACTAAAAATGACAAGAAAAATACTGGAGAAAATAAACTATGTAATTATTGATGATACAGTTTACAGTAGTATTCCAGTCACTGTGCAGTGATGCATTAGAATTGTGGTAAAGTTACTGTAAGTAAAACAACAATACAATTACATTGGTAACTCATTCTGTAAGAAATACATAAGGCAAGGGCGGCACGGTGGTGTAGTGGTTAGCGCTGTCGCCTCACAGCAAGAAGGTCTGGGTTCGAGCCCCGTGGCCGGCGAGGGCCTTTCTGTGTGGAGTTTGCATGTTCTCCCCATGTCCACGTGGGTTTCCTCCGGGTGCTCCGGTTTCCCCCACAGTCCAAAGACATGCAGGTTAGGTTAACTGGTGACTCTAAATTGACCGTAGGTGTGAGTGTGAATGGTTGTCTGTGTCTATGTGTCAGCCCCATGATGACCTGGCGACTTGTCCAGGGTGTACCCTGCCTTTCGCCCATAGTCAGCTGGGATAGGCTCCAGCTTGCCTGCGACCCTGTAGAACAGGATAAAGCGGCTAGAGATAATGAGATGAGAAGTTGTAAAATGAATAGAAAATATAGTCAAGACATTTTTCTGGCCATTTTGAGCATTTAATCGACTCCACAAATGTGATGCTCCAGAAACTCAATCTGCTCAAAGGAAGGTCAGTTTTATAGCTTCTCTAAAGAGCTAAACTGTTTTCAGCTGTGCTAACATGATTGTACAAGGGTTTTCTAATCATCCATTAGCCTTCTGAGGCAATGAGCAAACACATTGTACCATTAGAACACTGGAGTGATAGTTGCTGGAAATGGGCTTCTATACACCTATGTAGATATTGCACCAAAAACCAGACATTTGCAGCTAGAATAGTCATTTACCACATTAGCAATGTATAGAGTGTATTTCTGATTAGTTTAAAGTGATCTTCATTGAAAAGAACAGTGCTTTTCTTTCAAAAATAAGGAAATTTCAAAGTGACCCCAAACTTTTGAACGGTAGTGTACATGTAAGTCAGTTACTGGTTGTCTATCATTATAACCTGCAGTGGTTCCCAAACTTTTTTGGCTTCGGTACCCCCTTTACCTGATTTCTGAATCCAAGTATTTGCTTTATCTGACTTCAACATTTTGCCTAAAAACTGCAACAGAAAACTGTAGCTTACTGTATGACACAATTCTCATTATAATCCTTATTTTGAAGAATATAACATACGATAAGAAAAGGGGTCAAGGAGCTGCAATTAGTGCCTCCCAAGCAGATCTATCTAATACTGTGGGTTTTACTGTAACATTTCAGTAAGTCTAGTCATTGATGATTTCCCCCTCCCCTTTCTGTCAAATACCCCCTGTAGTACCTCTGCATAGGCCTATCCCTAGGGGTACATGTACCCCAGGTTTGGAACCACTGGAGTAGTGGCCAGTAGTATATTGAACTTGTGAAGGAGAACATAGAACATTCCTATGGAATTGTCTGTTACTGTAGTGTATGACTCTTCTGTATGACTGATTTGATGTTTTTTTTTTACTCTGTTGTAGAGAATAATGGCATTGGAAGGAAATGAGACCCCTCACATCCTTGTGTTTGTGGATGAAGCTGGCTTCAACCTGGCCAAGGGCCGAAGACGTGGCCGTAATATTATTGGCCATCGGGCCATGGTGGATGTCCCAGGCCAGCGAGGGGGCAATACAGGGGCGTCACTAGGCCTTTTTTACTGGGGCACATGCCCCAGTAAAAATCAGCTGTGCCCCAGTAAGAAAATGTTGAAAGATTTTCATAACAAACTAGTTTCTTTGGCAGATCATTTCACTACTACAAGTTGTAGGACAGAGTGTGTTTCAAACTTCTATCGCCTCTTCTTTCTAACTAATTTTCTGATTGGTCTGGGAGATTCTCACTGTAAACATAGCATGCGTGCGGCGTGCCATGAGTCCATTTAGCCTACTGGAGAGAACAGTCTACTCTTTGGATGAGTTGGAGAACGGGCTCTGCTCTGGATGAGTTAAGGTAGCGCGAAGTTTTTGCAACAAAACTAAGCAAACCATATTCTAACAAACCCATTAAACTACATCGAATTAAACGATATTAAATTACTTTTCCAGATGGATATCAGACAATTCTTCTCATGAAGCAGAGACAGGGGCAGGGAAACAGTGACAGATGAGGAGAGTGAGAGAGGTAAGATTAAGGTTGTAGGCTATGTGCTAGTCAGTCATAACTAACCAGCTGCATAATGATTGAAAAAAACAGGCATTAGCCTACACTATACTGTTTAAGAAATGAAATGACAAGTTGAAATGTTCCTTGGTTAACTTTTTCCCCTAAATTGCTTCTTTACTCTTGTGGAATGTAATACAAATGCATAATAGAAAACTTGAATCAAATACATAACAAAATTAGTTAGGTTATTCAGCTGTTTAGCTGTTCCATGAAATGTTTGGCAGGTTTACTGCATATGAAAGACAATAGAGTATGTTTAAATAAACATCTTAATGCATTCTTGAACAGACTCCCTTTTTAACTTTACCAGTAGATCAGGAACGTTAAGGTGCTTTGTGCGGGGGGGGGGGCATTTTGTGTGTGTGTGTGGGGGGGGGGGGGGGGGGGGGGGGGGAGTAAAGCTTAATTCCTAGTGACGCCCCTGGGGCAATATAACCGTGTGTTGCCATTTCTGAGAATGGTGTGGCCACTCTCATCCCCAGTCTTGGCCCATACAATACACAGAAGCTCCTCATCTTCTTGGACTGCCTTTATTCTGATTGGATCCCTGAAAATGAGAGCGGTCTCATAGGGCCTCACCTACCAAACTATGTCATTGTGTGGGACAATGTGAATTTCCACCGTGGCCCGCTCATCAGGGCTTGGTTCACTACTCATCCAAGGATGGTCATGGTGTTCCTACCACCTTACTCTCCTTTCCTCAATCCTATTGAGGAGTTTTTCTCCGCTTGGAGGTGGAGTGTGTATGAGTATCAGGCTCAAGATCAGAGGTCCCTGCTCCATCAGGGTTTCCCATACATAGACCATTGTGTGGTGCAGCGCCACACAATGGATTCCTATCGCCACACAATCGGACTCGCGATTTTGAAAAAAAAAAATTCCGTTGCGTATCATTCCGTTCATTCATAGTGCTCTTTCTTCTCGTTCGCGCGCGTGCACACACCCACACAGAGAGAGAGAGAGAGACGAAGAGGCGTGTACACAGGCCTGCCATTGCGCATATACCCGGACTGCAAGTAGGCCTGTTAGGCTAATTAAAAATAACGCAGCCTTCCCGATTCGCCTTCTGACCCCTTATTTTAAAAGGTAGCCTACGTCATGCTCGTGATGAGCTTTATCATAGCCTTCTTGGCTTACATGAAATGGACATCCCTGAGTCAGGCTATAAACCAATTTTGATGCATACAATAGCAGCTTGACGTGAGGAACCGGCCTTATTGCATTATCCCGTTTATCCCGCTTCAGCATTCATGCAAGTTATTAATAATGGCTTGACATTCACAATAAATAAGGATTTCCCACTAGCCTAAATAAAATGTTGTTATACTCGCGGGGATGCCTACTTGATGCTATCTGAAGCATAAAATCTGAATATTTAAAGAAACATCTTTATTAGCTTTATTGGTGAAGTACAGTTAGGTCCATATATATTTGGACACTGACACAAATTTTTTTTTTTACCTGTTTACTGAAACATATTCAAGTTATAGTTATATAATGGACATGGACATAAAGTCCAGACTTTCAGCTTTCATTTGAGGGTATCCACATTAAAATTGGATGAAGGGTTTAGGAGTTTCAGTTCCTTAACATGTGCCACCCTGTTTTTAAAGGGACCAAAAGTAATTGGACAATTGACTCAAAGGCTATTTAATAGGCAGGTGTGGGCAATTCCTTCATTATGTCATTCTCAGTTAAGCAGATAAAAGACCTGGAGTTGATTTGTGGTGTGGTGCTTGCATTTGGAAGATTTTGCTGTGAAGAAAACATGCGGTCAAAGGAGCTCTCCATGCAGGTGAAACAAGCCATCCTTAAGCTGCGAAAACAGAAAAAAAAACATCCAAGAAATTGCTACAATATTAGGAGTGGCAAAATCTACAGTTTGGTACATCCTGAGAAAGAAAGAAAGAAAGAAAGAAAGAAAGAAAGAAAGAAAGAAAGAAAGAAAGAAAGAAAGAAAGAAAGCACTGGTGAACTCATCAATGCAAAAAGACCTGGACGCCCACAGAAGACAACAGTGGTGGATGATCGCAGAATAATTTCCATGGTGAAGAGAAACCCCTTCACAACAGCCAACCAAGTGAACAACACTCTCCAGGAGGTAGGCATATTAATATCCAAATCTACCATAAAGAAAAGACTGCATGAAAGTAAATACAGAGGGTTCACTGCATGGTGCAAGCCACTCATAAGCCTCAAGAATAAAAAGGTTAGATTGGACTTTGCTAAAAAACATCTAAAAAAGCCAGCACAGTTCTGGAAGAACATTCTTTGGACAGATGAAACCAAGATCAACCTCTACCAGAATGATGGAAAGAAAAAAGTATGGCGAAGGTGTGGTACAGCTCATGATCCAAAGCATACCACATCATCTGTAAAACACGGCGGAGGCAGTGTGATGGCTTGGGCATGCATGGCTGTTAGTGGCACTGGGTCACTATTGATGATGTGACACAGGACAGAAGCAGCCGGATGAATTCTGAGGTATTCAGAGACATACTGTGTGCTCAAATGCAGCCAAACTGATTGGTCGGCGTTTCATAATACAGATGGACAATGACCCAAAACATAAAGCCAAAGCAACCCAGGAGTTTATTAAAGCAAAGAAGTGGAATATTCTTGAATGGCCAAGTCAGTCACCTGATCTCAACCCAATTGAGCATGCATTTCACTTGTTAAAGACTAAACTTCAGACAGAAAGGCCCACAAACAAACAGCAACTGAACACTGCTGCAGTAAAGGCCTGGCAGAGCATTAAAAAGAAGGAAACACAGCATCTGGTGATGTCCATGAGTTCAAGACTTCAGGCAGTCATTGCCAACAAAGGGTTTTTAACCAAGTATTAGAAATGAACATTTTATTTACAATTATTTAATTTGTCCAATTACTTTTGAGCCCCTGAAATGAAGGGATTGTGTTTAAAAAATGCTTTAGTTCCTCACATTTGTATGCAATCATTTTGTTCAACCCACTGAATTAAAGCTGAAAGTCTGAACTTCAACTGCATCTGAATTGTTTTGTTCAAAATTCATTGTGGTAATGTACAGAACCAAAATTAGAAAAATGTTGTCTCTGTCCAAATAGTTATGGACCTAACTGTAGATAAACCATCACTGATACGCACACACACTGGCAGTTGATTCACCCACTCCTCCTCTCCACGCATACTGCTCGAGGGCTATCAAGGGGAAAACCCAATGCTGTGTGATATTTAGCACAGAGAAGACGGTCAACGATATCTGGAGTCTACCAAAGGTTAGTATGATGTACTGTGCTCAAACACACCTGCCCAGTATGTAACTCAGAAAAGGTAGCCTTATGCTAGCTTTATGAACTGCTAACCTTATAATGTTATCAATATTGAACATCCAGCTGTCAGCCTATAACGTTGGAAACGCAGCAAACAATGTGATAAAGATAAAATGTGGTAGTTGAGATAGGCTAATAATAACTTCGTATTTATTTGACTATTATAATTTCATTGACTCTCAATGTTTGCTGCTTTAACCCAGATGAGTATTGAACCTCCAGCTTGTTTTTTGCAATTTATTCCTTGAATGTCAACTAAAGAATGATTGAAAGATTGCCACCAAAAAGGCAAAAAACTAAGGTAAAAACTAAACTTTAACTTCAATTTTGGTGAGTAATTTTCATAAATTTAAAAGACAGGTTTTCCACCAACATCAAGCCCAGCAAACTAATGGCCTGCCCTGTAATGTAAAGTTGGGTCGAGGAATGAAACCAGGCAGGGTTCTGGTAAAAATTGTTTTAGCTGTCTTCTCTTAAAGAACTTAAAAGAATTTAGATTGAATTGAATAATCTCAAATGCTTCTTGTAGCTTTAAAATAGTCCCAGCAGGTGACTCTGAAGAAAAATACTGTGTTTGAACACCGCCCACTGTATACACTTTGCATACACCCCAATGACCGACTCCACCGACCGCCATGACACCACCGCGCACGATTCCCTCATCGGCACAGTGGAGCACCACAAATTGCTACCTGGTCTGTGGGAAACACTGTCCATGCAATGGACGCTGTGTGTGAAGATATTACAGGAGATCAGTGTAGGGGATGGTTGCAATGTGCACGCTGTTTCTTCCCTCGTTGCATCGCAAGGGAGAATATACGCTGTGATGTGGACGAGAATCTGTGGCCAGACAGACAGCTTTGGCTGGACAGGAGATAAACAGATAAATATTTGGGAGTACATGACAAAGAGTTTTGCTCAACTGTGTTGTGGCCAGTTAGAACTATTTGGATGTTAGAAAACCCATGTGTAGATATGGAAATACCATATTTGGTATTTGGCCAGGAGGGTGAGGAGGAGTTTGGTATGTGGCCAGGAGGGTGAGGAGGATGGCCAGGAGGGCGAGGACGATGGCCAGGAGAGAGAGGATGAGGACAGAGACCAGTGAATAAGTGTTAGTTGTGAAACTCCAGCTTTATTTACAGCACTGTAGGCTTTTTGTTTGTGTTTATATTACAGTATATTATGCTGTATACATTTTCTTTTTACTCTGATGTATGGAAGTTACTTTGTGTGTGAATAATAATGGTTACAATTTCCTTGGCCCCTGTGATGACCTGGCGACTTGTCCAGGGTGTACCCCGCCTTTCGCCCATAGTCAGCTGGGATAGGCTCCAGCTTGCCTGCAACCTGGATAAAGCGGCTAGAGATAATGAGATGAGAATTTCCTTGGCAGTATGAGTGCAATGTGTGATGTCAAACCTTGGAGGCTACTCTTACCATAAAATCCCTTTTTCCCCCCCAATTTTATACACAATTGTATTCTGTTAGCTAGACAAAAAAAATAGTACAGTAACCATTGTCAATGAAGGACTGGGCTAAGACTGAGAGGTGGACATGAGGGATATTTCAATTGTCCTCTGCCCAGTGGCGGCTGGTAGTCTTTCAAACAGGGGAGGCTGGTCGGTTACGATATTTCCAGATTTTAAAAGAAAAAAGAAAAAACACATCAATTTTGCCCATACTCTTGCCTCTGATCTGGCTGATTGTTGGCAGGGTCACAAACTGTGAAATAACAGGTTCTTTTGGCCCATTAGCCTACTGTCCAATATACATGATGGTGGTGTTGGGGGGGTATATTTTAACATTTTATATTTTAAAATTGTGGCATGGGGCGGCACGGTGGTGTAGTGGTTAGCGCTGTCGCCTCACAGCAAGAAGGTCCTGGGTTCGAGCCCCGGGGCCAGCGAGGGCCTTTCTGTGTGGAGTTTGCATGTTCTCCCCGTGTCCGCGTGGGTTTCCTCCGGGTGCTCCGGTTTCCCCCACAGTCCAAAGACATGCAGGTTAGGTTAACTGGTGACTCTAAATTGACCGTAGGTGTGAATGTGAGTGTGAATGGTTGTCTGTGTCTATGTGTCAGCCCTGTGATGACCTGGCGACTTGTCCAGGGTGTACCCTGCCTTTCGCCCGTAGTCAGCTGGGATAGGCTCCAGCTTGCCTGCGACCCTGTAGAAGGATAAAGCGGCTAGAGATAATGAGATGAGATGAGAAAATTGTGGCATGTTGTTTAAAAATTGATCATTATTGAAAGCAGCTCTTTGTCAGGAACCTCAGCAGTAACAGCAGAGTGTTCTGGAATAGGCACAAGCACTGACCTTGGGGAGCCAAACATAGAGCTGGGTGCCACACATTTCATTCAATGACACTTTCCCTATATTTTACTTATTTTGACTGAGAAATGTTTTATTGACAATTTTATTCACAATTCACTTTTAATCCAGGTTTGTAGTATGAAATGTTCTTGGCTGTGTTTTTGTTTAAAAATGTTTTCCAAATTGTAGCTGTGTTTAATTCATATCCAGAAAAATATATATTCCAATATAATGTACTCAGCATAAACATTTTAAATAGATTCTATATTTTTGGTCCATCCATGACATATTACTAAAGTAGCCTATTTACTGTTGTTGATGTGGGTCACTTGCTGTTAGCCAATTCACTTTCTTGTACCAGGAGAGCTGAAAGGAACGAGTATTATTCCCTACCTTTTTCACCAAGTCAATTTGAGGCGTTGGTCTACCCTGCTCTTTAATTTTAATTTTTTCCTCGAAAGGAAGACTGGCAAATGGCTTTGCCAAAATTAAATCAACAATGCTTGGCATCCGTGCGCAGCTTTCTTGCTAGCTGACTAGGCCCCTCAAGTTAAAGTTCAGTCACTCAAATAAACGAAATTTCTGGAACTAAGATAGCAAACTTGACAACACTATATTTACACTTTATTTACAATGAAAATATATACAAACTAAAAAAGCTGGTAGAAACCGTATGTAATGAATGAACTCGAAATGTAAGCTGATCTCTTACAATACACCACAGCACTTGCAAATCCGCATGGGACTGAACTGAAATTCACCGCTGCCTGTCTATATTTGAAACGAGCTGTCAATCAAAGAAAATATCCGGCTGCTTTCACCAATCACCAGTCTCCTCGCGGAAACTGCCATGCCCCTCCCACTGTGAGGCTTGGAGTCCGTAGGCGGGCATTTTCGCAGTATTTGTCCAATAATCATCTTGCATTTTGAGATTGAAAAGCGCATAGCTCCCAAATGCCATTGAAGTCCACTGAGGCTGGGAGTCCGTGGGGCGGGCGTTTTCGCAGTATTTGTCCAATAACCGTCTTGCATTTTGATATTGAAAAGCGCATCGCTCCCAAATGCCATTGAAGTCCACTGAGGCTGGGAGTCCGTGGGGCAGGCGTTTTCGCAGTATTTGTCCAATAACCATCTTGCATTTTGATATTGAAAGCGCATAGCTCCCAATTGCCATTGAAGTCCACTGAGGCTGGGCTGCATCGCGCTGTCACGAGGGGGAAAAACTCACGCACACATTAAAGTTATAACGGAATGATTTCGCACTGTAGTTGGGTTGAGCACATATATTTCTATGATTCTGGATCTGAAATAGCAATGTTATAAGGTCGGCTATAACATAAGCCTAGCGCAATTCATCCTACACGATGTTCGTCATTTTTAGAGGAGGCTGAGCCTCCCTCGTTGTCTTAGAGCAATCGCCCGTGCCTCTGCCATAGTGAAAAAACATCTAAACATTTTGACTTGCAGTGCTTACACAATGCCAAAGGGATGATGCATTTTGGGGCATTGACTATATGAGAAAGGAATTTAGTTTTGACACATGAGTGAACTGTTTTGCGAGAGATATGAGCTTTTGCAGGTGAACCATGGTGTTGTGCTGAACCATCCAGGTTATTTTGGCAAAAGCACCAAGAGTGTTGAGAACGTCCGGTCTGTTTCAAGAAATGAGCCAAAGCAATTGAGAAGGATCTTTGCGATTTGGTGGCACTGACTCTTTATATGGGGAAAGGAATTTAGTTTTGAAGCATGAGTGAACAGTTTTGGGAGAGATATGAGCTTTTGCAAGTGAGCTATGATGTTGTGCTGAACTGTAAGACTGTTTTGCCAAATGATCTTAGAGTTTTGAGAATGTAATTTCTTTTTCAAGAAATGAGCCAAACCAATGGAGAAAAACATAATATATTTCTCCAGTCTACCTGTTCAGTCCATTCTAATAACAATATGGCAAACAATTCCACCATATATACACTCAAATCATCTGAAATTATCTTACTAATTTCCACCTGGTAACTGTGCACAATAACTGCAGAACCTGTTGCATCTGTTTCCAAATCCTTTGAACCATCTGTAAAGATCTGAATACTACCCTTATATATTTGGTCCTTATAACTATATTATCCACTGATTAGATCCAAATTCTTATTTGTGAGCTTAAGCCTCAATATTTCCATATCTACACATGGGTTTTCTAACATCCAGATAGTTCTAACTGGCCACAACACAGTTGAGCAAAACTCTGTCATATACTCCCAAATATTTAGCTGTTTATCTCCTGTCCAGCCAAAGCTTTCCTTTTGTGTCTTTTCCTTCTCCCAGCATGATTGCAGAACCTTTTTTGTGGGATGGCTATCTCCATGTCCCCTTAGATTGATCCAGTAGTTGGCTATTAGCTGTTTCTGACGTAATATTAAAGACATTTCACCTGCTTCAATTTGGAGTGCACATACTGGGGAGGTTCTAACTGCTCCTAGACACAGCCTGAGCTTGTATCTTATCTAACTCTGCGATCACAGATTTTGCTGTTGATCCATATGCAATACTTCCATAATCTAGCCTTGATCTAATTAAGGCTACTTAAATATAGTTCAGAGATGTAAAATCAGCTCCCCATTCCAATCCTGCAAAACACCTCATTACATTTATAACTTCCTTGCATTTATTAACAACATATCTGATATGTTCCCTCCATGTTAGTCTCTGATCAAAATAAACTCCCCAACAAAACAAAAACCAATTCATTTCCATATAGTGTTAACTTGTTTTCCATGAGTTATTTTATTGATTGATTGCTTTATTCCGAACAGTAAAGAAAATAAATTAAAAAATAAAAAATGCAATAATCAAAATATAGTCATGAGCAAATGGGATAGCGTAGCCACAAGGCAATAACATAATAATGTTTGGAAAGGATTAGAAAGAAGTAAATAACTTATCAAACCCTAACCCTCTATACGACCACTAATCAAACATCGCTTTCCGCCATAATAAATATATATAAAAGAAAACAAAAGCAACAAACAAAAAAGAAAACCTACCAACATACCAAAACATACCAACATGGTATAATATAGACCAAATCAGTCATGTATATACAGATACTTATTATGCTATACATATACAGTATACACACATATAATACATACATACAGTATATACATATACACATATACGACCCCGATTCCAAAAAAGTTGGGACAAAGTACAAATTGTAAATAAAAACGGAATGCAATAATTTACAAATCTCAAAAACTGATATTGTATTCACAATAGAACATAGACAACATATCAAATGTCGAAAGTGAGACATTTTGAAATTTCATGCCAAATATTGGCTCATTTGAAATTTCATGACAGCAACACATCTCAAAAAAGTTGGGACAGGGGCAATAAGAGGCTGGAAAAGTTAAAGGTACAAAAAAGAAACAGCTGAAGGACCAAATTGCAACTCAACAGGTCAATTGGCAATAGGTCATTAACATGAATGGGTATAAAAAGAGCATCTTGGAGTGGCAGTGGCTCTCAGAAGTAAACATGGGAAGAGGATCACCAATCCCCCTAATTCTGCGCCGACAAATAGTGGAGCAATATCAGAAAGGAATTCAACAATGTAAAATTGCAAAGAGTTTGAACATATCATCATCTACAGTGCATAATATCATCAAAAGATTCAGAGAATCTGGAAGAATCTCTGTGCATAAGGGTCAAGGCCGGAAAACCATACTGGGTGCCCGTGATCTTCGGGCCCTTAGACGGCACTGCATCACATACAGGCATGCTTCTGTATTGGAAATCACAAAATGGGCTCAGGAATATTTCCAGAGAACATTATCTGTGAACACAATTCACCGTGCCATCCGCCGTTGCCAGCTAAAACTCTATAGTTCAAAGAAGAAGCCATATCTAAACATGATCCAGAAGCGCAGACGTCTTCTCTGGGCCAAGGCTCATTTAAAATGGACTGTGGCAAAGTGGAAAACTGTTTTGTGGTCAGACAAATCAAAATTTGAAGTTCTTTATGGAAATCAGGGATGCTGTGTCATTTGGACTAAAGAGGAGAAGGACGACCCAAGTTGTTATCAGCGCTCAGTTCAGAAGCCTGCATCTCTGATGGTATGGGGTTGCATTAGTGCGTGTGGCATGAGCAGCTTACACATCTGGAAAGACACCATCAATGCTGAAAGGTACACTACCGTTCAAAAGTTTGGGGTCACTTTGAAATTTCCTTATTTTTGAAAGAAAATCACTGTTCTTTTCAATGAAGATCACTTTAAACTAATCAGAAATACACTCTATACATTGCTAATGTGGTAAATGACTATTCTAGCTAAATTCTACTAAATGTCTGATTTTTGGTGCAATATCTACATAGGTGTATAGAGGCCCATTTCTAGCAACTATCACTCCAGTGTTCTAATGGTACAATGTGTTTGCTCATTGCCTCAGAAGGCTAATGAATGATTAGAAGCTATAAAACTGACCTTCCTTTGAGCAGATTGAGTTTCTGGAGCATCACATTTGTGGGGTCGATTAAATGCTCAAAATGGCCAGAAAAATGTCTTGACTATATTTTCTATTCATTTTACAACTTATGGTGGTAAATAAAAGTGTGACTTTTCATGGAAAACACAAAATTGTCTGGGTGACCCCAAACTTTTGAACGGTAGTGTATATCCAGGTTCTAGCTCTCCACAGGGCTGTGTGCTGAGCCCCCTCCTGTACTGCCTCTACACCCACGACTGTAGTCCGACCCACAACAACAACAACCTTATCGTCAAGTTTGCTGACAACACCACAGTGGTCGGACTCATCTCAAAGGGAGACAAGGCAGCCTACAGAGAGGAGGTCCTGAAGTTGGCAGCCTGGTGTTCAGAAAATAACCTCGCTCTGAACACCAAGAAAACCAAAGAGCTCATTGTTGACTTCAGGAAGCACAGCACCGACCTAGCCCCCCTCTACATCAACAACGTGTATGTGGAGAGGGTCCACACCTTCCGGTTTCTTGGTGTCCTCATCTCCACCGACATCTCCTGGTCAGCAAACATTACAGCAGTCATTAAGAAGGCTCAGCAGCGGCTACACTTCCTGAGAGTCCTCAGAAAGTACAACTTAAGCTCCAACCTGCTGCTGACCTTCTACCGCTCATCCATCGAGAGCATGCTGATGTACTGTATTACAGTATGGTACGGCAGCTACACTGCTGTAGACAGGGAGAGGCTCCAGAGGGTAGTTAAGGCAGCACAGAAGATCATTGGCTGCCCGCTCCCTTCCCTGATGGACATTTACACCTCCCGCTGCCTTAGCAGAGCTAAGAATATTATCAAGGACAGCTCCCACCCTGGCTTTGATCTGTTCGACCTGTTGCCCTCAGGGAGGCGCTACAGGTGCATCAGGACAAAGACAAATCGATTAAAAAACAGCTTCTTTCCAAAAGCCATAACCGCCCTGAACTTGGATATGCTCTGACTTTATAGTCTATTTATTTTACTATTTTACTAATTTATAATGTGCAGTACTTTTATAAGGTGACTCTCTATGCAATACTTTTATAATGTGCAATACCACACTCCATGATGTGAAACGCAACACATTCACCTCAGGACTGTGCACCTTACACACAACACATACACCTCAGGACTGTGCACCTTACACACAACACATACACCTCAGGACTGTGCACCTTACACACAGCACATTCACCTCAGGACTGTGCACCTTACACACAACACATACACCTCAGGACTGTGCACCTTACACACAACACATACACCTCAGGACTGTGCACCTTACACACAGCACATACACCTCAGGACTGTGCACCTTACACACAACACATACACCTCAGGACTGTGCACCTTACACACAGCACATACACCTCAGGACTGTGCACCTTACACACAGCACATACACCTCAGGACTGTGCACCTTACACACAGCACATACACCTCAGGACTGTGCACCTTACACACAACACATACACCTCAGGACTGTGCACCTTACACACAACACATACACCTCAAGTCTGTGCACCTTAACTTACCTTGGAATACTTCATAATGTGTAATATTTTATCTTATAATGTGACTCTCTCGTGCAATAATTTATAATGTGACTGTCTATAACCGTACATTGCACACAGACAAACAATATATCAAAACGTGCGGCTCGATCGGACTCAGTGTGCTATTACTTTGTTCATCATTCTGTGATTTTTTTCGCAAATTTTCCCATTCATTTCTATGGAATTAATTGAAAAACAACGCACATTTTCAACGTTTTTCAAACATCTGCTGCTCTGGCATGCTTTCACCTAGAGACATGATTCAAACTTTAAAACGTCGACAAACTTCTCCTGTGTGGATCTGGCATTCAACTATTTTGCTAGGTTGTATACTTTTTGTAGCCTAGTAAACTAGACCCACCCGCCTAGCGGCCAAAAATATTTTTGCCTAGCAAATGGGTCTAGCCTCGCACCATATAAACAAAAACACCCCGGGCATCAAATCGTGCCCGCCAATCACAACACAAGGTTTTTGTTTGGATTCTTTGGGCGAGCTTTTGCAGGAGTGACGACAAAGCTGCGCGACGCTGGAGAAAGCACAACAGGAAAGATGGCTACCGCTAGTGAACAGCGCTAGTTTGACTCCGCTTTGGAATCAGTTTTAGAAGAATTAGACTTGGAGTTTTCATTGAAACATGAGCAGGAAGAGGCTCTCCGCTCATTCCTTTTCAAGAAGGACGTTTTCGATGTTTTGCCGACCGGCTATGGCAAAAGTCTGATCTACCAGCTAGCTCCGCTCATAGCCAAAAGGATGGGGCTAGTTTGTGCAGTACGAAGAATTAATAAACAGCTTTGAAACATTACTTTTTGATTATTTCTTATTTTCCCATTATTTTAAATTTAAGGGAAATTATTTCACCAAACACCACTAAATAAAAACTCTCAAAAACAGTTTAAGCAAACCCTTGAAAAACACTTGAAAAAAATAAGAGTGTATGTTAAGTATGTGGTACAGACTCCAAACTTGTGGTCATTATCTCCAAACTTCTTAATATCTAGAACCTGTTTATTAATTAATACGCATTTTGAAAAATTATTTATTTCAAGGTCTCCCCCACTGCGCACTCTGACTACGTCACAGTCACTGTTGCGCTGATTGGTCAGAGCGTTGGCCTATATGCACAGAGACAGTTTGAAAGACAGCGGGTTGTTCCTCCTACACCCGTCGGAAATGTCTACGGATCGAGGCCAGACTAAATATTCACATTTAGTCTGGCTTGCCAGGCTATACTTTTTGATCAGTCACAGATCAAACACCATGATCAACTCTGGAGAAATTCAGACTTTATAATGGGTGTCTATGGCGTTACACACCAGTGGGGCTCAGGAATTTAGAGTGTAATTTAGAGCTTGAAAAAAAGGCTCTAACTTTCTCATTTAAACTGTGTTTTCAGCCACAATTTTCACTCTACACACATAATTTTTTCAAAAGTAGTTGTCACACTTGTCCTGATTCACACAATGTGTCTACCTGAACGATAGGATTTACAGTTTTTGAATGAGAAGCCTGAAAGTAAGGAGAGGACAGGCGCGCTGCCCCATACACTCCCATTATAAACGTGGCAGCGCTTTTACTGCAAAATCAGAAAAGTCACTTGTTTTTAACTCGCTCTAGTGTCCTCATTTTTTACACTAGAGACAAAAAAATTACATCAATGTGTTCATGAGAGCCTTGTGGCGCTCAATGTGAAAGAATTTTGTGAATATCTCTTTCCGTTTTCGTGTAAATCCCCGTTGTTTGGAGGGTGCACTCTGAGGAAAAACTGCACTTTCTGTGTGCCTCTCTGCTCTCAGCGCACAGGTGGGGGAGGGGCTGCTCGCTCACACACACACACACACACACACACACACAGGAGGGAGGGGCTGCGCCCTCTTCAGAGAGACACACACTACGTTCAGACTGCAACCTGAAACGACCCATATCCGATTTGTTGTGAAATCCGATTTTTTTGTTAGGCCGTTCACATTACCAATTATATGAGACTTGTATGCGATCTCCAATATGAACGGAAAACGACCCAAAAGTGTCCCGCATGCGCAAATTGACACGTAATATAAGTACATCTACGTAATACGTAAACAAAAAAAAGCGCACTCTTCAAGTTTGCAAGTAAAGCATGGAGATGAGGCGAGACCTGACGATGTGGTTTTTGTGGCGGCGACGGAACTCACACAATAATCTGATTAATGTGGGCAGCAGACTAATGAGACCGAAGGTGTCCAATTACTGGAAATTTCCAGAACAATCTTATAATCTTGTAATACAGGATGGTTTAACATCCAGGTCCCTACCAAATCCACCATTAGCTTCAGTGCTTAAAGTGGGAGGTCCTGGAGCGCAGAGGATGAGTGGCTCCGGTGCGAAAAAAAAAGAAGGGGGGCGCTTCTGGGCATGTATTGTAATAACACTGCAAATTAAGTTCATCTGCGAAAAACCCCGCTCACACTCTGCACTTGAGATAGGGACAGTGTTGATCGCGGCCAAGAGGCCCTTCAGTTCATCTGGGATGAATTCTCCATTACTTTCCCTGAATGCCCTGATGACATGTCGTGGGTCACTGATGCAAAACTGCTGGCAGAGCGCTTCCACTTCTTTTTCCCCGAACAGCGCGTCTTCCTCCCGCGGCCACGGAAGTGTGCACCCTCCTTTTCCGTAATATACAAACAGATATTTTGTGGATGTCGTTTCATGAGAGAAATCACCAACAAGACAGATATCAAAATCAGACATTAACACTAAATAAACTTGCATTTATTTATTTAATTATTTGGTTTTTTTTTAGTTTTTATTTTGTTACATAGTCAAGAGAGGTGGCGGATCACTGGATCCAGTGTAAATAGCTGCCGGAGCCAACGTCCGAGGTTCCGGAGCGTGGTCTGGCTTGCTCCCCCTCAAATTAAGCCCTGATTAGCTTGATCAATTCTATAAAAGTCTATTTAAATTCTGAAAACTGTACAAATGTTGTTGTTTTCCACCAAAGAGGTGGGATTAGCCAATGCAGAATAGTGACGTTTGTCTCTTGTTGATGACGTGTAGGTCACATGAATGCGACCTGTCCGGTCAGACTGCAGTCGCATGTGAAAATAATGGATATGCATCTGAATTAGGACCATATATCCAAGCGGCCTGGGTCGCATGTGAAAAAATCGGATCTGTGTCGTTCAGATTGTCAATAACAAATCGGATACAGGTCGCATATGGGCAAAAAAATCGGATATGGGTCGTTTCAGGGTGCAGTCTGAACGTAGTCACAGGCTTGTAGCCTCATGGCAAGTCAACGTTCACACAGTTCAGTGCAGCTCCTGCAATAGCGACTGCTACGCGCACTGCATCACTCTCACAATTTCCCACAGGGGAATTGTCTCTAGTTTATAATGTGACTGTCTCTGTGCAATACTTTATATGTGCAATACCTCACTCCATAATGTGTAACACAACACATACACCTCAGACTGTGCACCTTACCCCCCTTACACCCCCCCTTTGTTTTTTGTTTTTTTTCTCCCCCTTCATCTCTCTCACTCTCTACACACTGTTTGCACTGTTATTGGAGATGCTTTAATCTCATTGTACATGTGTATAGTGACAATAAAGGCATTCTATTCTATTCTAGAGCAACATCTGCTCCCATCCAGACGACGTCTCTTTCAGGGAAGATCTTGCATTTTCCAACATGACAATGCCAAACCACATACTGCATCAATTACAGCATCATGGCTGCGTAGAAGAAGGGTCCGGGTACTGAACTGGCCAGCCCGCAGTCCAGATCTTTCACCCATAGAAAACATTTGGCGCATCATAAAACGGAAGATACGACAAAAAAGACCTAAGACAGTTGAGCTACTAGAATCCTACATTAGACAAGAATGGGTTAACATTCCTATCCCTAAACTTGAGCAGCTTGTCTCCTCAGTCCCCAGACGTTTACAGACTGTTGTAAAGAGAAAGGGGGATGTCTCACAGTGGTAAACATGGCCTTGTCCCAACTTTTTTGAGATGTGTTGTTATCATGAAATTTAAAATCACCTAATTTTTCTCTTTAAATGATACATTTTCTCAGTTTAAACATTTGATATGTCATCTCTGTTCTATTCTGAATAAAATATTGAATTTTGAAACTTCCACATCATTGCATTCTGTTTTTATTTACAATTTGTACTTTGTCCCAACTTTTTTGGAATCGGGGTTGTACATACATATAACTATACACATATCCATACGTATACAGACACTCATAATATCATATAATTATGCATATACACACACACACATATATCATCATTCTCATCTCATTATCTCTAGCCGCTTTATCCTTCTACAGGGTCGCAGGCAAGCTGGAGCCTATCCCAGCTGACTACGGGCGAAAGGCGGGGTACACCCTGGACAAGTCGCCAGGTCATCACAGGGCTGACACATAGACACAGACAACCATTCACACGCACATTCACACCTACGGTCAATTTAGAGTCACCAGTTAACCTAACCTGCATGTCTTTGGACTGTGGGGGAAACTGGAGCACCCGGAGGAAACCCATGCGGACACGGGGAGAACATGCAAACTCCGCACAGAAAGGCCCTCGCCGGCCACGGGGCTCAAACCCGGACCTTCTTATTGTGAGGCGACAGCGCCAACCACTACACCACCATGCCGCCCTATATATATATATATATATATATATATATATATATATATATATATATATATATATATACACAGTGCTCAGCATAAATGAGTACACTCCCTTTGAAAAGTAATATTTTAAACAATATCTCAATGAACACAAACAATTTCCAAAATGTTGAAAATACAAAGCTTAATATAATATCTGTTTAACTTGTAATGTGAAAGTAAGGTTAATAATATAAACTTAGATTACACATTTTTCAGTTTTACTCAAATTAGGGTGGTGCAAAAATGAGTACACCCCACAACAAAAACTACTACATCTAGTACTTTGTATGGCCTCCATGATTTTTAATGACAGCACCAAGTCTTTTAGGCATGGAATGAACAAGTTGGTGACATTTTGCAACATCAATCTTTTTCCATTCTTCAACAATGACCTCTTTTAGTGACTGGATGCTGGATGGAGAGTGATGCTCAACTTGTCTCTTCAGAATTCCCCAAAGAAAATAATTTCCTTACACCACAAAGGTGAAGGCTACAAGAAGATCAGCAATGCTTTACTTATCAGTCAGAATACTCTAGCAAAAGTGGTACAAAAATTTAAGAAAGATGGAACTGCAATCATCTCACAGAGACGTCCAGGTCATCCACGGAAGTAAACACCTCGACAGGAGCGTCTTCTGATGAGAAGGGCTGAAGAAAATCGGCATGCAAGTTCACTGCAGTTATCTAAAGAAGTAGAAAGCCAAACTGGGGTGACTATTTCCCGTGACACAATACGGCGTACACTGCAGAGGAATGGCATGCATGGATGCTGTCCATGAAAGAAGCCTCTCCTAAAGCCCAGGCACAAAAAAGCTTGCCTAGAGTTTGCCAGGGCCCATGCTGACAAAGTTGAAGACTACTGGGACTCTATACTCTGGAGTGATGAGACCAAGATAAATGTTTTTGGAACTGATGGCTTCAAAACTGTATGGTGTCGCAAAGGTGAGGAATACAAAGAAAAATGCATGGTGCCTACAGTGAAACATGGTGGTGGCAGTGTCCTTATGTGGGGCTGCATGAGTGCTGCTGGTGTCGGGGAGCTGCATTTTATTGATGGCATCATGAATTCACAGACATATTGCTCTATACTAAAAGAGAAGATGCTACCATCACTCCATGTCCTTGGTCGTTGTGCACTTTTCCAACATGACAATGATCCTAAACACACATCTAAGGCCACTGTTGGATTTCTGAAGAAGAACAGGGTGAAAGTGATTCAGTGGCCAAGTATGTCTCCTGATCTAAACCCAATCAAACACCTATGGGGAATTCTGAAGAGACAAGTTGAGCATCACTCTCCATCCAGCATCCAGTCACTAAAAAAGGTCATTGTTGAAGAATGGAAAAAGATTGATGTTGCAAAATGTCACCAACTTGTTCATTCCATGCCTAAAAGACTTGGTGCTGTCATTAAAAATCATGGAGGCCATACAAAGTACTAGATGTAGTAGTTTTTGTTGTGGGGTGTACTCATTTTTGCACCACCCTAATTTGAGTAAAACTGAAAAATGTGTAATCTAAGTTTATATTATCAACCTTACTTTCATGTTATAAGTTAAACAGATGTTATATTAAGCTTTGTCTTTTCAACATTTTGGAAATTGTTTGTGTTCATTGAGATATTGTTTAAAATGTTACTTTTCAAAGAGATTGTACTCATTTACACTGAGCACTGTATGTATGTGTGTGTGTATATACACTAGTGCATCTCAAAAAATTAGAATATTGTGAAAAAGTTCAATATTTTCCATCACTTATTTAAGAAAATGAAAATGTTATATATTATAGACTCATTACACAAACTAAAATGTTTCAAGCATTTTTCTATTTTAATTTTAATCAGTATGGCATACAGTACAAAAACATTTTAAAAAATCTCAAAATATTAGAATATTTCATTTCAAGTTTGAGTAAAACAGTATGAACACAGTGTATCTCTCGGTCTAGTTCAGTACACACAACCATAATCATGGGGAAGACTGCTGACTTGACTGTTGTCCAGAAGATGATCACTGATGCCCTCCACAAGGAGGGTAAGCCACAAAAGGTCATTGCTGAAAAGGGTGGCTGGAAAAGGTGCACAAGCAACAGGGATGGCCGCAGTCTTGAGAGGATTGTCAAGAAAAGTTGATTCAAGAACTTGGGAGAGCTTCACAAGGAGTGGACTGAGGCTGGTGTCAGTGTATGAAGACCCATCACCAACAGACATCTTCAAGAAAGGGGATACAACTTTCGCATTCCTAATATCAAGCTACTCTTGAGCCAGAGACAATGTCAGAAGTGTCTTATCTGGGCTAAGGAGAGAAAGAAATGGACTGTTGCTCAGTGGTCCAAAGTCATCTTTTCAGATGAAAGTACATTTTGCATTTAATTTGGAAATCACAGTTCTAGAGTCTGGAGGAAGAGTGGAGAGGCACAGAATCCAAGGTGTTTGAAGCCCAGTGTGAAGTTTCCACAGTCTGTGATGATTTGGGGTACCATGTCATCTGCTGGTGTTGGTCCACTGTATTTTATCAAGTCCAAAGTCAACACAGCCATCTACCAGGAGATTTTAGAGCACTTCATGCTTCCATCTGCTGACGAGCTTTTTGGAGATGCTGATTTCCTTTTCCAGCAGGACTTAGCACCTACCCACAGTGCCAAAACTACTACCAAATGGTTTGCTGACCATGATATTACTGTGTTTGATTGGCCAGCCAACTTGCCTGACCTGAACCCCATAGAGAATCTATGAGTGGCACACCCAGCAACTGCGAGGGAATTTTTTTGTTAATAAAATACTTTTTCTGGATGAAGACTCATTTCAATTAATTTCACACCCATTTCAAAACAAGGGGGCACACGTGCAATGTGAGGTGGGTCCTTAATACACAACCAAAAAAAAATTACATACCCGAGTCCTCGGCCGGTTCATGTGGCCCAGCATCGGTGTCACCCTCCTCCTCACGCACAACTCCACTCAGGAGGGTTTCCCCTATAATGCCAGCCAGTTTTTGATCCAGTGGGGTGAGCTCCGGCTCCCCCTTCCCCCCGCCTGTTGCACGGATGCTTTGGCGGTGTGCCGCGATCCTCTTCTTGGCGTCCACCTTTATGTTGGACCATTTTTTTTTACCTCTGCCATAGTATGGCCTTGTGAAGCTACAGAATTGACCACATCGGTCACATGCTGCCATTCACACGTTTTTTTCGCATTTGTAACTCCCGTACTATGGCTTCCAAACAAAACAGCTCGATGCTGCTCCACTTCATCTACTAGCACTTCAACTTCACAGTCGGTGAAGTTGCGCTTCTTTGTCTTTCCTTCTGTTTTGGGCATGTTGTCCACAGATATCAATATTCATTAAGGGTGTTTCGCTGAATATTTATAGGCAATTGTGGGTGTGTCTTGAGGTACGGACAGGTGCCGCAAACTTAGAGTGGATTGTGATTTATAAAGGGAAATTGGCGTGGAACGTGCGTGCGCACGGTTTTATAAATCAGAATATTTCTGTGCGCACGCACATTCTGAGTTTCGTGCGCACGCCATCTTCTGGCGTAAATCCTGCGCAAAGTTTTATAAATGAGGCCCCAGGTCTTTTTGCATTGATGAGTTCACCAGTGCTTTCTTTCTTTCTCAGGATGTACCAAACTGTAGATTTTGCCACTCCTAATATTGTAGTGATTTCTTGGATGGTTTTTTTCTGTTTTCACAGCTTAAGGATGGCTTGTTTCACCTGCATGGAGAGCTCCTTTGACCGCATGTTTTCTTCACAGCAAAATCTTCCAAATGCAAGCACCACACCTCAAATCAACTCCAGGCCTTTTATCTGCTTAATTGAAAATGACATAACGAAGGAATTTCCCACACCTGCCCATGAAATAGCCTTTGAGTCAACTGTCCAATTACTTTTGGTACCTTTAAAAACAGGGTGGCACATGTTAAGGAGCTGAAACTCCTAAACCCTTCATCCAATTTTAATGTGGATACCCTCAAATGAAAGCTGAAAGTCTGGACTTTGTCCATGTCCATTATATACAACCCCAATTCCAAAAAAGTTGGGACAAAGTACAAATTGTAAATAAAAACGGAATGTAATAATTTACAAATCTCAAAAACTGATATTGTATTCACAATAAAACATAGACTACATATCAAATGTCGAAAGTGAGCCATTTTGAAATTTCATGCCAAATATCGGCTCATTTGAAATTTCATGACAGCAACACATCTCAAAAAAGTTGGGACAGGGGCAATAAGAGGCTGGAAAAGTGAAAGGTACAAAAAAGGAACAGCTGGAGGACCAAATTGCAACTCATTAGGTCAATTGGCAATAGGTCATTAACATGACTGGGTATAAAAAGAGCATCTTGGAGTGGCAGTGGCTCTCAGAAGTAAAGATGGGAAGAGGATCACCAATCCCCCTAATTCTGTGCCGACAAATAGTGGAGCAATATCAGAAAGGAGTTTGACAGTGTAAAATTGCAGAGAGTTTGAACATATCATCATCTACAGTGCATAATATCATCAAAAGATTCAGAGAATCTGGAAGAATCTCTGTGCATAAGGGTCAAGGCCGGAAAACCATACTGGGTGCCCATGATCTTCGGGCCCTTAGACAGCACTGCATCACATACAGGCATGCTTCTGTACTGGAAATCACAAAATGGGCTCAGGAATATTTCCAGAGAACATTATCTGTGAACACAATTCATCGTGCCATCTGCCGTTGCCAGCTAAAACTCTATAGTTCAAAGAAGAAGCCGTATCTAAACATGATCCAGAAGCGCAGACATCTTCTCTGGCCCAAGGCTCATGTAAAATGGACTGTGGCAAAGTGGAAAACTGTTCTGTGGTCAGACGAATCAAAATTTGAAGTTCTTTATGGGAATCAGGGACGCCATGTCATTCGGACTAAAGAGGAGAAGGACGACCCAAGTTGTTATCAGCGCTCAGTTCAGAAGCCTGCATCTCTGATGGTATGGGGTTGCATGAGTGCATGTGGCATGGGTAGCTTACACATCTGGAAAGACACCATCAATGTTGAAAGGTATATCCAGGTTCTAGAGCAACATATGCTCCCATCCAGACGACGTCTCTTTGAGGGAAGACCTTGCATTTTCCAACATGACAATGCCAAACCACATACTGCATCAATTACAGCATCATGGCTGCGTAGAAGAAGGGTCCGGGTACTGAACTGGCCAGCCCGCAGTCCAGATCTTTCACCCATAGAAAACATTTGGCGCATCATAAAACGGAAGATACGACAAAAAAGACCTAAGACAGTTGAGCTACTAGAATCCTACATTAGACAAGAATGGGTTAACATTCCTATCCCTAAACTTGAGCAGCTTGTCTCCTCAGTCCCCAGATGTTTACAGACTGTTGTAAAGAGAAAGGGGGATGTCTCACAGTGGTAAACATGGCCTTGTCCCAACTTTTTTGAGATGTGTTGTTATCATGAAATTTAAAATCACCTAATTTTTCTCTTTAAATGATACATTTTCTCAGTTTAAACATTTGATATGTCATCTCTGTTCTATTCTGAATAAAATATTGAATTTTGAAACTTCCACATCATTGCGTTCCGTTTTTATTTACAATTTGTACTTTGTCCCAACTTTTCTGGAATCAGGGTTGTAACTATAACTTGAATATGTTTCAGTAAACAGGTAAAAAAAAAAAAAAAAAAAAATTGTGTCAGTGTCCAAATGTTAGGACTGGGGACTGTCTTGGCCTCTAGAGGCCGCTGTTATTGCTTTATCTTGTCATGTTTGTTTTGGCCTCTAGAGGCCGCCACTGCTTCTGTGCTTTGTGTTGTTTTGATTGCCTGTTTCCATGTGCCTTTTACCCCCACCTGTTCTTTATTTCCTGCCCCGCCCAGTTTCTTAATTTCCCTGTGTATAAATACTTCCTCAGTTTGGTCCCTAGTCATGGAGTCTTTGTGCTGTTATGTTATCACTAGAGATCTCTGTTCCATGTTCCTTGTCTTTGTGGTCTTTTGTACTTTGATTTCTTGTGGTCTTTTTGGACTTTGTATTTACCATTTTGGATCTTCTGAGTGTTTGGATTTTTGGCTTTTCTTATTTTTTGGCCTTTTGTTTTGACTTTGAACTTTTGGATTTTTTTATTTTTTCCTGTATATCTTCTGAGCGTTTGGATTATACTTTTGTTTTTTGCATTGTAAATAAACTTTTTTTTTTTTTTTTTTTTACTCTACTTTCGCCTCACTCCTCTGCACTTGAGTCATTCCCCTGGTGGCCTAGTGGGGGTTTGCTGGATTACTACACCAGCGACCTGGGTTTTATTCCCAGCAGAATCCTAACAGCAAATGTATAGGGACCTAACTGTAAGAATCTTAAATTTCTTGTGTAGATTCTTTAGAGCCATTTAGTCTTGGATTAAGACACATGTTCCAGTCTCCCCCACATATGAGTAGAAGAAGAACAACAACTTTATTCATCACATGCTTGTGAAATTCCTCTCTGCTTTTAACCCATCTGAAGCCGTGAACACACACACATACCCAGAGCAGTGGGCAGCTATGCTAACAGCACCCAGGGAGCAGTTGGAAGTTAGGTGCTTCACTCAAGGGCACCTCAACCCAAGGCCATCCCCTATTAACCTAACCATGTATTTGAACTGTGGGGGAAACCCATGGGGAGAACATGCAAATTCCACACAGAAAGGCCCCTGCCGGTCGTTGGGCTCGAACCCAGAACCTTCTTGCTGTGAGGCAACCATGCTAACCACTTACACCACCATGCCGCCATACCTGATGCCTTTGGTGTTAGGTCAAAGATTTTTTTATAAAAAGAAATATTGCTACCTGAGGCATGTAAACATTCAGTAAAGTTATTTGGACTCCCTCTATCTTACCTGAGGCTAATATATATCTTCCTTCTTTGTCCTTTGTCTCTAAGATTTTTTCAAATTGAACTTTTTGAGATAATAGAATGGCAACCCTTCTCCTATGGCCTGATTTGTAAGATGAGTAATACACTTTAGAAAAACCCATTCTTTTCAACTTTTCATGTTCAGTAGAGTTAAGGTGTGTTTCTTGTAGGAACACGATATGTGCATTCTCTTTTTTTCATTTTACTTAAAATTTTGCATCTCTTAATTGGGTTCAGGACCCCATTTGGATTAAATTAAATAATTTTGAGATTTTGTTTATTAGCCATGGTCTCCTACGTGTTGCCTGTGTCTGAGTTCTCCCTATGTAGTAACTAGCTTTTAAAACGTCATGCATCCCAAAAACTCTCGTGAACATTGAGAGGTGAACATAACCAAATAGGAACAATAACATTTCTTTCCCAAATGTCCTTACGTTTCTTACAGTCTTTTGCTTCCAATGTTCCAATGCTCGTTCTGCATTAGCCTCTAAGGGGCTCAAGATGTCAGAGCACCCATAAAGGGATATCCAGCTCTTTGCAAAAAGTAGGGCCCTTTGAGATGACTGCATAACACTTAGAGTCATGGCCGAAATATTTTTATAGTGGTGCTTGAAAGTTTGTGAACCCTTTAGAATTTTCTATATTTCTGCATAAATATGACCCAAAACATCATCAGATTTTCACATAAGTCCTAAAAGTAGATAAAGAGAACCCAGTTAAACAAATGAGACAAAAATATTATACTTGGTCATTTATTTATTGAGGAAAATGATCCAATATTACATATCTGTGAATGACAAAAGTATGTGAACCTTTGCTTTCAGTATCTGGTGTGACCCCTTGTGTAGCAATAACTGCAACTAAACGTTTGTGGTAACTGTTGATCAGTCCTGCACACCGGCTTGGAGGAATTTTAGCCCATTCCTCCGAACAGAACAGCTTCAACTCTAGGATGTTGGTGGGTTTCCTCACATGAACTGCTCGCTTCAGGTCCTTCCACAACATTTCCATTGGATTAAGGTCAGGACTTTGGCTTGGCCATTCCAAAACATTAACTTTATTCTTCTTTAACCATTCTTTGGTAGAACGACTTGTGTGCTTAGGGTCGTTGTCTTGCTGCATGACCCACCTTCTCTTGAGATTCAGTTCATGGACAGATGTCCTGACATTTTCCTTTAGAATTCGCTGGTATAATTCAGAATTCATTGTTCCATCAATGATGGCAAGCCATCCTGGCCCAGATGCAGCAAAACAGGCCCAAACCATGATACTACCACCACCATGTTTAACAGATGGGATAAGGTTCTTATGCTGGAATGCAGTGTGTTAGGACTGGGACTGTTTTGGCCTCTAGAGGCCACTGTTATTTCCTTTTCTGGTCATGTTTGTTTTGGGCCTCTAGAGGTCACCACTGTGTTCTGTGTTTTGTTTTTGTCTTATTGCCTGTTTCCTGCCCCACCCTGTCCTTAATTAGTTTGTGTATAAATACCCCTCTGTTTGTTCCCTTGTCACGGAGTCTTTTTCCTATGTTATGCTGTTAGTGCTAGTTCTCTCTGTCCCATGTACCTTGCCTGTGTCTTTGTATTCTTGGTTTTTGCTTCTTTCTTTTGGACCTTGTGGATTTTGTTTTTGACCTTTTTGATCTTCTGAGCATTTGAGTTTTTGCCTTTTTTCTTATTTGGATTTTGGACTTTGTACCTTTGGATATTTTTATTTTTGGTTTATCTTCTGAGCTTTGGATTATTCTTTTTGTTTTTTCCCTTAGATTGTACATAGTGTAAATAAACTGTTTTTGATACCTTTCTACTTCCGCCTCATGCCTCTGCACTTGAGTCATCCCCCTGGTGGTCTAGTGGGGATTTGCTGGATTATTACACCAGTAAATCAGGTTCGAATCCCAGCAAAACCCTAACACAGTGTTTTCCTTTCTCCAAACATAACGCTTCTCATTTAAACCAAAAAGTTCTATTTTGGTCTCATCCGTCAACAAAACATTTTTCCAATAGCCTTCTGGCTTGTCCACGTGATCTTTAGCAAATGGCAGATGAGCAGCAATGTTCTTTTTGGAGAGCAGTGGCTTGCTCCTTGCAACCCTGCCATGAACACCATTGTTGTTCAGTGTTCTCCTGATGGTGGATTCATGAACATTAGCCAATGTGAGAGGCCTTCAGTTGCTTAGAAGTTACCCTGGGGTCCTTTGTGACCTTGCCAACTATTACACGGCTTGCTCTTGGAGTGATCTTTGTTGGTTGCCCACTCCTGGGGAGGGTAACAATGGTCTTGAATTTGTACACAATCTGTCTGACTGTGGATTGGTGGAGTCCAAACTCTTTAGAGATGGTTTTGTAACCTTTTCCAGCCTGATGAGCATCAACAACGCTTTTTCTGAGGTCCTCAGAAATCTCCTTTGTTCGTGCCATGATACACTTCCACAAACGTGTTGTGAAGATCAGACTTTGATAGATCCCTGTTCTTTAAATAAAACAGGGTGCCCACTCACACCTGATTGTCATCCCATTGATTGAAAACACCGGACTCTAATTTCACCTTCAAATTAACTGCTAATCCTAGAGGTTCACATACTTTTGCAACTCACAGATATGTAATATTGGATCATTTTCCTCAATAAATAAATGACCAAGTATAATGTTTTTGTCTCATTTGTTTAACTGGGTTCTCTTTATCTACTTTTAGGACTTGTGTGAAAATCTGATGTTGTTTTAGGTCATATTTATGCAGAAATCTAGAAAATTCTAAAGGGTTCACAAACTTTCAAGCACCACTGTATGTCCCGACCATTTTACATAGTTTTAAAATAAAAAGTAGGCATCTTTAACCTTCAAATTAGATCCGAATGTACCATAAAAATCTTCATACATCAAATTAAAGAAAATCAAACTGACCCGTGAGAGTCTTTAAACCTCAAATAAAATTAGACTGACCAGTCCTAATATGTAGATCTGGTAAAATAAGGTGCAAACCAGAATAGACTTATCTGCATCCGTATCTCGGTTAAGCGATTACTCATCACTCAATCTAGAGGGGAGTTCCATCTGAAACCCTGGAGTTTTTCTTTGTACTGCATCTAGGAGGCTTTTTTTCTCCTGCGGTGCTGTATCGGTCATGTTTGGGGCTCCAGCTCGTTGGCGCCCGGCCACTTGCCATGTAGATAAGAGTTGGATCTCTTGCTGATCTGGGCTGGTTGGAGCAGGTACGATGGTAAGAGGGAAACCACGCAAAGCCATATCCTCTGTCACCTCTGTTGCATTCTGATATAGGCGGGAGCCATCATTACAGAAGACCTGTAGTCTTGCTGGATAAGGAGTCTGTAACTTAATTTTCTTTTTCTTCAGTATTTTCCACAGGTCTCTTGAGGATCGCGGGTGGGTAGTCGTGGTCTACATATACCGTAAGTGGGTGGTGTTGTAAAATACCTCTCTTTTCTGCCAGGCTTTATGGATCACCTCTTATTTTACTCTGTAGCTTGCAAACTTGGCAATGATGGACCGGGGCTTTGCCTGTGGGTTTGGGTATCGGAGGCCTGTGTGTTCTCTCGATTTTGAGCTCCATATCCAGTGGAAAATTAAGCGACTCTTTTAATAAGTTTTCCAGAAAAATGGAGATGTCGTCACCCTCCGTGTCTTCGGGTAAGCCGTAAATACGAATATTGTCCCGGTAAGCCCTTCCTTCTTGATCAATCAGTTTAGCCTCCATGGTAGCCTGGCACTGTGAAAGCTGTTTCAGTAGCATTGTCATCGCCTATAGTGCTATTTCTGCTTTGTCAATTCGGCTCTCAGCCTCCTCCAGTCTGTTGTTCGTCCTGTGCAGTTCTTGTTCAATCTCTGCGAGTTGGTGTTTATTGTCCCACCTGAAGTCCCAGAGTTTGTTCAGTATGCTTCGTAAGCTAGCGTCATCTTCCCCGTCCTCATTGATCCCGCCTGTTGGGGAGCTACTTCGGCTAGCATCACTTTGTGGTGTCCATTCATCAATATTTCCTGTTGTAATCATGTTTTTCCTACTTCTCATACTAACCAGTGGCAGCTGGCAGCTGGGGAGGCTGGTCGGTTACGATATTTCCAGATTTTAAAAGAAAAAAAACACATCAATTTTGCCCATACTCTTGCCTCTGATCTGGCTGATTGTTGGCAGGGTCACAAACTGTGAAATAACAGGTTCTTTTGGCCCATTAGCCTACTGTCCAATATACATGATGGTGGTGTTGGGGGGGTATATTTTAACATTTTATATTTTAAAATTGTGGCATGTGGCATGTTTAAAAATTGATCATTATTGAAAGCAGCTCTTTGTCAGGAACCTCAGCAGTAACAGCAGAGTGTTCTGGAATAGGCACAAGCACTGACCTTGGGGAGCCAAACATAGAGCTGGGTGCCACACATTTCATTCAATGACACTTTCCCTATATTTTACTTATTTTGACTGAGAAATGTTTTATTGACAATTTTGATAACCCTTCACTTTTAATCCAGGTCTATAGTGTGAAATGTTCTCGGCTGTGTTTTTGTTTAAAAATGTTTTCCAAATTGTAGCTGTGTTTAATTCATATCCAGAGAAATATATATTCCAATCAGGTCATCAAAGCCCACGTTTGACCAAATCACGGATCCGGGTTTAATCAAGAGGCATGGCCAACAATACATTTTCCTCGTCACTGAACTTGCTGTTAGCCAATTCACTTTCTCGTACCAGGAGAGCTGAAAGGAACGAGTATTATTCCCTTCCTTTTTCACCAAGTCAATTTGAGGCGTTGGTCTACCCTGCTCTTTAATTTTAATTTTTTCCTCGAAAGGAAGACTGGCAAATGGCTTTGCCAAAATTAAATCAACAATGCTTGGCATCCGTGCGCAGCTTTCTTGCTAACTGACTAGCCCCCTCAAGTTCAAGTTCAGTCACTCAAATAAATGAAATTTCTGGAACTAAGATAGCAAACTTGACAACAGTATATTTACACTTTATTTACAATGAAAATATACACAAACTAAAAAAGCTGGTAGAAACCGTATGTAATGAATGAAATCGAAATGTAAGCTGATCTCTTACAATACACCACAGCACTTGCGAATCCGCATGGGACTGAACTGAAATTCACCGCTGCCTGTCTATAGTTGAAACGAGCTGTCAATCAAAGAAAATATCCGGCCACTTTCACCAATCACCAGTCTCCTCGCGGAAAGCTTTGCCATGTCCCTCCCATTGTGAGGCTGGGAGTCCATGGGCGGGCGTTTTCGCAGTATTTGTCCAATAATCGTCTTGCATTTTGATATTGAAAAGCGCATAGCTCCCAAATGCCATTGAAGTCCACTGAGGCTGGGCTGCATCGCGTTGTCACGAGGGGGAAAAACTCACGCATACATTAGGCGAACTGGGGAAAGTTATAACGGAATGATTTCGCATTGTAGTTGGGTTGAGCACATATATTTCTATGATTCTGGATCTGAAATAGCAATGTTATAAGGTCGGCTATAACATAAGCCTAGCGCAATTCATCCTACACGATGTTCGTCATTTTTAGAGGAGGCTGAGCCTCCCTCGTTGTCTTAGAGCAATCGCCTGTGATACTAACCCTGTTTTTCATCATGTACAAAAACACTTACTGTACTTTGAGATTATCTGAAAGGTTGTCAGGGTTTTGTTAAACCGTCAGGGAACACAAAAATCAAGCTGCCATCTTAACTGCGACCCGGAAGCCACCCATAATTTGTAATTTCATATGCAGAGGATTCTAAAGAATCAACAAATATGCAAATTAGGCTATGTCATCATCTGGTGACTCCTAGGGACTTGCTGAACATGCATACTTGCACACGTCCCTGAAAAGAGTTGGCAACATTGCATATGGATCAGAATGCAGTTTTTGTTCACACTTTGCTAGGTTGAAAGGAGGTGAAACAAGGCATAAGTGACATTAGAAAAATAGCAGGAAAGAGAGAGAGAGCAAAAAAGAACTAAAGGAAAGTAAAATATTTTAAAACTTCTTTCTATCCCAGCACATGACTTCAGCTGTGTAATTCTAACAGAAATATAATGTTATTCAGAATATCACATTTGTATAACTGAATTCAGGCAGTGGCAGGGTACATGTTTTTGAACCATGCATTTCAATAGTTTTGTGTGGATGGAAAAAAAAAAAGACACATGCTTTTGTAAATTCTGACAGCACAGTGTGAACCCGTGGATGCCCGTTGTGGGACTGCATGTGTTATGAACATATTAGGACTTTATCTAACATGGCTGCTGATCACATTATTCCTTTATGGTCTATAATTTATTTTGTGAAGGCACCTGAATATGAAATGCACTGTACTACTCCTGAATCCACCTCTTTCATGATACAATCTGCATTGCAGAGGTTTTGGAAAAGACCCAAGTGTAACATTAAGCAGTAGTTCCACCTCACTGTCAGTCACTCACACATATAAATCCTTGTGTTTGTCATTTTTCATTTTAGAACTTTTGGCCAACCACCACCCTGATCAAGAAAAAGCAATTCCTGATCATGAATGAGCATTTTAATCACCTTGATGTTTTTCCCTCCACATTTCCCTATCATTCAATATACATGCTCTTGATATTCTTGACATCTTATGAGTCAAGTCACTTAACTGGCATGTGCAGTTAATCGTCATGTGACTGTTAGGATGTGTGCCCATTCAACTGCAAGAGCATTAGTGAGGTTGCTCACTGATGTTGAACAGGACAGCCTGGGGTGTAGTCAGCATTCCAATTCATCCTAAAAGTGTTCAGTGGGGTTGAGGTCAGAGTGCTGTGCAGACCATTTGAGTTCTCCCACACCAACCTTGGCACATCATGTCTTCAGGGACCTCGTCATGCAGGAACACGTTTGGGCTAGGCCACTTAGTGCCAGTGAAGAGAAATGTTAATGCCACCACATACATAGGATTTTTAGAAAATATTTATCCTTTCAAACTTTGGGGAACAGTTTGGGGATAGCCCACATTCTACACTCAGCATGCTTCATCTACATTGCTAGCTGTATGTAGGCAAATGGAAGTGTTTTCCCTCTAATTGACTTGAAACATCCCTTTTTGGGTCTACTCTAAAGGTGTACATTCAAACAGTGCCTAAAGTAAATAAACTCGTGTTTAAACAAACAAACACTCCACCTTCCTGAAAGGTCTCCAACCCCTGCACAAAATGATGGTGCCATAGTGGGATATGGACTTGGTGCAAAGCAGTTTATGCAACTTATGAATCAGGGGAAGACCCAAATATAAAGTAGTTTTCACTTAAGATGGCATTTTTCCCCTCACTGTGGGTTGGTAGGCATCAATCAATCGATGTTTCTTGTAGATAATAACATGCCAATCCTAGCCCTGCATCCACAAACCAGCATTTCGTTGTGTATCTTATACAATGACGACAAAGCAATCTTGAATCTTGAACATAAATCTAATTATCTGCAGCCAGGCAAACACTGACAGGTCCTTGATTTTCTTCAAAATCACCTGTACATAATAATTTGTTCCAGCTGGGAACGTATTTGTTTTTTATTATTGAAAAATGTACAATTTGTTTACTCATGTAGATTATACTCACACACAAAAATACATTGCTCTTGAGCTACAGTCTTAAAATAATTGTTTCGGCTAATGCACAAAGTATGAATTAATTAAGAAACAAATATCATCCAAGAAGAGTAGAAACAGCACCATCATAAAACTCTGGGTATATTAACAGAAAACGTTCAGTAAGTTAATCATTGAATTCTAAGTTGACATACTGTACATTTTAGTGGGATGTTTGCTTGAAAACCCCTGTTGCAAGAACAACCACCGGCCTGCAAGCTGTAGCGATTCATGATTGGGACCAAGTATTCACTCCTCCACCTCCCACTTTCTGTAGTTACAGCTGTTTTTCTTGTTCTTCATTTTCATCCATCTGGCTTGATGCTGTAGCTCTGTTTAAACACAACTCTGCACTACCTTTTGTTGGCCAGCTGGTTCAAGTTGTACCAAAGTGCAGAGACAAGTTGAATGGCGTCAGGTGTAAGAGCTCTGACAGGTTTATTGCTGAAGAGGGCAGGGCAGAAAGGAGAGGAAACTATCCTTGGTATGGATTGGTCTGAGAAAAGGGAAGTGGCTTTGAGAAGCAATAGGGGAGCAGCAAAGGGTGCGAGACTGATGATTGAGCTGTTGACAGACATACATGCATGAGTGTGAGTGATTTGTAATAGCTGCAGATATGTGCTAGTTGTTAGAAGACAAGACTTTTTTTGAGACAAAAATTATATAAAAACAGTCAAACATACAAAGACATCCCTAGGCATCTTGTTGCATGATACTGTATACAAAGGATCAGGGAAGTGGTTTTCAATACCTCTGTCCACAGATGGGCTGTAAAGTGATACATCAGAAATAAAATGTGAGAATGGAAGAGCATTTCCAGACTGAAATACCTATGAGAGAGGAGAAAAAAGAAAAAAAAAAGACACATACTCTACACTGTGTGCTAGGTTCATTATTCTACAGTGGCAAGTAAAAGAAAGTGAACCCTCTAGAATTACCTGCATTTATGTACAAATTTATCTTAAAATATGGTATGACCTTCATCCAAGTTAAAATAATGTACAAAAACCATGTGTTTTAACTAGTAACACAATTATAATCTTTCATGTCTTTATTGAACCCATCCATTAAACATTCACAGGGCAGATGGAAAAAGTAAGTGAACTCTTGGATTTAATAACTGGTTGAACTTCCTTTGGCAGCAATAACCTCAAACACTTCTGATTGCTGTGGATCAGACTTGCAAAACATTAAGAAGGAATTTTGGACCATTCTTCCTGACAGAACTGCTTCAGCTCAGCCATCTTCATTGGATGTCTGGTGTGAATGACTCTCTATTGGGTTAAACCGATTAACCAGGAAATTTAAAAATTACAGGGTTATGAAATGCCATCATTATACATTAATACAAGATGTTCTAGATGAAAAAAAAAAATAAGCAGACTTTAGCTTAAAAAAACACATGCTAAAGTTGTAACATCAGTCCGTCGGGCCATTTCCCTGGGTGCAGCCATACTGGATTAGCCAAATAAATGGATGTATTAGAAGATGAAAACAAGGGTGGCGCTGCATGATGTAGGATTCCGCACATCATTCCATCCTGGATCCAAGATGTTTGGCTGATTGGCTTCATCAAGTAAAGCGAGAAAACTTTACTCCTGGGAAAAGCAGCAAATTGTGCAGTGAGCATTTTACAGAAGATTGTTTTGTGGAGGACTTGTATGAAAAAAAAATCACTGGGAAGAAGGGAGACACGAGGCAGAAATGACAACTGAAGCCAGACGTGATCCCAACTTTATTTCACCACAAAACACTGACACTGGCAGCATGACAGCATACCATGTCACACATCAAACGGATGGAAGATAAGCAGGTAAATATGTTTTAAATAAACAGGCAATAAACTAGCCACTACTTTATTTTGATTCCATTTCTAATACTTCATTGCCATAATTTTTGTGGAGAAATGCAAACAAATTGACCGAGAAGTCACGCTAGACCATAATATTACATTATAGTATAGCATGCACTTGTACACCTCTGCTGTGCTCACAGAAAATGACATTATGCACGATGGAGTTATGGTGGCCTCCCTGACAAAAAAGAGTCTCGTCTATTTTCATCACTTTAGTGGCTATATCGTTAAGAAGAAATTCAACATGCAGCTCTCTCTCTCTCATGTGTGTATATATATATATATATATATATATATATATATATATATATATATACACACACACACACACACACACACACACAGTGGGGCAAAAAAGTATTTAGTCAGCCACCAATTGTGCAAGTTCTCCCACTTAAAAAGATGAGAGAGGCATGTAATTTTTATCATAGGTACACTTCAACTATGAGAGACAGAATGGGGGGAAAGAATCCAGGAAATCACATTGTAGGATTTTTAATGAATTAATTGGTAAATTCCTCGGTAAAATAAGTATTTGGTCACCTACAAACAAGCAAGATTTCTGGCTCTCACAGACCTGTAACAACTTCTTTAAGAGGCTCCTCTGTCCTCCACTCGTTACCTGTATTAATGGCACCTGTTTGAACTCGTTATCAGTATAAAAGACACCTGTCCACAACCTTAAACAGTCACACTCCAAACACTACGCCGCCAGGGACTCAAATCCTGCAGTGCCAGACGTGTCCCCCTGCTTAAGCCAGTACATGTCCTGGCCCATCTGAAGTTTGCTAGAGAGCATTTGGATGATCCAGAAGAGGATTGGGAGAATGTCATATGGTCAGATGAAACCAAAATAGAACTTTTTGGTAAAAACTCAACTTGTCATGTTTGGAGGAGAAAGAATGCTGAGTTGCATCCAAAGAACACCATACCTACTGTGAAGCATGAGGGTGGAAACATCATGCTTTGGGGCTGTTTTTCTGCAAAGGGACCAGGATGACTGATCCGTGTAAAGGAAAGAATGAAGGGGGCCATGTATCGTGAGATTTTGAGTGAAAACCTCCTTCCATCAGCAAGGGCATTGAAGATGAAATGTGGCTGGGTCTTTCAGCATGACAATGATCCCAAACACACTGCCTGGGCAACAAAGGAGTGGCTTCGTAAGAAGCATTTCAAGGTCCTGGAGTGGCCTAGCCAGTTTCCAGATCTCAACCCCATAGAAAATCTTTGGAGGGAGTTGAAAGTCCGTGTTGCCCAGCGACAGCCCCAAAACATCATTGCTCTAGAGATCTGCATGGAGGAATGGGCCAAAATGCCAGCAACAGTGTGTGAAAACCTTGTGAAGACTTACAGAAAACATTTGACCTCTGTCATTGCCAACAAAGGGTATATAACCAAGTGTTGAGATGAACTTTTGTTATTGACCAAGTACTTATTTTCCACCATAATTTGCAAATCAATTCTTTAAAAGTCAGACAGTGATTTTTCTGGATTTTTTTTTCTCATTTTGTCTCTCATAGTTGAGGTATACCTATGATGAAAATTACAGGCCTCTCTCATCTTTTAAAGTGGGAGGACTTGCACAATTGGTGACTGACTAAATACTTTTTTGCCTCACTCTGTGTGTGTGTATATATATATATATATATATATATATATATATATATATATATACATACACACACACACAGTAAATATAAAACAGACTAAAAACTGACTTTTAGCTCAGTTTGTTTATTTGCGAGACATTTCCTTTAAAGTCTGGGTCTGACTGGGCCACTCCAAAAGGTGGATTTGTCTTTTTTTTTAAGCAATTTTGTCAGAGATTTACTTTGATGTTTTAGGTCATTGTCCTGCTGCATCACCCAACTTCTACTGAACTTCAGCTGGCAGACAGCCACCCTAACATTATCCGAGAGGATACCTTGAAAAACTTGGGAATTCAGTTTCCCCTCAAATGACCGCAAGCTGTTCAGGCTCTAAGGCAGCAAAAGCAGCCCAAAATCATGATGCTCTCTCCACTGTACTTCACCATTGGGATGATATTTTCATGTGCCCTTTTTATGCCATATGTAGTACTCTGTATTTTTCCCAAATAATTCAACCTTCATTTCATCAGTCCACAAAACATTTTCCCAGTACCATTGTAGAGTGTCAAGGTGCTCTTTGGCAAACGTCAGGCATGCAGCAATGTTTTTTGGAGAGCAGCAGTTTCCTCTACGGTGTCCTGCCATGGACATCCTGTCTGTTCAATGTTTTGTCTATGGTAGACTCCTGAACAGATATATTAGCCAGTTCCATAGATTCCTTCGAGCCTTTGTTTCTGTAGGGTTCTTCTTTGAGCTCATTGAGGATTCTGCTTTGAGCCTTTGGAATAATCTTGGCTGGGCCAAGTCTTCTATCTAGGGAGACTAGCCAAAGTACTAAACCATCTAAGGCTACATCCACACGACAACGGCAACGAGATTTTATTAAAAAAACTATCACGTCCACATGGGCAACAGATCAGTAAAATATCAGGTACATATGGCAACGCAATGCTTGCTGAAAACGATGCAATACACATGCCACACCTCTACGTGCACTGTAAGACGGTCCCATTGGAGACACCAGAACAATAGAAGTAGGACGCATGCGCATAAACCCCTTCTTCTACCCGGCGTGAAGTACTCACAGGAACAAACGCACAACAACAAGAAGATAGCTGTGACTACGTGAGGAAATCGTGCCTTCTGTGTGTACAAATTAGTTTTATTAGTGTGCATAGTTTTATATAACTTAATTTTTTTATTGTGTGAACATTTTGAAAAGCATTTTTATATAATTTATATAACTTTTTATATTGTGTGTGAACATTTTGAAAAGCAGTCTTATCCAATTAAAAAAAAGAAATTCAAGAAATGGTTCAGTTACTTGTTTATTTAAAAGAAAAACTGTACACAAAAGTGAATGCAATGCAGTGGTTCATACAAAACAGCAAGAGTGCTGCTTGTTCTAGTCATGTGGTTGTGACGTCATCGTAAACAAATCCGTTCTACTCATCCAGACGACTTTGCAACGGTGCCGTTGCCAGATTTTTCCACTCTGGAACCCGTTCTCAAAAAATATTGTTTTGGGGCACCCAAAACGCCGGTGCCGTGTGGACACCAGGCCAAAACGATAAACAATTTTATCAGATTCCCCTGAATCCGTTGCCATGTGGACAGGGCCTTAATTTGTTTAACAGTGAACTGATGAGTATTTAAAAACACATTGAGATTGCTTTGTAACCCTTTCCAGCTTTATGCAAATCAACGATTCTTGATCTTAAGTATTCTGAGCTCTCTCTTTTGTGAGGTATGGTTCACATCAGCAGATGCTTCTTGTGAATAGCAAACAAAATGTTTGAATGTCAAAGTAGCTCTACCCTACAGCTCCAAATTTGTTTCATTGATTGGACTTCAGGTTTGCTAATGCCTGACTCCAGTTAGCTTTAGGTTACATCCACACGACAATGGCAACGAGATGTTATTAAAAAAAATATCGCGTCCACATGGGCAACGATCAGTAAGATATCAGGTCCATATGGCAACGCAATGCTTGCTGAAAACGATGCAATACACATGCCACACCTCTAGGGGCGCTGTAAGACGGTCCCTTCGGAGACACCAGAACAATAGAAGTAGTAAGGACGCATGCGCATAAACTATTATGCGCGAGACTTCATATTAGCCACAAAGTCAGGAAAATCTGTTCGTAAAATTACATTATAATGACCAAATACAATGAAAAGTATTTTTCCAGTCTCACCTGTGAAAGGTAATCCCATGTGATCTCATTTGGACGGTAAACCTGTTGGTACAGTTAAACGCAGCACATGAATGAGGCATCTTTATTCTCCACTTTGACCTATCCAATATGGCGGCGAGGATGACGTATGATTCTACGCGGAAGGCGGCGTCTTTAATGGTCCGGAATAAATTGAATGCTACACGTTGATGGATTAATTTGTTGTTCTACGCCCTTTTTGAGGAATGTATTGTAGGACTTAAACCAACATCTGAAGAGGTGAGATCGCTCCTTTTTTTCCCTATTTTTGCTGGCGGGATTGAATCTGCCCTAAGGGCTATTTTCTCTCTCTCTCACTTTGCACCATTACACAATAAATATTCACAGTGAAAATATTTTGTAAGCGCGTTTCATCAACCAAGTTATAGGATTTGTTGACAACTCTCATCGAGTTCGTTACACTTCTACCCGGCGTGAAGCACTGACAGTCATGTGGTTGTGACGTCATCGTAAACAAATCCGTTCTACTCATCCAGACGACTTCGCAACAGCAACGTTGCCAGATCTTTCCACTCTGGAACCCGTTCTCAAAAGATTGCGTTTTGGGGCACCCAAAACGCCGGTGCCGTGTGGACGCCAGGCCTAAACGATAAACAATTGTATCGGATTCACCTGAATCCGTTGCCGTGTGGACAGGGCCTTAGTTGAACTGTCCTCTGGACTCCATTGAGGTGGTGGGTGAGAGGAGGATGTTAGCCAAGCTGACCACAATCATGGATAACCCCTCTCACCCCCTACATGAGGCTGTGGGGGCTTTAAGCAGCTCGTTTAGGCCTGTCCACACGGCAACAGATTCAGGTGAATCTGATAAAATTGTTTATCGTTTCGGCCTGGCATCCACACGGCACTGGTGTTTTGGGTGCCCCAAAACGAAATCTTTTGAGAACGGGTTCCAGAGTGGAAAAATCTGGCAACGGCGCCGTTGCGAAGTCGTCTGGATGAGTAGAACGGATTTGTTTACGATGACATCACAACCACATGACTGTCAGTGCTTCACGCAGGGTAGAAGTGTAACGAACTCGATGCGAGTTGTCAACAAATCCTATAACTTGGTTCATGAAACGTGCTTACAAAATATTTTCACTGTGAATATTTATTGTGTAATGGTGCAAAGTGAGAGAGAGAGAGAGAGAGAGAGAGAGAGAGAGAGAGAGAGAGAGAGAGTGAGAGAATAGCCCTTAGGGCAGAGTCTTTAGTCCAAACACTGCGGAAGCAGTACCAAACCGAGCACCGCCCGTGTGCTTTCCAAAAACAAAAACAATCCCGCCAGCAAAAATAGGAAAAAAAAAAAAGGAGCGATCTCACCTCTTCACATGTTGGTTTAAGTCTGACAATACAGTCCTCAAAAAGGGCGTAGAAGAACAAAGTAATCCATCAACGTGTAGCATTCAATTTATTCCGGACCATTAAAGAATTCTGGAGGATATCAGAATGTTGGCGTACCGGCTTCCATCTACCCCCATTCATTCCTCTTTCCGCATCTTTCGTTTTACGCTACTGACTAATAATCAAAACTTTATGTGGCTGATGCTACAGAAGAAGGGGTTTATGCGCATGCGTCTACTACTTCTATTGTTCTGGTGTCTCCGATGGGACCGTCTTACAGCGCACATAGAGGTGTGGCATGTGTATTGCATCGTTTTCAGCAAGCGTTGCGTTGCCATATGTACCTGATATTTTACTAATCCGTTGACCATGTGGATGCGATATTTAAAAAAATAAAATCTCGTTGCCGTTGTCGTGTGGATGTAGCCTTATTAGTAGACTGCTACACCCACGGTGTAAGAAGGAGAGGTACCGCAGGTCATTCATACCTACTGCTGTCAGACTGTATAACACCCACAACTTGTAACGTAGCACCAATAACCTGTTTGTCGTTATATTTGCACTACTTCACCACTACTACCTCTGCCATCTCTCATCGATGCAATTATGTGCAATTAATATAGGCCCTAAACTATTTTTATGCATACTTATATATAAATAATTTATGTATATGTGTGTATATATACAGAGTCTACCTGTAATGTGCAATTTTCCCGAGCCTCTCAATAAGGCAATTTTTATATATTTTTTCACGGTAGATAATGCAAATAGCCCTCTGTATTTAATCCTTCGTTTATCTACTTTTTATTTCAGTTTTATTTGTTATCTGTTTGACATTTTCTTGCTACTGTAACACGCGAATTTCCCCGATGTGGGATGAATAAAGTGAATCTAATCTAATCTAATCTAATCTAATCTAATCTAATCTAATCTAATCTAATCTAATCTGCCTAAGGGTTCACATACTTTTTCCAGCAAACACTGTGAATGTTTGAATGATGTATTCAATATGAACAAAAACAAAGTAATATGCTGTGCATTATTAGTTAAAACAGATTGTATTTTTTCATTATTGTATCTTAGATGAAGGTCAGACCATATTTTTAGGATACATTTATACATTAATGCAGGTTATTCCAAAAGGTTCACTTATTTTTTTCTTACCACTGTGTAATATATTTGGTAGAACACATACCTGTTGGCAGCTAGGCAGATTGGGATAGTTCACCAAGATCAGTTTGCTGAAGTTAAACTTATATGTGAATCGCTTTCCTTTGGTCTTGTAGAGAATCCGCTTATTGTAGTAATATCTGTCAATAATAGAAATGGTATGTATACATGTATTAATAGTATACATTCCTTAGAGTTCCACTGTTTTAGTCATGGAAGGCTTCCTTTTGAATGCATGTGTCCATTTGAATATGTATATTTATTTACGTGTGTGTGTGTGTGTGTGTGTGTGTGTGTGTGTGTACCTCAGTGCTCTGCTCAGTTTGTCATAGTTCATATGTGGCTTTCCCTTCCTCTCTCCCCACAGCTTGGCCAGTTGCTCAGGGTCTTGGATTATAAACTCTCCCCATTCACCACCCCACGTGATAACTCCACCCTGACCCTGCTCTAACAACTCCAACAGGAAATGCCACAGCTGGACTTGTCGAGAACCTGGAGACCAGGCTGGTTTATATGCCCAATCAGGAAACAACACTGCTGGAAAGAGGCCGAAACAGTTAACATTTAACCAATAATGAGCTTCAGGTAACTTTAATAACAGATGGATTAGGTATGTTCAATATAATACAGGCCTAGTCAGACAAATTGTCATTTGCCTTGGCACAATGCATGCTGGTCAGAATTTTTTTTTTTTTGCTTTGCATCTGCACTAGAGGTGTACCATGATGACTTTTGCCATCAGTAAAGTGGGTGCAATTTTCAGAGGTAAGCACTGCAGTTGTTCTCCACTAACTACAAGAGCTCAGAATTGACTCAATAACAAAAGAGCTTAGTCCTAATTAGTGGTACACTCCACCATCAACCATGTGTACAAAAAGTAAAAAAGGATCCATTTCAAGTTAATAGCTAATATGATTATGTAGTTGGCTAAATCTTGACCTTTCATTTATTTTCACTTCTGTGGGCACAAAAGACGATGGGACAGTACCCCCACACTGGCCCAAAGGGCTCACTTTGGGTTCAGGTTGAGAATACCTCTCAGATCAGTCCATGGGATGTGGAGTTGAATCCAAGATATCCTGTAATGGGATAAAGCAGCAGGTGTCATACTTCCCAGTCTTTGAGGTACATCCAAGCCTGCCTAAATTTTACCAAACCATGTGGCAAAATGTGGAATGGCCTGATGAGAACAAGTTAGAATTTTTTAGCACAAGATGTGTGTGTTGCAGGCAACACGGTGTATCAGTGGTTAGCACTGTAGCCTCACAGCAAGCAGGTTCTGGGTTCAAACCTGCCAGTCAAACGGGGCCTATTGGTGTGGAGTTTGCGTGTTCTCCCCATGCCTGTGTGGTCTTCTTCTGGGTGCTCTAGTTTCTTCCCACAGTACAAAAATATGCAGACTAGGTCAGCTGGCTGCTCCAAATTGCCCAGAGGTGTGAACATGAGTGTAAATGACTGTTTGTTTATCTCTCTGTACTAGCCATGTGATATATTGGAGACCTGTCCAAGGTGCACTGTACCCTGCCTCTTGCCCCGACGTCAGCTGGGATTGGCTCCACCTCACCCATGACCCTCAGTAGGATAAGTGGTATACACAATGGATGGATGGATATTTGGCACAAAAACAAGAGAGCGTCTCATCCAAAAAAAAACACAATACCAATGATGAAGCATGGTGGTGGTGACATCATGCTGTGGTGCTGCTTCTCTTCAGCAGGGACTGGGGCTCTATTCAAGATCAAGGAAATCATGGATAGCTCCAAATACCAATCTATTTTGGCACAAAACCTGCAGGTCACTGTTAGACAGCTTAAGATGAAGAAAATTTCACCTTCCAACATGATAATGACCAAAAGCACAAGTCATCAAAGTGGCTCAGATGATGTTCAATGTTTTGGAATGGCACAGTCAGAGCCCAGAGCCAGAAGAGGGCTGTGCACAAGAAATCCCCTCACAATTTAATAGTTCTGGAAAATTTTTGCAAGCAGGACTACAATTGAATTGCCAAATAAAGATGTGCCAAGTTGATAGACTCTTACCAAAAAATACTGTGCTATATTACAAGCAAAAGGTGCTTGCAGTATGTAGTAGCAACAACTTCATGAATTTTTTTCAATGACAATATTGAAAATATCTGACAAAAAATTCAAACTACTAATTTAAGGTCAGACAACTCAAGTAACAATTTAAGTATCCCTGTAGTTAACAATATAACTATCAGATCAGCAAATAGAATGTTTTACTCCCCTTTGAGAAATCGAACTAATTTCATTAATCTCCACATCAAAATCCTCAACTTGTAAACTAGATTCCTTACAAGCACGACTATTCAAACAGATAATACCTGAAGTAATTGAACCGCTTCTAAAAATAATAAGTTGTTCTTTTAGGATTGGCTATGTACTCAAATCCTTTAAACTAGCAGTTATCAAACCCCTGATTAAAAAACCTGACCTTGATCTCTGTCAGCCAGTGTCTAATGTCTTTTGCACAATACTCAATTCTATTAAGCTAGTGTGTCTCATCTGGTTTTGCAGAAACATACAACTGTGTGTCATCAGCATAACAGTGGAAACTAAATAAGTAAATTATCAGCCAATATCAAACCTCCCCTTTATCTCAAAGATCCTAGAAAAAGCTGTCGCACAGCAGTTATGCTCATATTTACATAGGAATGACATCCATGAAATTTATCAGTCAGGATTTAGACCTCATCATGGCACAGAGACAGCACTGGTTAAAGTAGTAAATGACCTACTGTTGGCATCTGCTACTTGTGTTGCTTGAGCTTAGTGCAGCATTTGATACCATTGATCATTCCATTCTTTTAGATAGACTAGAAAATGTTGTGGGAGTTAAAGGAATAGCCCTCTCCTGGCTCAGCTCTTATTTAACTGACCAGTATCAGTATGTTGATATAAATGTTGATTTGTCTAGACATACTGAGGTAAAGTTTGGTGTTCCACAAGGTTCTGTCTTGGGCCCACTGCTTTTTTTTTTTTTATATATATATATATATGTTACCTCTGAGTGATATTATTCGTAAGCATGGTATTAGTTTCCATTGTTATGCTGATGACACACAGTTGTATGTTTTTGCAAAACCAGATGAGAGACACCAGCTTAATAGAATTGAGGAATGTGTAAAGGACAGACACTGGATGCTTATGAACTTCCTTCTGCTTAATTCTGACAAGACAGAATTACTTGTACTAGGACCACATGCAGCTAGAAGTAGGTTTTCTGATTACACACTAACTCTGGATTGCCTTTCTGTTTCTTCACGTGCAGCAATAAAAGACCTCGGGGTGATTATTGACCCCAGTTTTTCATTTGAAACTCAATTCAATAACATTACCTGGATAGCTTTCTTTCATCTCAGAAATATTGCTAAGATAAATAATTTAATGTCACTACACAACACAGAAAAACTAGTTAATGCTTTTGTTACCTCCAGGTTGGATTATTGTAATGCCTTACTGTCTGGATGTTCCAATAAGTGCATAAACAAGCTCCAGTTAGTTCAAAATGCAGCAGCAAGAGTCCTTAAGAGAACTAGAAAATATGACCACATCACCCCTGTCTTATCCACACTGCATTGGCTCCCAATCAAATTTCATATTGTTTATAACAGGGTTTCCACGGAGTCTTAAAAAGTCTTAAAAAGTCTAAAATTTGATAATCCTAATTTAAGGCCTTAAAAAGTCTAAAATACGAGCATATTTTGCATTGTAGGTCTTAAATGTAATTTTGTGAAGTCTTAAATCCTTACGTCCATTTACCCCATTCGCTTTTTTTTGTTAAATGGGTTGGTGATATTCATAATTAGTCATATAGGCTAGGCCTACTTAGTATCAGTAGGCTACGCTGCAAACTACAAATGAGACACAGTGGAATCCGGCGTCTAGCCTGGTTGGCATGGTGATGCACAGGGCATGGTACGCGCGCATTTAGACAGTAGAGCCTAAAAGAAGCGAGGAAGATTGTCACAGTTTGTAGCAAAATGGGCAAATGCAAGTTTAACGACTGCTGGCTTGAACACAATGATTTCGTAGACTGGTTAAAATGTGTACCAAACAATCCGTTTGAGGCGTACTGCACATTGTGCAAAACAACTCTCAAACTCGGCACCCTGGGTGTAAAGGCACTGGAATCACATGCGAAAGCAGAGAAGCACCAGGCTGCCCATAAAAGTCTGCAACAATCGCATGCCATCACTCAATTTTGTTCACCGTTGTCAGGTCCAAGCACATCTCAAGATGGTGTATCAGCTAACTCCGTGCGAACTGTCACGTTACAACACACAAACCGTACGGAATCGAATGCCTCATCCAGTGATTTGCGGGATGTCTTTGGCTCCACTGCAACTTTAAAAGCCGAAGTGTTGTGGATTTTAAACACAGTGACAATGCATCACTCATAAAAGCAGTGACAAGATTGGGGAGCTTTTTCAGGCCATGTTTCCCGATTCTAACATTGCCCAAACGTTCCGCTGCGGCAATGTAGTGCTCTCTCTCTCTCTCTCTCCATTTAATCAATTTGTTAATGATCTAGCGTAATGCAGTGGTTTTCAAACTTTTTCAAACCCTTTCCTAACATACCTTTCTCCCTCTCTGACCCCACACCCCCATTTAGTCGGTTTGTCAATGATCTAATGCCATAAAGTTCCACTTCATGTTATGTTTCTGTTCCTCATTAATGCAAGCGCGCACCCTAGGGATGTAATGAGTTCATTGGTGAATGATGATAAATTTTGTTATTTTGAAAGTAATTCAGGCTCTCCCAATTTTCTTTATTTTTTATTTTTTTGTGCGGCATAAGTCTTAAATTTAACCTGTTATGGTCTTAAAAAGTCTTAAATTGAACTTGTTCAAGCCTGCAGAAACCCTGTTATAAAATACTACTCTTGACCTTTAAAGCACTGAATGGTCTCGCGCCACAGTACCTTAGTGAACTTCTGGTTCTTTATGACCCGCCATGCCTACTTAGATCAAAAGATGCAGGCTATTTGCTGGTACCTCATATAGTGAAGGCTACATCAGGGGATAGAGCCTTTTCCTACAAAGCCCCACAGTTATGGAACAGCCTACCAAGTAGTGTTCGGGACTCAGACACAATATCATAATTTAAGTCCAGGCTGAAAACATATCTGTTTAGTCAAGCCTTTTGTTAATAGTGTTTATGAGGTAATGGAGTAGATCTGGAGGGTCCTCAGACAGTGTTTTGGTAAACTGGGATGTATGGATGCTGTCATTCCCCCACTCACTTGCTCACTAAAGTTTGTTAACCGCGTAGTGGCTGGCTGCTTTATGTCCTGGGGCACCCTCATGCCTATGTTACCTTCTGGCTCTGCCCTTTTAATTATGCTGTCATAGTCAGTTTTGCCGGAGTCCCTGCTTCCACTCAGCACAAAATGTATACTGTTCTTACTCATCAGGTGACATTGGGCATACCTAACAACCTGTGTTTTCTCTCTCTCTCTCTCCCCACCCAAATCTGTCCTTCTGAGTTACATGTCAAGCCTCCGAGATTGAGATGCTAACCTCTTCTGCTCCTCAGACCTGCCTAATCCATCCTGATACCCCATGTCTGGCTGGAGTCTCATCACATTGCTCCTGTGGAGGATGGCTCCATATGGACAGTCAAAAGGTTGCACTTGGAAGATTGCTCTGGCCACTTACAGTAATGCTTTTATGGCGGAGGTCTACAGTTGACTTGCTAACTTTAGGACTGCATGAAACATGAGCTATGTATTAATCCCGTAATAACTACTTCTGGCCGATTAGAGCAGCAGAAACACTAAACTGTAGAAAATAATTTGGTTTGAAAACAGTAACCTAAACTTTGCAAAGTACTTAACTTTTGTCTTATGAATACCTGCAGTACAGAGTCCACACAATGCAAGTATTTTAACAGTAAAAAATAAACACATTGTAAATTCAGAAAAAATAAAAACAATACTTTAGTATACTGTATCCATGTTATATTCTTATTAGTTATGTTTTAATTCATTGCTTTAATTATTACTGCTGTGCATTTATACATGCTTCTGCTTTACAATGTACTCTGGCAAAGATCTACTCTATATGCTCTTTCAAGTGAAAAAAAAATCAAACACACACGTACATCAGCATTCTCAGAGAACTCAAAAAATCTCAGATAACCTCTGCTGAATTGTAATTCTCATGCACATCAAAGCACCAGTTGCATAAACACACACAGACAAGCACTTACTTTGGCTCCAGTATGGTGAAATGAGAGGTCCAATATTTGAACTGCAGCAACAATGCATCTATAAGAAGATAAAAATTTTAGTAGCATACTCGATAGATTAAAACATTTTGGTTACAGTTCCGGGGCAGCATGGTGGTGTAGTAGTTAGCACTGTCGCCTCACAGCAAGAAGGTCCTGGGTTCGAGCCCAGTGGCTGGCGAGGGCCTTTCTGTGTGGAGTTTGCATGTTCTCCCCATGTCTGCATGAGTTTCCTCTGGGTGCTCCAGTTTCCCCCACAGTCCAAAGACATGCAGGTTAGGTTAATTGGTGGCTCTAAATTGACCGTAGGTGTGAATGAGTGTGTGAATGGTTGGTTGTCTCTGTGTCAGCCCTTCGATAACCTGGCGACTTGTCCAGGGTGTACCCTGCCTCTCGCCCATAGTCAGCTGGGATAGGCTCCAGCTTGCCTGCAACCCTGTAGAACAAGATAAGTGGCTACAGATAATGGATGGATGGGTTACAGTTCCAGTCAAAAGTTTGGACACACCTCATTTGTAGGTTTTTCTTTCTTTTGACTATTTTATATATTGCAGAATGACACTGAAGACATCAAATCTATGAAATAACACACATGGAATTTTGTGGTAAACAAAAAAAAGTGTGAAAAATAAAACGTTCCATATTTTAGATTCTTCAAAGTATCCACCATTTACCTTGATGAAAGTTTTGCACACTATTGGCATTAACAAGCTTCATGAGGTAGTCACCTGGAATGACTTTCAATTAACAGGTGTGCCTTGTCAAAAGTTAATTTGTGGTATTTCTTGGTTTCTTGATGCATTTGAGACCATCAGTTGTGTTATGTTGAAGTACAGTTGGTATACAGTAAATAGCCCTATTCGACAATAGCAGTAATCCATATTATGTCAAAAACCACTCAACTAAGTAAAGAGGAATGACATGTTAACATGTATTGCCCTGCTATTATGCACTTTATGGTATTTCCTCTCTGTTATGTACTTTTACCATAAAGTGTTCACACTTGGACCCAGATGGGGCATGTGCAGTGTTGTTGTGATGTTGGGGCACATGTGAAGAGGACTGTTTTGTTTTGGACTGTAATTGTGAGCTGAATAAAGCAATTAAAGTATAAATAAACGTCATATTTATTGAGTCTAGCATTGGTAACAGAGGATGGTTAGTAACTACAGAATTCTGCTGAAGTTTGATGAAGCCAAGCCATACAAGTGTTGGAAAAATGAAGTCAACATCTGGAGACGTATTACTGAGTTCGATAAGAAGAAACAGGCTCTTGCTGTCACTCCAGGCCTTGAAGGAAGAGCCAGGGAGACCGTGATGTAAATACCCACAGAGGATTTGGACAGCGATGACGGTATGCAGACATTGTTAACGAAACTGGATGAGGTGTTCTTAAAGGAGGAAAAAGACCAGGAATACGAAACCTACTCTTATTTTGATGGCATTTCAAAGAATAGTGCTGTGTCCATGGCAGACTACATTACTGACTTTGAACAGAGATACAACTGGATGAAAAAGTATAAAAACAATGAGACTGCCTGATGCTGTGTTAGCTTTTAAACTGTTGGACACTTTTTGTCTAGATGAGAAGAGCAGACAAATGCCATTAACAGCATGCACGGAATTGACATTTGCCTCTATGAAATCATCACTGAAAAGGATTTTTGGAGGCACAATGCCAGGCACATCAAACAGAATACAAGTGAACCAGGATATGGTGTTTTTCACAGAGCAAAGACCGCAGGAACAGATGGAATAACTTCATGTTAGAGGGGACAACAAAGGCAACCATTACCAGGCACCAATCTACTGGATAAATTTGGCAAAAGATGACGATGTGCCATTCGTCAGAGCACATTTCACTGGACTAATGACTGTCCTCACAGGAAAAATGAACATGTAATATTAATTGCAGATGTAAATGTTGAGGAATGTAACATCACACTATTTACTAAAGCCTCCATGCTTGACTCAGAAATATTTCTGGCTGAATCACAAGGGTCAGCTATTATTGACACTGCTTGCGCTCGTACAGTATGTGGGAAGAAATGGCTAGAAAACTACATGAAGGAACTCAGCCAAGACCAAGTGAACAAGATGCTACAAACAGAAATTCCCAGTTGCAGACCATTTCAATTTGGAGATGGAAATGTAGTATACTCAAACAGAAAAGTGAAAATACCTGCTAATATAGGTCAGACAAAATGCTGTGTTGAAACTGAAGTGGTTCAATTTGATATTCCACTTCTGCTGAGCAAAACATCCCTAAAGAGGGCTGGAACAGTTTTAGACATGAAAAATGACAGTGCTGTGATGTTCAAGCAGCCTGTACCTCGAGTTCACCAGTTCTGGCCACTACCGTGTGATATCAGAGACAAAGGCACTGAGAAGAATCAAACTGAAGATGATATCCTTATAGACACAGAAAAAAATGTCCACAGATGAGAAACACAAAGTTCTCCTGAAACTTCACAAGCAGTTTGGTCATGCATCCACAGATCGCCTACAGAGGTTAATCCAAAGCTCTGAAAATAAAGACCAAGAATGTGTCACCATTTTGCAATAAATAGTACTTGACTGTGACATATGCCGGAGGTACAGCAAAACCAACCCAAAGCCTGTAGTGGGTTTGCCTTTAGCTTCAGAATACAACGAGACAGTTGCAGTCAACCTGCATGAGTTAGAGCCTGGTGTATGGTACCTCTACATCATTGATCACGTCACATGTTTCAGCACAGGTAACAGTGTGAAAATGAAAGTCCTCTGAGATTGTGAACTCCATTCACACATGGATAAGTGTTCACGGTCCCCCACAGCGACTTTACAGTGACAATGGTGGACAATTCAATAATGAGGAGATCAGGGACATGGCAGAAAACTTCAACATTGAGACCTGAACAACAGCAGGATACAGTCCCTGGAGTAATGGACGACTGGAGAGACAGACACTGAAAGAAATCATCCAGAATGTGAAATGAGGAAATGGATGTGACTGGCAAACTGCTCAAGACTGGGCCCTTATGGCTAAGAACAGTATGCTCAATGTTTATGGATACAGCCCACATCAACTATTATTCAGGCAGAATCATAACCTCCCCTCTGTATTAACTGATAAGCTACCTGCTTTAGAGGGTACCACTAAGTGTTAGAGTAGCAGAGCACATATCAGCATTACATGCTTCCAGAAAAGTGTTCACAGAAGCTGAATGTTCAGAGAAGATAAGGAGGGCACTATGCAAACAGCTCAGACCTACAGTGTCTTGCAAAAGTATTCATCTCCCTTTGTGTTTGTCCTGCTTTGTCGTATTACAAACTGAAATTAAAATGGATTGTTGGGGGATTAGCGCCATTTGATTGACATAACATGCCTACAACTTTAAAGATGAAAATTGTTCTTTTTATTGTGAGACAAACAATAAGATGAAAAAAAAAAATCTGGAGTGTGCATAGGTATTCACCCCCCCAAGTCAATACTTTGTAGAGCCATCTTTTGTTGCAATTACAGCTGCAAGTCTCTTGGGGTATGTCTCTATTAGCTGAGCACATCTAGCCACTGGGATTTTTGCCCATTCCTCAAGGCAAAACTGCTCCAACTCCTTCAAGTTAGATGGGTTGCGTTGGTGTACAGCAATCTTCCAATTATGCCACAGATTCTCAATTGGATTGATGTCTGGGCTTTGACTAGGCCATTCCAAGACATTTCAATGTTTCCCTTTAAACCACTCCAGTGTAGTTTTAGCAGTATGTTTAGGGTCATTGTCCTGCTGGAAGGTGAACCTTCGTCCCAGTCTCAAACCTCTGGCTGATTCAAACAGGTTTTCCTCCAGAATTGCCCTGCATTTAGTGCCATCCATCTTTCCTCCATTTTAATCTCATTTGACCAGAGAATCTTCTTCCATGTGTTTGGGGAGTCTGCCACATGCTGTTGGACAAACTCCAAACATGTTTTCTTCAGCAATGGCTTTTTTCTGGCCACTCTTCCATAAAGCCCCACTCTGTAGCGTTTATGGCTTAAAGTGGTCCTGTGGACAGATACTCCCATCTCCATTGTGGATCTTTGCAGCTCCTTCAGTGTTCTCTTTGGTGTCTTTGTTGCATTTCTGATTAATGCCTTCCTTGCCTGGTCTGTGAGTTTTGGTGGGTGGCCTTCTCTTGTCAGGCTGGTCATATTCTTTCCATTTTGCTTATGGATTTAATGGTGCTCTGTGGGATATTCAAAGTTTAGGATATTTTTGTATAACCTAACCCTGATCTATACTTTTTCACAATTTTGTCTCTGACCTGTTTGGAGTGGTCCTTGGTTTTCATGTTGCTTGCTTAGTAGTGTTGCAGAGTCAGGGTCCTTCCAGAACAGGTTGATTTATATACAGTGGTACTTAAAAGTTTGCAAACCCTTTAGAATTTTCTATATTTCTGCATAAATATGACCTAAAACATCAGATTTTCACACAAGTCCTAAAAGTAGATAAACAGAACCCAGTTAAACAAATGAGACAAAAAATATTATACCTGGTCATTTATTTATTGAGGAAAATGATCTAATATTACTTATCTGTGAGTGGCAAAAGTATGTGAACCTCTAGGATTAGCAGTTAATTTGAAGGTGAAATTAGAGTCAGGTGTTTTCAAATCAATGGGATGACAATCAGGTGTGAGTGGGCACCCTGTTTTATTTAAAGAACAGGGATCTATCAAAGTCTGATCTTCACAACATGTTTGTGGAAGCGTATCATGGCACGAACAAAGGAGATTTCTGAGGACCTCAGAAAAAGCGTTGTTGCTCATCAGGCTGGAAAAGGTTACAAAACCATCTCAGATTGTGTAAAAATGGAGGAAATTCAAGACCATTGTTACCCTCCCCAGGAGTGGTCAACCAACAAAGATCACTCCAAGAGTAAGGTGTGTAATAGTCAGTGAGGTCACAAAGGACCCCAGGGTAACTTCTAAGCAACCAAAGGCCTCGCTCACATTGGCTAATGTTAAATGTTCATGAGTCCACCATCAGGAGAACACTGAACAACAATGGTGTGCATGGCAGGGTTGCAAGGAGAAAGCCACTGCTCTCCAAAAAGAACATTGCTGCTTGTCTGTAGTTTGCTAAAGATCATGCGGACAAGCCAGAAGGCTATTGGAAAAATGTTTTGTGAATGGATGAGACCAAAATAGAATTTTTTTGTTTAAATGAGAAGCATTATGTTTGGAGAAAGGAAAATACTGCATTCCAGCATAAGAACCTTCTCCCATCTGTGAAACATGGTGGTGGTAGTATCATGGTTTGGGCCTGTTTTGCTGCATCTGGGCCAGGACAGCTTCCATCATTGATGGAACAATGAATTCTGAATTATACCAGCGAATTCTAAAGGAAAATGTCAGGACATCTGTCCATGAACTGAATCTCAAGAGAAGGTGGGTCATGCAGCAAGACAACAACCCTAAGCACACAATTCATTCCATCAAAGAATGGTTAAAGAAGAATAATGTTTTGGAATGGCCAAGTCAAAGTCCTGACCTTACTCCAATCGAAATGTTGTAGAAAGACATGAAAGCTGGCAATTCATGTGAGGAAACCCACCAATATCCCAGAGTTGAAGCTGTTCTGTATGGAGGAATGGAGTCTTTTAGCCTTAAAAGACTGATCAACAGTTACCAGAAATGTTTAGCTGTAGTTATTGCTGCACAAGGGGGTCACACCCGATACTGAAAGCAAAAGGTTCACATACTTTTGCCACTCACAGATATGCAACATTGGATCATTTTCCTCAACAAATAAATGACCAAGTATAATATTTTTGTCTCATTTGTTTAACTGGGTTCTCTTTATTTACTCTTAGGACTTGTGTGAAAATCTGATGATGTTTTAGGTCATATTTATGCAGAAATATAGAAAATTCTAAAGGGTTCACAAACTTTCAAGCACCACTGTAGACATCATCTGACACTTTGATTGCACACAGGTGGATCTTAGGCAACTAATTATGTGACCTATGAAGTGAATTGGTTGGACCAGCTCTTATTTAGGGGTTTCATACAAAAGGGGGGTGAATACCTATGCACACTCCAGATTTCTGTTTTTTCCATCTTAATTACGGTTTGTCTCACACTACAAAACAAACAATTTTCACCTTTAAAATTGTAGGCATTTTTTGGAAATCAAATCGTGCTACCCCCCCCCAAAAAAAAATCTATTTTAATTCCAGCTCATAATGCGACAAAACAGATCAAACACCAAGGGGGATGAATGCTTTTGCAAGGCACTGTATATATGAAAAGTATGTGACAGGAGACAAAGTATATTACAAATGAGCAGACTGCACAGAATGGAAGGGACCAGGAGTGGTAAATGGTAAGGATCGGGCTGTTGTATTTGTAATGCATGGTGGACTTCTTGTGAGAGTACATCACTCTAGACTTTGTAAGGTGAACATACATGATGAGGATAAGCAAATGGTACAAGAGGATCCTGACAGAAAGACAAAGTGAGAAAACTACTTCAAACAATGCAGCATATATTTCAGACTGTGAACAGAGCACAGACTGTGAACAGGACATCAGTGACAGGGAGGTGAATACAGGAGAAGTACCGCACTCATCCATGGCACAAGCTAATGTGACAAGCAGAAATTGAGCACAATGCATGTGCTAACCCAATCTCCTCTACAGGTTCAAAGTTAAGAGCAGGTCAGATTGTAACATTTATGAACAGAAATGGTGTTCAACATAAGGCCAAAGTCTTAGGCAGAGCAGGCAAAGTCACAGGAAAGAACATACAACATACATCATCTTGAACCAGATGGCAGTGATGGGCAAAAAGAATCGGTTGACATATCATGTAAGAAAGTAAGTAAATTTAATTTATAAAGCACATTTAAAATAGTTTTCACTGACCAAAGTGCTGTACATAGGGTAGCTAAGAAATCAGAAGTAAAATGGACAAATATAAAAAGAAAAGATGCATTAATAGCTGCAACAAATTAATGTTTGTGTGTTTATTAACGTAGCTGTGTGTTAATAGTCTTACCATTGAACCAGAAAACATGGATGCTGATGTACTTATGACTAAAGAAATCTTATTGATGCAGCTAAACAGGAAGAAATACAGAACTGGCACAATAATTATGTTTTTGAGAAAGCTGAAGACGCAGGTCAAAAGTGTGCCCCCCAGGTGGGTCTGTAGTCTTAAAGAAACTTCCGCAGGTATTGTACCCAAGGCACAACTTGTCAGAGGTTTTGAAGAGCTTAATATCAATGAGTTACAGAAAGATTCCCCAACCTATGCTTCAGAATCTATTAGACTACTGTTAACAGTAATCTGTCAAAATCATTGGCAAGTCCATTCTATGGACATCAAATCTGCATTCTTGCAGGGCATGGAGCTCTCCAGAGATATTTTTTCTGTCCCCCACCTGAGGCAGGCAGTGAAAGTATTCTATAGAAATTAAAGAAATGTGTATATAGTCTTGCAGATGCATCACTTATTGGTATAAAATAGCATATTGGTACAAAAAAGTGAAAGAGCTCATGCTGAGTACAGGTGGTAAAATGTCACAAGTTGATCCAGCAGTCTTTTATTGGCGAGATGAGCAGTTTAAGGTTACTGGAGTACTTGCATGTCATGTTGATGATTTTCTTTGGGCGGGATCACACAGCTTTTTGACAAATGTGATTCCCCTACTAAAATCTGCATTCCATGTTGGACGGAAGGAACACAAAAATTTCTGCTATGTCGGGATGGATTTTGCTACTGCTGATGGCATAGTCCAGGTACATCAGCACAGTTACACTGATAATCTACAGCTGCTCCATATGCAAGCAGCAAGTGCCATACAGAGGGATGCCCCTCTTAATAAAACAGAAAAAGAACAGCTGAGGTCAAAAATAGGACAGATACTATGGGTTGCTAAGCAGACCAGACCAGATGTTATGTTTAGCACCTGTAGTTTAGCATCAAATCTAAAGAATGCTATGGTACAGTTGATCCACGAAGTGAATAAAGCTGTCCATAAGCTTAAGTCAGAAAAGATGACTAAAATTTCGGCATTTGGGTGACAATACTCTGAACCTGATTGCTTTCAGTGATGCTTCTCTTGGTAATCTTCCTGATGGAGGTACACATGGGGGAACTTTAATTTCTCTCATGGGAGAAGGAGGGAAGTTTTTCCCCGTCAGCTGGCAAACAAAGAGATGTTTGGTGCAGAGCACACTAGCAGGAGAAACTTTTGCTATGTCAGAGGGAATAGACAATGCCATCTTCCTGGCAACTGAACTGAATGCTCTTCCACTGATCTGCGTGACTGATAATCACTCTGTTTGATGCCTTAAAGTCAACAAAACAGGTTACAGAGAAGAGACTCAGGTTGGAAATAAGTGGCATCAAGGAGCTCATATAAAAGCAAGAAAATCAAAGAGGTTCTTTGGTCAGATACAAAAGCTCAACTCACTGATTGTCTTACCAAAAAGGGAGCCTTGACCCTGGTGCTTTTAAAGGCATTAAGGTGAGGGACAGTGGGGTTTGTGATGAAATCAGATCCCTATGCTTTGCTACTACTGGTCACCGGGTCTCTCCTCCTCTCTGCTCCTGTCCAGCCCGCTCAAGACGTCTCTCTGTTCTGGTTCCCTGTTGGTGGAATGACTTTCCCATTGAGGTCAGAACTGCCAACTCCCTGACCATCTTCAAGCGCAGACTGAAGACTCACCTCTTCAGGCTGCACCTCTCCCCTGCTTCCCTGTCTACTGTGCAACTGCGTATCAGTTTAAATCAACCCAGGCTGTGTACTGTCTAGCCTGGGGTTAGCAGTTTTGAGTTCTCTATTTAGTTGTACTTTGTATGGTTGGTTTGTTTCCTTGGCTGTTTGCTGAGCATTGGTATTTCAACAGAATATTACACTAAGTATTATTCTGTCACTTGTTCAGTTGGCACTAGAACTTTATCTCGAAGTTCAGCACTTCATATACCTGACTTTTGCACTTGTACATCACTCCAGATAAGAGCATCTGCTAAATGCCATGTAATGCAATGCCGAAAAGAGGGAATGGATGGTATTTGCATGTGTGGTTCCCACCGTGAAGCATGAAGGATGAGGTGTAATGGTGTGGGGGTGCTTTCCTAGTGACACTGTTGATTTATTCAAAATTGAAGGCACACTTAACGAATATCGCTATCACAACATTCTGCAGTGACATGCCAGCCTATCATTTGTTTTTCAACAGGATAATGACCCAAAAACACACCTCCATGATATGTTAGGGCTAACCACAAAGGAGAGTGAAGGAGTGCTGCATCAGATGACCTGGGCTCCATAATCACACGACCTAAAGCCAATTGAGATGGTTTGAAATTAATTGGACCACGAAGTGAAAGGAAAGCAGCCAACAAGTGCTCAACATATATGGGAACTCCTTCAAGACTGTTGGAAAACCATTCCAGGTGACTGCCTCATGAAACTGGTTGAGAAAATGCCAAGAGTGTGCAAAGCTGTCATCAAAGCAAAAGGTGGCCACTTTGAAGAATCTAAAATATTGAAGATTTTTGCTGTGTGTGTGTGTGTGTGTGTGTGTGGCAGCGGGGGCGTGGTCAAGCGCCGGTCTGTGACAGGAGGGCGGAGCCAGGGAAGGTGAGTGGCAGAATCACTACACCTGATGGTAATTAACTTCTGTCTTGTGTGTCTTCCCAGTAACCGCACCCTATTTAAGGAGGCAGAGGAAGAGCAGAGGGGGCTCCTCCCGGGACAAGAACACGGCGTGTGTGTGTGTTTCTCTAACCGAATAAAACTAGGTTGGTATAGTGAAAAGTCTGGCAATAAAAAGCCTATTAGTACCTGAAGCTTTGTCCTGCCGTCCTCTGTGCTCCACCCACACTTCAGAGAGCTCTACAGTGGTGCTGAAACCTGGGACAAGGTGGAGCACCAACCTCGCAGCCCCATGGAATCCTCCCCGTTCGCGGACCTGGTCCATGCCCTCGCCATGGCTCAGCAAAGCCAGCACCAGGCGCTCATCACGCTCCAAAAGGAGCAAGAGCGGCGCTTCGAAGCCCTGGTGCTGGCCCAGCAGGAAGATCGCGAGGCGTTCCGGCATCTCCTCGCGTCGGCGGGGTCCACCAGCGCCCCGGCCGCGGGCCCATCTCCCCTCACCGTGACCAAGATGGGCCCTCAGGACGACCCCGAGACATTTCTCACATTGTTCGAGCAGGTCGCCGAAGCCTCGGGGTGGCTGATGGAGCAGCGCGCGGCGCGCCTCCTCCCCCTCCTGATGGGAGAGGCGCAGCTGGCCGCGCTACAGCTCCCTGCCGACCGCCGGCTGGCCTACGCGGACCTTTGCCGGGCTGGCCTACGCGGACCTTTGCCGGGCCGTCCTCCAGCGCGTGGGGCGCACACCAGAACAACAGCGCCAGCGCTTCCGCGCGCTGCGGTTGGAGGAAGTCGGCCGGCTGTTCGCGTTCGGCCAGCAGCTCCGGGACGCCTGCTGGCGGTGGCTGAGGGCCAACGATCGCGATGCCGAGGGAATCATCGATCAGGTGGTGCTGGAGCAGTTCATCGCCCGCTTACCAGCCGGAACCGTGGAGTGGGTCCAGTGCCACCACCCGGCGTCGCTGGATCAGGCAGTAGGACTGGCGGAGGATCATTTGGCGGCTGTTCTGGCGGCAGGACAACTGACGACGTCTTCTCTTCTCTCTCTCTTTCTCCCCTCCCTTCTGTGTCCCGTCCTCGCCCCATTCCCCCACCACGGAGGCGGGGGCCGGCTCCACCCCAGCCGGCCCGCCGCACCCGTGGTGCCCTCCCGTTTCTCCCTTCTGTGTCTGTCTCCCCCCCCCTCAGGTGAGTGAGCCCCAGAGCACCGGTGCAGAGGGAAAGCCCCTGCCGGTTTGCTGGCGCTGCGGGGAGCCAGGCCACCTGCAACAACAGTGCGCAGCAATGGAGGTGGGCGCGGTGGTACGGATCCCCGACGCGCCAGAAGCTGCCCTCGATCGGGCCGGAGCGTATCGCATACCGGTGAGTGTACAAGGGGCTACATATCAGGCGTTGGTGGATTCTGGTTGCAATCAGACCTCAATCCGCCAAAGCCTGGTGCAAGACGAGGCATTGGGGGGAGCACAGGGGGTGAAGGTGTTGTGTGTGCACGGGGATGTTCACAGCTACCCTTTGGTGTCGGTCCACATATTTTTCAGAGGGAAAAAATCTGTAGTGAAGGCGGCGGTTAATCCTCGCCTTACCCACTCTTTAATTTTGAGGACTGATTGGCCGGGATTTCGGGGTTTAATGACGTGCCTAGTAAAGAGTGGGTCCTGCCATTTGACAGGGGGAGGTCCCGGTGTCGCTTTGGCTGGAGCTGCGGTCGCAGAGCTATCTACGTCATCTCCGCGACAGAGTGAGGAGCCGCCGGCTCCTCCTTTTTCTGTTGGGGAATCCCTCGCGGATTTCCCATTAGAACAATCGTGAGATGAGACTCTGCGACATGTGTTTGACCAAGTGAGAGTAATAGATGGTCAAACGCTCCAGCTGAACGCCACCCCGTCCTTCCCCTATTTTTCTATTATGAAGGATAGATTATACCGAGTGACGCAGGACACTCAGACGAAAGAGCGAGTCACACAGCTGTTAATTCCAAAGAGCCGCCGGGAATTGGTATTTCAGGCGGCTCACTTTAATCCCATGGCTGGACACCTAGGACAGGATAAGACACTAGCCCGGATAATGGCCCGATTCTATTGGCCGGGGATTCACGGCGATGTCCGTAGGTGGTGTACGGCGTGCCGTGAATGCCAGTTAGTAAATCCAGCGGCCATTCCAAAAGCGCCTTTGCGCCCCCTACCATTAATTGAGACCCCGTTCGAAAGAATTGGGATGGATCTCATCGAGCCATTAGATCGGTCAACACGAGGGTACCGCTTTATATTGGTTCTGGTGGACTATGCAACGCGATACCTGGAAGCGGTGCCTCTTCGCAATATCTCAGCACGCAGTATTGCGGAGGCCCTCTTCCACGTCATCTCCGGGGTTGGAATCCCGAAAGAGATTCTGACTGACCAAGGCACCTCGTTTATGTCACGAACACTGAGCGAACTGTATGGGCTATTAGGTATTAAGCTGATCCGCACCAGCGTTTATCACCCACAAACGGACGGTTTAGTTGAACGGTTCAATCGCACCCTCAAGAATATAATTTAAAAAATTCGTAAGTGAGGACGCACGTAACTGGGATAAATGGCTCGAACCCTTGTTATTTGCAGTGCGAGAGGTCCCCCAAGCCTCCACGGGGTTCTCCCCGTTTGAATTGTTATACGGGCGTAAGCCGCGCGGCATTTTAGATGTGCTGCGGGAAAATTGGGAGGAGGGACCTTCACAGAGTAAAAACGAAATTCAGTACGTTATGGACCTGCGCGCAAAACTCCACACGCTCACCCACCTAACTCAAGAGAAGTTGCGGCAGGCCCAGGAACGGCAAGCCCGCCTGTACAACAAGGGCACGCGCCTTAGAGAGTTCACTCCGGGAGATAAGGTACTCGTACTGTTGCCCACATCGAGCTCCAAATTAATCGCCAAGTGGCAAGGACCCTTTGAGGTCACACGGCGAGTCGGGGACGTCGACTATGAGGTAAGGCGAACGGACAGGGAGGGGGCGCTACAGATCTACCACCTCAATCTGCTTAAACTCTGGAACGAGGAGGTCCCCGTGGCGTTTGTGTCGGTAGTTCTGGAGAAGGCAGAGCTGGGGCCGGAGGTTCAAAAAGGGAGAGTGGCATCACGTACCTCTCCGGTCCCCTGTGGAGACCACCTCTCCCCGACCCAACTCACGGAGGTCGCCCAGTTGCAGGCCGAGTTTTCGGATGTGTTCTTGCCCCTGCCCGGTCGCACTAACCTCATAGAACACCACATAGAGACGCCCCCGGGGGTGGTAGTGCGTAGCCACCCTTACAGGCTACCCGAACACAAAAAAAAAGGTGGTTCGGGAAGAACTTCAGACCATGCTCGAAATGGGCATCGTCGAGGAGTCCCACAGTGACTGGAGCAGCCCGGTGGTCTTGGCACCCAAGGCCGACGGGTTGGTCCGGTTCTGTGTGGACTATAGAAAAGTCAACGCGGTGTCTAAATTCGACATGTACCCAATGCCTCATATTGACGAGCTGCTTGATCGACTAGGCACGGCTCGCTTTTACTCGACACTGGATTTGACAAAGGGATATTGGCAGATCCCCTTGACTCCATTATCCCGGGAGAAAACGGCCTTTTCCACACCGTTCGGCTTACACCAATTCGTCACACTTCCGTTTGGGCTGTTTAGGGCGCCCGCTACGTTTCAGCGGCTGATGGACGGGGTCCTCCGGCCCCACGCCACCTATGCGGCTGCATATCTGGATGACATTATCATTTATAGTAACGACTGGCAGCGGCACCTGCAACACCTGAGGGCCATCCTTAGGTCACTGAGGCGGGCGGGTCTCGCTGCCAACCCGAAGAAGTGTGCGATTGGGTGGGTGGAAGTACGGTATCTGGGCTTCCACTTGGGCAACGGGCAGGTGCGTCCCCAAATTAATAAGACAGCAGCGATTGCGGCCTGCCTGAGGCCCAAGACCAAAAAGGGGGTGAGACAGTTCCTGGGGCTGGCTGGCTACTATCGTAGGTTTATACCTAATTATTCGGACGTCACCAGCCCGCTGACTGACCTCACTAAAAAGGGGGGTGCCAGATCCGGTCCAGTGGACAGAGCAGTGCCAGCGGGCTTTCTCTGAGGTAAAGGCCGCACTGTGTGGGGGGCCACTATTGCACTCCCCTGACTTCTCTCTCCCTTTTGTGTCGCAGACCGACGCGTCGGACAGAGGGCTGGGGGCGGTGTTGTCCCAGGAGGTGGAGGGGGAGGACCGCCCCATCCTGTACATTAGTAGGAAGCTGTCGGTGCGTGAGGGGCACTACAGCACTATTGAGAAGGAATGCCTGGCGATCAAGTGGGCGGTCCTCGCCCTCCGTTACTACCTGCTGGGGTGCCCTTTCACCCTCTGTTCAGACCACGCGCCCCTCCAGTGGCTCCACCGCATGAAAGATGCCAACGCGCGGATCACCCGTTGGTATCTGGCATGCCAACCCTTCAATTTCAAGGTGGTCCACAGGCCGGGGGCACAGATGGTCGTGGCGGACTTCCTCTCCCATCAAGGGGGGGGGGGGGGGGGGGAGTCGGCTGCGGGCCGGACAGGCACCCGGCCTGAGTCGGGCGGTGGGGGCATGTGGCAGCGGGGGCGTGGTCAAGCACCGGTCTGTGACAGGAGGGCGGAGCCAGGGAAGGTGAGTGGCAGAATCACTACACCTGACGGTAATTAACCTGTGTTTTGTGTGTCTTCCCAGTAACCGCGCCCTATTTAAGGAGGCAGAGGGAGAGCAGAGGGGGCTCCTCCCGGGACAAGAACACGGCGTGTGTGTGTGTGTTTCTCTAACCGAATAAAACTAGGCTGGTATACTGAAAAGTCTGGCAATAAAAAGCCTATTAGTACCTGAAGCTTTGTCCTGCCGTCCTCTGTGCTCCACCCACACTTCAGAGAGCTCTACAGTGTGTGATATAAATTTTTTTGCTTACTACATAATTCCATGTGTGTGGGTTTGTTTTTTTTTTTTTCAAAAGATTTGATACTTTCAGCATCAACAATGGAGAGAAAAAAAACCACACTGAATTCATTGTGGCCAAACTTTTGACTAGTACTGTAAATCTTACAGGTCTATTGTAAGGTCTACTTCAAGTTCATTCTAGACATCATCCTAATTGAACTCCAAACTCCATTTCCAGAAAAGTTAGGATATTTTCCAAAAAGCAATAAAAACAAAAATCTGTGATTTATTTCATGTGAGCCTTTATTTAACTGACAAAAGTGCAAAGAAAAGCTTAATTGTTTTCCTGACCAACTTACTTGTATTTATAAATATAAATTAAGTTAGAATTTGATGCCTGCAACAGACTCAAAAAAAGTTGGGACAGGGGCATTATTACCATTGTGTTACATCTTTCCTATGGGAACTGAGAATACCATTTGTTACAGTTTTACAATTGGAATTTTTGTCCATTCTTGCTTGATTACAAGATTCCAGCTGTTCAACAGTCCGTGGTTGCTGTTATCTGATTCTCCTCTTCATGATGTGCCATATATTCTCAATATAGATATGGACTGCCAGTAGGCCAGCCAAGCGTGCGCATGCGCGCGCGCACAGTCTATAAAGCCATGCTATTGTAGCCCATATAGTATGAAGCCTGGCATTGTCCTGCTGAAATAAGCATGTACTTCCCAGGAAGAGATGTCACCTTGATGCAACATATGTCTCCCTAAAATCCTAATATGTGCCTCCGCGTCACTGGTATCTTCACACACATACAACAACTCACCCATGCTGTGGGCACTGACCATCACAGATTCTGGCTTTTGCACCTTTCTTTGAAAACAAACTGGATGGATGTTTTCACCTTTGCCACAGAGAACCTGACGTCTGGTTTTCCCGAAAACAAGCTGAAATGTGGACTCATTTGAACACAGCACACATGTACACTGTCTTTCAGTCCATCTGAGATGAGTTCGGGCCCAGAAAAATCTGCTGCGTTTCTGCATAGAATTGATGAATGGCTTCCTCCTTGCATAATACAGTTTCAGGTTGCATTTCTGGATGCAGTGGTGGACTGTGTTAAATGACAACAGTTTTCCAAAGTACTCCCGAGCCCATGTGGCTATATTTGTCACATTAGCATGATGGTTTCTCAGGCAGTGCCGCCTGAGGGTTTGAAGGTCATGCACATTCAATAGTGGTTTCTGACCTTGCGCTTTACACACGGAGATGTCTCCAAATTGCCTGAAACTTTTCACAATAGTATGTACTCTAGACTCTGAAAGACCTACAGTGTGTTCTAGGTCTGTTCCAGGCTGCATTCCAATGGTCGTTCCTATGTCCTTTCCAAACCACTTTTCCTTGAACTCAATGGAAAACGTCATGAGGTCAAGGAAAGATGTGAAGGAGAATTCATAAGGACGTAAGAAAAGACAACTGCGGTGTTGACACTTACACTAGGCTACACAATTATGTGCCAGTGCATGTTATGATGCATGTCTGCTGTGTGAAACTACGATGTTCTGAAGATGGACTACAAAAAGTGCATTTTTGCCCCTTTTGTCCTTACTGTGTTGTTTCATGTAGGCTATATTAAGGTGGACAACACAGTGAAAAATATTACTTCATTACCAAGGTTGGAATTGAAATAAAAAAGGAATATTAGGCTACCAGTCACATGACCAAAATGAAACTGTCATGTTGAGACTGGTTGCTCCCACTCATCTTCCTGTCCATTCACATTTATTGACATGAATCCCAATTATTGTATGATTAATTCTTTATTTATATATGTTTGCATGAATGGTGCACTGATGGTGTGTCACTTTAAATGTTGCCTCAAGAAATTGTGGGAGGGCATTATTGCCTTTCATAAAGAATGAGCTAGTGTATTATAGGCTCAAGGAGAAAAAAGAAACAAGTGACACATTCCTTTTCGCTTTTGGCTGACTGTGACTGACTTGTCAACGTGAACAGCTCAGTCAGAGAGGTGTTGTAAAATATGGAAGTCAAGCCTGACAGATTCTCACAGAGCCAGAGAGAGTTGCATTCACTCCAGTGGACCATCCCCCCCACACACACACACAATAGCAGACCGTGGAGTCTCTCAATAGGTTGTATTTGGTCACATGACTTTTGCTTGCAAGTTTACTTCTGGTGAAGTAAGTGGTGGTCAGGTAAACCAATTTGGCCAAATGTTATGCAAAGAACTTTTGAAACCGTCTCCGATTATTTTTACAGTTTAGAGACCAATGCACGGTCAAGATACCTTCAGAAAGTTGCTCTTTGCAATGGGATAGATACTTACACATTATCAAAGAAAGATTTTTCATATGAATTGGAAACTTATCCATCTGTTGACATCCTAGACAACCTGGTCCTGCAAGCATCATTCTACATGGCCAAAGAGATGAAATCCTGGAAGAGTACAACTTTTTTTAATATGTGGGTGGGTTAAAGATCTAGGGCTCAAGACGCTACAAGATAAATCCTGTATCGTTTATGCCCAGGTAAGTAGACATTTTTGGGCTTTTTGTACACGTCTTTGTGATGGTTGCAAGAATGCTACAAGTTTTAGTATCAGGTGTAAACAAACCACAGCTGCTCTATTCTCAATCCTCCCTGCTCTTCTCTTCCAAGTAAATTGTTCACAAAGATCCACAGAAACACCTTTAAAGACCTGGGTATTTGTGAAACAGGATGGAGAAATTACCACGGCTTACTGTAACTGCATGGCCAGGTAAACAGTTTTGTGCTCGTGAGCTCAATATTATGTACTGTAGATTTTGAAAGGCCTAAATTCTCTGCAATCTTGTGTTGAGAAATATTCTTTTTGAATTGACTAACAATTCTCTCACAAATTTTGGCACAAATGAGTGAGTCATAACCCATTCCAGCCCTCGAAAAAAAAAAAAATCTCCCAGCCTTACTTGCTCAATGGGCAAGCAGCACGCAAAACATACTTGCCTAAAAAACCATTCCACTTGCCCAGAGCTTTATTTTATTTTAGAGAGGACAGAATGCAGTTGATTTTTTTTTAAATAGGTGAAGCAGCATAATTATCATAAATCCACAAAACCATAACACCAATATATGCAGACACATTCAGACAGAAAAGTTCTAGTATCAGAGGAACAAATCATTTAGGGTATATTAAGCTGTGGAGAGTTTTGAATTAGTATAATAATAATAATATTGGAGCTTTGTATCTGTTATCAAAGGAACACAGTCCTGTGCAAAAGGTCACCGTGGAGCCAGAGTGTAGGAATGAACCTAGAGTTCGAGAGAGTTCTACACAAACACACTGAACTTGACAACAGCTGCACGCATGTGAAATGGAAATAAATTGACTAAGGCAGGAAAAACTATTTTGGATAAAATTGTTATTGTCCATTACACACCGATCAACCTGTGTGACTCACTTGCATCTTTGAATTGAGAATTAATGAAAAGGGAACTGAACATTAACCGTTTATTGAAATTATTATTACAAGAATGATTATAGTTACTATGTGACTACAGCTACCGGTACAACTGGAATGTGCTGATTCTGTTAGCATTTGTAATTATATAGGGCGGCACGGTGGTGTAGTGGTTAACACAGTCACCTCACAACAAGAAGGTTCCGGGTTCGAACCCAGCAGCTGGCGAGGGCCTTTCTGTGTGGAGTTTGCATGTTCTCCCCGTGTCTGCGTGGGTTTACTCCAGAATCCAAAGACATGTAGTTAGGTTGACATGGGGGGGCCTTGGGCTGAGGTGCCCTTGAGCAAGGTACCTGACTGCTCCCCAGGCGCTCTGGTGTGGCTGCCCACTGCTACTCTGAGTGTGTGCACGTGTGTGCTTCAGATGGGTTAAATGCAGAGGATGAATTTCACTGTGCATGTGACAAATAAAGGTTTATTATTATTATTGCACCATCCACAATTAGATCAAATTAAAATAAAATCTTACAATATTGTTTGAAAGTCCAGAGCAATATATTTTGTTATTTTACAAATAACACTTCAGATATTGTTTTAACATGCGACCCTGTAGAACAGGATAAGCGGCTACAGATAATGGATGGAGCATCACTGTATAAATAATAGAATGCAGATAGCTGTGTAACTACAGTGGGGCAAAAAAGTATTTTTCATCATAGGTACATGTGGCAGCGGGGGCGTGGTCAAGCGCCGGTCTGTGACAGGAGGGCGAAGTCAGGGAAGGTAAGTGGCAGAATCACGTCACCTGAGAGCAATTAACCTGTTTGTGTGTCTTCCCAGTGACTGCGCCCTATATCAGGAGGGAGAGCGAGAGCAGAGGGAGCTCAGCCCTGAACCAGACGCCAGTTGTGTGTGTGTGTGTCTCGGTGAAAAGTATTGTTAGACTGAAAAGTGTGGCAATAAAGCCAGTTTATAAAACCTGATCTCTGTCCTGCCATCCTCTGTGCTCCACCCACACGTAGGGTCGCTTACAGTGGTGCCGAAACCCGGGACAGTGGAGCACCAAACCCGCAGCCCCATGGAATCCTCCCCGTTCGCCGATCTGGTCCACGCCCTCGCCACGGCTCAGCAAAGCCAGCACCAGGCACTCGTCACGCTCCGAAAGGAGCAGGAGCAGCGCTTCGAAGCCCTGGTGCTGGCCCAGCAGGAAGATCGCGAGGCGTTCCGGCATCTCCTCGCGTCGGCGGGGTCCACCAGCGCTCCGGCCGCGGGCCCGTCTCCCCTCATTGTCACCAAGATGGGCCCGCAGGACGACCCCGAGGCGTTCATCACGTTGTTTGAACAGGTCGCCGAAGCCTCGGGGTGGCCGATGGAGCAGCGCGCGGCGCGCCTCCTCCCCCTGCTCACGGGGGAGGCACAGCTGGCCGCGCTACAGCTCCCCGCCGACCGCCGGCTGGCCTACGCGGACCTTCGCCGGGCCGTCCTCCAGCGCGTGGGGCGCACACCGGAGCAACAGCGCCAGCGCTTCCGCGCGCTGCGACTGGAGGAAGTCGGCCGGCCGTTCGCGTTCGGCCAGCAGCTCCGGGACGCCTGCTGGCGGTGGCTGAGGGCCAACGATCGCGACGCCGAGGGAATCGTCGACCAGGTGGTACTGGAACAGTTCATCGCCCGCTTACCAGCCGGAACCGCGGAGTGGGTCCAGTGCCACCGCCCGGCGTCGCTGGATCAGGCAGTCGAGCTGGCGGAGGATCATCTGGCGGCTGTCCCGGCGGCAGGACAGCAGATGGCATCATCTCTTCTCTCCTCTTCTCTCTCTCTCTCTCCCCCTCCTCCTGTGTCCTGTCCTCGCCCCATTCCCCCTCCGCGGAGGCGGGGGCCGGCACCCCCCCAGCCGGCCCGCCGCACCCGCGGTGCCCTCCTGTTTCTCCCTTCTGTGTCTGTCTCTCCCCCACCTCAGGTGAGTGAGCCCCAGATCACCGGTGCAGAGGGAAAGCCCGGGCCAGTTTGCTGGCGCTGCGGGGAGCCGGGCCACCTTCAACAGCAGTGCACGGCAATGGAAGTGGGCGCGGTGGTTCGGATCCCCGACGCGCCAGAGGCCGCCCTCGATCGGGCCGGAGCGTATCGCATACCGGTGAGTATCCAAGGGGCTACATATCAGGCATTGGTGGATTCTGGTTGTAATCAGACCTCAATTCGCCAAAGCCTGGTTCAAAATGAGGCATTGGGGGGAGCACAAGGGGTGAAGGTGTTATGTGTGCACGGGGATGTTCACAGCTACCCTTTGGTGTCGGTCCACATTATTTTCAGAGGGGAAAAATTTATAGTGAAGGTGGCGGTTAATCCTCGCCTTACCCACTCTCTAATTTTGGGGACTGATTGGCCGGGATTTCGGGGTTTAATGACACGCCTAGTCGAGAGTGGGTCCTGCCATTTGACAGGGGGAGGTCCCGGTGTCGCTTTGGCGGGAGCAGCTGTCACAGAGCCGTCTACGTCATCTCCGCGTCAGAGTGAGGAGCCGCCGGCTCCTCCTCTCTCTCTTGGGGAATCCCTCGCGGATTTCCCATTAGAGCAGTCGCGAGACGAGACTCTGCGGCATGCGTTTGACCAAGTGAGAGTAATCGATGGTCAAACGCTCCCGCCGAACGCCACCCCGTCCTTCCCCTACTTCGCGATTATGAAGGATAGATTATACCGAGTGACGCAGGACACTCAAACTAAAGAGCGAGTCACGCAGCTGTTAATTCCGAAGAGCCGCCGGGAATTGGTATTCCAGGCGGCTCACTTTAATCCCATGGCCGGACACTTGGGGCAGGATAAAACACTAGCCCGAATAATGGCCCGTTTCTATTGGCCGGGGATTCGCGGCGATGTCCGTAGGTGGTGTACGGCATGCCGCGAATGCCAGTTAGTAAACCCAGCGGCCATTCCAAAAGCGCCTTTGCGCCCTCTACCGTTAATCGAGACCCCGTTTGAGAGAATTGGGATGGATCTCGTCGGGCCATTAGATCGGTCAGCACGAGGGTACCGCTTTATATTAGTTCTGGTGGACTATGCAACGCGATACCCGGAAGCAGTGCCTCTGCGCAATATCTCAGCACGCAGTATTGCCGAGGCACTCTTCCGCGTCATCTCCCGAGTTGGAATCCCGAAAGAGATTCTGACTGATCAAGGCACTACGTTTATGTCACGAACACTGCGCGAACTGTATGGGTTATTGGGGATTAAGCCGATCCGCACCAGCGTGTATCACCCACAAACGGACGGTTTAGTGGAACGATTCAACCGCACCCTCAAAAATATTATTAAAAAATTCGTAAGTGAGGATGCACGTAACTGGGATAAGTGGCTCGAACCCTTGCTGTTCTCAGTGCGAGAGGTCCCCCAAGCCTCCACGGGGTTCTCCCCGTTTGAATTATTATATGGGCGTAAGCCGCGCGGCATCCTGGACGTGCTGCGGGAAAATTGGGAGGAGGGACCTTCACAAAGTAAGAACGAAATTCAGTACGTTATGGACCTGCGCGCAAAACTCCACACACTCACACACCTAACTCAGGAGAATTTGCGGCAGGCCCAGGAACGGCAAGCCCGCCTGTACAACAAGGGTACGCGCCTTAGAGAGTTCACTCCGGGAGATAAGGTACTCGTACTGTTGCCCACGTCGAGCTCCAAATTGATCGCCAAGTGGCAAGGACCCTTTGAGGTCACACGGCGAGTCGGGGACGTCGACTATGAGGTGAGGCGAACGGACAGGGGTGGGGCGCTACAGATTTACCACCTCAACCTGCTTAAACTCTGGAACGAGGAGGTCCCCGTGGCGTTGGTGTCGGTAGTTCCAGAGAAGGCGGAGCTGGGGCCGGAGGTTCAAAAAGGGACATTGGCATCACGTACCTCTCCGGTCCCCTGTGGAGACCACCTCTCTCCGACCCAACTCACGGAGGTCGCCCAGTTGCAGACCGAGTTTTCGGATGTGTTCTCGCCCCTGCCTGGTCGCACTAACCTCATAGAGTACCACATAGAGACGCCCCCGGGGGTGGTAGTGCGTAGCCGCCCTTACAGGCTACCCGAACACAAAAAAAAGGTGGTTCGGGAAGAACTTCAGACCATGCTCGAAATGGGCATCGTCGAGGAGTCCTACAGTGACTGGAGCAGCCCGGTGGTCTTGGTACCCAAGGCCGACGGGTCGGTCCGGTTCTGTGTGGACTATAGAAAAGTCAACGCGGTGTCTAAATTCGACGCGTACCCAATGCCTCGTATTGATGAGTTGCTCGATCGACTCGGCACTGCTCGCTTTTATTCGACACTGGATTTGACGAAGGGATATTGGCAGATCCCCTTGACTCCACTTTCCCGAGAAAAAACGGCCTTTTCCACACCGTTTGGTTTACACCAATTCGTCACCCTTCCGTTTGGGCTGTTTGGGGCGCCCGCGACGTTTCAGCGGCTGATGGACAGAGTCCTCCGCCCTCACGCCACGTATGCAGCAGCATATTTAGATGACATAATCATCTATAGCAATGACTGGCAGCGGCACCTCGAACATCTGAGGGCCGTCCTTAGGTCACTGAGGCGAGCGGGGCTCACAGCCAACCCAAAGAAGTGTGCGATTGGGCGGGTGGAAGTACGGTATCTGGGCTTCCACTTGGGCAACGGGCAGGTGCGTCCCCAAATTAATAAGACTGCAGCAATTGCGGCCTGCCCGAGGCCCAAGACCAAAAAGGGGGTGAGACAGTTCCTGGGGCTGGCTGGCTATTATCGCAGGTTTATACCTAATTATTCGGACGTCACCAGCCCGCTGACTGATCTCACTAAAAAGGGGGCACCAGATCCGGTCCAGTGGACGGAGCAGTGCCAGCGGGCTTTCTCAGAGGTAAAGGCTGCACTGTGTGGGGGGCCACTTCTACACTCCCCTGACTTTTCTCTCCCTTTTATGTTGCAGACCGATGCATCGGACAGAGGGCTGGGGGCGGTTTTGTCCCAGGAGGTGGAGGGGGAGGACAGCCCTGTCCTGTATATCAGCAGGAAGCTGTCGGTGCGTGAGGGGCGCTACAGCACCATAGAGAAAGAGTGTCTGGCCATCAAGTGGGCGGTTCTCGCCCTCCGGTACTACCTGCTGGGGCGCCCTTTCACCCTCTGTTCGGACCACGCGCCCCTCCAGTGGCTCCACCGCATGAAAGATGCCAACGCGCGGATCACCCGTTGGTATCTGGCGCTCCAACCCTTTAATTTCAAGGTGGTCCACAGGCCGGGGGCGCAGATGGTCGTGGCGGACTTCCTCTCCCGTCAAGGGGGGGGGGGGGAGTCGGCTGCAGGCCGGACGGCCGCCCGGCCTGAGTCGGGCGGTGGGGGTATGTGGCAGCGGGGGCGTGGTCAAGCGCCGGTCTGTGACAGGAGGGCGGAGTCAGGGAAGGTAAGTGGCAGAATCACGTCACCTGAGAGCAATTAACCTGTTTGTGTGTCTTCCCAGTGACTGCGCCCTATATCAGGAGGGAGAGCGAGAGCAGAGGGAGCTCAGCCCTGAACCAGACGCCAGTTGTGTGTGTGTGTCTCGGTGAAAAGTATTGTTAGACTGAAAAGTGTGGCAATAAAGCCAGTTTATAAAACCTGATCTCTGTCCTGCCGTCCTCTGTGCTCCACCCACACGTAGGGTCGCTTACAGTACACTTCAACTATGAGAGACAGAATGGAGGAAAGAATCCAGGAAATCACATTGTAGGATTTTTAATGAATTAATTGGTAAATTCCTCGGTAAAATAAGTATTTGGTCACCTACAAACAAGCAAGATTTCTCGCTCTCACAGACCTGTAACAACAACTTTAAGAGGCTCCTCTGTCCTCCACTCATTACCTGTATTAATGGCACCTGTTTGAACTCGTTATCAGTATAAAAGACACCTGTCCACAACCTCAAACAGTCACACTCCAAACTCCACTATGGCCAAGACCAAAGAGCTGTCAAAGGACACCACAAACAAAATTGTAGACCTGCACCAGGCTGGGAAGACTGAATCTGCAATAGGTAAGCAGCTTGGTGCGAATAAATCAACTGTGGGAGCAATTATTAGAAAATGGAAGACATACAAGACCACTGATAATCTCCCTCGATCTGGGGCTCCACGCAAGATCTCACCCCGTGAGGTCAAAATGATCACAAGAACGGTGAGCAAAAATCCCAGAACCACACGGGGGGACCTAGTGAATGACCTGCAGAGAGCTGGGACCAAAGTAACAAAGGCTACCATCAGTAACACACTACGCCGCCAGGGACTCAAATCCTGCAGTGCCAGACGTGTCCCCCTGCTTAAGCCAGTACATGTCCAGGCCCATCTGAAGTTTGCTAGAGAGCATTTGGATGATCCAGAAGAGGATTGGGAGAATGTCATATGGTCAGATGAAACCAAAATAGAACTTTTTGGTAAAAACTCAACTTGTCGTGTTTGGAGGAGAAAGAATGCTGAGTTGCATCCAAAGAAGACCATACCTACTGTGAAGCATGGGGGTGGAAACATCATGCTTTGGGGCTGTTTTTCTGCAAAGGGACCAGGACGACTGATCCGTGTAAAGGAAAGAATGAATGGGGCCATGTATCGTGAGATTTTGAGTGAAAACCTCCTTCCATCAGCAAGGGCATTGAAGATGAAACGTGGTTGGGTCTTTCAGCATGACACACCGCCCGGGCAACGAAGGAGTGGCTTCGTAAGAAGCATTTCAAGGTCCTGGAGTGGCCTAGCCAGTCTCCAGATCTCAACCCCATAGAAAATCTTTGGAGGGAGTTGAAAGTCCGTGTTGCCCAGCGACAGCCCCAAAACATCACTGCTCTAGAGGAGATCTGCATGGAGGAATGGGCCAAAATACCAGCAACAGTGTGTGAAAACCTTGTGAAGACTTACAGAAAACGTTTGACCTCTGTCATTGCCAACAAAGGGTATATAACAAAGTATTGAGATGAACCTTTGTTATTGACCAAATACTTATTTTCCACCATAATTTGCAAATAAATTCTTTAAAAATCAGGCAATGTGATTTTCTGGATTTTTTTTTCTCATTTTGTCTCTCATAGTTGAGGTATACCTATGATGAAAATTACAGGCCTCTCTCATCTTTTTAAGTGGGAGAACTTGCACAATTGGTAACTGACTAAATACTTTTTTGCCCCACTGTACATGTCCTTGGGGTTGCTGAGACATGGACAGGTGGGAATAAGATCTAGTCCACAGTTCAAATCAAAGCCCTTTGAGAGTAAATGCTTTGGCTTTCACAACATTCTGTTCCCAAAAGCTGATGTAGGGGGAAAAGTCTTTACACAAAGAAGGTTTTCTTGCTTCTGTAGTTTTTTAAAACTGTTCTTCCATGCCGGGACTTTTCGGATAAAAGAATGCATGTTCCAACATGTAGCTAATGCTAGGCCACAAATCTGCACCGTCACTCCAGTCATTTCGAGGAATTTTGCATGGATCATAACCGTTAATAAACTAATTTCTGCGTATATCTTTCACTTCTTTCTGACTAAGATTGTCCAAGTAATCTGGTAGTAGAGCTTTTTTAGCTGTAGTTTTCTTTGGACAAGCACAACAGACACTGGACATCTCCGCTTGGCTTCAGTATGTGAACAACCAATCAGCGGGTCCCGTATGTGTTTACGATTTTTATGTCACGATTTACAACCAATGGAAGACACCCTTTGTCAGCTGTCCACCAATCACAGGCTCCCATGCCACAATGGCAGCATGTTGATAAATATTTAGAAAATAAAAATGATTCATTAAGAAAAATATGAAACTATCAAAAACAATTTAAAAAATTATATATATATATATATACACACACACAGGTTAGAGGTAAGGAACATTATTCAGTGATATCATTTATTATTAACTCCAATCATGATATAAAAGTTCCAAGTTTGACACCTGCCCGCTTCAACCACGCTGCTGGCACACGATGTCCTTGACTCTCGTCACCCTTAGCCAGTTGGTATAATTACATCATTACATGGATCCCTCTGAGCCGAGCTTTTCCAGTGCACTCGAACACGTGCATACTTCCATGAATTATAACCAAAAACAAGGAAATTTGAATGATTTCCTCAAAATATTTTTGTACTTTTATTTATTGTGTTGTTGAATAAAACTTTTTAATGCATTTCCCGTGAAACAAGATGAGCTAAAGTGGTGCTTGAAAGTTTGTGAACCCTTTAGAATTTTCCATATTTCTACATAAATATGACCTAAAACATCATTAGATTTTCACACAAGTCCTAAATGTAGATAAAGAGAACCCAGTTAAACAAATGAGACAAAAATATTTTACTTGGTCATTTATTTATTGAGGAAAATGATCTAATATTACATATCTGTGAGTGGCAAAAGTATGTGAACCTCTAGGATTAGCAGTTAATTTGAAGGTGAAATTAGAGTCAGGTGTTTTCAATCTATGGGATGAAAATCAGGTGTGAGTGGGCACCCTGTTTTATTTAAAGAACAGGTATCTATCAAAGTCTGATCTTCACAGCACACGTTTGTGTAAGTGTATCATGGCATGAACAAAGGAGATTTCTGAGGACCTCAGAAAAAGTGTTGTTGATGCTCATCAGGGTGGAAAAGGTTACAAAACCATCTCTAAAGAGTTTGGACTCCACCAATCCACAGTCAGACAGATTGTGTACAAATGGAGGAAATTCAAGACCATTGTTACCCTCCCCAGGAGTGGTCGACCAACAAAGATCACTCCAAGAGCAAGGCACGTAACAGTCAGCCAAGTCACGAAGGACCCCAGGGTAACTTCTAAGCAACTGAAGGCCTCTCTCATATTAGCTAATGTTAATGTTCATGAGTCCACCATCAGGAAAACACTGAACAACAAATGGTGTGCATGGCAGGGTTGCAAGGAGAAAGCCACTGCTCTCCAAAAAGAACATTGCTTCTCGTCTGCAGTTTGCTAAAGATCACATGGACAAGCCAGAAGGCTATTGGAAAAATATTTTGTGGCTGGATGAGACCAAAATAGAACTTTTTGGTTTAAATGAGAAGCATTATTTTTGGAGAAAGGAAAACACTGCATTCCAGCATAAGAACCTTATCCCATCTGTGAAACATGGTGGTGGTAGTATCATGGTTTGGGCCTGTTTTGCTGCATCTGGGCCAGGACGGCTTGCCATCATTGATGGAACAATGAATTCTGAATTATACCAGCAAATTCTAAAGGAAAATGTCAGGACATCTGGCCATGAACTAAATCTCAAAAGAAGGTGGGTCATGCAGCAAGACAATGACCCTAAGCACACAAGTCGTTCTACCAAAGAATGGTTAAAGAAGAATAAAGTTAATGTTTTGGAATGGCCAAGTCAAAGTCCTGACCTTAATCCAATTGAAATGTTGTGGAAGGACCTGAAGCAAGCAGTTCATGTGAGGAAACCCACCAACATCCCAGAGTTGAAGCTGTTCTGTACGGAGGAATGGGCTAAAATTCCTCCAAGCTGGTGTGCAGGACTGATCAACAGTTACCGGAAACGTTTAGTTGCAGTTATTGCTGCACAAGGGGGTCACACCAGATACTGAAAGCAAAGGTTCACATACTTTTGCCACTCACAGATTTGTAATAATGGATCATTTTCCTCAATAAATGACCAAGTATAATATTTTTGTCTCATTTGCTTAACTGGGTTCTCGTTATCTACTTTTAGGACTTGTGTGAAAATCTGATGATGATTTAGGTCATATTTATGCAAAAATATAGAAAATTCTAAAGCGTTCACAAACTTTCAAGCACCACTGTACTTTAGACTGGTTCCCTGCTCTCTTGGTGCCTGTGTTGCTTAGGTTGCCAGCACTAACTTTTGTTGTCCAATCGGACGATTACCATTAAAAGTTTTACTCATCCTTGCACAGACTTTAGTCATCTGAGATGATCGGACATGAGGTTTATCGAGCATTGCATCCTTGCTCGCAAAGATTGAGCCTTTGGTGCATGCTCCTTTTATACCCAATCATGATACCCTCACCTGTTACCAATTAACCTGCTTAATGTGGACTCTGGGCAGCACGGTGGTGTAGTTGTTAGCACGGTTGCCTCATGGCCAATGGGGGCCTTTCTGTGTGGAGTTTACATGTGCTCCCTGTGTCTGCATGGGTTTCCTTCGGGTGCTCCGGTTCCCCCCAGTCCAACAATATGCAATTAAGTTAACTAGCTATTCTAAATTGCCCATAGGTGTGACTGTGTGTGAATGATTGAGAGAAGGAAACTAGATACTAGATATAATCTAGTAGAAAGCAAAGGGAAACCACTCGTGTAATTTTCCCTAGAAACTTTGATGGCTGGAAGAAAAGCCATCAGAGTGGCCATATCACTGTAGTGACATGCCAGAGAGAGAGATTGTGGAATCTTCCAAAATGGTGTTACTTGAATATGCTATCAACTTTTCAGTTTTATTTTGCCTCTGTCCCAACTTTTGAGTTTATTGCAGGCATCAAATTCTTTATTTATATTTACAAAATACAATTAAGTTGATCCGTAAAACTATTGAAAATCTTTTCTTTGTACTTTTGTCAGTGAAATAAAGGTTCACGTGAATTAACAAATCACAGATTTTTTTTGGCTTGTTTTTACTGCATTACGGAAAATATCCCAACTTTTCTGGAACCAGGGTTTGTATTAAAATGAGCATTAAGTGATATAAAATTAATATCCATCCATTATCTATACCGCTTACCCATCAGAGTCAGAGGGAATGTTGGAGCCAATCCTAGTTGACTTTGGGCAAGACACACCCTGGGCAGGTTGCCAATCTATCACATGGCTAACACAGAGATAAACAATCATTCACACACATTCATACCTACGGGCAATTTAGAGTAACCAATTGACATAATCTGCATGTCTTCGGACTATGGGAGGAAACCAGAGCACCCAGAGAAAACCCATGCACCCAGGGAGAACATGCAAACTCTACATGTTATAAATTCTACTCTACTCTCTTCTACTCCCTGGTCGGCCACTAGGTTCAAACCCAGAACCTTCTTGCTGTGAGGTGACTGTGCTAAACACTGCACCACCATGCTACCCCATAAAATTAATATAAAAATATATTATACTTGATGTAGTAGCATATTACTGTGATATTTAAATGTATGATGAAATATATCAATATCAAATTATAAATTAATAATGGGGAAGCCATAGCCTAATGGTTAGAGAAGCAGCTTTGGGACCAAAAGGCTGTGGATTTGATTTCCCTGGACTAGCAGGAATGGCTGAAGTGTCCTTGAGCAAAGCACCTAAACCCCCAGCTGCTCCCCAGACTGCTCTGGGTATGTTGTATGTTGCATAAGAGCATCTGATAAATGCCTGTAACGTAATAATTAAATGCTTAGCCTGCCCCACTTTCTAAACACACATCTAGATATGAACAACCACCAATTAAACAAACATTCTGCTTATTCAAAGGTTTTTACATTTATATCAAATCACATTAATTTATAATGATGGGCAACAAATATTTTAAATAGGCATTGTGAAATTAAAGTTGTAGGCCTTCTGTTTTAACAACAAATTCAGTGAACTATCTAGCTTTTCAGTGCTATTTCTGATTCCAGTGTTTCACAAAATAATTCCCAAGAATCCACAAATGTTTAACTTTTTTTGCTCCCTTCCAGCTCCCCACACACTTGAACCCCTTAGGTTTTCAGTGATCCTGAATGTTTGGTTAAGCTGGGTTAAAGACAACAAATAAACAGCAAAAACACAAAAACAAACAAAAATTATCTGTGGTTTGTGAAACAATTCAACTAAAGTAACAGATTTTATTCTTTTCTAAATATTCACGACCCATATTTATTAAACTGAAAATTTTGCCCGTCAAGAAGTCACCTATTCTATTGATTTGCTACAAATGGAAAGGTAGATAAATTAATAATTAAAAATATTAAACTAAAATAAAAGTGTGCAACATTTAAATTATTCCTTCATAATCTTACATTTTCTAGTATACGAAATAAAAATTACCACTGGAAGCAAAAAGATAACAATAATAATAAGAAGAAGAAGAAGAAGAAGAAATGCAAGACACTGTTCATTAATTAGAAAAATGCAATGTGAAGTATTTGGCAATTAGCTATTAAAGTAATAAAGTGTAATGCTAAAGTGTTATTACCGTTTTCAAAAGTGGAGCTCACTGGTCCTCATCACAAGAATAAATCAATGGATGGGGAGACAAAAGAAAAGGACATCTGTCACACCTCATCGCACTCTCTCTCTCTCTCTCTCTCTCTCTCTCACACACACACTCTCTCTCTCTCTCTCTCTCTCTCTCCTTCCCTCCTGTAATTGATGACAGAAAAAAAAATGTGGGAAGTTGAGCAGAAATTAAACTTAAATTTCATTAACTTTGTCTCATTAGATTGTCATGGCTTCGTTGTTGCAAAATGTATAGACTTGGAAACAACTAACCATTATAGCACACAATTAACAACAACAAAAACAAAAAGTTCTGCATACCACTAAATAAATTTCAATAATTTTGTAACAATAGTGGAATGTCTTTTTGGTGATGTATATAACAATTTAAAAACATTTGTTAAAGAAACATATGCAAGAAGTTCCCCATAAAATCTTTTGGGTGCAATAAAAACATTGTAGTGTACATAAAGAACATGTTTTTAAAAATGATTGCTCCAAATGGATTTTCCCTTTAATATTGCATGTGATGTATTTTATTTTGCACAGACTGTTTTATAAAACATTCACCCTGTTTTTATCCAAATTAATGTGCAGTCCTAAAATCAAATATGTATACATGTCCATACACACACACACTTGTACAGAACTGTAACAGTCAATTCTGAAAAAAATAAGACTTTCTGAACAAGCATATTCATTTTTCACTGCTCTACATTGTTTTTTGAATACATGTGGATTTGCAAGTGGCAAAGTTTATTCCTACATTTTCCAATAGACCATAAAGAAAACTAATACATTATACTGTACCTCATATTAAAGTCCCATTATCTGAGGTTTTTTTTTTTTGCTCCTGGGCTCCCCCTACAGTTGAGGAGTGTGGTTCACTTTTACGCCACTGCCCTACAAGTCATGCTTTAATCTCCTCTCATGGACAGCTGTGCACACGCTTTTGTTTACAAGTTGAAGGATCCAAAACAGTAGAAGCTAAAGAACCATACTGACTGAAAAGTTAGAGTAATATTACAGGATTTTACAAGAATATAACTGCATAGTTTTATTTATTGTGACATCGGAGATCAACACTAACAAAGTTTTAGTTTTGCTTAAATACTGTATTTGCACTTTCAGGGCATATACATTGTTTGCTACGCATTTGAATGTGAAGTATGTGTGTAATCAAATAAAATGTTGGCAACATGATATAGGCACATTTCATATAATATACATTGGGCAGTGTAATTTATTACAAGCTAGCTGAGACAGGTGTGCAAAGTTGCAAGCTTTCAAGGCTTATCTGGCATGAGATTGATAAAAATTGATCAAATGTTTTGGCATGAGATTAATTTATTTATTTGCACACTAGCCTGAGACAGGACTAAGGTTAGGTGACTTACCTGGAAAAACTAAAAAATCTCCCTGAGACAGGGACAACACTGATAAGGTTATAGTCTATGTTGTAATCTTTCAAAAATACCATTGACAAAGATGTACACTCTGCTGTCAGACTGTTCCTGTTTTACCATTAAGTAGTGATCTGTCTCGTGGCTACGTCTTGAAGTAAACATGCATGATCAGACATTTTTGCCATGCTGTCAGTCAAAGTTTGCACACAACATGGAATAGTAGCATGCTAAGCTAACAACCAGAACCATACTAACACTGACACATCTAATGCTGGGGGATGCTAACAGACAAAGAACAGCTAGTCAACTAAATTAACACTAAAAACCCTTGATGCCCCTGACACAAAGTGATGCAAACTTGGGTGGCAAGCTAGCCAACAAAGCTGGACAACAACCAACACAAAAGAACTTATTATCAGCACTGATGTCTGAATGTTATTGAGCATCACCTCAAGATGTAGGTAGCAGCTAAACATCTGTTGAAATTGACTGACTTGGCTTATGATCAAAAGCTAGTGAGCTACGAACTTTGCTAATGCAGCCAAACAGAAAGCAAGGGCAACAACGCACAGCAAGGCAGCTCATGTAATATTACTTACTAGTTCAACAGAAAGAAAGCCAGCTCAGGGTCCGTCTTGCAGTGTTTCATCTCTCTTAGTTTCTTGCTTGGTCACTCTCTTTTTCTGTTTCTGGCTTCCTCCAACAGTCTTCTTTGGTCTCTTAACCTCAACCGCCATGATGTCCATACTGAGAATTTCAATTTGCTTCTTCTTATAGGCTAATAAGATATATAAGCATCTTCTTGCAGGCTTTCTGATTTTGGAAGCTACCTATGGTGCCGTAAAGCATTATACAGTTCTTGCAAGAGGTCTCAGGGACGTGCCACTAGAGTAACAGTTTGATAACTGGCAAACTGGGCATAGACTTGGAATGGAAGATAAGCCATTCTCCCTATTACAAGTTAATTTCCAATCAAAATAATTTTGAAGCTGATATTTTAAAGTAAAAATCCAACCTAATGTTGCTTTAAATGGGCAATACACACACAAAACCCAAGTTGAATTTATAAATCCAAGTATTCCTAAATAGTAAGCTGAATGAAAAAGTTTAAGCTGCTGAAACAAGGGGGGGGGGGGGGGGGGGATTTTCAAATGAAAACATGAGGAGGTTGTTTGTTTATTCTGTAAAAAATATTCACATTAGTTGAACAACCAAATGGCAGTCATGGAACTTTCAAGACTACATGCACATACTCTAGGTTTTACAATGACCACTATGGATTATGATAATATAGGCTGAACTGGCAAACTGAAGGACCATTGCTTTAGTTCAGTGTGCTCAAATTAAACATTCATCATCAAGACATTTATTCAACATGCAACATTTATGCGATGAAACCTTGTATAGCAGCAGGTTGAGTGTCAACTGTGGATGTAGAGGAGGCAGATAGAACCAGTAGGTAACACGTGATGAGTCTCACCTGTGTCTGCTTATCGGCAATTTACAGGTAGTCGTCGACTTACGACTGCGTTTGGTTACGACTGACCGGTCGTAAACCGATCTGGTCGTAAGTCGGCCTATGTTAAACGAACGTAAGTATATTGTGATGTGTAATGATATTGTAATCATCTTAAAGGAACAGTCCACCGTATTTCCATAATGAAATATGCTCTTATCTGAATTGAGACGAGCTGCTCCGTACCTATCCGAGCTTTGCGCGACCTCCCAGTCAGTCAGACGCAGTCAGACGCGCTGTCACTCCTGTTAGCAATGTAGCTAGGCTCAGTATGGCCAACGGTATTTTTTTGGGCTGTAGTTAGATGCGACCAAACTCTTCCGCGTTTTTCCTGTTTACATAGGTTTATATGACCAGTGATATGAAACAAGTTCAGTTACACAAATTGAAACGTAGCGATTTTCTATGCTATGGAAAGTCCGCACTATAATGACAGGCGTACTAACACCTTCTGCGCGCTTCGGCAGCACATTGATACGGAGCTCAGATATCAATGCGCTGCCGAAGCGCGCAGAAGGTGTTAGTACGCCTGTCATTATAGTGCGGACTTTCCATAGCATAGAAAATCGCTACGTTTCAATTTGTGTAACTGAACTTGTTTCATATCACTGGTCATATAAACCTATGTAAACAGGAAAAACGCGGAAGAGTTTGGTCGCATCTAACTACAGCCCCAAAAAATATCGTTGGTCATACTGAGCCTGGCTACATTGCTAACAGGAGTGACAGCGCGTCTGACTGCGTCTGACTGACTGGGAGGTCGCGCAAAGCTCGGATAGGTACAGAGCAGCTCGTCTCAATTCAGATAAGAGCATATTTCATTATGGAAATACGGTGGACTCTTCCTTTAAAGTCTTATTTTATCAACATTTTCTTATTTCATTACCTTGGCTCATTATTTGGTTTAAGTCAACCACTGCATACAGTGCAATTCGTTTAACATGTGCAAAACAAAAAATACGAAATACAGGTGTGAAAAATAGAAAACATTTTAGTTTGAAACATACCAAAATACAAATGTAAAACATAGCAAAATACAAAATTTAGTGACCGCTGGCATCACTGGTGCTTGGCTGTGGGTCGTCTACGTCATCATCAGCTGTTGCAGCGCTCGGGCTGGCGGGAGCCTTCCCCACTTTAGGAGCTGGGGCGGAAACTGTATGACGGAGGGAGCGCGAGAGAGACTGCGCATGTGCCTGGAGCTGGGGCAGAAACTGTATGATTGAGTGTGCGAGGGAGCACGAAAAAGACTGCGCATGTGCCTGGAGCTGGGGCGGAAACTGTTGTACGTGGCGAGAGGCACTGCCGGGAGCTGGGGCGGAAACTGTCATATGCTCAGCTAGGAAGCACTTGCCAGTCATAACCAGACGGTCGTAAAGTCGATCGGTCATAAGTCGACGACTACCTGTACTTGTGTGTGTCTCGTGTTTTTCCAGAGAGAAGCTGGTAACCAGAGAGACAGAGCTGAACAGCCAGTGTCGTGTGTGGGCTTAGAGTAAAATTAAAGTTGCTAAAAATTGAAAGCAAGTGAAAAAAAAACAAAACACCTTGAGTTGTCACAAGCCTGTGTCCCATTCCCTCATTTCCCCTATGCTGTGAAAGTGTTAAACTGGTGCCAAAACCTGGGAATTGAAGAGAAAGCACTGTCATGGAGTCCACACCAGTCGCAGAGATCCTACAGACCTTCCTCAGCCTCCACCAAACCCAACATCAAACTGCCATTGTGCTATGTTCAGAGCAGGAGCAGTATATCCAGGCTCTGCTCCTAGGCCCAGGCAGAGAACCAGCAGGTGATCTGGAGCCTGGTCCAGCTAGCAGGTACTTCAGCTACCGCTCCCACAGATGCCATGGCCCCACACCATATTATGCTGGTCAAAGTGGGTCTGAAGGATGACCATGAGGCCTTTGTGGAGCTGTTTGAGCATGCCACTGAAGCGAGCTCATAGCCAACTTCAGTGTTTGTCTGTTGCCAGTCCTGTTAGGGGAAGCCCAGCGCATAGCCCAACAGTGCCCACCTGCCAACCTACAAGAGTACCCAGACCTGAAGTGGGCTATTTTGCAGCGGGTCAGCCACACCCAGGATCACCACCACCAGGGCTTCCACATGCTGGTATCCAGTGAGATTAGACCTTTTGCCTTTGCCCAACAGCTCTGAGATGCCTGCCAATGGTGGCTGCTGACAGAAGAGTGCGATGCCAATGACCTCATCAACCGAGTGGTACTGGATCAGTTTGTCATTTGACTGTCAGAAGGAGCGGCAGCCTGGGTCCAGGTCTGGCTGGCGGAATTCCATCTGGCAGCATTTCTGGGAGCAAGCAACCCCACGACTTCTCACTCACTCACTCTCCCCCTTCCCCTGTGCTTACTAGGACCATGACAAAGCCCAGGCAGGTCTGCAGGTGGGACAGGAAAGCCTTTTCTGGGGAGGCAGTCCCAGGGCCGTCAGCATGTTCATCAGAGGGACAGAGAGGGTGGGGAGGGTTCCACCCCATCACTCTCTGCAAGGATTTCCCTTTGGGATTTCCCATTGTAGCAGTTGTGACACAAAACACTGGAGGCACACTTTTGTCCTCGTGAGAGTAATTGATGGTCAAAACTTCTAGCCTAATGTTGCACTTTCCTACCCTTATTTTTCTGTCATTAAAGATATAACCCATCAAATGATGCAGAATGCTGACACAAAAGAACAAAAACAACCCAGTTGTTGGTACCAAAGAGCCAGAAGGAACTTTTGTTCCATGCGACTCACCAGAATCCCATGGCAGAGAATTTAGGACAGGATAAAAACACTGAACCATCTTATAGCCTGTTTCTATTGGCCAGGTATTCACAGCGATTTTTGCAGGTGATGCACGGCATGTCACCAATATCAGCTGGTGAATCTGCCAGCCACCCCAAGTGACATTGCGCCCTTTACCAATAATTAAAATCCCCTTTCAAAGAATTGGTATGGATCTCATTGGGCATCACTTTGTATTAGTCTTCGTGGATTATGCAATGTGATATCAAGCAGCAATGCCTCTATGCAACATTTCTGCATGCAGTGTTGCAGAAGCAGTTTTCCCTATTATCTCCCAAGTTGGGATCCCAAAAGAGATCCTGACTGATCAAGGCACAATATTCATATCATGCACACTTTGCAGACTGTACAAATAACTAGGGATTAAATCAGTTTGTACAAGTGTGTACCATCCACAAAATGGACGGACTGGTCAAACAAAATCAGATGCATAAAACCACGATTTGCAAGTTCATTCACAGGGATGCAAGAAAGTGGGACAAGTGGCTGGAACCCCTCTTTATTTGCACTACAAGAGGTTCTGCAAGCATCCACAAGAAGAATGCACACTCAAGCACAGTGAAATTCATCCTCTGCATTTAACCCATCTGAAGCAGTGAAAACACACGCGCACACACAAGTGAGCAATGAGTGCACGCGCACACGCACACTCAGAGCCGCAGGCAGTCACGCTAAAGCACCCAGGGAGCAGTTGGAGGTTAGGTGCCTTGCTCAAGGGCACTTCAGCCCAAGGCTGCCTCATGTTAACCTAACCACATCTTTGAACTTTGGGGGAAGCCAAAGCACCCAGAGGAAACCCATGCAGACACAGGGAGAACATGCAAACTCCACACAGAAAGGCCCCCGTCAGTTGCTGGGTTCAAACCCAGAACCTTCTTGCTGTGAGGCTACAGTGCTGACCACTACACCACCGTGCTGCCACTATAAGCCATAGTCATCGAAATTATACCAAAAAAGGCTTGAAATATTTTACTTTACCTGTAACGAATATAGAATATCTGAATGTTTACCTTTTTGAATTAACTTTATATTTAAAAAAATAATTTAAAAAAGTTCTGCCCATTTTAATTTTTGTATGGTTGTAAGCATCATGGTGTCTTGGATGTCATTAGGGAATATTGGGAGGAGGGGCCTTCTGTGAGAAAAACTGAAATTCAGTACATTCTAGACCCAAGCACAAAACTCCGCATACTGAGCCACCAACCCAGGAGAATTTGCTACAGGTACAAGAACGGTAATCCTGGTTGCATAATAGGTGTCATCAGGCAAATGGATAGAGACGATGTACTTCAGATTTATCACCTCAATCTCCAGAAACCGTGGAGAGAGGAGGTTCCTGTGGCTCTGGTGATGGTGGTTTCTTAGGGGGAGGAGCTGGTACTGGAGGTAAATATTAAATATATTAGAGTGTGGGTCAATTCATCTCGGTCCCCTGTGGAGACCATCTCTCCTGTCCCAGAGAGCAAAGGTTGCCAGGTCGCAGGAGGAATTCTCTGATGCTTTTTCATCACTACCTGGTCGCATTAAAATGTGATTCTTTAGGAAAAAAAGTCAGTGAGATGTATAAATTTGATGCATATCTGATGCCTCACATTGATGAACTGTTCTATCAGTTAGGCATGTCTCGCTTTTATTCAACACTGAATCTGACTAAGGGATATTGGCAAATACCCTCAACTCCAATATCCTGAGGAAAAAAAAAATGACACTGTCCACTCTGTTTGGGTTATACCAATTTGTCACCTTTCTGTTTGGGTTATTTGGTGCCCGAGTGATGTTTCAAAGACTCATGGACAGAATCCTCCACCTACACAGTGCATATGCTGCTGCCTTTTTAAATGTCGTCATTTACAGTAATGATTGGCAGTGATATTTACAACATCTTCAGGCTGTCCTGAGATTCTTAAGATAAGTGAGACTTTTTGACAGGTGTGCAAATGGGCAGGTGGAAGTACGGCATCTAGGTTACCACTTGGGTCATGGGCATGTGCGTCCCCATTTTAATAACACCATAGAGGTTGCAGGCTGGAAGGCTCCTTAGCCTGAGTCAAGCAGTGGAGGTACGTGGCAATGGGGGCATGATTGAGCAGTGGAGAGAGGAGGCAGGTAGAACCAGCAGGCAACATGCGCCTGTGTCCGATTACCAGCAATTTACTTATGCGTGTCTCTGGTATTCTTCCAGAGAGAAGCTGATAACCAGAGAGAGCTGCATAGCCAGTGTTGTGTGTGCGCATGCTTAGAGTAAAATTAAGTTACTGAAAAGTGAAGGGAAGTAAAAATCACACACACACACACACACACACACACACACACACACACACACACACACACACACGCACCTTATCACAAGCCTGTCTCCCATTCCCTCATTTCTCTCAAACTGTGGAAGTGTTACACCCTGTAATGATAAATAAACCCCAATTTTGAACAGAATCAGACACCGGTACTATACATTATTTTCTTTATCGCATGCCATCACTTCCACCAAAATTTGTTACTAAATATTAAAATGAATAAAGATAGATAAGCAATTAGTCAAACTGACATTGTTGAGCTACAACCTTGACATTAGCACCATTATTAGCTATAATAGACAATTTTATAACAAATATTGCAGTCAATTACTTGAACATAGACAAATATTCTCTGGGAAGTATTAGAATAGCTATTTAGGTTACTAAAATGTATTTTTAAAAGCACTCAGACTAAAAACATTCAACTCTGACTAAAACATAAGCAAATTTTGCTAGACTGCTAGATTATCAGCTAATGCTAGCTAGTAATCTAAAATAAAACATTGTGCTTCATTTACACATTTTTTGCAAACTATATAATTCCATTTTTTCTATAGTTTTGATGTCTTCAGCATCATTCTACAATGTAGAAAATAATAAAAAAGAAAAACCACTGAATTGGAAGGTGTGCCCAAACTTTTGACTGGTACTGTCTGTTAAAACGATAACAATGAATAACTAGCTAAAATTAAACATTTAAGGAGCAATATAACCTTGGAGAGCTAAACATGTATACATAGATCTACAAATGCATGTCTTACTGTTTGCTCAGTAAAAATAGTATGAACTAGTCACTCTCTCCATTTCTGTCCCTCTGGAGTGCGATGTGACACCAGAAGCTTTTAATTCCAGTATAAAAACAAATACAGCTCTAGACAGATATTAATAATGCATACTGCTAATTGAGTCGATACTTTGTGATGGTGAGACCATACAGTGACTGATACGCGCACACGGTTATTGTGCAGAGTGATGACCTGCAGAAGTGAACCTCTACAGTGAATGTATCATGGTATGCATGAGACCTTCTCATAGCAGGAGTAAACTGTCTGTGAGACCAGTCGATTGTTTTTACACTGACTATTCTAAAGCTGCTTAGCCCTCCATCTCATCCACATCTCCCTCATCCCTCAGCAAATCTGTCAGTCCTTCTCTTTCTAAGCCTCTCTGCTAATTCCTCTTCATGCTGAGAACAGACAAGTTTTTAACAACGAGTACAAGGTCATGCTACTTGCCTTAAAATTCTGAATCCTTTAAGTACCGAAGAGGATGAAGTTGCTGGTGTGTTTGTGCAGGGTCGGTAAGCAGAGAAGAAAAGAAAAAAAAAAAAAACTCTTTCCATGCTGAGTTTACAACATAAAAGTTGCTTGTTTTAATGTGATAAGTCTGTCTGTCATAACACGAAAAAAGAATCACCATTTGGATTTAAATAAGCCAAGAGCCTTTGACTGGATAATTAATACAGTGATTACTTTGGCAACAGCTGGCAACAAAACTTGACACTAATGCAGTGAGTAGCTTTTAATTTCTTCAACAACCATTTTGGAAGACATGTCCCATGGTCATGGAAAAGATATTACTGTGTTTCAGAAGGGTCAAACCATTTGTCTGCATCTAGCATAGAAAACAACTAAGGAGATTGCTGAAATTGGGTTAAGAACTGTTCAACACATGATTAAAACCTGGTAGGATAGTGGTGAACCATCAACTTTGCGGAAGAAGTGTGTGTGTGGGGACAGAACAAAAAATATATATAAATAAATAAATAAATAAATAACCCTTGACTGACCGCAATTGGAGATCACTAAAAAACTTGAAGTCTGATTTTTTTTTTTAAAGCCAAAAAAAAAAAAGCAAGCCATGAGTTCTACTGTGTGGGGTATGTTTAATAGTTTAAGTATTTCCACATGCATAATGCAACAAGAACTCACAGGATTAAGACTAAACAACTGTATGGCCAAAAGAGAACCACTGGATAGTGAGGCTGATCAGAAGAAAAGCCTTCAGTTTGTGAGGGAGATTGGACTTTGGAGCATTGGAAAATAGTCATATGGTCTGATGAGTCCAGATTTACTCTATTCCAGAGCAATGGGCACATCAGGGCAAGATAAGTGCATGAAGTGATGCACCCTTCATGCATAGTGGCCATTGAACAATGCCGCCCAAGGCTTGTAATGATTTGGAGTGAGTCAACTTGGTCAGATCTGGGCTCAGATATTTATATGTGGCATTAATACATTGGTCATGGCTTGGGGGAGGAAGCATGGCGGTGTAGTGGTTAGCACTGTCGCCTCACAGCAAGAAGGTTCTGGGTTTGAGCCCAGTGGCTGACGGGGGTCTTTCTGTGTGGAGTTTGCATGTTCTCCCTGTGTCTGTGTGGGTTTTCTCCGGGTGCTCTGGTTTCCTCCACAGTCCCAAGACATGCAGGTTAGGTTAATTGGTGACTCTAAATTGACCATAGGTATGAATAGTTGTTTGTCTTTATGTGTCAGCCCTGCAATGACCTGGCAACTTGTCCAGGGTGTACCCTGCCTCTTTCCCATAGTCAGCTGGGATAAGCTCCAGCTTGCCTGTGACCCTGCACAGGATAAGTGACTACAGATAATGGATGGATGGCTTGGAGGAACTGGTGGACAATTGGTCATGGCTTGGGAGAAGCAATGACCTAAAGGTTAGAGAAGCAGCTTTGGGATCCAAAGATCGGTTTGAGTCCCTGGACCAACAGGAATGGCCAAAGTGCTCGAGCAAGGCACCCAATCTCAAACTGTTGATCCTCAGGTGCTGTAGCACAGTCGTACGCTGCTCTGGGTACCGTATGTGCACTCATATCCCCAGATGGGTTTAATGCGGGGGGGGGAAGAAAAGATTCACTGTGCTCTAATGTACCTGTGATGAATAAAGGCTTAACCCCCCCAACAAAAAAAAGTCAGCTGACTACCTGAATAATTAGGTTATCCCATCAATGATTTCTTCATGATGGCTCAGGCATAAAATTAGGGCCAAGCTGTAAAAAAAAAAAAAAAAAAAAAGTGATTCAACGAAACATGAGGAATCATTTTCACACATGAACTGGGGTGGATTTCCTGATAATACTGCACTTTAGAGCTAAAGATCGAGTTTAAAAATGCTCTTAAGCAATGACCGTTGTCTCTGTACGTGGTTTTCCTGAACACACTTGGAAGAAGGTCTCTTAAGAACAACTTTGCTAAGAGCTTCTTTGCAATGTGTGTCCTCATGAAAGCATCAGTAGTTGCTCAAGACCTTCGTACTGGAGTTACTAAAGGCATTAGTAATTGCTAAATCCAGTCGATGAGGTCACATGGCATTCATTTTTAACCAAAAACCAATGAAATATAAAGTGCTTAAAATGTTAATATATTGTATCATCATCCTAAATATATGATGTAATTAATAAACTATTTTACATTTTTGGACAATGACATTTTTATTCCAAGCATTTTTTTTTATTAAATGAACAAAGTTCACACGAAAGAATGAGCAAACAATCTAAATAATTCAGTAAATGTTTTCCCTGCGCTCACTTTGTTTTCCCTGCGTCCGTTTCTTTGTTACCCAATCAAAACCTGAAAAGTCCCTTATACATTGGAATGCAGCTGAGTGATATCTGGGGTATGAAGGAGGTACAGTATCTATCCCATCATCTCCCTAGACCGTAGTGCCTCCCTCCATGACCTCGCTTCCTCCTCATGCCCTAGACCCTCTCAGCTGACTGCTTCCCAGACTGCAGGCAGCCACAGTACAGCTGGCCAGCAGCTGTTCAACATTGAGAAGGAGCAGCTCCAGTTACTCTGAGACCTGCATGACCAAAGGAAGCAGCACCATCAGGAGCGGATGGGTCTTAAACAGGCAAAACTAGACCTGCTGTCCAGACAAGTGGAGCTTCGGAGCAGATTTGCTGGAGTGCAGCCATGATTATTTCAAATGTTATCTACAATGCCAAGTTGGCAATATTCTCCCATACACACACACACATATATATATATTTTGTGTGTGTGTGTGTGTGTGTGTGTGTGTGTGTGTGTGTATATAAATACATACACACACATGCACAGTGCTCAGCGTAAATGAGTACACCCCCTTTGAAAAGTAACATTTTAAACAATATCTCAATCAGGGCTTTGAACCGGTTCAAGGAACGAAAACGAAAACTGGGAACTTTTTCTATTTCACATGGAACAGAAACGAAACCAGAAACTTTATTATTTTTTATGTTCCGGAACAGAAACGCTTATTAAAAATAATGGTAACCGGTTAATACCGGTTTTTATTTCATTCCTCAAAGTTTCTGTAGCCTACAAATAGTCATTCTTCTCCTGCGCAAGTTTCTATGACCCGCTGGGGTTCACTTCCTGTGTGACGTTCGCTGATTGAATGGAGAGAGCGGGAAGGTGGACTACTATCATGTCTCCACGTGATAATAAGTGAGTAAGTGCATTACTGAGTGTCTGAGCAAAGAAGAGCCTGAACGTTGTAACCTCCCTATTGGCTGTTTGTAAAAATGTATCAATTGTTGCCCTTCCCACGGGAATCATTGCGGGCTCGAGAGACGAGACCTGACGAGTTAGTTCGTTGGTAGCAGAACAAAATGTCTGGACACAAATCGGGTTTTCAGAAAAGGAAAGAAAATAAACAGAGGGTCGAAAATACAAAAAAGGAGGCAGAAAATGCAAAACGAGTTTTAAGGTAGGACAAATGGTTACTTTTCTGAGGCAGCCCACCGTGGCTGCAGGCTTTCAGTTGTGTCATTGAATGGTTACTTTTCTGAGGCAGCCCGCCGTGGCTGCCTGCAGGCTTATTTATTATAGCCCATTTAGTTAAAATAGTTGATATAAAATGTTTATAGTTATGTGATGGTTGTCCTGATTTAGACTTTTTTTTGGGGGGGGGGGGTTGCGCGATGTTGCACCCGGGTCCAGATTAGGGTAGAACCGGCCCTGGCTACATTTCAGGTGTAGTTTGTTTTATGTATGTATGTACTTGTATAGATGTGTACTTGGTCTTCCAATATGGTGCCTAACAAAATCTCGCGGCGCGGTGACGTCATGCGGTAGCCCTCTATAGGGCCTGACTAGCCTTTGGTAACACACTAAACGAATTATCTTTCATTTTTGGCACTTTTTCCATTTGTGCAGATGGGAAGACATACTGAGAATCCAAATCGCCAACATTTGAAATAATAATAATTGTTTTGAATTATTTCTTGTCTTATTTAATGAAGGTTGTAATATAATTAGCCTACATTTGGCTTAAGCTGGATGAGACAGAGACATAATTTTATAGCCATTTGTTAAACAGCTGACAGGGAACATAATTAACCATTCCGGGAACGAAATTTTTTTTGTTCTAACCGGTTCGGGAACGTCTATTTAATGGTGGAACCCAAAACCGGAAACGTTAAAATTCCGTTTCTGTTCGGAACGAACCGATAGGAAAAAAATTCTGGTTCAAAGCCCTGATCTCAATGAACACAAACAACTTCCAAAATGTTGACAAGACAAAGTTTAATATAACATCTGTTTAACTTATAACGTGAAAGTAAGGTTAAATTAGACATTTGCAGTCTACAATTTAGCTTTGCTCCAGAGACTTTCAGTGGGGTGTACTCATTTTTGCACCACACTAATTTGAGTAAAACTGAAAAATGTGTAATCCAAGTTCTATTATTAACCTTACTTTCACATTATAAGTTAAACAGATGTTATATTAAACTTTGTCTTGTCAACATTTTGGAAGTTGTTTGTGTTCATTGAGATATTGTTTAAAATGTTACTTTTCAAAGGGGGTGTACTCATTTACGCTGAGGGCTGTATACACACATTTTATATACTGTAAGTGCGTGTATATACACACGTGCGTGTGTGTGTGTCACACACACACACACACACACATACATACGTGTGTATATATATATATATATATATATATATATATATATATATATATATATATATATATACACACACACACTTTGGCATGCCATTCAGGAAATTAATCTTTGAATATATTGATTGAAACTCTGAATATATGGAATGAATCCCCGAATATATTTAATGAAACTCTGAATATATGGAATGAAACTATGAATATATGGAATGAATCCCCGAATATATGGAATGAATCCCCGAATATATTGAATGAATCCCCGAATATATTGATTGAAACTCTGAATATATGGAATGAATCCCCGAATATATTGAATGAATCCCCGAATATATTGAATGAAACTCTGAATATATGGAATGAAACTTTGAATATATTGATTGAAACTCTGAATATATTGAATGAAACTCTGGAATGAAACTCTGAATATATGGAATGAAACGTGGCTGACGTCATGAAGTCACTGCTGCCGTCCTGCAGCAGTAAGGAGTCAGTCAGCTCGGGATTTGGTTGCGGCTATTTTAAACAATAA